>NC_141592.1:9947008-10587008 GCF_036417535.1 Chlamydotis macqueenii
TTTCTGGTGGACCTTTTTTCTGGTGGACCTGCTGAGGTGGACCTTTGTTCTGGTGGACCTTTTTTCTGGTGGACCTCCTGAGGTGGACCTTTGTTCTGGTGGACCTTTTTCTGGTGGACCTCCTGAGGTGGACCTTTTTTTCTGGTGGACCTGCTGAGGTGAACCTGCTGAGGTGGAGCTTTTTTCTAATGGACCTTTTTTCTGGTGGACCTCCTGAGGTCGACCTTTTTTTCTGGTGGACCTGCTGAGGTGGATCTTTTTTTCTGGTGGACCTGCTGAGGTGGACCTTTTTTCTGGTGGACCTTTTTTCTGGTGGACCTGCTGAGGTGGACATTTTTTCTGGTGGACCTTTTTTCTGGTGGACCTGCTGAGGTGGACCTTTTTTTCTGGTGGACCTGCTGAGGTGGAGCTTTTTTCTGGTGGACCTTTTGTCTGGTGGACCTGCTGAGGTGGACATTTTTTCTGGTGGACCTGCTGAGGTGGACCTTTTTTCTGGTGGACCTTTTTTCTGGTGGACCTTTTTTCTGGCGGACCTGCTGAGGTGGACCTTTTTTCTGGTGGACCTTTTTTCTGGTGGACCTGCTGAGGTGGACCTTTTTTCTGGTGGACCTTTTTTTCTGGTGGACCTGCTGAGGTGGACCTTTTTTTCTGGTGGACCTCTGAGGTGGACATTTTTTCTGTTGGACCTGCTGAGGTGGACCTTTTTTCTGGTGGACCTTTTTTCTGGTGGACCTGCTGAGGTGGACCTTTTTTCTGGTGGACCTTTTTTTCTGGTGGACCTGCTGAGGTGGACCTTTTTTCTGGTGGACCTTTTTTTCCGGTGGACCTGCTGAGGTAGACCTTTTTTCCGGTGGAACTTTTTTCTGGTGGACCTGCTGAGGTGGACCTTTTTTCTGGTGGACCTTTTTCCTGGTGGACCTGCTTAGGTCGACATTTTTTCTGGTGGACATTTTTTCTGGTGGACCTGCTGAGGTGGACCTTTTTCTGGTGGACCTTTTTTCTGGTGGACCTGCTGAGGTGGACCTTTTTTCTGGTGGACCTTTTTTCTGGTGGACCTTTTTTCTGGTGGACCTGCTGAGGTGGACCTTTGTTCTGGTGGACGTTTTTCTGGTGGACCTCCTGAGGTGGACCTTTGTTCTGGTGGACCTTTTTTCTGGTGGACCTCCTGAGGTGGACCTTTTTTTCTGGTGGACCTGCTGAGGTGAACCTGCTGAGGTGGAGCTTTTTTCTGGTGGACCTTTTTTCTGGTGGACCTGCTGAGGTCGACCTTTTTTTCTGGTGGACCTGCTGAGGTGGATCTTTTTTTCTGGTGGACCTGCTGAGGTGGACCTTTTTTCTGGTGGACCTTTTTTCTGGTGGACCTGCTGAGGTGGACCTTTTTTCTGGTGGACCTTTTTTCTGGTGGACCTGCTGAGGTGGACCTGCTGAGGTGGACCTTTTTTCTGGTGGACCTTTTTTCTGGTGGACCTGCTGAGGTGGACCTTTTTTCTGGTGGACCTTTTTTCTGGTGGACCTGCTGAGGTCGACCTTTTTGCTGGTGGACATTTTTTCTGGTGGACCTGCTGAGGTGGACCTGGTGAGGTGGACCTTTTTTCTGGTAGACCTTTTTTTCTGGTGGACCTTTTTTCTGGTGGACCTGCTGAGGTGGACCTTTTTTCTGGTGGACCTTTTTTCTGGTGGACCTGCTGAGGTGGACATTTTTTCTGGTAAACCTTTTTTTCTGGTGGACCTGCTGAGGTGGACCTTTTTTCTGGTGGACCTTTTTTCTGGTGGACCTGCTGAGGTGGACCTTTTTTCTGGTGGACCTGCTGAGGTGGACCTTTTTTCTGGTGGACCTTTTTTCTGGTGGACCTGCTGAGGTGGACCTTTTTTCTGGTGGACCTTTTTTCTGGTGGACCTGCTGAGGTGGACGTCTTTTCTGGTGGACCTGCTGAGGTGGACCTTTTTTTCTGGTGGACCTTTTTTCTGGCGGACCTGCTGAGGTGGACCTTTTTTCTGGTGGACCTTTTTTCTGGTGGACCTTTTTTTCTGGTGGACCTGCTGAGGTGGATCTTTTTTTCTGGTGGACCTGCTGAGGTGGACCTTTTTTCTGGTGGACCTTTTTTCTGCTGGACCTGCTGAGGTGGACCTTTTTTCTGGTGGACCTTTTTTCTGGTGGACCTGCTGAGGTGGACCTTTTTTTTCTGGTGGACCTGCTGAGGTGGACCTTTTTTCTGGTGGACCTTTTTTCTGGTGGACCTGCTGAGGTGGACCTTTTTTCTGGTGGACCTTTTTTCTGGTGGAAATGCTGAGGTGGACCTTTTTTTCTGGTGGACCTCTAAGGTGGACCTTTTTTCTGGTGGACCTTTTTTCTGGCGGACCTGCTGAGGTGGACCTTTTTTCTGGTGGATCTTTTTTTCTGGTGGACCTGCTGAGGTGGACCTTTTTTTCTGGTGGACCTCTGAGGTGGACATTTTTTCTGGTGGACCTGCTGAGGTGGACCTTTTTTCTGGTGGACCTTTTTTTTCTGGTGGACCTTTTTTCTGGTGGACCTGCTGAGGTGGACCTTTTTTCTGGTGGACCTTTTTTCTGGTGGACCTTTTTTCTGGTGGACCTGCTGAGGTAGACTTTTTTCCGGTGGAACTTTTTTCTGGTGGACCTGCTGAGGTGGATCTTTTTTTCTGGTGGACCTGCTGAGGTGGACCTTTTTTCTGGTGGACCTTTTTTCTGGTGGACCTGCTGAGGTTGACCTTTTTTCTGGTGGACCTTTTTTCTGGTGGACCTGCTGAGGTGGACCTTTTTTTTCTGGTGGACCTGCTGAGGTGGACCTTTTTTCTGGTGGACCTTTTTTCTGGTGGACCTGCTGAGGTGGACCTTTTTTCTGGTGGACCTGCTGAGGTGGACCTTTTTTTCTGGTGGACCTTTTTTCTGGTGGACCTGCTGAGGTGGACCTTTTTTCTGGTGGACCTTTTTTCTGGTGGACCTTTTTTTCTAGTGGACCTGCTGAGGTGGATCTTTTTTTCTGGTGGACCTGCTGAGGTGGACCTTTTTTCTGGTGGACCTTTTTTCTGGTGGACCTGCTGAGGTGGACATTTTTCTGGTGGACCTTTTCTCTGGTGGACCTGCTGAGGTGGACCTTTTTTTTCTGGTGGACCTGCTGAGGTGGACCTTTTTTCTGGTGGACCTTTTTTCTGGTGGACCTGCTGAGGTGGACCTTTTTTCTGGTGGACCTTTTTTCTGGTGGACCTGCTGAGGTGGACCTTTATTCTGGTGGACCTTTTTTCTGGTGGACCTTTTTTCTGGTGGACCTGCTGAGGTGGACCTTTGTTCTGGTAGACCTTTTTTCTGGTGGACCTCCTGAGGTGGACCTTTTTTTCTGGTGGACCTGCTGAGGTGAACCTGCTGAGGTGGAGCTTTTTTCTGGTGGACCTTTTTTCTGGTGGACCTGCTGAGGTCGACCTTTTTTTCTGGTGGACCTGCTGAGGTGGATCTTTTTTTCTGGTGGACCTGCTGAGGTGGACCTGCTGAGGTGGACCTTTTTTCTGGTAGACCTTTTTTCTGGTGGACATGCTGAGGTGGACCTTTGTTCTGGTGGACCTTTTTTCTGGTGGACCTGCTGAGGTGGACCTTTTTTCTGGTGGACCTTTTTTCTGGTGGACCTGCTGAGGTGGACCTTTTTTTCTGGTGGACGTTTTTTCTGGTGGACCTGCTGAGGTGGACCTTTTTTCTGGTGGACCTGCTGAGGTGGACCTGGTGAGGTGGACCTTTTTTCTGGCAGACCTTTTTTCTGGTGGACCTTTTTTCTGGTGGACCTGCTGAGGTGGACCTTTTTTCTGGTGGACCTTTTTTCTGGTGGACCTGCTGAGGTGGACATTTTTTCTGGTAAACCTTTTTTTCTGGTGGACCTGCTGAGGTGGACCTTTTTTCTGGTGGACCTTTTTTCTGGTGGACCTGCTGAGGTGGACCTTTTTTCTGGTGGACCTGCTGAGGTGGACCTTTTTTCTGGTGGACCTTTTTTCTGGTGGACCTGCTGAGGTGGACCTTTTTTCTGGTGGATTTTTTTTCTGGTGGACCTGCTGAGGTGGACCTTTTTTCTGGTGGACCTGCTGAGGTGGACCTTTTTTTCTGGTGGACCTTTTCTCTGGTGGACCTGCTGAGGTGGACCTTTTTTTTCTGGTGGACCTGCTGAGGTGGACCTTTTTTCTGGTGGACCTTTTTTCTGGTGGACCTTTTTTCTGGTGGACCTGCTGAGGTGGACCTTTTTTCTGGTGGACCTTTTTTCTGGTGGAAATGCTGAGGTGGACCTTTTTTTCTGTTGGACCTGCTGAGGTGGAGCTTTTTTCTGGTGGACCTTTTATCTGGTGGACCTGCTGAGGTGGACATTTTTTCTGGTGGACCTGCTGAGGTGGACCTTTTTTCTGGTGGACCTTTTTTCTGGTGGACCTTTTTTCTGGCGGACCTGCTGGGGTGGACCTTTTTTCTGGTGGACCTTTTTTCTGGTGGACCTGCTGAGGTGGACCTTTTTTCTGGTGGACCTTTTTTTCTGGTGGACCTGCTGAGGTGGACCTTTTTTTCTGGTGGACCTCTGAGGTGGACATTTTTTCTGGTGGACCTGCTGAGGTGGGCCTTTTTTCTGGTGGACCTTTTTTCTGGTGGACCTGCTGAGGTGGACCTTTTTTCTGGTGGACCTTTTTTCTGGTGGACCTGCTGAGGTGGACCTTTTTTCTGGTGGACCTTTTTTCTGGTGGACCTTTTTTCTGGTGGACCTGCTGTGGTAGACCTTTTTTCCGGTGGAACTTTTTTCTGGTGGACCTGCTGAGGTGGACCTTTTTTCTGGTGGACCTTTTTCCTGGTGGACCTGCTTAGGTCGACCTTTTTTCTGGTGGACATTTTTTCTGGTGGACCTGCTGAGGTGGACCTTTTTCTGGTGGACCTTTTTTCTGGTGGACCTGCTGAGGTGGACCTTTTTTCTGGTGGACCTGCTGAGGTGGACCTTTTTTCTGGTGGACCTTTTTTCTGGTGGACCTTTTTTCTGGTGGACCTGCTGAGGTGGACCTTTGTTCTGGTGGACCTTTTTTCTGGTGGACCTCCTGAGGTGGACCTTTGTTCTGGTGGACCTTTTTCTGGTGGACCTCCTGAGGTGGACCTTTTTTTCTGGTGGACCTGCTGAGGTGAACCTGCTGAGGTGGAGCTTTTTTCTAATGGACCTTTTTTCTGGTGGACCTGCTGAGGTCGACCTTTTTTTCTGGTGGACCTGCTGAGGTGGATCTTTTTTTCTGGTGGACCTGCTGAGGTGGACCTTTTTTCTGGTGGACCTTTTTTCTGGTGGACCTGCTGAGGTGGACATTTTTTCTGGTGGACCTTTTTTCTGGTGGACCTGCTGAGGTGGACCTTTTTTTCTGGTGGACCTGCTGAGGTGGAGCTTTTTTCTGGTGGACCTTTTGTCTGGTGGACCTGCTGAGGTGGACATTTTTTCTGGTGGACCTGCTGAGGTGGACCTTTTTTCTGTTGGACCTTTTTTCTGGTGGACCTTTTTTCTGGCGGACCTGCTGAGGTGGACCTTTTTTCTGGTGGACCTTTTTTCTGGTGGACCTGCTGAGGTGGACCTTTTTTCTGGTGGACCTTTTTTTCTGGTGGACCTGCTGAGGTGGACCTTTTTTTCTGGTGGACCTCTGACGTGGACCTTTTTTCTGGTGGACCTGCTGAGGTGGACCTTTTTTTCTGGTGGACCTTTTTTCTGGCGGACCTGCTGAGGTGGACCTTTTTTCTGGTGGACCTTTTTTCTGGTGGACCTTTTTTTCTGGTGGACCTGCTGAGGTGGATCTTTTTTTCTGGTGGACCTGCTGAGGTGGACCTTTTTTCTGGTGGACCTTTTTTCTGGTGGACCTGCTGAGGTGGACCTTTTTTCTGGTGGACCTTTTTTCTGGTGGACCTGCTGAGGTGGACCTTTTTTTTCTGGTGGACCTGCTGAGGTGGACCTTTTTTCTGGTGGACCTTTTTTCTGGTGGACCTGCTGAGGTGGACCTTTTTTCTGGTGGACCTTTTTTCTGGTGGACCTGCTGAGGTGGACATTTTTCTGGTGGACCTTTTCTCTGGTGGACCTGCTGAGGTGGACCTTTTTTTTCTGGTGGACCTGCTGAGGTGGACCTTTTTTCTGGTGGACCTTTTTTCTGGTGGACCTTTTTTCTGGTGGACCTGCTGATGTGGACCTTTTTTCTGGTGGACCTTTTTTCTGGTGGAAATGCTGAGGTGGACCTTTTTTTCTGGTGGACCTGCTGAGGTGGAGCTTTTTTCTGGTGGACCTTTTGTCTGGTGGACCTGATGAGGTGGACATTTTTTCTGGTGGACCTGCTGAGGTGGACCTTTTTTCTGGTGGACCTTTTTTCTGGTGGACCTTTTTTCTGGTGGACCTGCTGAGGTGGACCTTTTTTCTGGTGGACCTTTTTTCTGGTGGACCTGCTGAGGTGGACCTTTTTTCTGGTGGACCTTTTTTTCTGGTGGACCTGCTGAGGTGGATCTTTTTTTCTGGTGGACCTGCTGAGGTGGACCTTTTTTCTGGTGGACCTTTTTTCTGGTGGACCTGCTGAGGTGGACCTTTTTTCTGGTGGACCTTTTTTCTGGTGGACCTGCTGAGGTGGACCTTTTTTTTCTGGTGGACCTGCTGAGGTGGACCTTTTTTCTGGTGGACCTTTTTTCTGGTGGACCTGCTGAGGTGGACCTTTTTTCTGGTGGACCTGCTGAGGTGGACCTTTTTTTCTGGTGGACATTTTCTAGTGGACCTGCTGAGGTGGACCTTTTTTCTGGTGGACCTTTTTTCTGGTGGACCTTTTTTTCTAGTGGACCTGCTGAGGTGGACCTTTTTTTCTGGTGGACCTGCTGAGGTGGACCTTTTTTCTGGTGGACCTTTTTTCTGGTGGACCTGCTGAGGTGGACATTTTTCTGGTGGACCTTTTCTCTGGTGGACCTGCTGAGGTGGACCTTTTTTTTCTGGTGGACCTGCTGAGGTGGACCTTTTTTCTGGTGGACCTTTTTTCTGGTGGACCTGCTGAGGTGGACCTTTTTTCTGGTGGACCTTTTTTCTGGTGGAAATGCTGAGGTGGACCTTTTTTTCTGGTGGACCTGCTGAGGTGGAGCTTTTTTCTGGTGGACCTTTTGTCTGGTGGACCTGCTGAGGTGGACATTTTTTCTGGTGGACCTGCTGAGGTGGACCTTTTTTCTGGTGGACCTTTTTTCTGGCGGACCTGCTGAGGTGGACCTTTTTTTCTGGTGGACCTCTGAGGTGGACATTTTTTCTGGTGGACCTGCTGAGGTGGGCCTTTTTTCTGGTGGACCTTTTTTCTGGTGGACTTGCTGAGGTGGACCTTTTTTCTGGTGGACCTTTTTTTCTGGTGGACCTGCTGAGGTGGACCTTTTTTCTGGTGGACCTTTTTTCTGGTGGACCTTTTTTCTGGTGGACCTGCTGTGGTAGACCTTTTTTCTGGTGGACCTTTTTTCTGGTGGACCTGCTGAGGTGGACCTTTTTTCTGGTGGACCTTTTTCCTGGTGGACCTGCTTAGGTCGACCTTTTTTCTGGTGGACATTTTTTCTGGTGGACCTGCTGAGGTGGACCTTTTTCTGGTGGACCTTTTTTCTGGTGGACCTGCTGAGGTGGACCTTTTTTCTGGTGGACCTGCTGAGGTGGACCTTTTTTCTGGTGGACCTTTTTTCTGGTGGACCTTTTTTCTGGTGGACCTGCTGAGGTGGACCTTTGTTCTGGTGGACCTTTTTTCTGGTGGACCTCCTGAGGTGGACCTTTGTTCTGGTGGACCTTTTTCTGGTGGACCTCCTGAGGTGGACCTTTTTTTCTGGTGGACCTGCTGAGGTGAACCTGCTGAGGTGGAGCTTTTTTCTAATGGACCTTTTTTCTGGTGGACCTGCTGAGGTCGACCTTTTTTTCTGGTGGACCTGCTGAGGTGGATCTTTTTTTCTGGTGGACCTGCTGAGGTGGACCTTTTTTCTGGTGGACCTTTTTTCTGGTGGACCTGCTGAGGTGGACATTTTTTCTGGTGGACCTTTTTTCTGGTGGACCTGCTGAGGTGGACCTTTTTTTCTGGTGGACCTGCTGAGGTGGAGCTTTTTTCTGGTGGACCTTTTGTCTGGTGGACCTGCTGAGGTGGACATTTTTTCTGGTGGACCTGCTGAGGTGGACCTTTTTTCTGGTGGACCTTTTTTCTGGTGGACCTTTTTTCTGGCGGACCTGCTGAGGTGGACCTTTTTTCTGGTGGACCTTTTTTCTGGTGGACCTGCTGAGGTGGACCTTTTTTCTGGTGGACCTTTTTTCTGGTGGACCTGCTGAGGTGGACCTTTTTTCTGGTGGACCTTTTTTCTGGTGGACCTGCTGAGGTGGACCTGCTGAGGTGGACCTTTTTTCTGGTGGACCTTTTTTCTGGTGGACCTGCTGAGGTGGACCTTTTTTCTGGTGGACCTTTTTTCTGGTGGACCTGCTGAGGTCGACCTTTTTGCTGGTGGACATTTTTTCTGGTGGACCTGCTGAGGTGGACCTGGTGAGGTGGACCTTTTTTCTGGTAGACCTTTTTTTCTGGTGGACCTTTTTTCTGGTGGACCTGCTGAGGTGGACCTTTTTTCTGGTGGACCTTTTTTCTGGTGGACCTGCTGAGGTGGACATTTTTTCTGGTAAACCTTTTTTTCTGGTGGACCTGCTGAGGTGGACCTTTTTTCTGGTGGACCTTTTTTCTGGTGGACCTGCTGAGGTGGACCTTTTTTCTGGTGGACCTGCTGAGGTGGACCTTTTTTCTGGTGGACCTTTTTTCTGGTGGACCTGCTGAGGTGGACCTTTTTTCTGGTGGACCTTTTTTCTGGTGGACCTGCTGAGGTGGACCTCTTTTCTGGTGGACCTGCTGAGGTGGACCTTTTTTTCTGGTGGACCTTTTTTCTGGCGGACCTGCTGAGGTGGACCTTTTTTCTGGTGGACCTTTTTTCTGGTGGACCTTTTTTTCTGGTGGACCTGCTGAGGTGGATCTTTTTTTCTGGTGGACCTGCTGAGGTGGACCTTTTTTCTGGTGGACCTTTTTTCTGGTGGACCTGCTGAGGTGGACCTTTTTTCTGGTGGACCTTTTTTCTGGTGGACCTGCTGAGGTGGACCTTTTTTTTCTGGTGGACCTGCTGAGGTGGACCTTTTTTCTGGTGGACCTTTTTTCTGGTGGACCTGCTGAGGTGGACCTTTTTTCTGGTGGACCTTTTTTCTGGTGGAAATGCTGAGGTGGACCTTTTTTTCTGGTGGACCTGCTGAGGTGGACCTTTTTTCTGGTGGACCTTTTTTTCTGGCGGACCTGCTGAGGTGGACCTTTTTTCTGGTGGACCTTTTTTTCTGGTGGACCTGCTGAGGTGGACCTTTTTTTCTGGTGGACCTCTGAGGTGGACATTTTTTCTGGTGGACCTGCTGAGGTGGACCTTTTTTCTGGTGGACCTTTTTTTCTGGTGGACCTTTTTTCTGGTGGACCTGCTGAGGTGGACCTTTTTTCTGGTGGACCTTTTTTCTGGTGGACCTGCTGAGGTGGACCTTTTTTCTGGTGGACCTTTTTTCTGGTGGACCTTTTTTCTGGTGGACCTGCTGAGGTAGACCTTTTTTCCGGTGGAACTTTTTTCTGGTGGACCTGCTGAGGTGGATCTTTTTTTCTGGTGGACCTGCTGAGGTGGACCTTTTTTCTGGTGGACCTTTTTTCTGGTGGACCTGCTGAGGTTGACCTTTTTTCTGGTGCACCTTTTTTCTGGTGGACCTGCTGAGGTGGACCTTTTTTTTCTGGTGGACCTGCTGAGGTGGAACTTTTTTCTGGTGGACCTTTTTTCTGGTGGACCTGCTGAGGTGGACCTTTTTTCTGGTGGACCTGCTGAGGTGGACCTTTTTTTCTGGTGGACCTTTTTTCTGGTGGACCTGCTGAGGTGGACCTTTTTTCTGGTGGACCTTTTTTCTGGTGGACCTTTTTTTCTAGTGGACCTGCTGAGGTGGATCTTTTTTTCTGGTGGACCTGCTGAGGTGGACCTTTTTTCTGGTGGACCTTTTTTCTGGTGGACCTGCTGAGGTGGACATTTTTCTGGTGGACCTTTTCTCTGGTGGACCTGCTGAGGTGGACCTTTTTTTTCTGGTGGACCTGCTGAGGTGGACCTTTTTTCTGGTGGACCTTTTTTCTGGTGGACCTGCTGAGGTGGACCTTTTTTCTGGTGGACCTTTTTTCTGGTGGAAATGCTGAGGTGGACCTTTTTTTCTGGTGGACCTGCTGAGGTGGAGCTTTTTTCTGGTGGACCTTTTGTCTGGTGGACCTGCTGAGGTGGACATTTTTTCTGGTGGACCTGCTGAGGTGGACCTTTTTTCTGGTGGACCTTTTTTCTGGTGGACCTTTTTTCTGGCGGACCTGCTGAGGTGGACCTTTTTTCTGGTGGACCTTTTTTCTGGTGGACCTGCTGAGGTGGACCTTTTTTCTGGTGGACCTTTTTTTCTGGTGGACCTGCTGAGGTGGACCTTTTTTTCTGGTGGACCTGCTGAGGTGGACCTTTTTTCTGGTGGACCTTTTTTCTGGTGGACCTGCTGAGGTGGACATTTTTTCTGGTGGACCTTTTTTCTGGTGGACCTGCTGAGGTGGACCTTTTTTTTCTGGTGGACCTGCTGAGGTGGACCTTTTTTCTGGTGGACCTTTTTTCTGGTGGACCTGCTGAGGTGGACCTTTTTTCTGGTGGACCTGCTGAGGTGGACCTTTTTTTCTGGTGGACCTTTTTTCTGGTGGACCTGCTGAGGTGGACCTTTTTTCTGGTGGACCTTTTTTCTGGTGGACCTTTTTTTCTAGTGGACCTGCTGAGGTGGATCTTTTTTTCTGGTGGACCTGCTGAGGTGGACCTTTTTTCTGGTGGACCTTTTTTCTGGTGGACCTGCTGAGGTGGACATTTTTCTGGTGGACCTTTTCTCTGGTGGACCTGCTGAGGTGGACCTTTTTTTTCTGGTGGACCTGCTGAGGTGGACCTTTTTTCTGGTGGACCTTTTTTCTGGTGGACCTTTTTTCTGGTGGACCTGCTGATGTGGACCTTTTTTCTGGTGGACCTTTTTTCTGGTGGAAATGCTGAGGTGGACCTTTTTTTCTGGTGGACCTGCTGAGGTGGAGCTTTTTTCTGGTGGACCTTTTGTCTGGTGGACCTGATGAGGTGGACATTTTTTCTGGTGGACCTGCTGAGGTGGACCTTTTTTCTGGTGGACCTTTTTTCTGGTGGACCTTTTTTCTGGTGGACCTGCTGAGGTGGACCTTTTTTCTGGTGGACCTTTTTTCTGGTGGACCTGCTGAGGTGGACCTTTTTTCTGGTGGACCTTTTTTTCTGGTGGACCTGCTGAGGTGGATCTTTTTTTCTGGTGGACCTGCTGAGGTGGACCTTTTTTCTGGTGGACCTTTTTTCTGGTGGACCTGCTGAGGTGGACCTTTTTTCTGGTGGACCTTTTTTCTGGTGGACCTGCTGAGGTGGACCTTTTTTTTCTGGTGGACCTGCTGAGGTGGACCTTTTTTCTGGTGGACCTTTTTTCTGGTGGACCTGCTGAGGTGGACCTTTTTTCTGGTGGACCTGCTGAGGTGGACCTTTTTTTCTGGTGGACCTTTTTTCTAGTGGACCTGCTGAGGTGGACCTTTTTTCTGGTGGACCTTTTTTCTGGTGGACCTTTTTTTCTAGTGGACCTGCTGAGGTGGACCTTTTTTTCTGGTGGACCTGCTGAGGTGGACCTTTTTTCTGGTGGACCTTTTTTCTGGTGGACCTGCTGAGGTGGACATTTTTCTGGTGGACCTTTTCTCTGGTGGACCTGCTGAGGTGGACCTTTTTTTTCTGGTGGACCTGCTGAGGTGGACCTTTTTTCTGGTGGACCTTTTTTCTGGTGGACCTGCTGAGGTGGACCTTTTTTCTGGTGGACCTTTTTTCTGGTGGAAATGCTGAGGTGGACCTTTTTTTCTGGTGGACCTGCTGAGGTGGAGCTTTTTTCTGGTGGACCTTTTGTCTGGTGGACCTGCTGAGGTGGACATTTTTTCTGGTGGACCTGCTGAGGTGGACCTTTTTTCTGGTGGACCTTTTTTCTGGCGGACCTGCTGAGGTGGACCTTTTTTTCTGGTGGACCTCTGAGGTGGACATTTTTTCTGGTGGACCTGCTGAGGTGGGCCTTTTTTCTGGTGGACCTTTTTTCTGGTGGACTTGCTGAGGTGGACCTTTTTTCTGGTGGACCTTTTTTCTGGTGGACCTGCTGAGGTGGACCTTTTTTCTGGTGGACCTTTTTTCTGGTGGACCTTTTTTCTGGTGGACCTGCTGTGGTAGACCTTTTTTCTGGTGGACCTTTTTTCTGGTGGACCAGCTGAGGTGGACCTTTTTTCTGGTGGACCTTTTTCCTGGTGGACCTGCTTAGGTCGACCTTTTTTCTGGTGGACATTTTTTCTGGTGGACCTGCTGAGGTGGACCTTTTTCTGGTGGACCTTTTTTCTGGTGGACCTGCTGAGGTGGACCTTTTTTCTGGTGGACCTGCTGAGGTGGACCTTTTTTCTGGTGGACCTTTTTTCTGGTGGACCTTTTTTCTGGTGGACCTGCTGAGGTGGACCTTTGTTCTGGTGGACCTTTTTTCTGGTGGACCTCCTGAGGTGGACCTTTGTTCCGGTGGACCTTTTTCTGGTGGACCTCCTGAGGTGGACCTTTTTTTCTGGTGGACCTGCTGAGGTGAACCTGCTGAGGTGGAGCTTTTTTCTAATGGACCTTTTTTCTGGTGGACCTGCTGAGGTCGACCTTTTTTTCTGGTGGACCTGCTGAGGTGGATCTTTTTTTCTGGTGGACCTGCTGAGGTGGACCTTTTTTCTGGTGGACCTTTTTTCTGGTGGACCTGCTGAGGTGGACATTTTTTCTGGTGGACCTTTTTTCTGGTGGACCTGCTGAGGTGGACCTTTTTTTCTGGTGGACCTGCTGAGGTGGAGCTTTTTTCTGGTGGACCTTTTGTCTGGTGGACCTGCTGAGGTGGACATTTTTTCTGGTGGACCTGCTGAGGTGGACCTTTTTTCTGGTGGACCTTTTTTCTGGTGGACCTTTTTTCTGGCGGACCTGCTGAGGTGGACCTTTTTTCTGGTGGACCTTTTTTCTGGTGGACCTGCTGAGGTGGACCTTTTTTCTGGTGGACCTTTTTTCTGGTGGACCTGCTGAGGTGGACCTTTTTTCTGGTGGACCTTTTTTCTGGTGGACCTGCTGAGGTGGACCTGCTGAGGTGGACCTTTTTTCTGGTGGACCTTTTTTCTGGTGGACCTGCTGAGGTGGACCTTTTTTCTGGTGGACCTTTTTTCTGGTGGACCTGCTGAGGTCGACCTTTTTGCTGGTGGACATTTTTTCTGGTGGACCTGCTGAGGTGGACCTGGTGAGGTGGACCTTTTTTCTGGTAGACCTTTTTTTCTGGTGGACCTTTTTTCTGGTGGACCTGCTGAGGTGGACCTTTTTTCTGGTGGACCTTTTTTCTGGTGGACCTGCTGAGGTGGACATTTTTTCTGGTAAACCTTTTTTTCTGGTGGACCTGCTGAGGTGGACCTTTTTTCTGGTGGACCTTTTTTCTGGTGGACCTGCTGAGGTGGACCTTTTTTCTGGTGGACCTGCTGAGGTGGACCTTTTTTCTGGTGGACCTTTTTTCTGGTGGACCTGCTGAGGTGGACCTTTTTTCTGGTGGACCTTTTTTCTGGTGGACCTGCTGAGGTGGACCTCTTTTCTGGTGGACCTGCTGAGGTGGACCTTTTTTTCTGGTGGACCTTTTTTCTGGCGGACCTGCTGAGGTGGACCTTTTTTCTGGTGGACCTTTTTTCTGGTGGACCTTTTTTTCTGGTGGACCTGCTGAGGTGGATCTTTTTTTCTGGTGGACCTGCTGAGGTGGACCTTTTTTCTGGTGGACCTTTTTTCTGGTGGACCTGCTGAGGTGGACCTTTTTTCTGGTGGACCTTTTTTCTGGTGGACCTGCTGAGGTGGACCTTTTTTTTCTGGTGGACCTGCTGAGGTGGACCTTTTTTCTGGTGGACCTTTTTTCTGGTGGACCTGCTGAGGTGGACCTTTTTTTCTGGTGGACCTGCTGAGGTGGACCTTTTTTCTGGTGGACCTTTTTTTCTGGCGGACCTGCTGAGGTGGACCTTTTTTCTGGTGGACCTTTTTTTCCGGTGGACCTGCTGAGGTGGACCTTTTTTTCTGGTGGACCTCTGAGGTGGACATTTTTTCTGGTGGACCTGCTGAGGTGGACCTTTTTTCTGGTGGACCTTTTTTTCTGGTGGACCTTTTTTCTGGTGGACCTGCTGAGGTGGACCTTTTTTCTGGTGGACCTTTTTTCTGGTGGACCTGCTGAGGTGGACCTTTTTTCTGGTGGACCTTTTTTCTGGTGGACCTTTTTTCTGGTGGACCTGCTGAGGTAGACCTTTTTTCCGGTGGAACTTTTTTCTGGTGGACCTGCTGAGGTGGATCTTTTTTTCTGGTGGACCTGCTGAGGTGGACCTTTTTTCTGGTGGACCTTTTTTCTGGTGGACCTGCTGAGGTTGACCTTTTTTCTGGTGGACCTTTTTTCTGGTGGACCTGCTGAGGTGGACCTTTTTTTTCTGGTGGACCTGCTGAGGTGGACCTTTTTTCTGGTGGACCTTTTTTCTGGTGGACCTGCTGAGGTGGACCTTTTTTCTGGTGGACCTGCTGAGGTGGACCTTTTTTTCTGGTGGACCTTTTTTCTGGTGGACCTGCTGAGGTGGACCTTTTTTCTGGTGGACCTTTTTTCTGGTGGACCTTTTTTTCTAGTGGACCTGCTGAGGTGGATCTTTTTTTCTGGTGGACCTGCTGAGGTGGACCTTTTTTCTGGTGGACCTTTTTTCTGGTGGACCTGCTGAGGTGGACATTTTTCTGGTGGACCTTTTCTCTGGTGGACCTGCTGAGGTGGACCTTTTTTTTCTGGTGGACCTGCTGAGGTGGACCTTTTTTCTGGTGGACCTTTTTTCTGGTGGACCTGCTGAGGTGGACCTTTTTTCTGGTGGACCTTTTTTCTGGTGGAAATGCTGAGGTGGACCTTTTTTTCTGGTGGACCTGCTGAGGTGGAGCTTTTTTCTGGTGGACCTTTTGTCTGGTGGACCTGCTGAGGTGGACATTTTTTCTGGTGGACCTGCTGAGGTGGACCTTTTTTCTGGTGGACCTTTTTTCTGGTGGACCTTTTTTCTGGCGGACCTGCTGAGGTGGACCTTTTTTCTGGTGGACCTTTTTTCTGGTGGACCTGCTGAGGTGGACCTTTTTTCTGGTGGACCTTTTTTTCTGGTGGACCTGCTGAGGTGGACCTTTTTTTCTGGTGGACCTCTGAGGTGGACATTTTTTCTGGTGGACCTGCTGAGGTGGGCCTTTTTTCTGGTGGACCTTTTTTCTGGTGGACCTGCTGAGGTGGACCTTTTTTCTGGTGGACCTTTTTTCTGGTGGACCTGCTGAGGTGGACCTTTTTTCTGGTGGACCTTTTTTCTGGTGGACCTTTTTTCTGGTGGACCTGCTGTGGTAGACCTTTTTTCCGGTGGAACTTTTTTCTGGTGGACCTGCTGAGGTGGACCTTTTTTCTGGTGGACCTTTTTCCTGGTGGACCTGCTTAGGTCGACCTTTTTTCTGGTGGACATTTTTTCTGGTGGACCTGCTGAGGTGGACCTTTTTCTGGTGGACCTTTTTTCTGGTGGACCTGCTGAGGTGGACCTTTTTTCTGGTGGACCTGCTGAGGTGGACCTTTTTTCTGGTGGACCTTTTTTCTGGTGGACCTGCTGAGGTGGACCTTTGTTCTGGTGGACCTTTTTTCTGGTGGACCTCCTGAGGTGGACCTTTTTTTTCTGGTGGACCTGCTGAGGTGAACCTGCTGAGGTGGAGCTTTTTTCTAATGGACCTTTTTTCTGGTGGACCTGCTGAGGTCGACCTTTTTTTCTGGTGGACCTGCTGAGGTGGATCTTTTTTTCTGGTGGACCTGCTGAGGTGGACCTTTTTTCTGGTGGACCTTTTTTCTGGTGGACCTGCTGAGGTGGACATTTTTTCTGGTGGACCTTTTTTCTGGTGGACCTGCTGAGGTGGACCTTTTTTTCTGGTGGACCTGCTGAGGTGGAGCTTTTTTCTGGTGGACCTTTTGTCTGGTGGACCTGCTGAGGTGGACGTTTTTTCTGGTGGACCTGCTGAGGTGGACCTTTTTTCTGGTGGACCTTTTTTCTGGTGGACCTTTTTTCTGGCGGACCTGCTGAGGTGGACCTTTTTTCTGGTGGACCTTTTTTCTGGTGGACCTGCTGAGGTGGACCTTTTTTCTGGTGGACCTTTTTTCTGGTGGACCTTTTTTCTGGCGGACCTGCTGAGGTGGACCTTTTTTCTGGTGGACCTTTTTTCTGGTGGACCTGCTGAGGTGGACCTTTTTTCTGGTGGACCTTTTTTTCTGGTGGACCTGCTGAGGTGGACCTTTTTTCTGGTGGACCTTTTTTCCGGTGGACCTGCTGAGGTAGACCTTTTTTCCGGTGGAACTTTTTTCTGGTGGACCTGCTGAGGTGGACCTTTTTTCTGGTGGACCTTTTTCCTGGTGGACCTGCTTAGGTCGACATTTTTTCTGGTGGACATTTTTTCTGGTGGACCTGCTGAGGTGGACCTTTTTCTGGTGGACCTTTTTTCTGGTGGACCTGCTGAGGTGGACCTTTTTTCTGGTGGACCTTTTTTCTGGTGGACCTTTTTTCTGGTGGACCTGCTGAGGTGGACCTTTGTTCTGGTGGACCTTTTTTTTGGTGGACCTCCTGAGGTGGACCTTTGTTCTGGTGGACCTTTTTTCTGGTGGACCTCCTGAGGTGGACCTTTTTTTCTGGTGGACCTGCTGAGGTGAACCTGCTGAGGTGGAGCTTTTTTCTGGTGGACCTTTTTTCTGGTGGACCTGCTGAGGTCGACCTTTTTTTCTGGTGGACCTGCTGAGGTGGATCTTTTTTTCTGGTGGACCTGCTGAGGTGGACCTTTTTTCTGGTGGACCTTTTTTCTGGTGGACCTGCTGAGGTGGACCTTTTTTCTGGTGGACCTTTTTTCTGGTGGACCTGCTGAGGTGGACCTGCTGAGGTGGACCTTTTTTCTGGTGGACCTTTTTTCTGGTGGACCTGCTGAGGTGGACATTTTTTCTGGTGGACCTTTTTTCTGGTGGACCTGCTGAGGTCGACCTTTTTGCTGGTGGACATTTTTTCTGGTGGACCTGCTGAGGTGGACCTGGTGAGGTGGACCTTTTTTCTGGTAGACCTTTTTTTCTGGTGGACCTTTTTTCTGGTGGACCTGCTGAGGTGGACCTTTTTTCTGGTGGACCTTTTTTCTGGTGGACCTGCTGAGGTGGACATTTTTTCTGGTAAACCTTTTTTTCTGGTGGACCTGCTGAGGTGGACCTTTTTTCTGGTGGACCTTTTTTCTGGTGGACCTGCTGAGGTGGACCTTTTTTCTGGTGGACCTGCTGAGGTGGACCTTTTTTCTGGTGGACCTTTTTTCTGGTGGACCTGCTGAGGTGGACCTTTTTTCTGGTGGACCTTTTTTCTGGTGGACCTGCTGAGGTGGACCTCTTTTCTGGTGGACCTGCTGAGGTGGACCTTTTTTTCTGGTGGACCTTTTTTCTGGCGGACCTGCTGAGGTGGACCTTTTTTCTGGTGGACCTTTTTTCTGGTGGACCTTTTTTTCTGGTGGACCTGCTGAGGTGGATCTTTTTTTCTGGTGGACCTGCTGAGGTGAACCTTTTTTCTGGTGGACCTTTTTTCTGGTGGACCTGCTGAGGTGGACCTTTTTTCTGGTGGACCTTTTTTCTGGTGGACCTGCTGAGGTGGACCTTTTTTTTCTGGTGGACCTGCTGAGGTGGACCTTTTTTCTGGTGGACCTTTTTTCTGGTGGACCTGCTGAGGTGGACCTTTTTTCTGGTGGACCTTTTTTCTGGTGGAAATGCTGAGGTGGACCTTTTTTTCTGGTGGACCTGCTGAGGTGGACCTTTTTTCTGGTGGACCTTTTTTCTGGCGGACCTGCTGAGGTGGACCTTTTTTCTGGTGGACCTTTTTTTCTGGTGGACCTGCTGAGGTGGACCTTTTTTTCTGGTGGACCTCTGAGGTGGACATTTTTTCTGGTGGACCTGCTGAGGAGGACCTTTTTTCTGGTGGACCTTTTTTTCTGGTGGACCTTTTTTCTGGTGGACCTGCTGAGGTGGACCTTTTTTCTGGTGGACCTTTTTTCTGGTGGACCTGCTGAGGTGGACCTTTTTTCTGGTGGACCTTTTTTCTGGTGGACCTTTTTTCTGGTGGACCTGCTGAGGTAGACCTTTTTTCCGGTGGAACTTTTTTCTGGTGGACCTGCTGAGGTGGACCTTTTTTCTGGTGGACCTTTTTCCTGGTGGACATGCTGAGGTGGACCTTTGTTCTGGTGGACCTTTTTTCTGGTGGACCTGCTGAGGTGGACCTTTTTTCTGGTGGACCTTTTTTCTGGTGGACCTTTTTTCTGGTGGACCTGCTGAGGTGGACCTTTGTTCTGGTGGACCTTTTTTCTGGTGGACCTCCTGAGGTGGACCTTTGTTCTGGTGGACCTTTTTTCTGGTGGACCTCCTGAGGTGGACCTTTTTTTCTGGTGGACCTGCTGAGGTGAACCTGCTGAGGTGGAGCTTTTTTCTGGTGGACCTTTTTTCTGGTGGACCTGCTGAGGCGCACCTTTTTTCTGGTGGACCTTTTTTCTGGTGGACCTGCTGAGGTGGACCTTTTTTCTGGTGGACCTTTTTTCTGGTGGACCTGCTGAGGTGGACCTTTTTTCTGGTGGACCTGCTGAGGTGGACCTGCTGAGGTGGACCTTTTTTCTGGTAGACCTTTTTTCTGGTGGACCTGCTGAGGTGGACCTTTTTTCTGGTGGACCTGCTGAGGTGGACCTTTTTTTCTGGTGGACCTTTTTTCTGGTGGACCTGCTGAGGTGGACCTTTTTTCTGGTGGACTTTTTTTCTGGTGGACCTGCTCAGGTGGACCTTTTTTTCTGGTGGACCTTTTTTTCTGGTGGACCTGCTGAGGTGGACCTTTTTTCTGGTGGACCTTTTTTCTGGTGGACCTTTTTTCTGGTGGACCTGCTGAGGTGGACTTTTTTCTGGTGGACCTTTTTTCTGGTGCACCTGCTGAGTTGGACCTTTTTCTAGTGGACTTTTTTTCTGGTGGACCTGCTGAGGTGGACCTTTTTTCTGGTGGACCTGCTGAGGTGGACCTTTTTTTCTGGTGGACCTGCTGAGGTGGACCTGCTGAGGTGGACCTTTTTTCTGGTGGACCGTTTTTCTGGTGGACCTGCTGAGGTGGACCTTTTTTCTGGTGGACCTTTTTTCTGGTGGACCTGCTGAGGTGGACCTTTTTTCTGGTGGACCTTTTTTCTGGTGGACCTGCTCAGGTGGACCTTTTTTCTGGTGGACCTTTTTTCTGGTGGACCTTTTTTCTGGTGGACCTGCTGAGGTGGACCTTTTTTCTGGTGGACCTTTTTTCTGGTGGACCTGCTGAGGTTGACCTTTTTTTCTGGTAAACCTTTTTTCTGGTGGACCTGCTGAGGTGGACCTTTTTTCTGGTGGACCTTTTTTCTGGTGGACCTGCTGAGGTGGACCTTTTTTTTCTGGTGGACCTCTGAGGTGGACCTTTTTTCTGGTGGACCTTTTTTCTGGTGGACCTGCTGAGGTGGACCTTTTTTCTGGTGGACCTTTTTTCTGGTGGACCTGCTGAGGTGGACCTTTTTTTCTGGTGGACCTTTTTTCTGGTGGACCTGCTGACGTGGACCTTTTTTCTGGTGGACCTTTTTTCTGGTGGACCTGCTGAGGTGGACCTTTTTTCTGGTGGACCTTTTTTCTGGTGGACCTGCTGAGGTGGACCTTTTTTTCTGGTGGACCTCTAAGGTGGACCTTTTTTCTGGTGGACCTTTTTTCTGGTGGACCTGCTGAGGTGGAACTTTTTCTGGTGGACCTTTTTTCTGGTGGACCTGCTGAGGTGCACCTTTTTTCTGGTGGACCTGCTGAGGTGGACCTTTTTTCTGGTGGACCTTTTTTTCTGGTGGACCTGCTGAGGTGGACCTTTTTTCTGGTGGACCTTTTTTCTGGTGGACCTGCTGAGGTGGACCTTTGTTCTGGTGGACCTTTTTTCTGGTGGACCTCCTGAGGTGGACCTTTTTTCTGGTGGACCTTTTTTCTGGTGGACCTGCTGAGGTGGACCTTTTTTCTGGTGGACCTTTTTCCTGGTGGACCTGCTGAGGTGGACCTTTGTTCTGGTGGACCTTTTTTCTGGTGGACCTGCTGAGGTGGACCTTTTTTCTGGTGGACCTTTTTTCTGGTGGACCTTTTTTCTGGTGGACCTGCTGAGGTGGACCTTTGTTCTGGTGGACCTTTTTTCTGGTGGACCTCCTGAGGTGGACCTTTGTTCTGGTGGACCTTTTTTCTGGTGGACCTCCTGAGGTGGACCTTTTTTTCTGGTGGACCTGCTGAGGTGAACCTGCTGAGGTGGAGCTTTTTTCTGGTGGACCTTTTTTCTGGTGGACCTGCTGAGGCGCACCTTTTTTCTGGTGGACCTTTTTTCTGGTGGACCTGCTGAGGTGGACCTTTTTTCTGGTGGACCTTTTTTCTGGTGGACCTGCTGAGGTGGACCTTTTTTCTGGTGGACCTGCTGAGGTGGACCTGCTGAGGTGGACCTTTTTTCTGGTAGACCTTTTTTCTGGTGGACCTGCTGAGGTGGACCTTTTTTCTGGTGGACCTGCTGAGGTGGACCTTTTTTTCTGGTGGACCTTTTTTCTGGTGGACCTGCTGAGGTGGACCTTTTTTCTGGTGGACTTTTTTTCTGGTGGACCTGCTCAGGTGGACCTTTTTTTCTGGTGGACCTTTTTTTCTGGTGGACCTGCTGAGGTGGACCTTTTTTCTGGTGGACCTTTTTTCTGGTGGACCTTTTTTCTGGTGGACCTGCTGAGGTGGACCTTTTTTCTGGTGGACCTTTTTTCTGGTGGACCTTTTTTCTCGTGGACCTGCTGAGGTGGACCTTTTTTCTGGTGGACCTTTTTTCTGGTGGACCTGCTGAGGTGGACCTTTGTTCTGGTGGACCTTTTTTCTGGTGGACCTCCTGAGGTGGACCTTTTTTCTGGTGGACCTTTTTTCTGGTGGACCTGCTGAGGTGGACCTTTTTTCTGGTGGACCTTTTTTCTGGTGGACCTGCTGAGGTGGACCATTTTCCTGATGGACCTGCTGAGGTGGACCTTTTTTCTGGTGAACCTTTTTTCTGGTGGACCTGCTGAGGTGGACCTTTTTTCTGGTGGACCTGCTGAGCTGCACCTGCTGAGGTGGAGCTTTTTTCTGGTGGACCTTTTTTCTGGTGGACCTGCTGAGGTGGACCTTTTTTCTGGTGGACCTTTTTTCTGGTGGACCTGCTGAGGTGGACCTTTTTTTCTGGTGGACCTGCTGAGGTGGACCTTTTTTTCTGGTGGACCTGCTGAGGTGGACCTTTTTTCTGGTGGACCTTTTTTCTGGTGGACCTGCTGAGGTAGACCTTTTTTCTGGTGGACCTTTTTTCTGGTGGACCTGCTGAGGTGGACATTTTTTCTGGTAAACCTTTTTTTCTGGTGGACCTGCTGAGGTGGACCTTTTTTCTGGTGGACCTTTTTTCTGGTGGACCTGCTGAGGTGGACCTTTTTTCTGGTGGACCTGCTGAGGTGGACCTTTTTTCTGGTGGACCTTTTTTCTGGTGGACCTGCTGAGGTGGACCTTTTTTCTGGTGGACCTTTCTTCTGGTGGACCTGCTGAGGTGGACCTTTTTTCTGGTGGACCTGCTGAGGTGGACCTTTTTTCCGGTGGACCTTTTTTCTGGTGGACCTTTTTTCTGGTGGACCTGCTGAGGTAGACCTTTTTTCCGGTGGAACTTTTTTCTGGTGGACCTGCTGAGGTGGACCTTTTTTCTGGTGGACCTTTTTCCTGGTGGACCTGCTGAGGTGGACCTTTTTCTGGTGGACCTTTTTTCTGGTGGACCTGCTGAGGTGGACCTTTTTTCTGGTGGACCTGCTGAGGTGGACCTTTTTTCTGGTGGACCTTTTTTCTGGTGGACCTGCTGAGGTGGACCTTTGTTCTGGTGGACCTTTTTTCTGGTGGACCTCCTGAGGTGGACCTTTGTTCTGGTGGACCTTTTTTCTGGTGGACCTCCTGAAGTGGACCTTTTTTTCTGGTGGACCTGCTGAGGTGAACCTGCCGAGGTGGAGCTTTTTTCTGGTGGACCTTTTTTCTGGTGGACCTGCTGAGGTGGACCTTTTTTCTGGTGGACCTTTTTTCTGGTGGACCTGCTGAGGTGGACCTTTTTTCTGGTGGACCTTTTTTCTGGTGGACCTGCTGAGGTGGACCTTTTTTCTGGTGGACCTTTTTTTCTGGTGGACCTGCTGAGGTGGACCTTTTTTCTGGTGGACCTTTTTTCTGGTGGACCTTTTTTCTGGTGGACCTGCTGAGGTGGACCTTTTTTCTGGTGGACCTTTTTTCTGGTGCACCTGCTGAGTTGGACCTTTTTCTAGTGGACCTTTTTTCTGGTGGACCTGCTGAGGTTGACCTTTTTTCTGGTGGACCTGCTGAGGTGGACCTTTTTTTCTGGTGGACCTGCTGAGGTGGACCTGCTGAGGTGGACCTTTTTTCTGGTGGACCTTTTTTCTGGTGGACCTGCTGAGGTGGACATTTTTTCTGGTGGACCTTTTTTCTGGTGGACCTGCTGAGGTGGACCTTTTTTCTGGTGGACCTTTTTTCTGGTGGACCTTTTTTCTGGTGGACCTGCTGAGGTGGACCTTTTTTCTGGTGGACCTTTTTTCTGGTGGACCTGCTGAGGTTGACCTTTTTTTTGGTGGACCTGCTGAGGTGGACATTTTTCTGGTGGACATTTTTTCTGGTGGACCTGCTGAGGTGGACCCTTTTTCTGGTGGACCTTTTTCCTGGTGGACCTTTTTTCTGGTGGACCTTTTTTCTGGTGGACCTGCTGAGGTGGACCTTTTTTCTGGTGGACCTTTTTTCTGGCGGACCTGCTCAGGTGGACCTTTTTTCTGGTGGACCTTTTTTCTGGTGGACTTTTTTCTAGTGGACCTGCTGAGGTGGACCTTTTTTCTGGTGGACCTTTTTTCTGGTGGACCTGCTGAGGTTGACCTTTTTTTTGGTGGACCTGCTGAGGTGGACATTTTTCTGGTGGACATTTTTTCTGGTGGACCTGCTGAGGTGGACCCTTTTTCTGGTGGACCTTTTTTCTGGTGGACCTGCAGAGGTGGACCTTTTTTCTGGTGGACCTTTTTTCTGGTGGACCTCCTGAGGTGGACCTTTTTTCTGGTGGACCTTTTTTTCTGGTGGACCTGCTGAGGTGGACCTTTTTTCTGGTGGACCTTTTTTCTGGTGGACCTGCTGAGGTGGACCTTTTTTCTGGAGGACCTTTTTTCTGGTGGACCTGCTGAGGTGGACCTTTGTTCTGGTGGACCTTTTTTCTGGTGGACCTCCTGAGGTGGACCTTTGTTCTGGTGGACCTTTTTTCTGGTGGACCTTTTTTTCTGGTGGACCTCTGAGGTGGACCTTTTTCCTGGTGGACCTTTTTTCTGGTGGACCTTTTTTCTGGTGGACCTGCTGAGGTGGACCTTTTTTCTGGTGGACCTTTTTTCTGGTGGACCTGCTGAGGTGGACCTTTTTTCTGGTGGACCTGCTGAGGTGGACCTGCTGAGGTGGACCTGCTGAGGTGGAGCTTTTTTCTGGTGGACCTTTTTTCTGGTGGACCTGCTGAGGTGGACATTTTTTCTGGTGGACCTGCTGAGGTGGACCTTTTTTCTGGTGGACCTTTTTTCTGGTGGACCTGCTGAGGTGGACCTTTTTTCTGGTGGACCTGCTGAGGTGGACCTTTCTTTCTGGTGGACCTCTGAGGTGGACATTTTTTCTGGTGGACCTGCTGAGGTGGACCTTTTTTCTGGTGGACCTTTTTTCTGGTGGACCTGCTGAGGTGGACCTTTTTTCTGGTGGTCCTTTTTTCTGGTGGACCTGCTGAGGTGGACCTTTTTTCTGGTAGAACTTTTTTTCTGGTGGACCTGCTGAGGTGGACCTTTTTTTTGGTGGACCTTTTTTCTGGAGGACCTGCTGAGGTGGACCTTTTTTCTGGTGGACGTTTTTTCTGGTGGACCTGCTGAGGTGGACCTTTTTTCTGGTGGACCTTTTTTCTGATGGACCTGCTGAGGTGGACCTTTTTTCTGGTGGACATTTTTCCTGGTGGACCTGCTTAGGTCGACCTTTTTTTCTGGTGGACATTTTTTCTGGTGGACCTGCTGAGGTGGACCTTTTTCTGGTGGACCTTTTTTCTGGTGGACCTGCTGAGGTGGACCTTTTTTCTGGTGGACCTGCTGAGGTGGACCTTTTTTCTGGTGGACCTTTTTTCTGGTGGACCTTTTTTCTGGTGGACCTGCTGAGGTGGACCTTTGTTCTGGTGGACCTTTTTTCTGGTGGACCTCCTGAGGTGGACCTTTGTTCTGGTGGACCTTTTTTCTGGTGGACCTGCTGAGGTGGACCTTTTTTCTGGTGGACCTTTTTTCTGGTGGACCTGCTGAGGTGGACCTTTTTTCTGGTGGACCTTTTTTCTGGTGGACCTGCTGAGGTGGAACTTTTTTCTGGTGGACTTTTTTTTCTGGTGGACCTGCTCAGGTGGACCTTTTTTTCTGGTGGACCTTTTTTTCTGGTGCACCTGCTGAGGTGGACCTTTTTTCTGGTGGACCTTTTTTCTGGTGGACCTTTTTTCTGGTGGACCTGCTGAGGTGGACCTTTTTTCTGGTGGACCTTTTTTCTGGTGCACCTGCTGAGTTGGACCTTTTTCTAGTGGACCTTTTTTCTGGTGGACCTGCTGAGGTGGACCTTTTTTCTGGTGGACCTGCTGAGGTGGACCTTTTTTTCTGGTGGACCTGCTGAGGTGGACCTGCTGAGGTGGACCTTTTTTCTGGTGGACCTTTTTTCTGGTGGACCTGCTGAGGTGGACCTTTTTTCTGGTGGACCTTTTTTCTGGTGGACCTGCTGAGGTGGACCTTTTTTCTGGTGGACCTTTTTTCTGGTGGACCTGCTCAGGTGGACCTTTTTTCTGGTGGACGTTTTTTCTGGTGGACCTTTTTTCTGGTTGACCTGCTGAGGTGGACCTTTTTTCTGGTGGACCTTTTTTCTGGTGGACCTGCTGAGGTTGACCTTTTTTTTGGTGGACCTGCTGAGGTGGACATTTTTCTGGTGGACATTTTTTCTGGTGGACCTGCTGAGGTGGACCCTTTTTCTGGTGGACCTTTTTTCTGGTGGACCTTTTTTCTGGTGGACCTGCTGAGGTGGACCTTTTTTCTGGTGGACCTGCTGAGGTGGACCTTTTTTCTGGTGGACCTTTTTTCTGGTGGACCTTTTTTCTGGTGGACCTGCTGAGGTGGACCTTTGTTCTGGTGGACCTTTTTTCTGGTGGACCTCCTGAGGTGGACCTTTGTTCTGGTGGACCTTTTTTCTTGTGGACCTGCTGAGGTGGACCTTTTTTCTGGTGGACCTTTTTTCTGGTGGACCTTTTTTTTGGTGGACCTGCTGAGGTAGACCTTTTTTTCCGGTGGAACTTTTTTCTGGTGGACCTGCTGAGGTGGACCTTTTTTCTGGTGGACCTTTTTCCTGGTGGACCTGCTTAGGTCGACCTTTTTTCTGGTGGACATTTTTTCTGGTGGACCTGCTGAGGTGGACCTTTTTCTGGTGGACCTTTTTTCTGGTGGACCTTTTTTCTGGTGGACCTGCTGAGGTGGACCTTTGTTCTGGTGGACCTTTTTTCTGGTGGACCTCCTGAGGTGGACCTTTGTTCTGGTGGACCTTTTTTCTGGTGGACCTGCTGAGGTGGACCTTTTTTTCTGGTGGACCTTTTTTCTGGTGGACCTGCTGAGGTGGACCTTTTTTCTGGTGGACCTTTTTCTGGTGTACCTGCTGAGGTGGAACTTTTTTCTGGTGGACTTTTTTTCTGGTGGACCTGCTCAGGTGGACCTTTTTTTCTGGTGGACCTTTTTTTCTGGTGCACCTGCTGAGGTGGACCTTTTTTCTGGTGGACCTTTTTTCTGGTGGACCTTTTTTCTGGTGGACCTGCTGAGGTGGACCTTTTTTCTGGTGGACCTTTTTTCTGGTGCACCTGCTGAGTTGGACCTTTTTCTAGTGGACCTTTTTTCTGGTGGACCTGCTGAGGTGGACCTTTTTTCTGGTGGACCTGCTGAGGTGGACCTTTTTTTCTGGTGGACCTGCTGAGGTGGACCTGCTGAGGTGGACCTTTTTTCTGGTGGACCTTTTTTCTGGTGGACCTGCTGAGGTGGACCTTTTTTCTGGTGGACCTTTTTTCTGGTGGACCTGCTGAGGTGGACCTTTTTTCTGGTGGACCTTTTTCTGGTGGACCTGCTCAGGTGGACCTTTTTTCTGGTGGACGTTTTTTCTGGTGGACCTTTTTTCTGGTTGACCTGCTGAGGTGGACCTTTTTTCTGGTGGACCTTTTTTCTGGTGGACCTGCTGAGGTTGACCTTTTTTTTGGTGGACCTGCTGAGGTGGACCTTTTTTCTGGTGGACCTTTTTTCTGGTGGACCTGCTGAGGTGGACCTTTTTTCTGGTGGACCTTTTTTCTGGTGGACCTGCTGAGGTAGACCTTTTTTCTGGTGGACCTTTTTTCTGGTGGACCTGCTCAGGTGGACCTTTTTTCTGGTGGACCTTTTTTCTGGTGGACCTGCTGAGGTGGACCTTTTTTCTGGTGGACCTTTTTTCTGGTGGACATGCTGAAGTGGACCTTTTTTCTGGTGGACCTTTTTTCTGGTGGACCTGCTGAGGTCGACATTTTTTCTGGTGGACCTTTTTTCTGGTGGACCTGCTGAGGTGGACCTTTTTTCTGGTGGACCTTTTTTTCTGGTGGACCTGCTGAGGTGGACCTTTTTTCTGGTGGACCTTTTTTCTGGTGGACCTGCTGAGGTGGACCTTTTTTTTCTGGTGGACCTCTGAGGTGGACATTTTTTCTGGTGGACCTTTTTTTCTGTTGGACCTGCTGAGGTGGACCTTTTTTTCTGGTGGACCTCTAAGGTTGACCTTTTTTCTGGTGGACCTTTTTTCTGGTGGACCTGCTGAGGTGGACCTTTTTCTGGTGGACCTGCTGAGGTGGACCTGCTGAGGTGGACCTTTTTTCTGGTGGACATTTTTTCTGGTGGACCTGCTGAGGTGGAACTTTTTTCTGGTGGACCTTTTTTCTGGTGGACCTGCTGAGGTGGACCTTTTTTTCTGGTGGACCTCTAAGGTGGACCTTTTTTCTGGTGGACCTTTTTTCTGGTGGACCTGCTGAGGTGGACCTTTTTTCTGGTGGACCTTTTTTCTGGTGGACCTGCTGAGGTGGACCTTTGTTCTGGTGGACCTTTTTTTCTGGTGGACCTCCTGAGGTGGACCTTTGTTCTGGTGGACCTTTTTTCTGGTGGACCTCCTGAGGTGGACCTTTTTTCTGGTGGACCTGCTGAGGTGAACCTGCTGAGGTGGAGCTTTTTTCTGGTGGACCTTTTTTCTGGTGGACCTGCTGAGGCGGACCTTTTTTCTGGTGGACCTTTTTTCTGGTGGACCTGCTGAGGTCGACCTTTTTTCTGGTGGACCTGCTGAGGTGGACCTTTTTTTCTGGTGGACCTTTTTTCTGGTGGACCTGCTGAGGTGGACCTTTTTTCTGGTGGACCTTTTTCTGGTGTACCTGCTGAAGTGGAACTTTTTTCTGGTGGACTTTTTTTCTGGTGGACCTGCTCAGGTGGACCTTTTTTTCTGGTGGACCTTTTTTTCTGGTGGACCTGCTGAGGTGGACCTTTTATCTGGTGGACCTTTTTTCTGGTGGACCTTTTTTCTGGTGGACCTGCTGAGGTGGACCTTTTTTCTGGTGGACCTTTTTTCTGGTGCACCTGCTGAGTTGGACCTTTTTCTAGTGGACCTTTTTTCTGGTGGACCTGCTGAGGTGGACCTTTTTTCTGGTGGACCTGCTGAGGTGGACCTTTTTTTCTGGTGGACCTGCTGAGGTGGACCTGCTGAGGTGGACCTTATTTCTGGTGGACCTTTTTTCTGGTGGACCTGCTGAGGTGGACCTTTTTTCTGGTGGACCTTTTTTCTGGTGGACCTTTTTTCTGGTGGACCTTTTTTCTGGTGGACCTGCTGAGGTTGACCTTTTTTTTGGTGGACCTGCTGAGGTGGACATTTTTCTGGTGGACATTTTTTCTGGTGGACCTGCTGAGGTGGACCCTTTTTCTGGTGGACCTTTTTTCTGGTGGACCTTTTTTCTGGTGGACCTTTTTTCTGGTGGACCTGCTGAGGTGGACCTTTTTTCTGGTGGACCTTTTTTCTGGTGGACCTGCTCAGGTGGACCTTTTTTCTGGTGGACCTTTTTTCTGGTGGACCTGCTGAGGTCGACATTTTTTCTGGTGGACCTTTTTTCTGGTGGACCTGCTGAGGTTGACCTTTTTTTTGGTGGACCTGCTGAGGTGGACCTTTTTTCTGGTGGACCTTTTTTTCTGGTGGACCTGCTGAGGTGGACCTTTTTTCTGGTGGACCTTTTTTCTGGTGGACCTGCTGAGGTGGACCTTTTTTTTCTGGTAGACCTCTGAGGTGGACATTTTTTCTGGTGGACCTTTTTTTCTGGTGGACCTGCTGAGGTGGACCTTTTTTTCTGGTGGACCTGTAAGGTTGACCTTTTTTCTGGTGGACCTTTTTTTCTGGTGGACCTGCTGAGGTGGACCTTTTTCTGGTGGACCTGCTGAGGTGGACCTGCTGAGGTGGACCTTTTTTCTGGTGGACATTTTTTCTGGTGGACCTGCTGACGTGGAACTTTTTTCTGGTGGACCTTTTTTCTGGTGGACCTGCTGAGGTGGACCTTTTTTCTGGTGGACCTTTTTTCTGGTGGACCTGCTGAGGTGGACCTTTTTTCTGGTGGACCTGCTGAGGTGGAGCTTTTTTCTGGTGGACCTTTTTTCTGGTGGACCTGCTGAGGTGGACCTTTTTTCTGGTGGACCTTTTTTCTGGTGGACCTGCTGAGGTGGACCTTTTTTCTAGTGGACCTTTTTTCTGGTGGACCTGCTGAGGTGGACCTTTTTTCTGGTGGACCTGCTGAGGTGGACCTTTTTTCTGGTGGACCTTTTTTCTGGTGGATTTTTTTTCTGGTGGACCTGCTGAGGTGGACCTTTTTTCTGGTGGACCTGCTGAGGTGGACCTGCTGAGGTGGACCTTTTTTCTGGTGGACCTTTTTTCTGGTGGACCTGCTGAGGTGGACCTTTTTTCTGGTGGACCTTTTTTCTGGTGGACCTGCTGAGGTGGACCTTTGTTCTGGTGGACCTTTCTTCTGGTGGACCTGCTGAGGTGGACCTTTGTTCTGGTGGACCTTTTTTCTGGTGGACCTGCTGAGGTGGGCCTTTTTTCTAGTGGACCATTTTTCTGGTGGACCTGCTGAGGTGGACCTTTTTTCTGGTGGACCTTTTTTCTGGTGGATTTTTTTTCTGGTGGATCTGCTGAGGTGGACCTTTTTTCTGGTGGACCTGTTGAGGTGGACCTTTTTTCTGGTGGACCTTTTTTCTGGTGGACCTGCTGAGGTGGACCTTTTTTCTGGTGGACCTTTTTTTCTGGTGGACCTGTTGAGGTGGACCTTTTTTCTGCTGGACCTGCTGAGGTGGAACTTTTTTTCTGGTGGACCTGCTGAGGTGGACCTTTTTTCTGGTGGACCTTTTTTCTGGTGGACCTGCTGAGGTGGACCTTTTTTCTGGTGGACCTTTTTTCTGGTGGACCTGCTGAGGTGGACCTTTTTTCTGGTGGACCTTTTTTCTGGTGGACCTGCTGAGGTGGACCTTTTTTCTGGTGGACCTTTTTTCTGGTGGGCCTGCTGAGGTGGACCTTTTTTCTGGTGGACCTGTTGAGGTGGACCTTTTTTTCTGGTGGACCTGCTGAGGTGGACCTTTTTTCTGGTGGACCTGCTGAGGTGGACCTTTTTTTTCTGGTGGACCTGCTGAGGTGGACCTTTTTTTCTGGTGGACCTTTTTTCTGGTGGACCTTTTTTCTGGTGGACCTGCTGAGGTGGACCTTTTTTCTGGTGGACCTTTTTTCTGGTGGACCTGCTGAGGTGGACCTGCTGAGGTGGACCTTTTTTTCTGGTGGACCTTTTGTCTGGTGGACCTGCTGAGGTGGACCTTTTTTCTGGTGGACCTTTTTTCTGGTGGACCTGCTGAGGTCGACCTTTTTGCTGGTGGACATTTTTTCTGGTGGACCTGCTGAGGTGGAGCATTTTTCTGGTGGACCTGCTGAGGTGGACCTTTTTTCTGGTGGACCTTTTTTCTGGTGGACCTGCTGAGGTGGACCTTTTTTCTGGTGGACCTTTTTTCTGGTGGACCTGCTGAGGTGGACCTTTTTTTTCTGGTGGACCTCTGAGGTGGACCTTTTTTCTGGTGGACCTTTTTTCTGGTAGACCTGCTGAGGTGGACCTTTTTTCTGGTGGACCTTTTTTCTGGTGGACCTGCTGAGGTGGACCTTTTTTTCTGGTGGACCTTTTTTCTGGTGGACCTGCTGAGGTGGACCTTTTTTCTGGTGGACCTTTTTTCTGGTGGACCTGCTGAGGTGGACCTTTTTTCTGGTGGACCTTTTTTCTGGTGGACCTGCTGAGGTGGACCTTTTTTTCTGGTGGACCTCTAAGGTGGACCTTTTTTCTGGTGGACCTTTTTTCTAATGGACCTGCTGAGGTGGACCTTTTTCTGGTGGACCTTTTTTCTGGTGGACCTGCTGAGGTGGACCTTTTTTCTGGTGGACCTGCTGAGGTGGACCTTTTTTCTGGTGGACCTGCTGAGGTGGACCTGCTGAGGTGGACCTTTTTTCTGGTGGACCTTTTTTCTGGTGGACCTGCTGAGGTGGACCTTTTTTCTGGTGGACCTTTTTTCTGGTGGACCTGCTGAGGTGGACCTTTTTTCTGGTGGACCTTTTTTCTGGTGGACCTGCTGAGGTGGACCTTTTTTCTGGTGGACCTTTTTTCTGGTGGACCTGCTGAGGGGGACCATTTTCCTGGTGGACCTGCTGAGGTGGACCTTTTTTCTGGTGGACCTTTTTTCTGGTGGACCTGCTGAGGTGGACCTTTTTTCTGGTGGACCTGCTGAGCTGGACCTGCTGAGGTGGACCTTTTTTCTGGTGGACCTTTTTTCTGGTGGACCTGCTGAGGTGGACCTTTTTTCTGGTGGACCTTTTTTCTGGTGGACCTGCTGAGGTGGACCTTTTTTCTGGTGGACCTGCTGAGGTGGACCTTTTTTTCTGGTGGACCTGCTGAGGTGGACCTTTTTTCTGGTGGACCTTTTTTCTGGTGGACCTGCTGAGGTAGACCTTTTTTCTGGTGGACCTTTTTTCTGGTGGTTCTGCTGAGGTGGACCTTTTTTCTGGTGAACCTTTTTTCTGGTGGACCTGCTGAGGTGGACCTTTTTTCTGGTGGACCTTTTTTCTGGTGGACGTGCTGAGGTGGACCTTTTTTCTGGTGGACCTTTTTTCTGGTGGACCTGCTGAGGTGGACCTTTTTTCTGATGGACCTTTTTTCTGGTGGACCTGCTGAGGTGGACCTGCTGAGGTGGACCTTTTTTCTGATGGACCTTTTTTCTGGTGGACCTGCTGAGGTGGACCTGCTGAGGTGGACCTTTTTTCTGGTGGACCTTTTTTTCTGGTGGACCTGCTGAGGTGGACCTTTTTTCTGGTGGACCTTTTTTCTGGTGGACCTGCTGAGGTGGACCTTTTTTCTGGTGGACGTTTTTTCTGGTGGACCTGCTGAGGTGGACCTTTCTTCTGGTGGACCTGCTGAGGTGGACCTGGTGAGGTGGACAATTTTTCTGGTAGACCTTTTTTCTGGTGGACCTTTTTTCTGGTGGACCTGCTGAGGTGGACCTTTTTTCTGGTGGACCTTTTTTCTGGTGGACCTGCTGAGGTGGACCTTTTTTCTGGTGGACCTTTTTTCTGGTGGACCTGCTGAGGTGGACCTTTTTTCTGGTGGACCTTTTTTCTGGTGGACCTGCTGAGGTGGACCTTTTTTCTGGTGGATCTTATTTCTGGTGGACCTGCTGAGGTGGACCTTTGTTCTGGTGGACCTTTTTTCTGGTGGACCTCCTCAGGTGGACCTTTGTTCTGGTGGACGTGCTGAGGTGGACCTTTTTTCTGGTGGACCTGCTGAGGTGGAGCTTTTTTCTGGTGGACCTTTTTTCTGGTGGACCTGCTGAGGTGGACCTTTTTTCTGGTGGACCTTTTTTCTGGTGGACCTGCTGAGGTGGACCTTTTTTCTAGTGGACCTTTTTTCTGGTGGACCTGCTGAGGTGGACCTTTTTTCTGGTGGACCTGCTGAGGTGGACCTTTTTTCTGGTGGACCTTTTTTCTGGTGGATTTTTTTCTGGTGGACCTGCTGAGGTGGACCTTTTTTCTGGTGGACCTGCTGAGGTGGACCTGCTGAGGTGGACCTTTTTTCTGGTGGACCTTTTTTCTGGTGGACCTGCTGAGGTGGACCTTTTTTCTGGTGGACCTTTTTTCTGGTGGACCTGCTGAGGTGGACCTTTGTTCTGGTGGACCTTTCTTCTGGTGGACCTGCTGAGGTGGACCTTTGTTCTGGTGGACCTTTTTTCTGGTGGACCTGCTGAGGTGGGCCTTTTTTCTAGTGGACCATTTTTCTGGTGGACCTGCTGAGGTGGACCTTTTTTCTGGTGGACCTTTTTTCTGGTGGATTTTTTTTCTGGTGGATCTGCTGAGGTGGACCTTTTTTCTGGTGGACCTGTTGAGGTGGACCTTTTTTCTGGTGGACCTTTTTTCTGGTGGACCTGCTGAGGTGGACCTTTTTTCTGGTGGACCTTTTTTTCTGGTGGACCTGTTGAGGTGGACCTTTTTTCTGCTGGACCTGCTGAGGTGGAACTTTTTTTCTGGTGGACCTGCTGAGGTGGACCTTTTTTCTGGTGGACCTTTTTTCTGGTGGACCTGCTGAGGTGGACCTTTTTTCTGGTGGACCTTTTTTCTGGTGGACCTGCTGAGGTGGACCTTTTTTCTGGTGGACCTTTTTTCTGGTGGACCTGCTGAGGTGGACCTTTTTTCTGGTGGACCTTTTTTTCTGGTGGGCCTGCTGAGGTGGACCTTTTTTCTGGTGGACCTGTTGAGGTGGACCTTTTTTTCTGGTGGACCTGCTGAGGTGGACCTTTTTTCTGGTGGACCTGCTGAGGTGGACCTTTTTTTCTGGTGGACCTGCTGAGGTGGACCTTTTTTTCTGGTGGACCTTTTTTCTGGTGGACCTTTTTTCTGGTGGACCTGCTGAGGTGGACCTTTTTTCTGGTGGACCTTTTTTCTGGTGGACCTGCTGAGGTGGACCTGCTGAGGTGGACCTTTTTTCTGGTGGACCTTTTGTCTGGTGGACCTGCTGAGGTGGACCTTTTTTCTGGTGGACCTTTTTTCTGGTGGACCTGCTGAGGTCGAACTTTTTGCTGGTGGACATTTTTTCTGGTGGACCTGCTGAGGTGGAGCATTTTTCTGGTGGACCTGCTGAGGTGGACCTTTTTTCTGGTGGACCTTTTTTCTGGTGGACCTGCTGAGGTGGACCTTTTTTCTGGTGGACCTTTTTTCTGGTGGACCTGCTGAGGTGGACCTTTTTTTTCTGGTGGACCTCTGAGGTGGACCTTTTTTCTGGTGGACCTTTTTTCTGGTAGACCTGCTGAGGTGGACCTTTTTTCTGGTGGACCTTTTTTCTGGTGGACCTGCTGAGGTGGACCTTTTTTTCTGGTGGACCTTTTTTCTGGTGGACCTGCTGAGGTGGACCTTTTTTCTGGTGGACCTTTTTTCTGGTGGACCTGCTGAGGTGGACCTTTTTTCTGGTGGACCTTTTTTCTGGTGGGCCTGCTGAGGTGGACCTTTTTTTCTGGTGGACCTCTAAGGTGGACCTTTTTTCTGGTGGACCTTTTTTCTGGTGGACCTGCTGAGGTGGACCTTTTTCTGGTGGACCTTTTTTCTGGTGGACCTGCTGAGGTGGACCTTTTTTCTGGTGGACCTGCTGAGGTGGACCTTTTTTCTGGTGGACCTTTTTTTCTGGTGGACCTGCTGAGGTGGACCTTTTTTCTGGTGGACCTTTTTTCTGGTGGACCTGCTGAGGTGGACCTTTTTTCTGGTGGACCTTTTTTCTGGTGGACCTGCTGAGGTGGACCTTTTTTCTGGTGGACCTTTTTTCTGGTGGACCTGCTGAGGTGGACCTTTTTTCTGGTGGACCTTTTTTCTGGTGGACCTGCTGAGGGGGACCATTTTCCTGGTGGACCTGCTGAGGTGGACCTTTTTTCTGGTGGACCTTTTTTCTGGTGGACCTGCTGAGGTGGACCTTTTTTCTGGTGGACCTGCTGAGCTGGACCTGCTGAGGTGGACCTTTTTTCTGGTGGACCTTTTTTCTGGTGGACCTGCTGAGGTGGACCTTTTTTCTGGTGGACCTTTTTTCTGGTGGACCTGCTGAGGTGGACCTTTTTTCTGGTGGACCTGCTGAGGTGGACCTTTTTTTCTGGTGGACCTGCTGAGGTGGACCTTTTTTCTGGTGGACCTTTTTTCTGGTGGACCTGCTGAGGTAGACCTTTTTTCTGGTGGACCTTTTTTCTGGTGGTTCTGCTGAGGTGGACCTTTTTTCTGGTGAACCTTTTTTCTGGTGGACCTGCTGAGGTGGACCTTTTTTCTGGTGGACCTTTTTTCTGGTGGACGTGCTGAGGTGGACCTTTTTTCTGGTGGACCTTTTTTCTGGTGGACCTGCTGAGGTGGACCTTTTTTCTGATGGACCTTTTTTCTGGTGGACCTGCTGAGGTGGACCTGCTGAGGTGGACCTTTTTTGTGATGGACCTTTTTTCTGGTGGACCTGCTGAGGTGGACCTGCTGAGGTGGACCTTTTTTCTGGTGGACCTTTTTTTCTGGTGGACCTGCTGAGGTGGACCTTTTTTCTGGTGGACCTTTTTTCTGGTGGACCTGCTGAGGTGGACCTTTTTTCTGGTGGACGTTTTTTCTGGTGGACCTGCTGAGGTGGACCTTTCTTCTGGTGGACCTGCTGAGGTGGACCTGGTGAGGTGGACAATTTTTCTGGTAGACCTTTTTTCTGGTGGACCTTTTTTCTGGTGGACCTGCTGAGGTGGACCTTTTTTCTGGTGGACCTTTTTTCTGGTGGACCTGCTGAGGTGGACCTTTTTTCTGGTGGACCTTTTTTCTGGTGGACCTGCTGAGGTGGACCTTTTTTCTGGTGGACCTTTTTTCTGGTGGACCTGCTGAGGTGGACCTTTTTTCTGGTGGATCTTTTTTCTGGTGGACCTGCTGAGGTGGACCTTTGTTCTGGTGGACCTTTTTTCTGGTGGACCTCCTCAGGTGGACCTTTGTTCTGGTGGACCTTTTTTCTGGTGGACCTTTTTTTCTGGTGGACCTCTGAAGTGGACCTTTTTCCTGGTGGACCTTTTTTTTCTGGTGGACCTTTTTTCTGGTGGACCTGCTGAGGTGGACCTTTTTTCTGGTGGACCTTTTTTCTGGTGGACCTGCTGAGGTGGACCTTTTTTCTGGTGGACCTGCTGAGGTAGACCTGCTGAGGTGGACCTGCTGAGGTGGAGCTTTTTTCTGGTGGACCTTTTTTCTGGTGGACCTGCTGAGGTGGACATTTTTTCAGGTGGACCTGCTGAGGTGGACCTTTTTTCTGGTGGACCTTTTTTCTGGTGGACCTGCTGAGGTGGACCTTTTTTCTGGTGGACCTGCTGAGGTGGACCTTTCTTTCTGGTGGACCTCTGAGGTGGACATTTTTTCTGGTGGACCTGCTGAGGTGGACCTTTTTTCTGGTGGACCTTTTTTCTGGTGGACCTGCTGAGGTGGACCTTTTTTCTGGTGGACCTTTTTTTCTGGTGGACCTGCTGAGGTGGACCTTTTTTCTGGTAGAACTTTTTTTCTGGTGGACCTGCTGAGGTGGACCTTTTTTCTGGTGGACCTTTTTTCTGGTGGACCTGCTGAGGTGGACCTTTTTTCTGGTGGACCTTTTTTCTGGTGGACCTGCTGAGGTGGACCTTTTTTCTGGTGGACCTTTTTTCTGGTGGACCTGCTGAGGTGGACCTGCTGAGGTGGACCTTTTTTCTGGTGGACCTTTTTTCTGGTGGACCTGCTGAGGTGGACCTTTTTTCTGGTGGACCTTTTTTCTGGTGGACCTGCTGAGGTCGACCTTTTTGCTGGTGGACATTTTTTCTGGTGGACCTGCTGAGGTGGAGCATTTTTCTGGTGGACCTGCTGAGGTGGACCTTTTTTCTGGTGGACCTTTTTTCTGGTGGACCTGCTGAGGTGGACCTTTTTTCTGGTGGACCTTTTTTCTGGTGGACCTGCTGAGGTGGACCTTTTTTTTCTGGTGGACCTCTGAGGTGGACCTTTTTTCTGGTGGACCTTTTTTCTGGTGGACCTGCTGAGGTGGACCTTTTTTCTGGTGGACCTTTTTTCTGGTGGACCTGCTGAGGTGGACCTTTTTTTCTGGTGGACCTTTTTTCTGGTGGACCTGCTGAGGTGGACCTTTTTTCTGGTGGACCTTTTTTCTGGTGGACCTGCTGAGGTGGACCTTTTTTCTGGTGGACCTTTTTTCTGGTGGACCTGCTGAGGTGGACCTTTTTTTCTGGTGGACCTCTAAGGTGGACCTTTTTTCTGGTGGACCTTTTTTCTGGTGGACCTGCTGAGGTGGACCTTTTTTCTGGTGGACCTGCTGAGCTGGACCTGCTGAGGTGGACCTTTTTTCTGGTGGACCTTTTTTCTGGTGGACCTGCTGAGCTGGACCTGCTGAGGTGGACCTTTTTTCTGGTGGACCTTTTTTCTGGTGGACCTGCTGAGGTGGACCTTTTTTCTGGTGGACCTTTTTTCTGGTGGACCTGCTGAGGTGGACCTTTTTTCTGGTGGACCTGCTGAGGTGGACCTTTTTTCTGGTGGACCTTTTTTCTGGTGGACCTGCTGAGGTAGACCTTTTTTCTGGTGGACCTTTTTTCTGGTGGTTCTGCTGAGGTGGACCTTTTTTCTGGTGAACCTTTTTTCTGGTGGACCTGCTGAGGTGGACCTTTTTTCTGGTGGACCTTTTTTCTGGTGGACGTGCTGAGGTGGACCTTTTTTCTGGTGGACCTTTTTTCTGGTGGACCTGCTGAGGTGGACCTTTTTTCTGATGGACCTTTTTTCTGGTGGACCTGCTGAGGTGGACCTGCTGAGGTGGACCTTTTTTCTGGTGGACCTTTTTTCTGGTGGACCTGCTGAGGTGGACCTGCTGAGGTGGACCTTTTTTCTGGTAGACCTTTTTTCTGGTGGACCTGCTGAGGTGGACCTTTTTTCTGGTGGACCTTTTTTTCTGGTGGACCTGCTGAGGTGGACCTTTTTTCTGGTGGACCTGCTGAGGTGGACCTGCTGAGGTGGACCTTTTTTCTGGTGGACCTTTTTTCTGGTGGACCTGCTGAGGTGGACCTTTTTTCTGGTGGACCTGCTGAGGTGGACCTTTCTTTCTGGTGGACCTCTGAGGTGGACATTTTTTCTGGTGGACCTGCTGAGGTGGACCTTTTTTCTGGTGGACCTTTTTTCTGGTGGACCTGCTGAGGTGGACCTTTTTTCTGGTGGACCTTTTTTTCTGGTGGACCTGCTGAGGTGGACCTTTTTTCTGGTAGAACTTTTTTTCTGGTGGACCTGCTGAGGTGGACCTTTTTTCTGGTGGACCTTTTTTCTGGTGGACCTGCTGAGGTGGACCTTTTTTCTGGTGGACCTTTTTTCTGGTGGACCTGCTGAGGTGGACCTTTTTTCTGGTGGACCTTTTTTCTGGTGGACCTGCTGAGGTGGACCTGCTGAGGTGGACCTTTTTTCTGGTGGACCTTTTTTCTGGTGGACCTGCTGAGGTGGACCTTTTTTCTGGTGGACCTTTTTTCTGGTGGACCTGCTGAGGTCGACCTTTTTGCTGGTGGACATTTTTTCTGGTGGACCTGCTGAGGTGGAGCATTTTTTTGGTGGACCTGCTGAGGTGGACCTTTTTTCTGGTGGACCTTTTTTCTGGTGGACCTGCTGAGGTGGACCTTTTTTCTGGTGGACCTTTTTTCTGGTGGACCTGCTGAGGTGGACCTTTTTTTTCTGGTGGACCTCTGAGGTGGACCTTTTTTCTGGTGGACCTTTTTTCTGGTGGACCTGCTGAGGTGGACCTTTTTTCTGGTGGACCTTTTTTCTGGTGGACCTGCTGAGGTGGACCTTTTTTTCTGGTGGACCTTTTTTCTGGTGGACCTGCTGAGGTGGACCTTTTTTCTGGTGGACCTTTTTTCTGGTGGACCTGCTGAGGTGGACCTTTTTTCTGGTGGACCTTTTTTCTGGTGGACCTGCTGAGGTGGACCTTTTTTTCTGGTGGACCTCTAAGGTGGACCTTTTTTCTGGTGGACCTTTTTTCTGGTGGACCTGCTGAGGTGGACCTTTTTTCTGGTGGACCTGCTGAGCTGGACCTGCTGAGGTGGACCTTTTTTCTGGTGGACCTTTTTTCTGGTGGACCTGCTGAGGTGGACCTTTTTTCTGGTGGACCTTTTTTCTGGTGGACCTGCTGAGGTGGACCTTTTTTCTGGTGGACCTGCTGAGGTGGACCTTTTTTCTGGTGGACCTTTTTTCTGGTGGACCTGCTGAGGTAGACCTTTTTTCTGGTGGACCTTTTTTCTGGTGGTTCTGCTGAGGTGGACCTTTTTTCTGGTGAACCTTTTTTCTGGTGGACCTGCTGAGGTGGACCTTTTTTCTGGTGGACCTTTTTTCTGGTGGACGTGCTGAGGTGGACCTTTTTTCTGGTGGACCTTTTTTCTGGTGGACCTGCTGAGGTGGACCTTTTTTCTGATGGACCTTTTTTCTGGTGGACCTGCTGAGGTGGACCTGCTGAGGTGGACCTTTTTTCTGGTGGACCTTTTTTCTGGTGGACCTGCTGAGGTGGACCTGCTGAGGTGGACCTTTTTTCTGGTAGACCTTTTTTCTGGTGGACCTGCTGAGGTGGACCTTTTTTCTGGTGGACCTTTTTTTCTGGTGGACCTGCTGAGGTGGACCTTTTTTCTGGTGGACCTTTTTTCTGGTGGACCTGCTGAGGTGGACCTTTTGTCTGGTGGACGTTTTTTCTGGTGGACCTGCTGAGGTGGACCTTTCTTCTGGTGGACCTGCTGAGGTGGACCTGGTGAGGTGGACAATTTTTCTGGTAGACCTTTTTTCTGGTGGACCTTTTTTCTGGTGGACCTGCTGAGGTGGACCTTTTTTCTGGTGGACCTTTTTTCTGGTGGACCTGCTGAGGTGGACCTTTTTTCTGGTGGACCTTTTTTCTGGTGGACCTGCTGAGGTGGACCTTTTTTCTGGTGGACCTTTTTTCTGGTGGACCTGCTGAGGTGGACCTTTTTTCTGGTGGACCTGCTGAGGTGGACCTTTGTTCTGGTGGACCTTTTTTCTGGTGGACCTGCTGAGGTGGACCTTTTTTCTGATGGACCTTTTTTCTGGTGGACCTGCTGAGGTGGACCTGCTGAGGTGGACCTTTTTTCTGATGGACCTTTTTTCTGGTGGACCTGCTGAGGTGGACCTGCTGAGGTGGACCTTTTTTCTGGTGGACCTTTTTTTCTGGTGGACCTGCTGAGGTGGACCTTTTTTCTGGTGGACCTTTTTTCTGGTGGACCTGCTGAGGTGGACCTTTTTTCTGGTGGACGTTTTTTCTGGTGGACCTGCTGAGGTGGACCTTTCTTCTGGTGGACCTGCTGAGGTGGACCTGGTGAGGTGGACAATTTTTCTGGTAGACCTTTTTTCTGGTGGACCTTTTTTCTGGTGGACCTGCTGAGGTGGACCTTTTTTCTGGTGGACCTTTTTTCTGGTGGACCTGCTGAGGTGGACCTTTTTTCTGGTGGACCTTTTTTCTGGTGGACGTGCTGAGGTGGACCTTTTTTCTGGTGGACCTTTTTTCTGGTGGACCTGCTGAGGTGGACCTTTTTTCTGGTGGATCTTTTTTCTGGTGGACCTGCTGAGGTGGACCTTTGTTCTGGTGGACCTTTTTTCTGGTGGACCTCCTCAGGTGGACCTTTGTTCTGGTGGACCTTTTTTCTGGTGGACCTTTTTTTCTGGTGGACCTCTGAAGTGGACCTTTTTCCTGGTGGACCTTTTTTTTCTGGTGGACCTTTTTTCTGGTGGACCTGCTGAGGTGGACCTTTTTTCTGGTGGACCTTTTTTCTGGTGGACCTGCTGAGGTGGACCTTTTTTCTGGTGGACCTGCTGAGGTGGACCTGCTGAGGTGGACCTGCTGAGGTGGAGCTTTTTTCTGGTGGACCTTTTTTCTGGTGGACCTGCTGAGGTGGACATTTTTTCAGGTGGACCTGCTGAGGTGGACCTTTTTTCTGGTGGACCTTTTTTCTGGTGGACCTGCTGAGGTGGACCTTTTTTCTGGTGGACCTGCTGAGGTGGACCTTTCTTTCTGGTGGACCTCTGAGGTGGACATTTTTTCTGGTGGACCTGCTGAGGTGGACCTTTTTTCTGGTGGACCTTTTTTCTGGTGGACCTGCTGAGGTGGACCTTTTTTCTGGTGGACCTTTTTTTCTGGTGGACCTGCTGAGGTGGACCTTTTTTCTGGTAGAACTTTTTTTCTGGTGGACCTGCTGAGGTGGACCTTTTTTCTGGTGGACCTTTTTTCTGGTGGACCTGCTGAGGTGGACCTTTTTTCTGGTGGACCTTTTTTCTGGTGGACCTGCTGAGGTGGACCTTTTTTCTGGTGGACCTTTTTTCTGGTGGACCTGCTGAGGTGGACCTGCTGAGGTGGACCTTTTTTCTGGTGGACCTTTTTTCTGGTGGACCTGCTGAGGTGGACCTTTTTTCTGGTGGACCTTTTTTCTGGTGGACCTGCTGAGGTCGACCTTTTTGCTGGTGGACATTTTTTCTGGTGGACCTGCTGAGGTGGAGCATTTTTCTGGTGGACCTGCTGAGGTGGACCTTTTTTCTGGTGGACCTTTTTTCTGGTGGACCTGCTGAGGTGGACCTTTTTTCTGGTGGACCTTTTTTCTGGTGGACCTGCTGAGGTGGACCTTTTTTTTCTGGTGGACCTCTGAGGTGGACCTTTTTTCTGGTGGACCTTTTTTCTGGTGGACCTGCTGAGGTGGACCTTTTTTCTGGTGGACCTTTTTTCTGGTGGACCTGCTGAGGTGGACCTTTTTTTCTGGTGGACCTTTTTTCTGGTGGACCTGCTGAGGTGGACCTTTTTTCTGGTGGACCTTTTTTCTGGTGGACCTGCTGAGGTGGACCTTTTTTCTGGTGGACCTTTTTTCTGGTGGACCTGCTGAGGTGGACCTTTTTTTCTGGTGGACCTCTAAGGTGGACCTTTTTTCTGGTGGACCTTTTTTCTGGTGGACCTGCTGAGGTGGACCTTTTTTCTGGTGGACCTGCTGAGCTGGACCTGCTGAGGTGGACCTTTTTTCTGGTGGACCTTTTTTCTGGTGGACCTGCTGAGGTGGACCTTTTTTCTGGTGGACCTTTTTTCTGGTGGACCTGCTGAGGTGGACCTTTTTTCTGGTGGACCTGCTGAGGTGGACCTTTTTTCTGGTGGACCTTTTTTCTGGTGGACCTGCTGAGGTAGACCTTTTTTCTGGTGGACCTTTTTTCTGGTGGTTCTGCTGAGGTGGACCTTTTTTCTGGTGAACCTTTTTTCTGGTGGACCTGCTGAGGTGGACCTTTTTTCTGGTGGACCTTTTTTCTGGTGGACGTGCTGAGGTGGACCTTTTTTCTGGTGGACCTTTTTTCTGGTGGACCTGCTGAGGTGGACCTTTTTTCTGATGGAACTTTTTTCTGGTGGACCTGCTGAGGTGGACCTGCTGAGGTGGACCTTTTTTCTGGTGGACCTTTTTTCTGGTGGACCTGCTGAGGTGGACCTGCTGAGGTGGACCTTTTTTCTGGTAGACCTTTTTTCTGGTGGACCTGCTGAGGTGGACCTTTTTTCTGGTGGACCTTTTTTTCTGGTGGACCTGCTGAGGTGGACCTTTTTTCTGGTGGACCTTTTTTCTGGTGGACCTGCTGAGGTGGACCTTTTGTCTGGTGGACGTTTTTTCTGGTGGACCTGCTGAGGTGGACCTTTCTTCTGGTGGACCTGCTGAGGTGGACCTGGTGAGGTGGACAATTTTTCTGGTAGACCTTTTTTCTGGTGGACCTTTTTTCTGGTGGACCTGCTGAGGTGGACCTTTTTTCTGGTGGACCTTTTTTCTGGTGGACCTGCTGAGGTGGACCTTTTTTCTGGTGGACCTTTTTTCTGGTGGACCTGCTGAGGTGGACCTTTTTTCTGGTGGACCTTTTTTCTGGTGGACCTGCTGAGGTGGACCTTTTTTCTGGTGGACCTGCTGAGGTGGACCTTTGTTCTGGTGGACCTTTTTTCTGGTGGACCTCCTCAGGTGGACCTTTGTTCTGGTGGACCTTTTTTCTGGTGGACCTTTTTTTCTGGTGGACCTCTGAAGTGGACCTTTTTCCTGGTGGACCTTTTTTTCTGGTGGACCTTTTTTCTGGTGGACCTGCTGAGGTGGACCTTTTTTCTGGTGGACCTTTTTTCTGGTGGACCTGCTGAGGTGGACCTTTTTTCTGGTGGACCTGCTGAGGTGGACCTGCTGAGGTGGACCTGCTGAGGTGGAGCTTTTTTCTGGTGGACCTTTTTTCTGGTGGACCTGCTGAGGTGGACATTTTTTCAGGTGGACCTGCTGAGGTGGACCTTTTTTCTGGTGGACCTTTTTTCTGGTGGACCTGCTGAGGTGGACCTTTTTTCTGGTGGACCTGCTGAGGTGGACCTTTCTTTCTGGTGGACCTCTGAGGTGGACATTTTTTCTGGTGGGCCTGCTGAGGTGGACCTTTTTTCTGGTGGACCTTTTTTCTGGTGGACCTGCTGAGGTGGACCTTTTTTCTGGTGGACCTTTTTTTCTGGTGGACCTGCTGAGGTGGACCTTTTTTCTGGTAGAACTTTTTTTCTGGTGGACCTGCTGAGGTGGACCTTTTTTCTGGTGGACCTTTTTTCTGGTGGACCTGCTGAGGTGGACCTTTTTTCTGGTGGACCTTTTTTCTGGTGGACCTGCTGAGGTGGACCTTTTTTCTGGTGGACCTTTTTTCTGGTGGACCTGCTGAGGTGGACCTGCTGAGGTGGACCTTTTTTCTGGTGGACCTTTTTTCTGGTGGACCTGCTGAGGTGGACCTTTTTTCTGGTGGACCTTTTTTCTGGTGGACCTGCTGAGGTCGACCTTTTTGCTGGTGGACATTTTTTCTGGTGGACCTGCTGAGGTGGAGCATTTTTCTGGTGGACCTGCTGAGGTGGACCTTTTTTCTGGTGGACCTTTTTTCTGGTGGACCTGCTGAGGTGGACCTTTTTTCTGGTGGACTTTTTTTCTGGTGGACCTGCTGAGGTGGACCTTTTTTTTCTGGTGGACCTCTGAGGTGGACCTTTTTTCTGGTGGACCTTTTTTCTGGTGGACCTGCTGAGGTAGACCTTTTTTCTGGTGGACCTTTTTTCTGGTGGACCTGCTGAGGTGGACCTTTTTTTCTGGTGGACCTTTTTTCTGGTGGACCTGCTGAGGTGGACCTTTTTTCTGGTGGACCTTTTTTCTGGTGGACCTGCTGAGGTGGACCTTTTTTCTGGTGGACCTTTTTTCTGGTGGACCTGCTGAGGTGGACCTTTTTTTCTGGTGGACCTCTAAGGTGGACCTTTTTTCTGGTGGACCTTTTTTCTGGTGGACCTGCTGAGGTGGACCTTTTTCTGGTGGACCTGCTGAGGTGGACCTTTTTTCTGGTGGACCTGCTGAGGTGGACCTTTTTTCTGGTGGACCTTTTTTTCTGGTGGACCTGCTGAGGTGGACCTTTTTTCTGGTGGACCTTTTTTCTGGTGGACCTGCAGAGGTGGACCTTTTTTCTGGTGGACCTTTTTTCTGGTGGACCTGCTGAGGTGGACCTTTTTTCTGGTGGACCTTTTTTCTGGTGGACCTGCTGAGGTGGACCTTTTTTCTGGTGGACCTTTTTTCTGGTGGACCTGCTGAGGTGGACCATTTTCCTGGTGGACCTGCTGAGGTGGACCTTTTTTCTGGTGGACCTTTTTTCTGGTGGACCTGCTGAGGTGGACCTTTTTTCTGGTGGACCTGCTGAGCTGGACCTGCTGAGGTGGACCTTTTTTCTGGTGGACCTTTTTTCTGGTGGACCTGCTGAGGTGGACCTTTTTTCTGGTGGACCTGCTGAGGTGGACCTTTTTTCTGGTAGACCTTTTTTCTGGTGGACCTGCTGAGGTGGACCTTTTTTTCTGGTGGACCTGCTGAGGTGGACCTTTTTTCTGGTGGACCTTTTTTCTGGTGGACCTGCTGAGGTAGACCTTTTTTCTGGTGGACCTTTTTTCTGGTGGATCTGCTGAGGTGGACCTTTTTTCTGGTGAACCTTTTTTCTGGTGGACCTGCTGAGGTGGACCTTTTTTCTGGTGGACCTTTTTTTCTGGTGGACGTGCTGAGGTGGACCTTTTTTCTGGTGGAACTTTTTTCTGGTGGACCTGCTGAGGTGGACCTTTTTTCTGATGGACCTTTTTTCTGGTGGACCTGCTGAGGTGGACCTGCTGAGGTGGACCTTTTTTCTGGTGGACCTGCTGAGCTGGACCTGCTGAGGTGGACCTTTTTTCTGGTGGACCTTTTTTCTGGTGGACCTGCTGAGGTGGACCTTTTTTCTGGTGGACCTGCTGAGGTGGACCTTTTTTCTGGTAGACCTTTTTTCTGGTGGACCTGCTGAGGTGGACCTTTTTTTCTGGTGGACCTGCTGAGGTGGACCTTTTTTCTGGTGGACCTTTTTTCTGGTGGACCTGCTGAGGTAGACCTTTTTTCTGGTGGACCTTTTTTCTGGTGGATCTGCTGAGGTGGACCTTTTTTCTGGTGAACCTTTTTTCTGGTGGACCTGCTGAGGTGGACCTTTTTTCTGGTGGACCTTTTTTCTGGTGGACGTGCTGAGGTGGACCTTTTTTCTGGTGGAACTTTTTTCTGGTGGACCTGCTGAGGTGGACCTTTTTTCTGATGGACCTTTTTTCTGGTGGACCTGCTGAGGTGGACCTGCTGAGGTGGACCTTTTTTCTGGTGGACCTTTTTTCTGGTGGACCTGCTGAGGTGGACCTGCTGAGGTGGACCTTTTTTCTGGTAGATCTTTTTTCTGGTGGACCTGCTGAGGTGGACCTTTTTTCTGGTGGACCTTTTTTTCTGGTGGACCTGCTGAGATGGACCTTTTTTCTGGTGGACCTTTTTTCTGGTGGACCTGCTGAGGTGGACCTTTTTTCTGGTGGACGTTTTTTCTGGTGGACCTGCTGAGGTGGACCTTTCTTCTGGTGGACCTGCTGAGGTGGACCTGGTGAGGTGGACAATTTTTCTGGTAGACCTTTTTTCTGGTGGACCTTTTTTCTGGTGGACCTGCTGAGGTGGACCTTTTTTCTGGTGGACCTTTTTTTCTGGTGGACCTGCTGAGGTGGACCTTTTTTCTGGTGGACCTTTTTTCTGGTGGACCTGCTGAGGTGGACATTTTTTCTGGTAAACCTTTTTTTCTGGTGGACCTGCTGAGGTGGACCTTTTTTCTGGTGGACCTTTTTTCTGGTGGACCTGCTGAGGTGGACCTTTTTTCTGGTGGACCTTTTTTCTGGTGGACCTGCTGAGGTGGACCTTTTTTCTGGTGGACCTCTGAGGTGGACCTTTTTTCTGGTGGACCTTTTTTCTGGTGGACCTGCTGAGGTGGACCTTTTTTCTGGTGGACCTTTTTTCTGGTGGACCTGCTGAGGTGGACCTTTTTTTCTGGTGGACCTGCTGAGGTGGACCTTTTTTTCTAGTGGACCTTTTTTCTGGTGGACCTGCTGAGGTGGACCTTTTTTCTGGTGGATTTTTTTTCTGGTGGACCTTTTTTCTGGTGGACCTGCTGAGGTGGACCTTTTTTCTGGTGGACCTTTTTTCTGGTGGACCTGCTGAGGTGGACCTTTTTTTCTGGTGGACCTGCTGATGTGGACCTTTTGTCTGGTGGACATTTTTTCTGGTGGACCGTTTTTCTGGTGGACCTGCTGAGGTGGACCTTTTTTTTCTGGTGGACCTGCTGAGGTGGACCTTTTTTCTGGTGGACCTTTTTTCTGGTGGACCTGCTGAGGTGGACCTTTTTTCTGGTGGACCTTTTTTCTGGTGGACCTGCTGAGGTGGACCATTTTTTCTGGTGGACCTGCTGAGGTGGACCTTTTTTCTGGTGGACCTTTTTTCTGGTGGACCTGCTGAGGTGGACCTTTTTTCTGGTGGACCTTTTTTCTGGTGGACCTGCTGAGGTGGACCTTTTTTCTGGTGGACCTGCTGAGGTGGACCTTTTTTTCTGCTGGACCTTTTTTCTGGTGGACCTTTTTTCTGGTGGACCTGCTGAGGTGGACCTTTTTTTCTGGTGGACCTGCTGAGGTGGAGCTTTTTTCTGGTGGACCTTTTTTCTGGTGGATCTGCTGAGGTGGACATTTTTTCTGGTGGACCTGCTGAGGTGGACCTTTTTTCTGGTGGACCTTTTTTCTGGTGGACCTGCTGAGGTGGACCTTTTTTCTAGAGGACCTGCTGAGGTGGACCTTTTTTTCTGGTGGACCTGCTGAGGTGGACCTTTTTTCTGGTGGATCTGCTGAGGTGGACCTTTTTTTCTGGTGGACCTGCTGAGGTGGACCTTTTTTCTGGTGGACCTTTTTTCTGGTGGACCTGCTGAGGTGGACCTTTTTTCTGGTGGACCTTTTTTCTGGTGGACCTGCTGTGGTGGACCTGCTGAGGTGGACCTTTTTTCTGGTGGACCTTTTTTCTGGTGGACCTGCTGAGGTGGACCTTTTTTCTGGTGGACCTTTTTTCTGGTGGACCTGCTGAGGTCGACCTTTTTGCTGGTGGACATTTTTTCTGGTGGACCTGCTGAGGTGGAGCATTTTTCTGGTGGACCTGCTGAGGTGGACCTTTTTTCTGGTGGACCTTTTTTCTGGTGGACCTGCTGAGGTGGACCTTTTTTCTGGTGGACCTTTTTTCTGGTGGACCTGCTGAGGTGGACCTTTTTTTTCTGGTGGACCTCTGAGGTGGACCTTTTTTCTGGTGGACCTTTTTTCTGGTGGACCTGCTGAGGTGGACCTTTTTTCTGGTGGACCTTTTTTCTGGTGGACCTGCTGAGGTGGACCTTTTTTCTGGTGGACCTTTTTTCTGGTGGACCTGCTGAGGTGGACCTTTTTTTCTGGTGGACCTTTTTTCTGGTGGACCTGCTGAGGTGGACCTTTTTTTCTGGTGGACCTCTAAGGTGGACCTTTTTTCTGGTGGACCTTTTTTCTGGTGGACCTGCTGAGGTGGACCTTTTTCTGGTGGACCTTTTTTCTGGTGGACCTGCTGAGGTGGACCTTTTTTCTGGTGGACCTGCTGAGGTGGACCTTTTTTCTGGTGGACCTTTTTTTCTGGTGGACCTGCTGAGGTGGACCTTTTTTCTGGTGGACCTTTTTTCTGGTGGACCTGCTGAGGTGGACATTTTTTCTGGTAAACCTTTTTTTCTGGTGGACCTGCTGAGGTGGACCTTTTTTCTGGTGGACCTTTTTCCTGGTGGACCTGCTGAGGTGGACCTTTTTTCTGGTGGACCTTTTTTCTGGTGGACCTGCTGAGGTGGACCTTTTTTCTGGTGGACCTTTTTTTCTGGTGGACCTGCTGAGGTGGACCTTTTTTCTGGTGGACCTTTTTTCTGGTGGACCTGCTGAGGTGGACATTTTTTCTGGTAAACCTTTTTTTCTGGTGGACCTGCTGAGGTGGACCTTTTTTCTGGTGGACCTTTTTTCTGGTGGACCTGCTGAGGTGGACCTTTTTTTCTGGTGGACCTCTGAGGTGGACCTTTTTTCTGGTGGACCTTTTTTCTGGTGGACCTGCTGAGGTGGACCTTTTTTCTGGTGGACCTTTTTTCTGGTGGACCTGCTGAGGTGGACCTTTTTTCTGGTGGACCTTTTTTCTGGTGGACCTGCTGAGGTGGACCTTTTTTTCTGGTGGACCTGCTGATGTGGACCTTTTGTCTGGTGGACATTTTTTCTGGTGGACCTTTTTTCTGGTGGACCTGCTGAGGTGGACCTTTTTTTCTGGTGGACCTGCTGAGGTGGACCTTTTTTCTGGTGGACCTTTTTTCTGGTGGACCTGCTGAGGTGGACCTTTTTTCTGGTGGACCTTTTTTCTGGTGGACCTGCTGAGGTGGACCTTTTTTTCTAATGGACCTGCTGAGGTGGACCTTTTTTCTGGTGGACATTTTTTCTGGTGGACCTGCTGAGGTGGTCCTTTTTTCTGGTGGACATTTTTTCTGGTGGACCTGCTGAGGTGGACCTTTTTTCTGGTGGACCTTTTTTCTGGTGGACCTGCTGAGGTGGACCTTTTTTCTGGTGGACCTTTTTTCTGGTGGACCTGCTGAGGTGGACCATTTTTCTGGTGGACCTGCTGAGGTGGACCTTTTTTCTGGTGGACCTTTTTTCTGGTGGACCTGCTGAGGTGGACCTTTTTTCTGGTGGACCTGCTGAGCTGGACCTGCTGAGGTGGACCTTTTTTCTGGTGGACCTTTTTTTCTGGTGGACCTGCTGAGGTGGACCTTTTTTCTGGTGGACCTTTTTTCTGGTGGACCTGCTGAGGTGGACATTTTTTCTGGTAAACCTTTTTTTCTGGTGGACCTGCTGAGGTGGACCTTTTTTCTGGTGGACCTTTTTTCTGGTGGACCTGCTGAGGTGGACCTTTTTTCTGGTGGACCTCTGAGGTGGACCTTTTTTCTGGTGGACCTTTTTTCTGGTGGACCTGCTGAGGTGGACCTTTTTTCTGGTGGACCTTTTTTCTGGTGGACCTGCTGAGGTGGACCTTTTTTCTGGTGGACCTTTTTTCTGGTGGACCTGCTGAGGTGGACCTTTTTTCTGGTGGACCTGCTGAGGTGGACCTTTTTTTCTGGTGGACCTGCTGAGGTGGACCTTTTTTCTGGTGGACCTTTTTTCTGGTGGACCTGCTGAGGTAGACCTTTTTTCTGGTGGACCTTTTTTCTGGTGGATCTGCTGAGGTGGACCTTTTTTCTGGTGGACCTTTTTTCTGGTGGACCTGCTGAGGTGGACTTTTTTTCTGGTGGACCTTTTTTCTGGTGGACGTGCTGAGGTGGACCTTTTTTCTGGTGGACCTTTTTTCTGGTGGACCTGCTGAGGTGGACCTTTTTTCTGATGGACCTTTTTTCTGGTGGACCTGCTGAGGTGGACCTGCTGAGTTGGACTTTTTTTCTGGTGGACCTTTTTTCTGGTGGACCTGCTGAGGTGGAGCTGCTGAGGTGGACCTTTTTTCTGGTAGACCTTTTTTTTGGTGGACCTGCTGAGGTGGACCTTTTTTCTGGTGGACCTTTTTTCTGGTGGACCTGCTGAGGTGGACCTTTTTTCTGATGGACCTTTTTTCTGGTGGACCTGCTGAGGTGGACCTGCTGAGTTGGACTTTTTTTCTGGTGGACCTTTTTTCTGGTGGACCTGCTGAGGTGGAGCTGCTGAGGTGGACCTTTTTTCTGGTAGACCTTTTTTTTGGTGGACCTGCTGAGGTGGACCTTTTTTCTGGTGGACCTTTTTTCTGGTGGACCTGCTGAGGTGGACCTTTTTTCTGGTGGACGTTTTTTCTGGTGGACCTGCTGAGGTGGACCTTTTTTCTGGTGGACCTGCTGAGGTGGACCTGGTGAGGTGGACCTTTTTTCTGGTAGACCTTTTTTCTGGTGGACCTTTTTTCTGGTGGACCTGCTGAGGTGGACCTTTTTTCTGGTGGACCTTTTTTCTGGTGGACCTGCTGAGGTGGACCTTTTTTTCTGGTGGACCTGCTGAGGTGGACCTTTTTTCTGGTGGACATTTTTTCTGGTGGACCTGCTGAGGTGGTCCTTTTTTCTGGTGGACATTTTTTCTGGTGGACCTGCTGAGGTGGACCTTTTTTCTGGTGGACCTTTTTTCTGGTGGACCTGCTGAGGTGGACCTTTTTTCTGGTGGACCTTTTTTCTGGTGGACCTGCTGAGGTGGACCATTTTTCTGGTGGACCTGCTGAGGTGGACCTTTTTTCTGGTGGACCTTTTTTCTGGTGGACCTGCTGAGGTGGACCTTTTTTCTGGTGGACCTGCTGAGCTGGACCTGCTGAGGTGGACCTTTTTTCTGGTGGACCTTTTTTTCTGGTGGACCTGCTGAGGTGGACCTTTTTTCTGGTGGACCTTTTTTCTGGTGGACCTGCTGAGGTGGACATTTTTTCTGGTAAACCTTTTTTTCTGGTGGACCTGCTGAGGTGGACCTTTTTTCTGGTGGACCTTTTTTCTGGTGGACCTGCTGAGGTGGACCTTTTTTCTGGTGGACCTCTGAGGTGGACCTTTTTTCTGGTGGACCTTTTTTCTGGTGGACCTGCTGAGGTGGACCTTTTTTCTGGTGGACCTTTTTTCTGGTGGACCTGCTGAGGTGGACCTTTTTTCTGGTGGACCTTTTTTCTGGTGGACCTGCTGAGGTGGACCTTTTTTCTGGTGGACCTTTTTTCTGGTGGACCTGCTGAGGTGGACCTTTTTTTCTGGTGGACCTGCTGAGGTGGACCTTTTTTTCTGGTGGACCTCTGAGGTGGACCTTTTTTCTGGTGGACCTTTTTTCTGGTGGACCTGCTGAGGTGGACCTTTTTTCTGGTGGACCTTATTTCTGATGGACCTTTTTTCTGGTGGACCTGCTGAGGTGGACCTTTTTTCTGGTGGACCTTTTTTCTGGTGGACCTGCTGAGGTGGACCTTTTTTTCTGGTGGACCTGCTGATGTGGACCTTTTGTCTGGTGGACATTTTTTCTGGTGGACCTTTTTTCTGGTGGACCTGCTGAGGTGGACCTTTTTTTCTGGTGGACCTGCTGAGGTGGACCTTTTTTCTGGTGGACCTTTTTTCTGGTGGACCTGCTGAGGTGGACCTTTTTTCTGGTGGACCTTTTTTCTGGTGGACCTGCTGAGGTGGACCTTTTTTTTCTGGTGGACCTGCTGAGGTGGACCTTTTTTCTGGTGGACATTTTTTCTGGTGGACCTGCTGAGGTGGTCCTTTTTTCTGGTGGACATTTTTTCTGGTGGACCTGCTGAGGTGGACCTTTTTTCTGGTGGACCTTTTTTCTGGTGGACCTGCTGAGGTGGACCTTTTTTCTGGTGGACCTTTTTTCTGGTGGACCTGCTGAGGTGGACCTTTTTTCTGGTGGACCTGCTGAGGTGGACCTTTTTTCTGGTGGACCTTTTTTCTGGTGGACCTGCTGAGGTGGACCTTTTTTCTGGTGGACCTGCTGAGCTGGACCTGCTGAGGTGGACCTTTTTTCTGGTGGACCTTTTTTTGTGGTGGACCTGCTGAGGTGGACCTTTTTTCTGGTGGACCTTTTTTCTGGTGGACCTGCTGAGGTGGACATTTTTTCTGGTAAACCTTTTTTTCTGGTGGACCTGCTGAGGTGGACCTTTTTTCTGGTGGACCTTTTTTCTGGTGGACCTGCTGAGGTGGACCTTTTTTCTGGTGGACCTCTGAGGTGGACCTTTTTTCTGGTGGACCTTTTTTCTGCTGGACCTGCTGAGGTGGACCTTTTTTCTGGTGGACCTTTTTTCTGGTGGACCTGCTGAGGTGGACCTTTTTTTCTGGTGGACCTGCTGAGGTGGACCTTTTTTTCTGGTGGACCTCTGAGGTGGACCTTTTTTCTGGTGGACCTTTTTTCTGGTGGACCTGCTGAGGTGGACCTTTTTTCTGGTGGACCTTTTTTCTGGTGGACCTTTTTTCTGGTGGACCTGCTGAGGTGGACCTTTTTTCTGGTGGACCTTTTTTCTGGTGGACCTGCTGAGGTGGACCTTTTTTTCTGGTGGACCGGCTGATGTGGACCTTTTGTCTGCTGGACATTTTTTCTGGTGGACCTTTTTTCTGGTGGACCTGCTGAGGTGGACCTTTTTTTCTGGTGGACCTGCTGAGGTGGACCTTTTTTCTGGTGGACCTTTTTTCTGGTGGACCTGCTGAGGTGGACCTTTTTTCTGGTGGACCTTTTTTCTGGTGGACCTGCTGAGGTGGACCTTTTTTTCTGGTGGACCTGCTGAGGTGGACCTTTTTTCTGGTGGACCTTTTTTCTGGTGGACCTGCTGAGGTGGACCTTTTTTCTGGTGGACATTTTTTCTGGTGGACCTGCTGAGGTGGACCTTTTTTCTGGTGGACCTTTTTTCTGGTGGACCTGCTGAGGTGGACATTTTTTCTGGTGGACCTTTTTTTCTGGTGGACCTGCTGAGGTGGACCATTTTTCTGGTGGACCTACTGAGGTGGACCTTTTTTCTGGTGGACCTTTTTTCTGGTGGACCTGCTGAGGTGGACCTGCTGAGGTGGACCTTTTTTCTGGTGGACCTTTTTTCTGGTGGACCTGCTGAGGTGGACCTTTTTTCTGATGGAACTTTTTTCTGGTGGACCTGCTGAGGTGGACCTGCTGAGGTGGACCTTTTTTCTGGTGGACCTTTTTTCTGGTGGACCTGCTGAGGTGGACCTGCTGAGGTGGACCTTTTTTCTGGTAGACCTTTTTTCTGGTGGACCTGCTGAGGTGGACCTTTTTTCTGGTGGACCTTTTTTCTGGTGGACCTGCTGAGGTGGACCTGCTGAGGTGGACCTTTTTTCTGGTGGACCTTTTTTCTGGTGGACCTGCTGAGGTGGACCTTTTTTCTGATGGAACTTTTTTCTGGTGGACCTGCTGAGGTGGACCTGCTGAGGTGGACCTTTTTTCTGGTGGACCTTTTTTCTGGTGGACCTGCTGAGGTGGACCTGCTGAGGTGGACCTTTTTTCTGGTAGACCTTTTTTCTGGTGGACCTGCTGAGGTGGACCTTTTTTCTGGTGGACCTTTTTTCTGGTGGACCTGCTGAGGTGGACCTTTTTTCTGGTGGACCTTTTTTCTGGTGGACCTGCTGAGGTGGACCTTTTTTCTGGTGGACCTTTTTTCTGGTGGACCTGCTGAGGTGGACCTTTTTTTCTGGTGGACCTGCTGAGGTGGACCTTTTTTTCTGGTGGACCTCTGAGGTGGACCTTTTTTCTGGTGGACCTTTTTTCTGGTGGACCTGCTGAGGTGGACCTTTTTTCTGGTGGACCTTTTTTCTGGTGGACCTTTTTTCTGGTGGACCTGCTGAGGTGGACCTTTTTTCTGGTGGACCTTTTTTCTGGTGGACCTGCTGAGGTGGACCTTTTTTTCTGGTGGACCGGCTGATGTGGACCTTTTGTCTGGTGGACATTTTTTCTGGTGGACCTTTTTTCTGGTGGACCTGCTGAGGTGGACCTTTTTTTCTGGTGGACCTGCTGAGGTGGACCTTTTTTCTGGTGGACCTTTTTTCTGGTGGACCTGCTGAGCTGGACCTTTTTTCTGGTGGACCTTTTTTCTGGTGGACCTGCTGAGGTGGACCTTTTTTTCTGGTGGACCTGCTGAGGTGGACCTTTTTTCTGGTGGACCTTTTTTCTGGTGGACCTGCTGAGGTGGACCTTTTTTCTGGTGGACATTTTTTCTGGTGGACCTGCTGAGGTGGACCTTTTTTCTGGTGGACCTTTTTTCTGGTGGACCTGCTGAGGTGGACATTTTTTCTGGTGGACCTTTTTTTCTGGTGGACCTGCTGAGGTGGACCATTTTTCTGGTGGACCTACTGAGGTGGACCTTTTTTCTGGTGGACCTTTTTTCTGGTGGACCTGCTGAGGTGGACCTGCTGAGGTGGACCTTTTTTCTGGTGGACCTTTTTTCTGGTGGACCTGCTGAGGTGGACCTTTTTTCTGATGGAACTTTTTTCTGGTGGACCTGCTGAGGTGGACCTGCTGAGGTGGACCTTTTTTCTGGTGGACCTTTTTTCTGGTGGACCTGCTGAGGTGGACCTGCTGAGGTGGACCTTTTTTCTGGTAGACCTTTTTTCTGGTGGACCTGCTGAGGTGGACCTTTTTTCTGGTGGACCTTTTTTCTGGTGGACCTGCTGAGGTGGACCTGCTGAGGTGGACCTTTTTTCTGGTGGACCTTTTTTCTGGTGGACCTGCTGAGGTGGACCTTTTTTCTGATGGAACTTTTTTCTGGTGGACCTGCTGAGGTGGACCTGCTGAGGTGGACCTTTTTTCTGGTGGACCTTTTTTCTGGTGGACCTGCTGAGGTGGACCTGCTGAGGTGGACCTTTTTTCTGGTAGACCTTTTTTCTGGTGGACCTGCTGAGGTGGACCTTTTTTCTGGTGGACCTTTTTTCTGGTGGACCTGCTGAGGTGGACCTTTTTTCTGGTGGACCTTTTTTCTGGTGGACCTGCTGAGGTGGACCTTTTTTCTGGTGGACGTTTTTTCTGGTGGACCTGCTGAGGTGGACCTTTTTTCTGGTGGACCTGCTGAGGTGGACCTGGTGAGGTGGACTTTTTTTCTGGTAGACCTTTTTTCTGGTGGACCTTTTTTCTGGTGGACCTGCTGAGGTGGACCTTTTTTCTGGTGGACCTTTTTTTCTGGTGGACCTGCTGAGGTGGACCTTTTTTCTGGTGGACCTTTTTTCTGGTGGACCTGCTGAGGTGGACATTTTTTCTGGTAAACCTTTTTTTCTGGTGGACCTGCTGAGGTGGACCTTTTTTCTGGTGGACCTTTTTTCTGGTGGACCTGCTGAGGTGGACCTTTTTTCTGGTGGACCTTTTTTCTGGTGGACCTGCTGAGGTGGACCTTTTTTCTGGTGGACCTCTGAGGTGGACCTTTTTTCTGGTGGACCTTTTTTCTGGTGGACCTGCTGAGGTGGACCTTTTTTCTGGTGGACCTTTTTTCTGGTGGACCTGCTGAGGTGGACCTTTTTTTCTGGTGGACCTGCTGAGGTGGACCTTTTTTTTCTGGTGGACCTCTGAGGTGGACCTTTTTTCTGGTGGACCTTTTTTTCTGGTGGACCTGCTGAGGTGGACCTTTTTTCTGGTGGACCTTTTTTCTGGTGGACCTGCTGAGGTGGACCTTTTTTCTGGTGGACCTGCTGAGGTGGACCTTTTTTTTCTGGTGGACCTCTGAGGTGGACCTTTTTTCTGGTGGACCTTTTTTTCTGGTGGACCTGCTGAGGTGGACCTTTTTTCTGGTGGACCTTTTTTCTGGTGGACCTGCTGAGGTGGACCTTTTTTTCTGGTGGACCTTTTTTCTGGTGGACCTGCTGAGGTGGACCTTTTTTCTGGTGGACCTTTTTTCTGGTGGACCTGCTGAGGTGGACCTTTTTTCTGGTGGACCTTTTTTCTGGTGGACCTGCTGAGGTGGACCTTTTTTTCTGGTGGACCTCTATGGTGGACCTTTTTTCTGGTGGACCTTTTTTCTGGTGGACCTGCTGAGGTGGACCATTTTCCTGCTGGACCTGCTGAGGTGGACCTTTTTTCTGGTGGACCTTTTTTCTGGTGGACCTGCTGAGGTGGACCTTTTTTCTGGTGGACCTGCTGAGCTGGACCTGCTGAGGTGGACCTTTTTTCTGGTGGACCTTTTTTCTGGTGGACCTGCTGAGGTGGACCTTTTTTCTGGTGGACCTGCTGAGGTGGACCTTTTTTTCTGGTGGACCTCTGAGGTGGACCTTTTTTCTGGTGGACCTTTTTTCTGGTGGACCTGCTGAGGTGGACCTTTTTTCTGGTGGACCTTTTTTCTGGTGGACCTTTTTTCTGGTGGACCTGCTGAGGTGGACCTTTTTTCTGGTGGACCTTTTTTCTGGTGGACCTGCTGAGGTGGACCTTTTTTTCTGGTGGACCTGCTAATGTGGACCTTTTGTCTGGTGGACATTTTTTCTGGTGGACCTTTTTTCTGGTGGACCTGCTGAGGTGGACCTTTTTTTCTGGTGGACCTGCTGAGGTGGACCTTTTTTCTGGTGGACCTTTTTTCTGGTGGACCTGCTGAGGTGGACCTTTTTTCTGGTGGACCTTTTTTCTGGTGGACCTGCTGAGGTGGACCTTTTTTTCTGGTGGACCTGCTGAGGTGGACCTTTTTTCTGGTGGACATTTTTTCTGGTGGACCTGCTGAGGTGGTCCTTTTTTCTGGTGGACATTTTTTCTGGTGGACCTGCTGAGGTGGACCTTTTTTCTGGTGGACATTTTTTCTGGTGGACCTGCTGAGGTGGACCTTTTTTCTGGTGGACCTTTTTTCTGGTGGACCTGCTGAGGTGGACCATTTTTCTGGTGGACCTGCTGAGGTGGACCTTTTTTCTGGTGGACCTTTTTTCAGGTGGACCTGCTGAGGTGGACCTTTTTTCTGGTGGACCTGCTGAGCTGGACCTGCTGAGGTGGACCTTTTTTCTGGTGGACCTTTTTTTCTGGTGGACCTGCTGAGGTGGACCTTTTTTCTGGTGGACCTTTTTTCTGGTGGACCTGCTGAGGTGGACATTTTTTCTGGTAAACCTTTTTTTCTGGTGGACCTGCTGAGGTGGACCTTTTTTCTGGTGGACCTTTTTTCTGGTGGACCTGCTGAGGTGGACCTTTTTTCTGGTGGACCTCTGAGGTGGACCTTTTTTCTGGTGGACCTTTTTTCTGGTGGACCTGCTGAGGTGAACCTTTTTTCTGGTGGACCTTTTTTCTGGTTGACCTGCTGAGGTGGACCTTTTTTCTGGTGGACCTTTTTTCTGGTGGACCTGCTGAGGTGGACCTTTTTTCTGGTGGACCTTTTTTCTGGTGGACCTGCTGAGGTGGACCTTTTTTTCTGGTGGACCTCTGAGGTGGACCTTTTTTCTGGTGGACATTTTTTCTGGTGGACCTGCTGAGGTGGACCTTTTTTCTGGTGGACCTTTTTTCTGGTGGACCTTTTTTCTGGTGGACCTGCTGAGGTGGACCTTTTTTTTGGTGGACCTTTTTTCTGGTGGACCTGCTGAGGTGGACCTTTTTTTCTGGTGGACCTGCTGATGTGGACCTTTTGTCTGGTGGACATTTTTTCTGGTGGACCTTTTTTCTGGTGGACCTGCTGAGGTGGACCTTTTTTTCTGGTGGACCTGCTGAGGTGGACCTTTTTTCTGGTGGACCTTTTTTCTGGTGGACCTGCTGAGGTGGACCTTTTTTCTGGTGGACCTTTTTTCTGGTGGACCTGCTGAGGTGGACCTTTTTTTCTGGTGGACCTGCTGAGGTGGACCTTTTTTCTGGTGGACATTTTTTCTGGTGGACCTGCTGAGGTGGTCCTTTTTTCTGGTGGACATTTTTTCTGGTGGACCTGCTGAGGTGGACCTTTTTTCTGGTGGACCTTTTTTCTGGTGGACCTGCTGAGGTGGACCTTTTTTCTGGTGGACCTTTTTTCTGGTGGACCTGATGAGGTGGACCATTTTTCTGGTGGACCTGCTGAGGTGGACCTTTTTTCTGGTGGACCTTTTTTCTGGTGGACCTGCTGAGGTGGACCTTTTTTCTGGTGGACCTGCTGAGCTGGACCTGCTGAGGTGGACCTTTTTTCTGGTGGACCTTTTTTTCTGGTGGACCTGCTGAGGTGGACCTTTTTTCTGGTGGACCTTTTTTCTGGTGGACCTGCTGAGGTGGACATTTTTTCTGGTAAACCTTTTTTTCTGGTGGACCTGCTGAGGTGGACCTTTTTTCTGGTGGACCTTTTTTCTGGTGGACCTGCTGAGGTGGACCTTTTTTCTGGTGGACCTCTGAGGTGGACCTTTTTTCTGGTGGACCTTTTTTCTGGTGGACCTGCTGAGGTGGACCTTTTTTCTGGTGGACCTTTTTTCTGGTGGACCTGCTGAAGTAAACCTTTTTTTCTGGTGGACCTGCTGAGGTGGACCTTTTTTTCTGGTGGACCTCTGAGGTGGACCTTTTTTCTGGTGGACCTTTTTTCTGGTGGACCTGCTGAGGTGGACCTTTTTTCTGGTGGACCTTTTTTCTGGTGGACCTTTTTTCTGGTGGACCTGCTGAGGTGGACCTTTTTTCTGGTGGACCTTTTTTCTGGTGGACCTGCTGAGGTGACCTTTTTTTCTGGTGGACCTGCTGATGTGGACCTTTTGTCTGGTGGACATTTTTTCTGGTGGACCTTTTTTCTGGTGGACCTGCTGAGGTGGACATTTTTTCTGGTGGACCTTTTTTCTGGTGGACCTGCTGAGGTGGACCTTTTTTCTGGTGTACCTTTTTTCTGGTGGACCTGCTGAGGTGGACCTTTTTTTCTGGTGGACCTCTAAGGTGGACCTTTTTTCTGGTGGACCTTTTTTCTGGTGGACCTGCTGAGGTGGACCATTTTCCTGGTGGACCTGCTGAGGTGGACCTTTTTTCTGGTGGACCTTTTTTCTGGTGGACCTGCTGAGGTGGACCTTTTTTCTGGTGGACCTGCTGAGCTGGACCTGCTGAGGTGGACCTTTTTTCTGGTGGACCTTTTTTCTGGTGGACCTGCTGAGGTGGACCTTTTTTCTGGTGGACCTGCTGAGGTGGACCTTTTTTTCTGGTGGACCTCTGAGGTGGACCTTTTTTCTGGTGGACCTTTTTTCTGGTGGACCTGCTGAGGTGGACCTTTTTTCTGGTGGACCTTTTTTCTGGTGGACCTTTTTTCTGGTGGACCTGCTGAGGTGGACCTTTTTTCTGGTGGACCTGCTGAGGTGGACCTTTTTCCTGGTGGACCTTTTTTCTGGTGGACCTGCTGAGGTGGACCTTTTTTCTGGTGGACCTTTTTTCTGGTGGACCTGCTGAGGTGGACCTTTTTTCTGATGGACCTTTTTTCTGGTGGACCTGCTGAGGTGGACCTGCTGAGGTGGACCTTTTTTCTGGTGGACCTGCTGAGGTGGACCTGCTGAGGTGGACCTTTTTTCTGGTGGACCTTTTTTCTGGTGGACCTGCTGAGGTGGACCTTTTTTCTGGTGGACCTGCTGAGGTGGACCTTTTTTTCTGGTGGACCTGCTGAGGTGGACCTTTTTTCTGGTGGACCTTTTTTCTGGTGGACCTGCTGAGGTAGACCTTTTTTCTGGTGGACCTTTTTTCTGGTGGATCTGCTGAGGTGGACCTTTTTTCTGGTGGACCTTTTTTCTGGTGGACCTGCTGAGGTGGACCTTTTTTCTGGTGGACCTTTTTTCTGGTGGACGTGCTGAGGTGGACCTTTTTTCTGGTGGACCTTTTTTCTGGTGGACCTGCTGAGGTGGATTTTTTTTCTGATGGACCTTTTTTCTGGTGGACCTGCTGAGGTGGACCTGCTGAGGTGGACCTTTTTTCTGGTGGACCTGCTGAGGTGGACCTGCTGAGGTGGACCTTTTTTCTGGTAGACCTTTTTTCTGGTGGACCTGCTGAGGTGGACCTTTTTTCTGGTGGACCTTTTTTCTGGTGGACCTGCTGAGGTGGACCTTTTTTCTGGTGGACCTTTTTTCTGGTGGACCTGCTGAGGTGGACCTTTTTTCTGGTGGACCTTTTTTCTGGTGGACCTGCTGAGGTGGACCTTTTTTTCTGGTGGACCTTTTTTCTGGTGGACCTGCTGAGGTGGACCTTTTTTCTGGTGGACCTTTTTTCTGGTGGACCTGCTGAGGTGGACCTTTTTTCTGGTGGACCTTTTTTCTGGTGGACCTGCTGAGGTGGACCTTTTTTTCTGGTGGACCTCTAAGGTGGACCTTTTTTCTGGTGGACCTTTTTTCTGGTGGACCTGCTGAGGTGGACCATTTTCCTGGTGGACCTGCTGAGGTGGACCTTTTTTCTGGTGGACCTTTTTTCTGGTGGACCTGCTGAGGTGGACCTTTTTTCTGGTGGACCTGCTGAGCTGGACCTGCTGAGGTGGACCTTTTTTCTGGTGGACCTTTTTTCTGGTGGACCTGCTGAGGTGGACCTTTTTTCTGGTGGACCTGCTGAGGTGGACCTTTTTTTCTGGTGGACCTCTGAGGTGGACCTTTTTTCTGGTGGACCTTTTTTCTGGTGGACCTGCTGAGGTGGACCTTTTTTCTGGTGGACCTTTTTTCTGGTGGACCTTTTTTCTGGTGGACCTGCTGAGGTGGACCTTTTTTCTGGTGGACCTTTTTTCTGGTGGACCTGCTGAGGTGGACCTTTTTCCTGGTGGACCTTTTTTCTGGTGGACCTGCTGAGGTGGACCTTTTTTCTGGTGGACCTTTTTTCTGGTGGACCTGCTGAGGTGGACCTTTTTTCTGATGGACCTTTTTTCTGGTGGACCTGCTGAGGTGGACCTGCTGAGGTGGACCTTTTTTCTGGTGGACCTGCTGAGGTGGACCTGCTGAGGTGGACCTTTTTTCTGGTGGACCTTTTTTCTGGTGGACCTGCTGAGGTGGACCTTTTTTCTGGTGGACCTGCTGAGGTGGACCTTTTTTTCTGGTGGACCTGCTGAGGTGGACCTTTTTTCTGGTGGACCTTTTTTCTGGTGGACCTGCTGAGGTAGACCTTTTTTCTGGTGGACCTTTTTCTGGTGGATCTGCTGAGGTGGACCTTTTTTCTGGTGGACCTTTTTTCTGGTGGACCTGCTGAGGTGGACCTTTTTTCTGGTGGACCTTTTTTCTGGTGGACGTGCTGAGGTGGACCTTTTTTCTGGTGGACCTTTTTTCTGGTGGACCTGCTGAGGTGGATTTTTTTTCTGATGGACCTTTTTTCTGGTGGACCTGCTGAGGTGGACCTGCTGAGGTGGACCTTTTTTCTGGTGGACCTTTTTTCTGGTGGACCTGCTGAGGTGGACCTGCTGAGGTGGACCTTTTTTCTGGTAGACCTTTTTTCTGGTGGACCTGCTGAGGTGGACCTTTTTTCTGGTGGACCTTTTTTCTGGTGGACCTGCTGAGGTGGACCTTTTTTCTGGTGGACCTTTTTTCTGGTGGACCTGCTGAGGTGGACCTTTTTTCTGGTGGACGTTTTTTCTGGTGGACCTGCTGAGGTGGACCTTTTTTCTGGTGGACCTTTTTTCTGGTGGACCTGCTGAGGTGGACCTTTTTTTTCTGGTGGACCTGCTGAGGTGGACCTTTTTTCTGGTGGACCTTTTTTCTGGTGGACCTGCTGAGCTGGACCTGCTGAGGTGGACCTTTTTTCTGGTGGACCTTTTTTCTGGTGGACCTGCTGAGATGGACCTTTTTTTCTGGTGGACCTGCTGAGGTGGACCTTTTTTTCTGGTGGACCTCTGAGGTGGACCTTTTTTCTGGTGGACCTTTTTTCTGGTGGACCTGCTGAGGTGGACCTTTTTTCTGGTGGACCTTTTTTCTGGTGGACCTTTTTTCTGGTGGACCTGCTGAGGTGGACCTTTTTTCTGGTGGACCTTTTTTCTGGTGGACCTGCTGAGGTGGACCTTTTTTCTGGTGGACCTTTTTTCTGGTGGACCTGCTGAGGTGGACCTTTTTTCTGGTGGACCTTTTTTCTGGTGGACCTGCTGAGGTGGACCTGCTGAGGTGGACCTTTTTTCTGGTGGACCTGCTGAGGTGGACCTGCTGAGGTGGACCTTTTTTCTGGTGGACCTTTTTTCTGGTGGACCTGCTGAGGTGGACCTTTTTTCTGGTGGACCTGCTGAGGTGGACCTTTTTTTCTGGTGGACCTGCTGAGGTGGACCTTTTTTCTGGTGGACCTTTTTTCTGGTGGACCTGCTGAGGTAGACCTTTTTTCTGGTGGACCTTTTTTCTGGTGGATCTGCTGAGGTGGACCTTTTTTCTGGTGGACCTTTTTTCTGGTGGACCTGCTGAGGTGGACCTTTTTTCTGGTGGACCTTTTTTCTGGTGGACGTGCTGAGGTGGACCTTTTTTCTGGTGGACCTTTTTTCTGGTGGACCTGCTGAGGTGGATTTTTTTTCTGATGGACCTTTTTTCTGGTGGAGCTGCTGAGGTGGACCTGCTGAGGTGGACCTTTTTTCTGGTGGACCTTTTTTCTGGTGGACCTGCTGAGGTGGACCTGCTGAGGTGGACCTTTTTTCTGGTAGACCTTTTTTCTGGTGGACCTGCTGAGGTGGACCTTTTTTCTGGTGGACCTTTTTTCTGGTGGACCTGCTGAGGTGGACCTTTTTTCTGGTGGACCTTTTTTCTGGTGGACCTGCTGAGGTGGACCTTTTTTCTGGTGGACGTTTTTTCTGGTGGACCTGCTGAGGTGGACCTTTTTTCTGGTGGACCTGCTGAGGTGGACCTGGTGAGGTGGACCTTTTTTCTGGTAGACCTTTTTTCTGGTGGACCTTTTTTCTGGTGGACCTGCTGAGGTGGACCTTTTTTCTGGTGGACCTTTTTTTCTGGTGGACCTGCTGAGGTGGACCTTTTTTCTGGTGGACCTTTTTTCTGGTGGACCTGCTGAGGTGGACATTTTTTCTGGTAAACCTTTTTTTCTGGTGGACCTGCTGAGGTGGACCTTTTTTCTGGTGGACCTTTTTTCTGGTGGACCTGCTGAGGTGGACCTTTTTTCTGGTGGACCTTTTTTCTGGTGGACCTGCTGAGGTGGACCTTTTTTCTGGTGGACCTCTGAGGTGGACCTTTTTTCTGGTGGACCTTTTTTCTGGTGGACCTGCTGAGGTGGACCTTTTTTCTGGTGGACCTTTTTTCTGGTGGACCTGCTGAGGTGGACCTTTTTTTCTGGTGGACCTGCTGAGGTGGACCTTTTTTCTGGTGGACCTTTTTTCTGGTGGACCTGCTGAGGTGGACCTTTTTTCTGGTGGACCTTTTTTCTGGTGGACCTGCTGAGGTGGACATTTTTTCTGGTGGACCTTTTTTCTGGTGGACCTGCTGAGGTGGACCTTTTTTTCTGGTGGACCTGCTGAGGTGGACCTCTTTTCTGGTGGACCTTTTTTCTGGTGGACCTGCTGAGGTGGACCTTTTTTCTGGTGGACCTTTTTTCTGGTGGACCTGCTGAGGTGGACCTTTTTTTCTGGTGGACCTGCTGAGGTGGACCTTTTTTCTCGTGGACCTTTTTTCTGGTGGACCTGCTGAGGTGGACCTTTTTTCTGGTGGACATTTTTTCTGGTGGACCTGCTGAGGTGGACCTTTTTTCTGGTGGACCTGCTGAGGTGGACCTTTTTTCTGGTGGACCTTTTTTCTGGTGGACCTGCTGAGGTGGACCATTTTTCTGGTGGACCTGCTGAGGTGGACCTTTTTTCTGGTCAACCTTTTTTCTGGTGGACCTGCTGAGGTGGACCTTTTTTCTGGTGGACCTTTTTTCTGGTGGACCTGCTGAGGTGGACCTTTTTTCTGATGGACCTTTTTTCTGGTGGACCTGCTGAGGTGGACCTGCTGAGGTGGACCTTTTTTTCTGGTGGACCTGCTGAGGTGGACCTTTTTTCTGGTGGACCTTTTTTTTCTGGTGGACCTGCCGAGGTGGACCTTTTTTCTGGTGGACCTGCTGAGGTGGACCTTTTTTTTCTGGTGGACCTGCTGAGGTGGACCTTTTTTCTGGTGGACCTTTTTTCTGGTGGACCTGCTGAGGTAGACCTTTTTTCTGGTGGACCTTTTTTCTGGTGGACCTGCTGAGGTGGACCTTTTTTCTGATGGACCTTTTTTCTGGTGGACCTGCTGAGGTGGACCTGCTGAGGTGGACCTTTTTTTCTGGTGGACCTGCTGAGGTGGACCTGCTGAGGTGGACCTTTTTTCTGGTGGACCTTTTTTCTGGTGGACCTGCTGAGGTGGACCTTTTTTCTGGTGGACCTTTTTTCTGGTGGACCTTTTTTCTGGTGGACCTGCTGAGGTGGACCTTTTTTCTGGTGGACCTTTTTTCTGGTGGACCTGCTGAGGTGACCTTTTTTTCTGGTGGACATGCTGATGTGGACCTTTTGTCTGGTGGACATTTTTTCTGGTGGACCTTTTTTCTGGTGGACCTGCTGAGGTGGACCTTTTTTCTGGTGGACCTTTTTATTGGTGGACCTGCTGAGGTGGACCTTTTTTCTGGTGTACCTTTTTTCTGGTGGACCTGCTGAGGTGGACCTTTTTTTCTGGTGGACCTGCTGAGGTGGACCTTTTTTCTGGTGGACCTTTTTTCTGGTGGACCTGCTGAGGTGGACCTTTTTTCTACTGGACCTTTTTTCTGGTGGACCTGCTGAGGTGGACCTTTTTTTCTGCTGGACCTTTTTTCTGGTGGACCTTTTTTCTGGTGGACCTGCTGAGGTGGACCTTTTTTTCTGGTGGACCTGCTGAGGTGGAGATTTTTTCTGGTGGACCTTTTTTCTGGTGGACCTGCTGAGGTGGACATTTTTTCTGGTGGACCTGCTGAGGTGGACCTTTTTTCTGGTGGACCTTTTTTCTGGTGGACCTGCTGAGGTGGACCTTTTTTCTAGAGGACCTGCTGAGGTGGACCTTTTTTTCTGGTGGACCTGCTGAGGTGGACCTTTTTTCTGGTGGACCTGCTGAGGTGGACCTTTTTTTCTGGTGGACCTGCTGAGGTGGACATTTTTTTCTGGTGGACCTGCTGAGGTGGACCTTTTTTCTGGTGGACCTTTTTTCTGGTGGACCTTTTTTCTGGTGGACCTGCTGAGGTGGACCTTTTTTCTGGTGGACCTTTTTTCTGGTGGACCTGCTGAGGTCGACCTTTTTGCTGGTGGACATTTTTTCTGGTGGACCTGCTGAGGTGGAGCATTTTTCTGGTGGACCTGCTGAGGTGGACCTTTTTTCTGGTGGACCTTTTTTCTGGTGGACCTGCTGAGGTGGACCTTTTTTCTGGTGGACCTTTTTTCTGGTGGACCAGCTGAGGTGGACCTTTTTTTTCTGGTGGACCTCTGAGGTGGACCTTTTTTCTGGTGGACCTTTTTTCTGGTGGACCTGCTGAGGTGGACCTTTTTTCTGGTGGACCTTTTTTCTGGTGGACCTGCTGAGGTGGACCTTTTTTTCTGGTGGACCTTTTTTTCTGGTGGACCTGCTGAGGTGGACCTTTTTTCTGGTGGACCTTTTTTCTGGTGGACCTGCTGAGGTGGACCTTTTTTTCTGGTGGACCTCTAAGGTGGACCTTTTTTCTGGTGGACCTTTTTTCTGGTGGACCTGCTGAGGTGGACCATTTTCCTGGTGGACCTGCTGAGGTGGACCTTTTTTCTGGTGGACCTTTTTTCTGGTGGACCTGCTGAGGTGGACCTTTTTTCTGGTGGACCTGCTGAGCTGGACCTGCTGAGGTGGACCTTTTTTCTGGTGGACCTTTTTTCTGGTGGACCTGCTGAGGTGGACCTTTTTTCTGGTGGACCTGCTGAGGTGGACCTTTTTTTCTGGTGGACCTCTGAGGTGGACCTTTTTTCTGGTGGACCTTTTTTCTGGTGGACCTGCTGAGGTGGACCTTTTTTCTGGTGGACCTTTTTTCTGGTGGACCTTTTTTCTGGTGGACCTGCTGAGGTGGACCTTTTTTCTGGTGGACCTTTTTTTCTGGTGGACCTGCTGAGGTGGACCTTTTTTCTGGTGGACCTTTTTTCTGGTGGACCTGCTGAGGTGGACCTTTTTTCTGGTGGAACTTTTTTCTGGTGGACCTGCTGAGGTGGACCTTTTTTCTGATGGACCTTTTTTCTGGTGGACCTGCTGAGGTGGACCTGCTGAGGTGGACCTTTTTTCTGGTGGACCTGCTGAGGTGGACCTGCTGAGGTGGACCTTTTTTCTGGTGGACCTTTTTTCTGGTGGACCTGCTGAGGTGGACCTTTTTTCTGGTGGACCTGCTGAGGTGGACCTTTTTTTCTGGTGGACCTGCTGAGGTGGACCTTTTTTCTGGTGGACCTTTTTTCTGGTGGACCTGCTGAGGTAGACCTTTTTTCTGGTGGACCTTTTTTCTGGTGGATCTGCTGAGGTGGACCTTTTTTCTGGTGGACCTTTTTTCTGGTGGACCTGCTGAGGTGGGCCTTTTTTCTGGTGGACCTTTTTTCTGGTGGACCTGCTGAGGTGGACCTTTTTTCTGGTGGACCTTTTTTCTGGTGGACCTGCTGAGGTGGATTTTTTTTCTGATGGACCTTTTTTCTGGTGGACCTGCTGAGGTGGACCTGCTGAGGTGGACCTTTTTTCTGGTGGACCTTTTTTCTGGTGGACCTGCTGAGGTGGACCTGCTGAGGTGGACCTTTTTTCTGGTAGACCTTTTTTCTGGTGGACCTGCTGAGGTGGACCTTTTTTCTGGTGGACCTTTTTTCTGGTGGACCTGCTGAGGTGGACCTTTTTTCTGGTGGACCTTTTTTCTGGTGGACCTGCTGAGGTGGACCTTTTTTCTGGTGGACGTTTTTTCTGGTGGACCTGCTGAGGTGGACCTTTTTTCTGGTGGACCTGCTGAGGTGGACCTGGTGAGGTGGACCTTTTTTCTGGTAGACCTTTTTTCTGGTGGACCTTTTTTCTGGTGGACCTGCTGAGGTGGACCTTTTTTCTGGTGGACCTTTTTTTCTGGTGGACCTGCTGAGGTGGACCTTTTTTCTGGTGGACCTTTTTTCTGGTGGACCTGCTGAGGTGGACATTTTTTCTGGTAAACCTTTTTTTCTGGTGGACCTGCTGAGGTGGACCTTTTTTCTGGTGGACCTTTTTTCTGGTGGACCTGCTGAGGTGGACCTGCTGAGTTGGACCTTTTTTCTGGTGGACCTGCTGAGGTGGACCTGCTGAGGTGGACCTTTTTTCTGGTGGACCTTTTTTCTGGTGGACCTGCTGAGGTGGACCTTTTTTCTGGTAGACCTTTTTTCTGGTGGACCTGCTGAGGTGGACCTTTTTTCTGGTGGACCTTTTTTCTGGTGGACCTGCTGAGGTGGACCTTTTTTCTGGTGGACCTTTTTTCTGGTGGACCTGCTGAGGTGGACCTTTTTTCTGGTGGACGTTTTTTCTGGTGGACCTGCTGAGGTGGACCTTTTTTCTGGTGGACCTGCTGAGGTGGACCTTTTTTCTGGTGGACCTTTTTTTCTGGTGGACCTGCTGAGGTGGACCTTTTTTCTGGTGGACCTTTTTTCTGGTGGACCTGCTGAGGTGGACATTTTTTCTGGTAAACCTTTTTTTCTGGTGGACCTGCTGAGGTGGACCTTTTTTCTGGTGTACCTTTTTTCTGGTGGACCTGCTGAGGTGGACCTTTTTTCTGGTGGACCTTTTTTCTGGTGGACCTGCTGAGGTGGACCTTTTTTCTGGTGGACCTCTGAGGTGGACCTTTTTTCTGGTGGACCTTTTTTCTGGTGGACCTGCTGAGGTGGACCTTTTTTCTGGTGGACCTTTTTTCTGGTGGACCTGCTGAGGTGGACCTTTTTTTCCGGTGGACCTGCTGAGGTGGACCTTTTTTTCTGGTGGACCTCTGAGGTGGACCTTTTTTCTGGTGGACCTTTTTTCTGGTGGACCTGCTGAGGTGGACCTTTTTTCTGGTGGACCTTTTTTTTGGTGGACCTTTTTTCTGGTGGACCTGCTGAGGTGGACCTTTTTTCTGGTGGACCTTTTTTCTGGTGGACCTGCTGAGGTGGACCTTTTTTTCTGGTGGACCTGCTGATGTGGACCTTTTGTCTGGTGGACATTTTTTCTGGTGGACCTTTTTTCTGGTGGACCTGCTGAGGTGGACCTTTTTTTCTGGTGGACCTGCTGAGGTGGACCTTTTTTCTGGTGGACCTTTTTTCTGGTGGACCTGCTGAGGTGGACCTTTTTTCTGGTGGACATTTTTTCTGGTGGACCTGCTGAGGTGGACCTTTTTTTCTGGTGGACCTGCTGAGGTGGACCTTTTTTCTGGTGGACCTTTTTTCTGGTGGACCTGCTGAGGTGGACCTTTTTTCTGGTGGACCTTTTTTCTGGTGGACCTGCTGAGGTGGACCTTTTTTCTGGTGGACCTGCTGAGGTGGACCTTTTTTTCTGCTGGACCTTTTTTCTGGTGGACCTTTTTTCTGGTGGACCTGCTGAGGTGGACCTTTTTTTCTGGTGGACCTGCTGAGGTGGACCTTTTTTCTGGTGGACCTTTTTTCTGGTGGACCTGCTGAGGTGGACATTTTTTCTGGTGGACCTGCTGAGGTGGACCTTTTTTCTGGTGGACCTTTTTTCTGGTGGACCTGCTGAGGTGGACCTTTTTTTCTAGAGGACCTGCTGAGGTGGACCTTTTTTCTGGTGGACCTTTTTTCTTGTGGACCTGCTGAGGTGAACCTTTCTTCTGGTGGACTTTTTTTCTGGCGGACCTGCTGAGGTGGACCTTTTTTCTGGTGGACCTGCTGAGGTGGACCTTTTTTTCTGGTGGACCTGCTGAGGTGGACCTTTTTTCTGGTGGACCTTTTTTCTGGTGGACGTTTTCTGGTGGACCTGCTGAGGTGGACCTTTTTTCTGGTGGACCTTTTTTGTGGTGGCCCTGCTGAGGTGGACCTTTTTTCTGGTGGACCTGCTGAGGTGGACCTTTTTTCTGGTGGACCTTTTTTCTGGTGGACCTGCTGAGGTGGACCTTTTTTCTGATGGACATTTTTTCTGGTGGACCTGCTGAGGTGGACCTTTTTTTCTGGTGGACCTTTTTTCTGGTGGACCTGCTGAGGTGGACCTTTTTTCTGGTGTACCTTTTTTTCTGGTGGACCTGCTGAGGTGGACCTTTTTTCTGGTGGACCTTTTTTCTGGTGGACCTGCTGAGGTGGACCTTTTTTCTGGTGGACCTTTTTTCTGGTGGACCTGCTGAGATGGACCTTTTTTCTGGTGGACCTGCTGAGGTGGACCTGCTGAGGTGGACCTTTTTTCTGGTAGACATTTTTTCTGGTGGACCTGCTGAGGTGGACCTTTTTTCTGGTGGACCTTTTTTCTGGTGGACCTGCTGAGGTGGACCTTTTTTCTGGTGGACCTTTTTTCTGGTGGACCTGCTGAGGTGGACCTGCTGAGGTGGACCTTTTTTCTGGTGGACCTTTTTTCTGGTGGACCTGCTGAGGTGGACCTTTTTTCTGGTGGACCTTTTTTCTGGTGGACCTGCTGAGGTCGACCTTTTTGCTGGTGGACATTTTTTCTGGTGGACCTGCTGAGGTGGAGCATTTTTCTGGTGGACCTGCTGAGGTGGACCTTTTTTCTGGTGGACCTTTTTTCTGGTGGACCTGCTGAGGTGGACCTTTTTTCTGGTGGACCTTTTTTCTGGTGGACCTGCTGAGGTGGACCTTTTTTTTCTGGTGGACCTCTGAGGTGGACCTTTTTTCTGGTGGACCTTTTTTCTGGTGGACCTGCTGAGGTGGACCTTTTTTCTGGTGGACCTTTTTTCTGGTGGACCTGCTGAGGTGGACCTTTTTTTCTGGTGGACCTTTTTTCTGGTGGACCTGCTGAGGTGGACCTTTTTTCTGGTGGACCTTTTTTCTGGTGGACCTGCTGAGGTGGACCTTTTTTCTGGTGGACCTTTTTTTCTGGTGGACCTGCTGAGGTGGACCTTTTTTTCTGGTGGACCTCTAAGGTGGACCTTTTTTCTGGTGGACCTTTTTTATTGTGGACCTGCTGAGGTGGACCATTTTCCTGGTGGACCTGCTGAGGTGGACCTTTTTTCTGGTGGACCTTTTTTCTGGTGGACCTGCTGAGGTGGACCTTTTTTCTGGTGGACCTGCTGAGCTGGACCTGCTGAGGTGGACCTTTTTTCTGGTGGACCTTTTTTCTGGTGGACCTGCTGAGGTGGACCTTTTTTCTGGTGGACCTTTTTTCTGGTGGACCTGCTGAGGTGGACCTTTTTTCTGGTGGACCTTTTTTCTGGTGGACCTGCTGAGGTGGACCTTTTTTCTGGTGGACCTTTTTTCTGGTGGACCTGCTGAGGTGGACCTTTTTTTCCGGTGGACCTGCTGAGGTGGACCTTTTTTTCTGGTGGACCTCTGAGGTGGACCTTTTTTCTGGTGGACATTTTTTCTGGTGGACCTGCTGAGGTGGACCTTTTTTCTGGTGGACCTGCTGAGGTGGACCTTTTTTCTGGTGGACCTCTGAGGTGGACCTTTTTTCTGGTGGACCTTTTTTCTGGTGGATCTGCTGAGGTGGACCTTTTTTCTGGTGGACCTTTTTTCTGGTGGACCTGCTGAGGTGGACCTTTTTTTTCTGGTGGACCTCTGAGGTGGACCTTTTTTCTGGTGGACCTTTTTTCTGGTGGACCTGCTGAGGTGGACCTTTTTTCTGGTGGACCTTTTTTCTGGTGGACCTGCTGAGGTGGACCTTTTTTCTGGTGGACCTTTTTTCTGGTGGACCTGCTGAGGTGGACCTTTTTTTTCTGGTGGACCTCTGAGGTGGACCTTTTTTCTGGTGGACCTTTTTTCTGGTGGACCTGCTTAGGTGGACCTTTTTTCTGGTGGACCTTTTTTCTGGTGGACCTGCTGAGGTGGACCTTTTTTTCTGGTGGACCTTTTTTCTGGTGGACCTGCTGAGGTGGACCTTTTTTCTGGTGGACCTTTTTTCTGGTGGACCTGCTGAGGTGGACCTTTTTTCTGGTGGACCTTTTTTTCTGGTGGACCTGCTGAGGTGGACCTTTTTTTCTGGTGGACCTCTAAGGTGGACCTTTTTTCTGGTGGACCTTTTTTATTGTGGACCTGCTGAGGTGGACCATTTTCCTGGTGGACCTGCTGAGGTGGACCTTTTTTCTGGTGGACCTTTTTTCTGGTGGACCTGCTGAGGTGGACCTTTTTTCTGGTGGACCTGCTGAGCTGGACCTGCTGAGGTGGACCTTTTTTCTGGTGGACCTTTTTTCTGGTGGACCTGCTGAGGTGGACCTTTTTTCTGGTGGACCTTTTTTCTGGTGGACCTGCTGAGGTGGACCTTTTTTCTGGTGGACCTTTTTTCTGGTGGACCTGCTGAGGTGGACCTTTTTTCTGGTGGACCTTTTTTCTGGTGGACCTGCTGAGGTGGACCTTTTTTTCCGGTGGACCTGCTGAGGTGGACCTTTTTTTCTGGTGGACCTCTGAGGTGGACCTTTTTTCTGGTGGACCTTTTTTCTGGTGGACCTGCTGAGGTGGACCTTTTTTCTGGTGGACCTTTTTTCTGGTGGACCTGCTGAGGTGGACCTTTTTTCTGGTGGACCTCTGAGGTGGACCTTTTTTCTGGTGGACCTTTTTTCTGGTGGACCTGCTGAGGTGGACCTTTTTTCTGGTGGACCTTTTTTCTGATGGACCTGCTGAGGTGGACCTTTTTTTCCGGTGGACCTGCTGAGGTGGACCTTTTTTTCTGGTGGACCTCTGAGGTGGACCTTTTTTCTGGTGGACCTTTTTTCTGGTGGACCTGCTGAGGTGGACCTTTTTTCTGCTGGACCTTTTTTCTGGTGGACCTGCTGAGGTGGACCTTTTTTCTGGTGGACCTGCTGAGTTGGACCTTTTTTCTGGTGGACCTTTTTTCTGGTGGACCTGCTGAGGTGGACCTTTTTTTCTGGTGGACCTGCTGAGGTGGACCTGCTGAGGTGGAGCTTTTTTGTGGTGGACCTTTTTTCTGGTGGACCTGCTGAGGTGTACATTTTTTCTGGTGGACCTGCTGAGGTGGACCATTTTTCTGGTGGACCTGCTGAGGTGGACCTTTTTTCTGGTGGACCTGCTGAGGTTGACCTTTTTTTTGGTGGACCTGCTGAGGTGGACATTTTTCTGGTGGACATTTTTTCTGGTGGACCTCCTGAGGTGGACCCTTTTTCTGGTGGACCTTTTTTCTGGTGGACCTGCTGAGGTGGACCTTTTTTCTGGTGGACCTGCTGAGGTGGACCTTTTTTCTGGTGGACCTCTGAGGTGGACCTTTTTTCTGGTGGACCTTTTTTCTGGTGGATCTGCTGAGGTGGACCTTTTTTCTGGTGGACCTTTTTTCTGGTGGACCTGCTGAGGTGGACCTTTTTTTTCTGGTGGACCTCTGAGGTGGACCTTTTTTCTGGTGGACCTTTTTTCTGGTGGACCTGCTGAGGTGGACCTTTTTTCTGGTGGACCTTTTTTCTGGTGGACCTGCTGAGGTGGACCTTTTTTCTGGTGGACCTTTTTTCTGGTGGACCTGCTGAGGTGGACCTTTTTTTTCTGGTGGACCTCTGAGGTGGACCTTTTTTATGGTGGACCTTTTTTCTGGTGGACCTGCTGAGGTGGACCTTTTTTCTGGTGGACCTTTTTTCTGGTGGACCTGCTGAGGTGGACCTTTTTTTCTGGTGGACCTTTTTTCTGGTGGACCTGCTGAGGTGGACCTTTTTTCTGGTGGACCTTTTTTCTGGTGGACCTGCTGAGGTGGACCTTTTTTCTGGTGGACCTTTTTTTCTGGTGGACCTGCTGAGGTGGACCTTTTTTTCTGGTGGACCTCTAAGGTGGACCTTTTTTCTGGTGGACCTTTTTTATTGTGGACCTGCTGAGGTGGACCATTTTCCTGGTGGACCTGCTGAGGTGGACCTTTTTTCTGGTGGACCTTTTTTCTGGTGGACCTGCTGAGGTGGACCTTTTTTCTGGTGGACCTGCTGAGCTGGACCTGCTGAGGTGGACCTTTTTTCTGGTGGACCTTTTTTCTGGTGGACCTGCTGAGGTGGACCTTTTTTCTGGTGGACCTTTTTTCTGGTGGACCTGCTGAGGTGGACCTTTTTTCTGGTGGACCTTTTTTCTGGTGGACCTGCTGAGGTGGACCTTTTTTTCCGGTGGACCTGCTGAGGTGGACCTTTTTTTCTGGTGGACCTCTGAGGTGGACCTTTTTTCTGGTGGACCTTTTTTCTGGTGGACCTGCTGAGGTGGACCTTTTTTCTGGTGGACCTTTTTTCTGGTGGACCTGCTGAGGTGGACCTTTTTTCTGGTGGACCTCTGAGGTGGACCTTTTTTCTGGTGGACCTTTTTTCTGGTGGACCTGCTGAGGTGGACCTTTTTTCTGGTGGACCTTTTTTCTGATGGACCTGCTGAGGTGGACCTTTTTTTCCGGTGGACCTGCTGAGGTGGACCTTTTTTTCTGGTGGACCTCTGAGGTGGACCTTTTTTCTGGTGGACCTTTTTTCTGGTGGACCTGCTGAGGTGGACCTTTTTTCTGGTGGACCTTTTTTCTGGTGGACCTTTTTTCTGGTGGACCTGCTGAGGTGGACCTTTTTTCTGGTGGACCTTTTTTCTGGTGGACCTTTTTTCTGGTGGACCTGCTGAGGTGGACCTTTTTTCTGGTGGACCTTTTTTCTGGTGGACCTGCTGAGGTGGACCTTTTTTTCTCGTGGACCTGCTGAGGTGGACCTTTTTTCTGGTGGACATTTTTTCTGGTGGACCTTTTTTCTGGTGGACCTGCTGAGGTGGACCTTTTTTCTGGTGGACCTGCTGAGGTGGACCTTTTTTCTGGTGGACCTTTTTTCTGGTGGACCTGCTGAGGTGGACCTTTTTTCTGGTGGACCTTTTTTCTGGTGGACCTGCTGAGGTGGACCTTTTTTTCTGGTGGACCTGCTGAGGTGGACCTTTTTTCTGGTGGACCTTTTTTCTGGTGGACCTGCTGAGGTGGACCTTTTTTCTGGTGGACCTTTTTTCTGGTGGACCTGCTGAGGTGGACCTTTTTTCTGGTGGACCTGCTGAGGTGGACCTTATTTCTGGTGGACCTGCTGAGGTGGACCTTTTTTTCTGCTGGACCTTTTTTCTGGTGGACCTTTTTTCTGGTGGACCTGCTGAGGTGGACCTTTTTTTCTGGTGGACCTGCTGAGGTGGACCTTTTTTCTGGTGGACCTTTTTTCTGGTGGACCTGCTGAGGTGGACATTTTTTCTGGTGGACCTCTGAGGTGGACCTTTTTTCTGGTGGACCTTTTTTCTGGTGGACCTGCTGAGGTGGACCTTTTTTCTGGTGGACCTTTTTTCTGGTGGACCTGCTGAGGTGGACCTTTTTTTCTGGTGGACCTGCTGAGGTGGACCTTTTTTTCTGGTGGACCTCTGCGGTGGACCTTTTTTCTGGTGGACCTTTTTTCTGGTGGACCTGCTGAGGTGGACCTTTTTTCTGGTGGACCTTTTTTCTGGTGGAACTTTTTTCTGGTGGACCTGCTGAGGTGGAACTTTTTTCTGGTGGACCTTTTTTCTGGTGGACCTGCTGAGGTGGACCTTTTTTTCTGGTGGACCTGCTGAGGTGGACCTTTTTTCTGGTGGACATTTTTTCTGGTGGACTTTTTTTCTGGTGGACCTGCTGAGGTGGACCTTTTTTTCTGGTGGACCTGCTGAGGTGGACCTTTTTTCTGGTGGACCTTTTTTCTGGTGGACCTGCTGAGGTGGACCTTTTTTCTGGTGGACCTTTTTTCTGGTGGACCTGCTGAGGTGGACCTTTTTTTCTGGTGGACCTGCTGAGGTGGACCTTTTTTTCTGGTGGACCTTTTTTCTGGTGGACCTGCTGAGGTGGACCTTTTTTCTGGTGGACCTTTTTTCTGGTGGACCTGCTGAGGTGGACCTTTTTTCTGGTGGACCTGCTGAGGTGGACCTTTTTTTCTGCTGGACCTTTTTTCTGGTGGACCTTTTTTCTGGTGGACCTGCTGAGGTGGACCTTTTTTTCTGATGGACCTGCTGAGGTGGAGCTTTTTTCTGGTGGACCTTTTTTCTGGTGGACCTGCTGAGGTGGACATTTTTTCTGGTGGACCTGCTGAGGTGTACCTTTTTTCTGGTGGACCTTTTTTCTGGTGGACCTGCTGAGGTGGACCTTTTTTCTGGAGGACCTGCTGAGGTGGACCTTTTTTCTGGTGGACCTTTTTTCTTGTGGACCTGCTGAGGTGAACCTTTCTTCTGGTGGACTTTTTTTCTGGCGGACCTGCTGAGGTGGACCTTTTTTCTGGTGGACCTTTTTTCTGGTGGACCTGCTGAGGTGGACCTTTTTTTCTGGTGGACCTGCTGAGGTGGAGCTTTTTTCTGGTGGACCTTTTTTCTGGTGAACCTGCTGAGGTGGACATTTTTTCTGGTGGACCTGCTGAGGTGTACCTTTTTTCTGGTGGACCTTTTTTCTGGTGGACCTGCTGAGGTGGACCTTTTTTCTGGAGGACCTGCTGAGGTGGACCTTTTTTCTGGTGGACCTTTTTTCTGGTGGACCTGCTGAGATGGACCTTTTTTCTGGTGGACCTGCTGAGGTGGACCTGCTGAGGTGGACCTTTTTTCTGGTAGACATTTTTTCTGGTGGACCTGCTGAGGTGGACCTTTTTTCTGCTGGACCTTTTTTCTGGTGGACCTGCTGAGGTGGACCTTTTTTCTGGTGGACCTGCTGAGTTGGACCTTTTTTCTGGTGGACCTTTTTTCTGGTGGACCTGCTGAGGTGGACCTTTTTTTCTGGTGGACCTGCTGAGGTGGACCTGCTGAGGTGGAGCTTTTTTGTGGTGGACCTTTTTTCTGGTGGACCTGCTGAGGTGTACATTTTTTCTGGTGGACCTGCTGAGGTGGACCATTTTTCTGGTGGACCTGCTGAGGTGGACCTTTTTTCTGGTGGACCTGCTGAGGTTGACCTTTTTTTTGGTGGACCTGCTGAGGTGGACATTTTTCTGGTGGACATTTTTTCTGGTGGACCTCCTGAGGTGGACCCTTTTTCTGGTGGACCTTTTTTCTGGTGGACCTTTTTTCTGGTGGACCTGCTGAGGTGGACCTTTTTTCTGGTGGACCTGCTGAGGTGGACCTTTTTTCTGGTGGACCTTTTTTCTGGTGGACCTGCTGAGGTGGACCTTTTTTCTGGTGGACTTTTTTTCTGGTGGACCTGCTGAGGTGGACCTTTTTTCTGGTGGACCTTTTTTCTGGTGGACCTGCTGAGGTGGACCTTTTTTCTGATGGACATTTTTTCTGGTGCACCTGCTGAGGTGGACCTTTTTTTCTGGTGGACCTTTTTTCTGGTGGACCTGCTGAGGTGGACCTTTTTTCTGGTGGAACTTTTTTCTGGTGGACCTGCTGAGGTGGACCTTTTTTCTGGTGGACCTTTTTTCTGGTGGACCTGCTGAGGTTGACCTTTTTTTTGGTGGACCTGCTGAGGTGGACCTTTTTTCTGGTGGACATTTTTTCTGGTGGACCTGCTGAGGTGGACCTTTTTTCTGGTGGACCTGCTGAGGTGGACTTTTTTTTCTGGTGGACCTTTTTTCTGGTGGACCTGCTGAGGTGGACCTTTTTTCTGGTGGACATTTTTTCTGGTGGACCTGCTGAGGTGGACCTTTTTTCTGGTGGACCTTTTTTCTGGTGGACCTGCTGAGGTGGACCTTTTTTCTGGTGGACCTTTTTTCTGGTGGACCTGCTGAGGTGGACCTTTTTGTCTGGTGGACCTTTTTTCTGGTGGACCTGCTGAGATGGACCTTTTTTCTGGTGGACCTGCTGAGGTGGACCTGCTGAGGTGGACCTTTTTTCTGGTAGACATTTTTTCTGGTGGACCTGCTGAGGTGGACCTTTTTTCTGCTGGACTTTTTTTCTGGTGGACCTGCTGAGGTGGACCTTTTTTCTGGTGGACCTGCTGAGGTGGACCTTTTTTTCTGGTGGACCTGCTGAGGTGGACCTTTTTTCTGGTGGACCTTTTTTCTGGTGGACCTGCTGAGTTGGACCTTTTTTCTGGTGGACCTTTTTTCTGGTGGACCTGCTGAGGTGGACCTTTTTTTCTGGTGGACCTGCTGAGGTGGAGCTTTTGTGTGGGGGACCTTTTTTCTGGTGGGCCTGCTGAGGTGTACATTTTTTCTGGTGGACCTGCAGAGGTGGACCATTTTTCTGGTGGACCTGCTGAGGTGGACCTTTTTTCTGGTGGTCCTTTTTTCTGGTGGACCTGCTGAGGTGGACCTTTTTTCTGGTGGACCTGCTGAGGTGGACCTTTTTTTCTGGTGGACCTCTGAGGTGGACATTTTTTCTGGTAGACCTGCTGAGGTGGACCTTTTTTCTGGTGGACCTTTTTTCTGGTGGACCTGCTGAGGTGGACCTTTTTTCTGGTGGACCTGCTGAGGTGGACCTTTTTTCTGATGGACCTTTTTTCTGGTGGACCTGCTGAGGTGGACTTTTTTTCTGATGGACCTTTTTTCTGGTGGACCTGCTGAGGTGGACCTTTTTTTCTGGTGGACCTTTTTTCTGGTGGACCTGCTGAGGTGGACCTTTTTTTCTGCTGGACCTTTTTTTTCTCGTGGACCTGCTGAGGTGGACCTTTTTTCTGATGGAAATTTTTTCTGGTGGACCTGCTGAGGTGGACCTTTTTTCTGGTGGACCTTTTTTCTGGTGGACCTGCTGAGGTGGACCTTTTTTCTGGTGGACCTTTTTTCTGGTGGACCTGCTGAGGTGGACCTTTTTTCTGGTGGACCTTTTTTCTGGTGGACCTGCTGAGGTGGACCTTTTTTTCTGGTGGACCTGCTGAGGTGGACCTGCTGAGGTGGAGCTGTTTTCTGGTGGACCTTTTTTCTGGTGGACCTGCTGAGGTGTACATTTTTTTCTGGTGGACCTGCTGAGGTGGACCTTTTTTCTGGTGGACCTTTTTTCTGGTGGACCTGCTGAGGTGGACCTTTTTTCTGGTGGACCTTTTTTCTGGTGGACCTGCTGAGGTGGACCTTTTTTCTGGTGGACCTGCTGAGGTGGAACTTTTTTTCTGCTGGACCTTTTTTTCTGGTGGACCTGCTGAGGTGGACCTTTTTTCTGGTGGACCTTTTTCTGGTGGACCTGCTGAGGTGGAACTTTTTTCTGGTGGACTTTTTTTCTGGTGGACCTGCTGAGGTGGACCCTTTTTCTGGTGGACCTGCTGAGGTGGACCCTTTTTCTGGTGGACCTTTTTTCTGGTGGACCTGCTGAGGTGGACCTTTTTTCTGGTGGACATTTTTTCTGGTGGACCTGCTGAGGTGGACCCTTTTTCTGGTGGAACTTTTTTCTGGTGGACCTGCTGAGGTGGACCTTTTTTCTGGTGGACCTTTTTTCTGGTGGACCTGCTGAGGTTGACCTTTTTTTTGGTGCACCTGCTGAGGTGGACCTTTTTTCTGGTGGACATTTTTTCTGGTGGACCTGCTGAGGTGGACCCTTTTTCTGGTGGACCTTTTTCCTGCTGGACCTGCTTAGGCCGACCTTTTTTCTGGTAGACCTTTTTTCTGGTGGACCTGCTGAGGTGGACCTTTTTTTCTGGTGGACCTGCTGAGGTGGACCTGCTGAGGTGGAGCTTTTTTCTGGTGGACCTTTTTTTTGGTGGACCTGCTGAGGTGGACCTTTTTTCTGGTGGACCTGCTGAGGTGGACCTTTTTTTCTGGTGGACCTGCTGAGGTGGACCTTTTTTCTGGTGGACCTTTTTTCTGGTGGACCTGCTGAGGTGGACCTTTTTTCTGGTAGACCTTTTTTCTGGTGGACCTGCTGAGGTGGACCTTTTTTTCTGGTGGACCTGCTGAGGTGGACCTGCTGAGGTGGAGCTTTTTTCTGGTGGACCTTTTTTCTGGTGGACCTGCTGAGGTGTACATTTTTTTCTGGTGGACATGCTGAGGTGGACCTTTTTTCTGGTGGACCTTTTTTCTGGTGGACCTGCTGAGGTGGACCTTTTTTCTGGTGGACCTTTTTTCTGGCGGACCTGCTGAGGTGGACCTTTTTTCTGGTGCACCTTTTTTCTGGTGGACCTGCTGAGGTGGACCTTTTTTCTGGTGGACCTGCTGAGGTGGAACTTTTTTTCTGCTGGACCTTTTTTTCTGGTGGACCTGCTGAGGTGGACCTTTTTTCTGGTGGACCTTTTTCTGGTGGACCTGCTGAGGTGGAACTTTTTTCTGGTGGACTTTTTTTCTGGTGGACCTGCTGAGGTGGACCCTTTTTCTGGTGGACATGCTGAGGTGGACCTTTTTTCTGGTGGACCTTTTTCTGGTGGACCTGCTGAGGTGGACCTTTTTTCTGGTGGACATTTTTTCTGGTGGACCTGCTGAGGTGGACCCTTTTTCTGGTGGACCTTTTTCCTGCTGGACCTGCTTAGGTCGACCTTTTTTCTGGTAGACCTTTTTTCTGGTGGACCTGCTGAGGTGGACCTTTTTTTCTGGTGGACCTGCTGAGGTGGACCTGCTGAGGTGGAGCTTTTTTCTGGTGGACCTTTTTTTTGGTGGACCTGCTGAGGTGGACCTTTTTTCTGGTGGACCTGCTGAGGTGGACCTTTTTTTTCTGGTGGACCTGCTGAGGTGGACCTTTTTTCTGGTGGACCTTTTTTCTGGTGGACCTGCTGAGGTGGACCTTTTTTCTGGTAGACCTTTTTTCTGGTGGACCTGCTGAGGTGGACCTTTTTTTCTGGTGGACCTGCTGAGGTGGACCTGCTGAGGTGGAGCTTTTTTCTGGTGGACCTTTTTTCTGCTGGACCTGCTGAGGTGTACATTTTTTTCTGGTGGACCTGCTGAGGTGGACCTTTTTTCTGGTGGACATTTTTTCTGGTGGACCTTTTTTCTGGTGGACCTGCTGAGGTGGACCTTTGTTCTGGTGGAGCTTTTTTCTGGTGGACCTCCTGAGGTGGACCTTTGTTCTGGTGGACCTTTTTTCTGATGGACCTCCTGAGGTGGACCTTTTTTTCTTGTGGACCTGCTGAGGTGAACCTGCTGAGGTGGAGCTTTTTTCTGGTGGACCTTTTTTCTGGTGGACCTGCTGAGGCGGACCTTTTTTCTGGTGGACCTTTTTTCTGGTGGACCTGCTGAGGTGGACCTTTTTTCTGGTGGACCTGCTGAGGAGGACCTTTTTTCTGGTAGACCTTTTTTCTGGTGGACCTGCTGAGGTGGACCTTTTTTCTGGTGGACCTGCTGAGGTGGACCTTTTTTTCTGGTGGACCTTTTTTCTGGTGGACCTGCTGAGGTGGACCTTTTTTCGGGTGGACCTTTTTCTGGTGGACCTGCTGAGGTGGAACTTTTTTCTGGTGGACTTTTTTTCTGGTGGACCTGCTCAGGTGGACCTTTTTTTCTGGTGGACCTTTTTTTCTGGTGGACCTGCTGAGGTGGACCTTTTTTCTGGTGGACCTTTTTTCTGGTGGACCTTTTTTCTGGTGGACCTGCTGAGGTGGACCTTTTTTCTGGTGGACCTTTTTTCTGGTGCACCTGCTGATTTGGACCTTTTTCTAGTGGACCTTTTTTCTGGTGGACCTGCTGAGGTGGACCTTTTTTCTGGTGGACCTGCTGAGGTGGACCTTTTTTCTGGTGGACCTGCTGAGGTGGACCTCCTGAGGTGGACCTTTTTTCTGGTGGAACTTTTTTCTGGTGGACCTGCTGAGGTGGACCTTTTTTCTGGTGGACCTGCTGAGGTGGACCTTTTTTCTGGTGGACCTTTTTTCTGGTGGACCTGCTGAGGTGGACCTTTTTTTCTGGTGGACCTTTTTTCTGGTGGACCTTCTCAGGTGGACCTTTTTTCTGGTGGACCTTTTTTCTGGTGGACCTTTTTTCTGGTGGACCTGCTGAGGTGGACCTTTTTTCTGGTGGACCTTTTTTCTGGTGGACTTCCTGAGGTTGACCTTTTTTTTGGTGGACCTGCTGAGGTGGACATTTTTCTGGTAGACATTTTTTCTGGTGGACCTGCTGAGGTGGACCCTTTTTCTGGTGGACCTTTTTTCTGGTGGACCTGCTGAGGTGGACCTTTTTTCTGGTGGACCTTTTTTCTGGTGGACCTGCTGAGGTGGACTTTTTTTCTGGTGGACCTTTTTTCTGGTGGACCTGCTGAGGTGGACCTTTTTTCTGGTGGACCTTTTTTCTGGTGGACCTGCTGAGGTGGACCTTTTTTCTGGTGGACCTTTTTTCTGGTGGACCTGCTGAGGTGGACCTTTTTTCTGGTGGACCTTTTTTCTGGTGGACCTCCTGAGGTGGACCTTTGTTCTGGTGGACATTTTTTTCTGGTGGACCTTTTTTTCTGGTGGACCTCTGAGGTGGACCTTTTTTCTGGTGGACATGCTGAGGTGGACCTTTTTTTCTGGTGGACCTGCTGAGGTGGACCTTTTTTCTGGTGGACCTTTTTTCTGGTGCACCTGCTGAGGTGGACCTTTTTTCTGGTAGACCTTTTTTCTGGTGGACCTGCTGAGGTGGACCTTTTTTTCTGGTGGACCTGCTGAGGTGGACCTGCTGAGGTGGAGCTTTTTTCTGGTGGACCTTTTTTCTGGTGGACCTGCTGAGGTGTACATTTTTTTCTGGTGGACCTGCTGAGGTGGACCTTTTTTCTGGTGGACCTGCTGAGGTGGACCTTTTTTCTGGTGGACCTTTTTTCTGGTGGACCTCCTGAGGTGGACCTTTGTTCTGGTGGACCTTTTTTTCTGGTGGACCTTTTTTTCTGGTGGACCTCTGAGGTGGACCTTTTTCCTGGTGGACCTTTTTTCTGGTGGACCTTTTTTCTGGTGGACCTGCTGAGGTGGACTTTTTTTCTGGTGGACCTTTTATCTGGTGGACCTGCTGAGGTGGACCTTTTTTCTGGTGGACCTGCTGAGGTGGACCTGCTGAGGTGGACCTGCTGAGGTGGAGCTTTTTTCTGGTGGACCTTTTTTCTGGTGGACCTGCTGAGGTGGACATTTTTTCTGGTGGACCTGCTGAGGTGGACCTTTTTTCTGGTGGACCTGCTGAGGTGGACCTTTCTTTCTGGTGGACCTCTGAGGTGGACCTTTTTTCTGGTGGACCTTTTTTCTGGTTGGCCTGCTGAGGTGGACCTTTCTTCTGGTGGACCTGCTGAGGTGGACCTTTTTTCTGGTGGACCTTTTTTCTGGTGGACCTGCTGAGGTGGACCTTTTTTCTGATGGACCTGCTGAGGTGGACCTTTTTTTCTGGTGGACCTGCTGAGGTGGACATTTTTTCTGGTGGACCTTTTTTCTGGTGGACCTGCTGAGGTGGACCTTTTTTCTGGTGGACCTTTTTTCTGGTGGACCTGCTGAGGTGGACCTTTTTTCTGGTGGACCTGCTGAGGTGGACCTTTTTTTCTGGTGGACTTTTTTTCTGGTGGACCTCCTGAGGTGGACCTTTTTTCTGGTGGACCTTTTTTCTGGTGGACCTGCTGAGGTGGACCTTTTTTCTGGTGGACCTTTTTTCTGGTGGACCTTTTTTCTGGTGGACCTGCTGAGGTGGACCTTTTTTCTGGTGGACCTTTTTTCTGGTGGACCTGCTGAGGTGGACCTTTTTTTCTGGTGGACCTGCTGAGGTGGAGCTTTTTTCTGGTGGACCTTTTTTTCTGGTGGACCTGCTGAGGTGGACATTTTTTCTGGTGGACCTGCTGAGGTGTACCTTTTTTCTGGTGGACCTTTTTTCTGGTGGACCTGCTGAGGTGGACCTTTTTTCTGGAGGACCTGCTGAGGTGGACCTTTTTTCTGGTGGACCTTTTTTCTGGTGGACCTGCTGAGGTGGACCTTTTTTCTGGTATACCTGCTGAGGTGGACCTGCTGAGGTGGACCTTTTTTCTGGTAGACATTTTTTCTGGTGGACCTGCTGAGGTGGACCTTTTTTCTGCTGGACCTTTTTTCTGGTGGACCTGCTGAGGTGGACCTTTTTTCTGGTGGACCTTTTTTCTGGTGGACCTGCTGAGTTGGACCTTTTTTCTGGTGGACCTTTTTTCTGGTGGACCTGCTGAGGTGGACCTTTTTTTCTGGTGGACCTGCTGAGGTGGACCTGCTGAGGTGGAGCTTTTTTGTGGTGGACCTTTTTTCTGGTGGACCTGCTGAGGTGTACATTTTTTCTGGTGGACCTGCTGAGGTGGACCATTTTTCTGGTGGACCTGCTGAGGTGGACCTTTTTTCTGGTGGACCTGCTGAGGTTGACCTTTTTTTTGGTGGACCTGCTGAGGTGGACATTTTTCTGGTGGACATTTTTTCTGGTGGACCTCCTGAGGTGGACCCTTTTTCTGGTGGACCTTTTTTCTGGTGGACCTGCTGAGGTGGACCTTTTTTTCTGGTGGACCTTTTTTCTGGTGGACCTGCTGAGGTGGACCTTTTTTCTGGTGGACCTTTTTTCTGGTGGACCTGCTGAGGTGGACCTTTTTTCTGGTGGACTTTTTTTCTGGTGGACCTGCTGAGGTGGACCTTTTTTCTGGTGGACCTTTTTTCTGGTGGACCTGCTGAGGTGGACCTTTTTTCTGATGGACATTTTTTCTGGTGCACCTGCTGAGGTGGACCTTTTTTTCTGGTGGACCTTTTTTCTGGTGGACCTGCTGAGGTGGACCTTTTTTCTGGTGGAACTTTTTTCTGGTGGACCTGCTGAGGTGGACCTTTTTTCTGGTGGACCTTTTTTCTGGTGGACCTGCTGAGGTTGACCTTTTTTTTGGTGGACCTGCTGAGGTGGACCTTTTTTCTGGTGGACATTTTTTCTGGTGGACCTGCTGAGGTGGACCTTTTTTCTGGTGGACCTGCTGAGGTGGACTTTTTTTTCTGGTGGACCTTTTTTCTGGTGGACCTGCTGAGGTGGACCTTTTTTCTGGTGGATATTTTTTCTGGTGGACCTGCTGAGGTGGACCTTTTTTCTGGTGGACCTTTTTTCTGGTGGACCTGCTGAGGTGGACCTTTTTTCTGGTGGACCTTTTTTCTGGTGGACCTGCTGAGGTGGACCTTTTTGTCTGGTGGACCTTTTTTCTGGTGGACCTGCTGAGATGGACCTTTTTTCTGGTGGACCTGCTGAGGTGGACCTGCTGAGGTGTACCTTTTTTCTGGTAGACATTTTTTTCTGGTGGACCTGCTGAGGTGGACCTTTTTTCTGCTGGACTTTTTTTCTGGTGGACCTGCTGAGGTGGACCTTTTTTCTGGTGGACCTGCTGAGGTGGACCTTTTTTTCTGGTGGACCTGCTGAGGTGGACCTTTTTTCTGGTGGACCTTTTTTCTGGTGGACCTGCTGAGTTGGACCTTTTTTCTGGTGGACCTTTTTTCTGGTGGACCTGCTGAGGTGGACCTTTTTTTCTGGTGGACCTGCTGAGGTGGAGCTTTTGTGTGGGGGACCTTTTTTCTGGTGGGCCTGCTGAGGTGTACATTTTTTCTGGTGGACCTGCAGAGGTGGACCATTTTTCTGGTGGACCTGCTGAGGTGGACCTTTTTTCTGGTGGTCCTTTTTTCTGGTGGACCTGCTGAGGTGGACCTTTTTTCTGGTGGACCTGCTGAGGTGGACCTTTTTTTCTGGTGGACCTCTGAGGTGGACATTTTTTCTGGTAGACCTGCTGAGGTGGACCTTTTTTCTGGTGGACCTTTTTTCTGGTGGACCTGCTGAGGTGGACCTTTTTTCTGGTGGACCTGCTGAGGTGGACCTTTTTTCTGATGGACCTTTTTTCTGGTGGACCTGCTGAGGTGGACCTTTTTTCTGATGGACCTTTTTTCTGGTGGACCTGCTGAGGTGGACCTTTTTTTCTGGTAGACCTTTTTTCTGGTGGACCTGCTGAGGTGGACCTTTTTTTCTGCTGGACCTTTTTTTTCTCGTGGACCTGCTGAGGTGGACCTTTTTTCTGATGGAAATTTTTTCTGGTGGACCTGCTGAGGTGGACCTTTTTTCTGGTGGACCTTTTTTCTGGTGGACCTGCTGAGGTGGACCTTTTTTCTGGTGGACCTTTTTTCTGGTGGACCTGCTGAGGTGGTCCTTTTTTCTGGTGGACCTTTTTTCTGGTGGACCTGCTGAGGTGGACCTTTTTTTCTGGTGGACCTGCTGAGGTGGACCTGCTGAGGTGGAGCTTTTTTCTGGTGGACCTTTTTTCTGGTGGACCTGCTGAGGTGTACATTTTTTTCTGGTGGACCTGCTGAGGTGGACCTTTTTTCTGGTGGACCTTTTTTCTGGTGGACCTGCTGAGGTGGACCTTTTTTCTGGTGGACCTTTTTTCTGGCGGACCTGCTGAGGTGGACCTTTTTTCTGGTGGACCTTTTTTCTGGTGGACCTGCTGAGGTGGAACTTCTTTTCTGCTGGACCTTTTTTTCTGGTGGACCTGCTGAGGTGGACCTTTTTTCTGGTGGACCTTTTTCTGGTGGACCTGCTGAGGTGGAACTTTTTTCTGGTGGACTTTTTTTCTGGTGGACCTGCTGAGGTGGACCCTTTTTCTGGTGGACCTGCTGAGGTGGACCTTTTTTCTGGTGGACCTTTTTCTGGTGGACCTGCTGAGGTGGACCTTTTTTCTGGTGGACATTTTTTCTGGTGGACCTGCTGAGGTGGACCCTTTTTCTGGTGGAACTTTTTTCTGGTGGACCTGCTGAGGTGGACCTTTTTTCTGGTGGACCTTTTTTCTGGTGGACCTGCTGAGGTTGACCTTTTTTTTGGTGCACCTGCTGAGGTGGACCTTTTTTCTGGTGGACATTTTTTCTGGTGGACCTGCTGAGGTGGACCCTTTTTCTGGTGGACCTTTTTCCTGCTGGACCTGCTTAGGCCGACCTTTTTTCTGGTAGACCTTTTTTCTGGTGGACCTGCTGAGGTGGACCTTTTTTTCTGGTGGACCTGCTGAGGTGGACCTGCTGAGGTGGAGCTTTTTTCTGGTGGACCTTTTTTTTGGTGGACCTGCTGAGGTGGACCTTTTTTCTGGTGGACCTGCTGAGGTGGACCTTTTTTTCTGGTGGACCTGCTGAGGTGGACCTTTTTTCTGGTGGACCTTTTTTCTGGTGGACCTGCTGAGGTGGACCTTTTTTCTGGTAGACCTTTTTTCTGGTGGACCTGCTGAGGTGGACCTTTTTTTCTGGTGGACCTGCTGAGGTGGACCTGCTGAGGTGGAGCTTTTTTCTGGTGGACCTTTTTTCTGGTGGACCTGCTGAGGTGTACATTTTTTTCTGGTGGACATGCTGAGGTGGACCTTTTTTCTGGTGGACCTTTTTTCTGGTGGACCTGCTGAGGTGGACCTTTTTTCTGGTGGACCTTTTTTCTGGCGGACCTGCTGAGGTGGACCTTTTTTCTGGTGGACCGTTTTTCTGGTGGACCTGCTGAGGTGGACCTTTTTTCTGGTGGACCTGCTGAGGTGGAACTTTTTTTCTGCTGGACCTTTTTTTCTGGTGGACCTGCTGAGGTGGACCTTTTTTCTGGTGGACCTTTTTCTGGTGGACCTGCTGAGGTGGAACTTTTTTCTGGTGGACTTTTTTTCTGGTGGACCTGCTGAGGTGGACCCTTTTTCTGGTGGACCTGCTGAGGTGGACCTTTTTTCTGGTGGACCTTTTTCTGGTGGACCTGCTGAGGTGGACCTTTTTTCTGGTGGACATTTTTTCTGGTGGACCTGCTGAGGTGGACCCTTTTTCTGGTGGACCTTTTTCCTGCTGGACCTGCTTAGGTCGACCTTTTTTCTGGTAGACCTTTTTTCTGGTGGACCTGCTGAGGTGGACCTTTTTTTCTGGTGGACCTGCTGAGGTGGACCTGCTGAGGTGGAGCTTTTTTCTGGTGGACCTTTTTTTTGGTGGACCTGCTGAGGTGGACCTTTTTTCTGGTGGACCTGCTGAGGTGGACCTTTTTTTTCTGGTGGACCTGCTGAGGTGGACCTTTTTTCTGGTGGACCTTTTTTCTGGTGGACCTGCTGAGGTGGACCTTTTTTCTGGTAGACCTTTTTTCTGGTGGACCTGCTGAGGTGGACCTTTTTTTCTGGTGGACCTGCTGAGGTGGACCTGCTGAGGTGGAGCTTTTTTCTGGTGGACCTTTTTTCTGCTGGACCTGCTGAGGTGTACATTTTTTTCTGGTGGACCTGCTGAGGTGGACCTTTTTTCTGGTGGACATTTTTTCTGGTGGACCTTTTTTCTGGTGGACCTGCTGAGGTGGACCTTTGTTCTGGTGGACCTTTTTTCTGGTGGACCTCCTGAGGTGGACCTTTGTTCTGGTGGACCTGCTGAGGAGGACCTTTTTTCTGGTAGACCTTTTTTCTGGTGGACCTGCTGAGGTGGACCTTTTTTTCTGGTGGACCTGCTGAGGTGGACCTTTTTTTCTGGTGGACCTTTTTTCTGGTGGACCTGCTGAGGTGGACCTTTTTTCGGGTGGACCTTTTTCTGGTGGACCTGCTGAGGTGGAACTTTTTTCTGGTGGACTTTTTTTCTGGTGGACCTGCTCAGGTGGACCTTTTTTTCTGGTGGACCTTTTTTTCTGGTGGACCTGCTGAGGTGGACGTTTTTTCTGGTGGACCTTTTTTCTGGTGGACCTTTTTTCTGGTGGACCTGCTGAGGTGGACCTTTTTTCTGGTGGACCTTTTTTCTGGTGCACCTGCTGATTTGGACCTTTTTCTAGTGGACCTTTTTTCTGGTGGACCTGCTGAGGTGGACCTTTTTTCTGGTGGACCTGCTGAGGTGGACCTCCTGAGGTGGACCTTTTTACTGGTGGACCTTTTTTCTGGTGGTCCTGCTGAGGTGGACCTTTTTTCTGGTGGACCTGCTGAGGTGGACCTTTTTTCTGGTGGACCTTTTTTCTGGTGGACCTGCTGAGGTGGACCTTTTTTTCTGGTGGACCTTTTTTCTGGTGGACCTGCTCAGGTGGACCTTTTTTCTGGTGGACCTTTTTTCTGGTGGACCTTTTTTCTGGTGGACCTGCTGAGGTGGACCTTTTTTCTGGTGGACCTTTTTTCTGGTGGACTTCCTGAGGTTGACCTTTTTTTTGGTGGACCTGCTGAGGTGGACATTTTTCTGGTGGACATTTTTTCTGGTGGACCTGCTGAGGTGGACCCTTTTTCTGGTGGACCTTTTTTCTGGTGGACCTGCTGACGTGGACCTTTTTTCTGGTGGACCTTTTTTCTGGTGGACCTGCTGAGGTGGACCTTTTTTCTGGTGGACCTTTTTTCTGGTGGACCTGCTGAGGTGGACCTTTTTTCTGGTGGACCTTTTTTCTGGTGGACCTGCTGAGGTGGACCTTTTTTCTGGTGGACCTTTTTTCTGGTGGACCTGCTGAGGTGGACCTTTTTTCTGGTGGACCTTTTTTCTGGTGGACCTCCTGAGGTGGACCTTTGTTCTGGTGGACATTTTTTTCTGGTGGTCCTTTTTTTCTGGTGGACCTCTGAGGTGGACCTTTTTTCTGGTGGACATGCTGAGGTGGACCTTTTTTTCTGGTGGACCTGCTGAGGTGGACCTGCTGAGGTGGAGCTTTTTTCTGGTGGACCTTTTTTCTGGTGGACCTGCTGAGGTGTACATTTTTTTCTGGTGGACCTGCTGAGGTGGACCTTTTTTCTGGTGGACCTGCTGAGGTGGACCTTTTTTCTGGTGGACCTTTTTTCTGGTGGACCTCCTGAGGTGGACCTTTGTTCTGGTGGACCTTTTTTTCTGGTGGACCTTTTTTTCTGGTGGACCTCTGAGGTGGACCTTTTTCCTGGTGGACCTTTTTTCTGGTGGACCTTTTTTCTGGTGGACCTGCTGAGGTGGACTTTTTTTCTGGTGGACCTTTTATCTGGTGGACCTGCTGAGGTGGACCTTTTTTCTGGTGGACCTGCTGAGGTGGACCTGCTGAGGTGGACCTGCTGAGGTGGAGCTTTTTTCTGGTGGACCTTTTTTTTGGTGGACCTGCTGAGGTGGACCTTTTTTCTGGTGGACCTGCTGAGGTGGACCTTTTTTTTCTGGTGGACCTGCTGAGGTGGACCTTTTTTCTGGTGGACCTTTTTTCTGGTGGACCTGCTGAGGTGGACCTTTTTTCTGGTAGACCTTTTTTCTGGTGGACCTGCTGAGGTGGACCTTTTTTTCTGGTGGACCTGCTGAGGTGGACCTGCTGAGGTGGAGCTTTTTTCTGGTGGACCTTTTTTCTGCTGGACCTGCTGAGGTGTACATTTTTTTCTGGTGGACCTGCTGAGGTGGACCTTTTTTCTGGTGGACATTTTTTCTGGTGGACCTTTTTTCTGGTGGACCTGCTGAGGTGGACCTTTGTTCTGGTGGACCTTTTTTCTGGTGGACCTCCTGAGGTGGACCTTTGTTCTGGTGGACCTTTTTTCTGATGGACCTCCTGAGGTGGACCTTTTTTTCTTGTGGACCTGCTGAGGTGAACCTGCTGAGGTGGAGCTTTTTTCTGGTGGACCTTTTTTCTGGTGGACCTGCTGAGGCGGACCTTTTTTCTGGTGGACCTTTTTTCTGGTGGACCTGCTGAGGTGGACCTTTTTTCTGGTGGACCTGCTGAGGAGGACCTTTTTTCTGGTAGACCTTTTTTCTGGTGGACCTGCTGAGGTGGACCTTTTTTCTGGTGGACCTGCTGAGGTGGACCTTTTTTTCTGGTGGACCTTTTTTCTGGTGGACCTGCTGAGGTGGACCTTTTTTCGGGTGGACCTTTTTCTGGTGGACCTGCTGAGGTGGAACTTTTTTCTGGTGGACTTTTTTTCTGGTGGACCTGCTCAGGTGGACCTTTTTTTCTGGTGGACCTTTTTTTCTGGTGGACCTGCTGAGGTGCACCTTTTTTCTGGTGGACCTTTTTTCTGGTGGACCTTTTTTCTGGTGGACCTGCTGAGGTGGACCTTTTTTCTGGTGGACCTTTTTTCTGGTGCACCTGCTGATTTGGACCTTTTTCTAGTGGACCTTTTTTCTGGTGGACCTGCTGAGGTGGACCTTTTTTCTGGTGGACCTGCTGAGGTGGACCTTTTTTCTGGTGGACCTGCTGAGGTGGACCTCCTGAGGTGGACCTTTTTTCTGGTGGAACTTTTTTCTGGTGGACCTGCTGAGGTGGACCTTTTTTCTGGTGGACCTTTTTTCTGGTGGACCTGCTGAGGTGGACCTTTTTTTCTGGTGGACCTTTTTTCTGGTGGACCTTCTCAGGTGGACCTTTTTTCTGGTGGACCTTTTTTCTGGTGGACCTTTTTTCTGGTGGACCTGCTGAGGTGGACCTTTTTTCTGGTGGACCTTTTTTCTGGTGGACTTCCTGAGGTTGACCTTTTTTTTGGTGGACCTGCTGAGGTGGACATTTTTCTGGTAGACATTTTTTCTGGTGGACCTGCTGAGGTGGACCCTTTTTCTGGTGGACCTTTTTTCTGGTGGACCTGCTGAGGTGGACCTTTTTTCTGGTGGACCTTTTTTCTGGTGGACCTGCTGAGGTGGACTTTTTTTCTGGTGGACCTTTTTTCTGGTGGACCTGCTGAGGTGGACCTTTTTTCTGGTGGACCTTTTTTCTGGTGGACCTGCTGAGGTGGACCTTTTTTCTGGTGGACCTTTTTTCTGGTGGACCTGCTGAGGTGGACCTTTTTTCTGGTGGACCTTTTTTCTGGTGGACCTCCTGAGGTGGACCTTTGTTCTGGTGGACATTTTTTTCTGGTGGACCTTTTTTTCTGGTGGACCTCTGAGGTGGACCTTTTTTCTGGTGGACATGCTGAGGTGGACCTTTTTTTCTGGTGGACCTGCTGAGGTGGACCTTTTTTCTGGTGGACCTTTTTTCTGGTGCACCTGCTGAGGTGGACCTTTTTTCTGGTAGACCTTTTTTCTGGTGGACCTGCTGAGGTGGACCTTTTTTTCTGGTGGACCTGCTGAGGTGGACCTGCTGAGGTGGAGCTTTTTTCTGGTGGACCTTTTTTCTGGTGGACCTGCTGAGGTGTACATTTTTTTCTGGTGGACCTGCTGAGGTGGACCTTTTTTCTGGTGGACCTGCTGAGGTGGACCTTTTTTCTGGTGGACCTTTTTTCTGGTGGACCTCCTGAGGTGGACCTTTGTTCTGGTGGACCTTTTTTTCTGGTGGACCTTTTTTTCTGGTGGACCTCTGAGGTGGACCTTTTTCCTGGTGGACCTTTTTTCTGGTGGACCTTTTTTCTGGTGGACCTGCTGAGGTGGACTTTTTTTCTGGTGGACCTTTTATCTGGTGGACCTGCTGAGGTGGACCTTTTTTCTGGTGGACCTGCTGAGGTGGACCTGCTGAGGTGGACCTGCTGAGGTGGAGCTTTTTTCTGGTGGACCTTTTTTCTGGTGGACCTGCTGAGGTGGACATTTTTTCTGGTGGACCTGCTGAGGTGGACCTTTTTTCTGGTGGACCTGCTGAGGTGGACCTTTCTTTCTGGTGGACCTCTGAGGTGGACCTTTTTTCTGGTGGACCTTTTTTCTGGTTGGCCTGCTGAGGTGGACCTTTCTTCTGGTGGACCTGCTGAGGTGGACCTTTTTTCTGGTGGACCTTTTTTCTGGTGGACCTGCTGAGGTGGACCTTTTTTCTGATGGACCTGCTGAGGTGGACCTTTTTTTCTGGTGGACCTGCTGAGGTGGACATTTTTTCTGGTGGACCTTTTTTCTGGTGGACCTGCTGAGGTGGACCTTTTTTCTGGTGGACCTTTTTTCTGGTGGACCTGCTGAGGTGGACCTTTTTTCTGGTGGACCTGCTGAGGTGGACCTTTTTTTCTGGTGGACTTTTTTTCTGGTGGACCTCCTGAGGTGGACCTTTTTTCTGGTGGACCTTTTTTCTGGTGGACCTGCTGAGGTGGACCTTTTTTCTGGTGGACCTTTTTTCTGGTGGACCTTTTTTCTGGTGGACCTGCTGAGGTGGACCTTTTTTCTGGTGGACCTTTTTTCTGGTGGACCTGCTGAGGTGGACCTTTTTTTCTGGTGGACCTGCTGAGGTGGAGCTTTTTTCTGGTGGACCTTTTTTCTGGTGGACCTGCTGAGGTGGACATTTTTTCTGGTGGACCTGCTGAGGTGTACCTTTTTTCTGGTGGACCTTTTTTCTGGTGGACCTGCTGAGGTGGACCTTTTTTCTGGAGGACCTGCTGAGGTGGACCTTTTTTCTGGTGGACCTTTTTTCTGGTGGACCTGCTGAGGTGGACCTTTTTTCTGGTATACCTGCTGAGGTGGACCTGCTGAGGTGGACCTTTTTTCTGGTAGACATTTTTTCTGGTGGACCTGCTGAGGTGGACCTTTTTTCTGCTGGACCTTTTTTCTGGTGGACCTGCTGAGGTGGACCTTTTTTCTGGTGGACCTTTTTTCTGGTGGACCTGCTGAGTTGGACCTTTTTTCTGGTGGACCTTTTTTCTGGTGGACCTGCTGAGGTGGACCTTTTTTTCTGGTGGACCTGCTGAGGTGGACCTGCTGAGGTGGAGCTTTTTTGTGGTGGACCTTTTTTCTGGTGGACCTGCTGAGGTGTACATTTTTTCTGGTGGACCTGCTGAGGTGGACCATTTTTCTGGTGGACCTGCTGAGGTGGACCTTTTTTCTGGTGGACCTGCTGAGGTTGACCTTTTTTTTGGTGGACCTGCTGAGGTGGACATTTTTCTGGTGGACATTTTTTCTGGTGGACCTCCTGAGGTGGACCCTTTTTCTGGTGGACCTTTTTTCTGGTGGACCTGCTGAGGTGGACCTTTTTTTCTGGTGGACCTTTTTTCTGGTGGACCTGCTGAGGTGGACCTTTTTTCTGGTGGACCTTTTTTCCGGTGGACCTGCTGAGGTGGACCTTTTTTCTGGTGGACTTTTTTTCTGGTGGACCTGCTGAGGTGGACCTTTTTTCTGGTGGACCTTTTTTCTGGTGGACCTGCTGAGGTGGACCTTTTTTCTGATGGACATTTTTTCTGGTGCACCTGCTGAGGTGGACCTTTTTTTCTGGTGGACCTTTTTTCTGGTGGACCTGCTGAGGTGGACCTTTTTTCTGGTGGAACTTTTTTCTGGTGGACCTGCTGAGGTGGACCTTTTTTCTGGTGGACCTTTTTTCTGGTGGACCTGCTGAGGTTGACCTTTTTTTTGGTGGACCTGCTGAGGTGGACCTTTTTTCTGGTGGACATTTTTTCTGGTGGACCTGCTGAGGTGGACCTTTTTTCTGGTGGACCTGCTGAGGTGGACTTTTTTTTCTGGTGGACCTTTTTTCTGGTGGACCTGCTGAGGTGGACCTTTTTTCTGGTGGATATTTTTTCTGGTGGACCTGCTGAGGTGGACCTTTTTTCTGGTGGACCTTTTTTCTGGTGGACCTGCTGAGGTGGACCTTTTTTCTGGTGGACCTTTTTTCTGGTGGACCTGCTGAGGTGGACCTTTTTGTCTGGTGGACCTTTTTTCTGGTGGACCTGCTGAGATGGACCTTTTTTCTGGTGGACCTGCTGAGGTGGACCTGCTGAGGTGTACCTTTTTTCTGGTAGACATTTTTTTCTGGTGGACCTGCTGAGGTGGACCTTTTTTCTGCTGGACTTTTTTTCTGGTGGACCTGCTGAGGTGGACCTTTTTTCTGGTGGACCTGCTGAGGTGGACCTTTTTTTCTGGTGGACCTGCTGAGGTGGACCTTTTTTCTGGTGGACCTTTTTTCTGGTGGACCTGCTGAGTTGGACCTTTTTTCTGGTGGACCTTTTTTCTGGTGGACCTGCTGAGGTGGACCTTTTTTTCTGGTGGACCTGCTGAGGTGGAGCTTTTGTGTGGGGGACCTTTTTTCTGGTGGGCCTGCTGAGGTGTACATTTTTTCTGGTGGACCTGCAGAGGTGGACCATTTTTCTGGTGGACCTGCTGAGGTGGACCTTTTTTCTGGTGGTCCTTTTTTCTGGTGGACCTGCTGAGGTGGACCTTTTTTCTGGTGGACCTGCTGAGGTGGACCTTTTTTTCTGGTGGACCTCTGAGGTGGACATTTTTTCTGGTAGACCTGCTGAGGTGGACCTTTTTTCTGGTGGACCTTTTTTCTGGTGGACCTGCTGAGGTGGACCTTTTTTCTGGTGGACCTGCTGAGGTGGACCTTTTTTCTGATGGACCTTTTTTCTGGTGGACCTGCTGAGGTGGACCTTTTTTCTGATGGACCTTTTTTCTGGTGGACCTGCTGAGGTGGACCTTTTTTTCTGGTAGACCTTTTTTCTGGTGGACCTGCTGAGGTGGACCTTTTTTTCTGCTGGACCTTTTTTTTCTCGTGGACCTGCTGAGGTGGACCTTTTTTCTGATGGAAATTTTTTCTGGTGGACCTGCTGAGGTGGACCTTTTTTCTGGTGGACCTTTTTTCTGGTGGACCTGCTGAGGTGGACCTTTTTTCTGGTGGACCTTTTTTCTGGTGGACCTGCTGAGGTGGTCCTTTTTTCTGGTGGACCTTTTTTCTGGTGGACCTGCTGAGGTGGACCTTTTTTTCTGGTGGACCTGCTGAGGTGGACCTGCTGAGGTGGAGCTTTTTTCTCGTGGACCTTTTTTCTGGTGGACCTGCTGAGGTGTACATTTTTTTCTGGTGGACCTGCTGAGGTGGACCTTTTTTCTGGTGGACCTTTTTTCTGGTGGACCTGCTGAGGTGGACCTTTTTTCTGGTGGACCTTTTTTCTGGCGGACCTGCTGAGGTGGACCTTTTTTCTGGTGGACCTTTTTTCTGGTGGACCTGCTGAGGTGGAACTTCTTTTCTGCTGGACCTTTTTTTCTGGTGGACCTGCTGAGGTGGACCTTTTTTCTGGTGGACCTTTTTCTGGTGGACCTGCTGAGGTGGAACTTTTTTCTGGTGGACTTTTTTTCTGGTGGACCTGCTGAGGTGGACCCTTTTTCTGGTGGACCTGCTGAGGTGGACCTTTTTTCTGGTGGACCTTTTTCTGGTGGACCTGCTGAGGTGGACCTTTTTTCTGGTGGACATTTTTTCTGGTGGACCTGCTGAGGTGGACCCTTTTTCTGGTGGAACTTTTTTCTGGTGGACCTGCTGAGGTGGACCTTTTTTCTGGTGGACCTTTTTTCTGGTGGACCTGCTGAGGTTGACCTTTTTTTTGGTGCACCTGCTGAGGTGGACCTTTTTTCTGGTGGACATTTTTTCTGGTGGACCTGCTGAGGTGGACCCTTTTTCTGGTGGACCTTTTTCCTGCTGGACCTGCTTAGGCCGACCTTTTTTCTGGTAGACCTTTTTTCTGGTGGACCTGCTGAGGTGGACCTTTTTTTCTGGTGGACCTGCTGAGGTGGACCTGCTGAGGTGGAGCTTTTTTCTGGTGGACCTTTTTTTTGGTGGACCTGCTGAGGTGGACCTTTTTTCTGGTGGACCTGCTGAGGTGGACCTTTTTTTCTGGTGGACCTGCTGAGGTGGACCTTTTTTCTGGTGGACCTTTTTTCTGGTGGACCTGCTGAGGTGGACCTTTTTTCTGGTAGACCTTTTTTCTGGTGGACCTGCTGAGGTGGACCTTTTTTTCTGGTGGACCTGCTGAGGTGGACCTGCTGAGGTGGAGCTTTTTTCTGGTGGACCTTTTTTCTGGTGGACCTGCTGAGGTGTACATTTTTTTCTGGTGGACATGCTGAGGTGGACCTTTTTTCTGGTGGACCTTTTTTCTGGTGGACCTGCTGAGGTGGACCTTTTTTCTGGTGGACCTTTTTTCTGGCGGACCTGCTGAGGTGGACCTTTTTTCTGGTGGACCTTTTTTCTGGTGGACCTGCTGAGGTGGACCTTTTTTCTGGTGGACCTGCTGAGGTGGAACTTTTTTTCTGCTGGACCTTTTTTTCTGGTGGACCTGCTGAGGTGGACCTTTTTTCTGGTGGACCTTTTTCTGGTGGACCTGCTGAGGTGGAACTTTTTTCTGGTGGACTTTTTTTCTGGTGGACCTGCTGAGGTGGACCCTTTTTCTGGTGGACCTGCTGAGGTGGACCTTTTTTCTGGTGGACCTTTTTCTGGTGGACCTGCTGAGGTGGACCTTTTTTCTGGTGGACATTTTTTCTGGTGGACCTGCTGAGGTGGACCCTTTTTCTGGTGGACCTTTTTCCTGCTGGACCTGCTTAGGTCGACCTTTTTTCTGGTAGACCTTTTTTCTGGTGGACCTGCTGAGGTGGACCTTTTTTTCTGGTGGACCTGCTGAGGTGGACCTGCTGAGGTGGAGCTTTTTTCTGGTGGACCTTTTTTTTGGTGGACCTGCTGAGGTGGACCTTTTTTCTGGTGGACCTGCTGAGGTGGACCTTTTTTTTCTGGTGGACCTGCTGAGGTGGACCTTTTTTCTGGTGGACCTTTTTTCTGGTGGACCTGCTGAGGTGGACCTTTTTTCTGGTAGACCTTTTTTCTGGTGGACCTGCTGAGGTGGACCTTTTTTTCTGGTGGACCTGCTGAGGTGGACCTGCTGAGGTGGAGCTTTTTTCTGGTGGACCTTTTTTCTGCTGGACCTGCTGAGGTGTACATTTTTTTCTGGTGGACCTGCTGAGGTGGACCTTTTTTCTGGTGGACATTTTTTCTGGTGGACCTTTTTTCTGGTGGACCTGCTGAGGTGGACCTTTGTTCTGGTGGACCTTTTTTCTGGTGGACCTCCTGAGGTGGACCTTTGTTCTGGTGGACCTGCTGAGGAGGACCTTTTTTCTGGTAGACCTTTTTTCTGGTGGACCTGCTGAGGTGGACCTTTTTTCTGGTGGACCTGCTGAGGTGGACCTTTTTTTCTGGTGGACCTTTTTTCTGGTGGACCTGCTGAGGTGGACCTTTTTTCGGGTGGACCTTTTTCTGGTGGACCTGCTGAGGTGGAACTTTTTTCTGGTGGACTTTTTTTCTGGTGGACCTGCTCAGGTGGACCTTTTTTTCTGGTGGACCTTTTTTTCTGGTGGACCTGCTGAGGTGGACGTTTTTTCTGGTGGACCTTTTTTCTGGTGGACCTTTTTTCTGGTGGACCTGCTGAGGTGGACCTTTTTTCTGGTGGACCTTTTTTCTGGTGCACCTGCTGATTTGGACCTTTTTCTAGTGGACCTTTTTTCTGGTGGACCTGCTGAGGTGGACCTTTTTTCTGGTGGACCTGCTGAGGTGGACCTCCTGAGGTGGACCTTTTTACTGGTGGACCTTTTTTCTGGTGGACCTGCTGAGGTGGACCTTTTTTCTGGTGGACCTGCTGAGGTGGACCTTTTTTCTGGTGGACCTTTTTTCTGGTGGACCTGCTGAGGTGGACCTTTTTTTCTGGTGGACCTTTTTTCTGGTGGACCTGCTCAGGTGGACCTTTTTTCTGGTGGACCTTTTTTCTGGTGGACCTTTTTTCTGGTGGACCTGCTGAGGTGGACCTTTTTTCTGGTGGACCTTTTTTCTGGTGGACTTCCTGAGGTTGACCTTTTTTTTGGTGGACCTGCTGAGGTGGACATTTTTCTGGTGGACATTTTTTCTGGTGGACCTGCTGAGGTGGACCCTTTTTCTGGTGGACCTTTTTTCTGGTGGACCTGCTGACGTGGACCTTTTTTCTGGTGGACCTTTTTTCTGGTGGACCTGCTGAGGTGGACCTTTTTTCTGGTGGACCTTTTTTCTGGTGGACCTGCTGAGGTGGACCTTTTTTCTGGTGGACCTTTTTTCTGGTGGACCTGCTGAGGTGGACCTTTTTTCTGGTGGACCTTTTTTCTGGTGGACCTGCTGAGGTGGACCTTTTTTCTGGTGGACCTTTTTTCTGGTGGACCTCCTGAGGTGGACCTTTGTTCTGGTGGACATTTTTTTCTGGTGGTCCTTTTTTTCTGGTGGACCTCTGAGGTGGACCTTTTTTCTGGTGGACATGCTGAGGTGGACCTTTTTTTCTGGTGGACCTGCTGAGGTGGACCTGCTGAGGTGGAGCTTTTTTCTGGTGGACCTTTTTTCTGGTGGACCTGCTGAGGTGTACATTTTTTTCTGGTGGACCTGCTGAGGTGGACCTTTTTTCTGGTGGACCTGCTGAGGTGGACCTTTTTTCTGGTGGACCTTTTTTCTGGTGGACCTCCTGAGGTGGACCTTTGTTCTGGTGGACCTTTTTTTCTGGTGGACCTTTTTTTCTGGTGGACCTCTGAGGTGGACCTTTTTCCTGGTGGACCTTTTTTCTGGTGGACCTTTTTTCTGGTGGACCTGCTGAGGTGGACTTTTTTTCTGGTGGACCTTTTATCTGGTGGACCTGCTGAGGTGGACCTTTTTTCTGGTGGACCTGCTGAGGTGGACCTGCTGAGGTGGACCTGCTGAGGTGGAGCTTTTTTCTGGTGGACCTTTTTTCTGGTGGACCTGCTGAGGTGGACATTTTTTCTGGTGGACCTGCTGAGGTGGACCTTTTTTCTGGTGGACCTGCTGAGGTGGACCTTTCTTTCTGGTGGACCTCTGAGGTGGACCTTTTTTCTGGTGGACCTTTTTTCTGGTGGGCCTGCTGAGGTGGACCTTTCTTCTGGTGGACCTGCTGAGGTGGACCTTTTTTCTGGTGGACCTTTTTTCTGGTGGACCTGCTGAGGTGGACCTTTTTTCTGATGGACCTGCTGAGGTGGACCTTTTTTTCTGGTGGACCTGCTGAGGTGGACATTTTTTCTGGTGGACCTTTTTTCTGGTGGACCTGCTGAGGTGGACCTTTTTTCTGGTGGACCTTTTTTCTGGTGGACCTGCTGAGGTGGACCTTTTTTCTGGTGGACCTGCTGAGGTGGACCTTTTTTTCTGGTGGACTTTTTTTCTGGTGGACCTCCTGAGGTGGACCTTTTTTCTGGTGGACCTTTTTTCTGGTGGACCTGCTGAGGTGGACCTTTTTTCTGGTGGACCTTTTTTCTGGTGGACCTTTTTTCTGGTGGACCTGCTGAGGTGGACCTTTTTTCTGGTGGACCTTTTTTTCTGGTGGACCTGCTGAGGTGGACCTTTTTTCTGGTGGACCTTTTTTTCTGGTGGACCTGCTGAGGTGGACCTTTTTTCTGGTGGACCTTTTTTCTGGTGGACCTTTTTTCTGGTGGACCTGCTGAGGTGGATCTTTTTTCTGGTGGACCTGCTGAGGTGGACCTGCTGAGGTGGATCTTTTTTCTGGTGGACCTGCTGAGGTGGACCTTTTTTTCTGGTGGACCTTTTTTCTGGTGGACCTGCTGAGGTGGACCTTTTTTCTGGTGGACCTTTTTCTGGTGGACCTGCTGAGGTGGACCTTTTTTCTGGTGGAACTTTTTTCTGGTGGACCTGCTCAGGTGGACCTTTTTTTCTGGTGGACCTTTTTTTCTGGTGGACCTGCTGAGGTGGACCTTATTTCTGGTGGACCTTTTTTCTGGTGGACCTGCTGAGGTGGACCTTTTTTCTGGTGGACATTTTTTCTGGTGGACCTGCTGAGGTGGACCTTTTTTCTGGTGGAACTTTTTTCTGGTGGACCTGCTGAGGTGGACCTTTTTTCTGGTGGACCTTTTTTCTGGTGGACCTGCTGAGGTTGACCTTTTTTTTGGTGGACCTTTTTCCTGCTGGACCTGCTTAGGTCGACCTTTTTTCTGGTAGACCTTTTTTCTGGTGGAACTGCTGAGGTGGACCTTTTCTTCTGGTGGACCTGCTGAGGTAAACCTGCTGAGGTGGAGCTTTTTTCTGGTGGACCTTTTTTTTGGTGGACCTGCTGAGGTGGACCTTTTTTCTGGTGGACCTGCTGAGGTGGACCTTTTTTTTCTGGTGGACCTTTTTTCTGGTGGACCTGCTGAGGTGGACCTTTTTTCTGGTAGACCTTTTTTCTGGTGGACCTGCTGAGGTGGACCTGCTGAGGTGGAGCTTTTTTCTGGTGGACCTTTTTTTCTGGTGGACCTGCTGAGGTGTACATTTTTTTCTGGTGGACCTGCTGAGGTGGACCTTTTTTCTGGTGGACCTTTTTTCTGGTGGACCTGCTGAGGTGGACCTTTTTTCTGGTGGACCTTTTTTCTGGCGGACCTGCTGAGGTGGACCTTTTTTCTGGTGGACCTTTTTTCTGGTGGACCTGCTGAGGTAGACCTTTTTTCTGGTGGACCTGCTGAGGTGGAACTTTTTTTCTGCTGGACCTTTTTTTCTGGTGGACCTGCTGAGGTGGACCTTTTTTCTGGTGGACCTTTTTCTGGTGGACCTGCTGAGGTGGAACTTTTTTCTGGTGGACTTTTTTTCTGGTGGACCTGCTGAGGTGGACCCTTTTTCTGGTGGACCTGCTGAGGTGGACCTTTTTTCTGGTGGACCTTTTTCTGGTGGACCTGCTGAGGTGGACCTTTTTTCTGGTGGACATTTTTTCTGGTGGACCTGCTGAGGTGGACCCTTTTTCTGGTGAACCTTTTTCCTGCTGGACCTGCTTAGGTCGACCTTTTTTCTGGTAGACCTTTTTTCTGGTGGACCTGCTGAGGTGGACCTTTTTTTCTGGTGGACCTGCTGAGGTGGACCTGCTGAGGTGGAGCTTTTTTCTGGTGGACCTTTTTTTTGGTGGACCTGCTGAGGTGGACCTTTTTTCTGGTGGACATGCTGAGGTGGACCTTTTTTCTGGTGGACCTTTTTTCTGGTGGACCTGCTGAGGTGGACCTTTTTTCTGGTGGACCTTTTTTCTGGCGGACCTGCTGAGGTGGACCTTTTTTCTGGTGCACCTTTTTTCTGGTGGACCTGCTGAGGTGGACCTTTTTTCTGGTGGACCTGCTGAGGTGGAACTTTTTTTCTGCTGGACCTTTTTTTCTGGTGGACCTGCTGAGGTGGACCTTTTTTCTGGTGGACCTTTTTCTGGTGGACCTGCTGAGGTGGAACTTTTTTCTGGTGGACTTTTTTTCTGGTGGACCTGCTGAGGTGGACCCTTTTTCTGGTGGACATGCTGAGGTGGACCTTTTTTCTGGTGGACCTTTTTCTGGTGGACCTGCTGAGGTGGACCTTTTTTCTGGTGGACATTTTTTCTGGTGGACCTGCTGAGGTGGACCCTTTTTCTGGTGGACCTTTTTCCTGCTGGACCTGCTTAGGTCGACCTTTTTTCTGGTAGACCTTTTTTCTGGTGGACCTGCTGAGGTGGACCTTTTTTTCTGGTGGACCTGCTGAGGTGGACCTGCTGAGGTGGAGCTTTTTTCTGGTGGACCTTTTTTTTGGTGGACCTGCTGAGGTGGACCTTTTTTCTGGTGGACCTGCTGAGGTGGACCTTTTTTTTCTGGTGGACCTGCTGAGGTGGACCTTTTTTCTGGTGGACCTTTTTTCTGGTGGACCTGCTGAGGTGGACCTTTTTTCTGGTAGACCTTTTTTCTGGTGGACCTGCTGAGGTGGACCTTTTTTTCTGGTGGACCTGCTGAGGTGGACCTGCTGAGGTGGAGCTTTTTTCTGGTGGACCTTTTTTCTGCTGGACCTGCTGAGGTGTACATTTTTTTCTGGTGGACCTGCTGAGGTGGACCTTTTTTCTGGTGGACATTTTTTCTGGTGGACCTTTTTTCTGGTGGACCTGCTGAGGTGGACCTTTGTTCTGGTGGACCTTTTTTCTGGTGGACCTCCTGAGGTGGACCTTTGTTCTGGTGGACCTTTTTTCTGATGGACCTCCTGAGGTGGACCTTTTTTTCTTGTGGACCTGCTGAGGTGAACCTGCTGAGGTGGAGCTTTTTTCTGGTGGACCTTTTTTCTGGTGGACCTGCTGAGGCGGACCTTTTTTCTGGTGGACCTTTTTTCTGGTGGACCTGCTGAGGTGGACCTTTTTTCTGGTGGACCTGCTGAGGAGGACCTTTTTTCTGGTAGACCTTTTTTCTGGTGGACCTGCTGAGGTGGACCTTTTTTCTGGTGGACCTGCTGAGGTGGACCTTTTTTTCTGGTGGACCTTTTTTCTGGTGGACCTGCTGAGGTGGACCTTTTTTCGGGTGGACCTTTTTCTGGTGGACCTGCTGAGGTGGAACTTTTTTCTGGTGGACTTTTTTTCTGGTGGACCTGCTCAGGTGGACCTTTTTTTCTGGTGGACCTTTTTTTCTGGTGGACCTGCTGAGGTGGACCTTTTTTCTGGTGGACCTTTTTTCTGGTGGACCTTTTTTCTGGTGGACCTGCTGAGGTGGACCTTTTTTCTGGTGGACCTTTTTTCTGGTGCACCTGCTGATTTGGACCTTTTTCTAGTGGACCTTTTTTCTGGTGGACCTGCTGAGGTGGACCTTTTTTCTGGTGGACCTGCTGAGGTGGACCTCCTGAGGTGGACCTTTTTTCTGGTGGAACTTTTTTCTGGTGGACCTGCTGAGGTGGACCTTTTTTCTGGTGGACCTGCTGAGGTGGACCTTTTTTCTGGTGGACCTTTTTTCTGGTGGACCTGCTGAGGTGGACCTTTTTTTCTGGTGGACCTTTTTTCTGGTGGACCTTCTCAGGTGGACCTTTTTTCTGGTGGACCTTTTTTCTGGTGGACCTTTTTTCTGGTGGACCTGCTGAGGTGGACCTTTTTTCTGGTGGACCTTTTTTCTGGTGGACTTCCTGAGGTTGACCTTTTTTTTGGTGGACCTGCTGAGGTGGACATTTTTCTGGTAGACATTTTTTCTGGTGGACCTGCTGAGGTGGACCCTTTTTCTGGTGGACCTTTTTTCTGGTGGACCTGCTGAGGTGGACCTTTTTTCTGGTGGACCTTTTTTCTGGTGGACCTGCTGAGGTGGACTTTTTTTCTGGTGGACCTTTTTTCTGGTGGACCTGCTGAGGTGGACCTTTTTTCTGGTGGACCTTTTTTCTGGTGGACCTGCTGAGGTGGACCTTTTTTCTGGTGGACCTTTTTTCTGGTGGACCTGCTGAGGTGGACCTTTTTTCTGGTGGACCTTTTTTCTGGTGGACCTCCTGAGGTGGACCTTTGTTCTGGTGGACATTTTTTTCTGGTGGACCTTTTTTTCTGGTGGACCTCTGAGGTGGACCTTTTTTCTGGTGGACATGCTGAGGTGGACCTTTTTTTCTGGTGGACCTGCTGAGGTGGACCTTTTTTCTGGTGGACCTTTTTTCTGGTGCACCTGCTGAGGTGGACCTTTTTTCTGGTAGACCTTTTTTCTGGTGGACCTGCTGAGGTGGACCTTTTTTTCTGGTGGACCTCCTGAGGTGGACCTGCTGAGGTGGAGCTTTTTTCTGGTGGACCTTTTTTCTGGTGGACCTGCTGAGGTGTACATTTTTTTCTGGTGGACCTGCTGAGGTGGACCTTTTTTCTGGTGGACCTGCTGAGGTGGACCTTTTTTCTGGTGGACCTTTTTTCTGGTGGACCTCCTGAGGTGGACCTTTGTTCTGGTGGACCTTTTTTTCTGGTGGACCTTTTTTTCTGGTGGACCTCTGAGGTGGACCTTTTTCCTGGTGGACCTTTTTTCTGGTGGACCTTTTTTCTGGTGGACCTGCTGAGGTGGACTTTTTTTCTGGTGGACCTTTTATCTGGTGGACCTGCTGAGGTGGACCTTTTTTCTGGTGGACCTGCTGAGGTGGACCTGCTGAGGTGGACCTGCTGAGGTGGAGCTTTTTTCTGGTGGACCTTTTTTCTGGTGGACCTGCTGAGGTGGACATTTTTTCTGGTGGACCTGCTGAGGTGGACCTTTTTTCTGGTGGGCCTGCTGAGGTGGACCTTTCTTTCTGGTGGACCTGCTGAGGTGGACCTTTTTTCTGGTGGACCTTTTTTCTGGTGGACCTGCGGAGGTGGACCTTTTTTCTGATGGACCTGCTGAGGTGGACCTTTTTTTCTGGTGGACCTGCTGAGGTGGACATTTTTTCTGGTGGACCTTTTTTCTGGTGGACCTGCTGAGGTGGACCTTTTTTCTGGTGGACCTTTTTTCTGGTGGACCTGCTGAGGTGGACCTTTTTTTCTGGTGGACTTTTTTTCTGGTGGACCTCCTGAGGTGGACCTTTTTTCTGGTGGACCTTTTTTCTGGTGGACCTGCTGAGGTGGACCTTTTTTCTGGTGGACCTTTTTTCTGGTGGACCTTTTTTCTGGTGGACCTGCTGAGGTGGACCTTTTTTCTGGTGGACCTTTTTTCTGGTGGACCTGCTGAGGTGGACCTTTTTTTCTGGTGGACCTGCTGAGGTGGAGCTTTTTTCTGGTGGACCTTTTTTCTGGTGGACCTGCTGAGGTGGACATTTTTTCTGGTGGACCTGCTGAGGTGTACCTTTTTTCTGGTGGACCTTTTTTCTGGTGGACCTGCTGAGGTGGACCTTTTTTCTGGAGGACCTGCTGAGGTGGACCTTTTTTCTGGTGGACCTTTTTTCTGGTGGACCTGCTGAGATGGACCTTTTTTCTGGTATACCTGCTGAGGTGGACCTGCTGAGGTGGACCTTTTTTCTGGTAGACATTTTTTCTGGTGGACCTGCTGAGGTGGACCTTTTTTCTGCTGGACCTTTTTTCTGGTGGACCTGCTGAGGTGGACCTTTTTTCTGGTGGACCTTTTTTCTGGTGGACCTGCTGAGTTGGACCTTTTTTCTGGTGGACCTTTTTTCTGGTGGACCTGCTGAGGTGGACCTTTTTTTCTGGTGGACCTGCTGAGGTGGACCTGCTGAGGTGGAGCTTTTTTGTGGTGGACCTTTTTTCTGGTGGACCTGCTGAGGTGTACATTTTTTCTGGTGGACCTGCTGAGGTGGACCATTTTTCTGGTGGACCTGCTGAGGTGGACCTTTTTTCTGGTGGACCTGCTGAGGTTGACCTTTTTTTTGGTGGACCTGCTGAGGTGGACATTTTTCTGGTGGACATTTTTTCTGGTGGACCTCCTGAGGTGGACCCTTTTTCTGGTGGACCTTTTTTCTGGTGGACCTGCTGAGGTGGACCTTTTTTTCTGGTGGACATTTTTTCTGGTGGACCTGCTGAGGTGGACCTTTTTTCTGGTGGACCTTTTTTCTGGTGGACCTGCTGAGGTGGACCTTTTTTCTGGTGGACTTTTTTTCTGGTGGACCTGCTGAGGTGGACCTTTTTTCTGGTGGACCTTTTTTCTGGTGGACCTGCTGAGGTGGACCTTTTTTCTGATGGACATTTTTTCTGGTGCACCTGCTGAGGTGGACCTTTTTTTCTGGTGGACCTTTTTTCTGGTGGACCTGCTGAGGTGGACCTTTTTTCTGGTGGAACTTTTTTCTGGTGGACCTGCTGAGGTGGACCTTTTTTCTGGTGGACCTTTTTTCTGGTGGACCTGCTGAGGTTGACCTTTTTTTTGGTGGACCTGCTGAGGTGGACCTTTTTTCTGGTGGACATTTTTTCTGGTGGACCTGCTGAGGTGGACCTTTTTTCTGGTGGACCTGCTGAGGTGGACTTTTTTTTCTGGTGGACCTTTTTTCTGGTGGACCTGCTGAGGTGGACCTTTTTTCTGGTGGATATTTTTTCTGGTGGACCTGCTGAGGTGGACCTTTTTTCTGGTGGACCTTTTTTCTGGTGGACCTGCTGAGGTGGACCTTTTTTCTGGTGGACCTTTTTTCTGGTGGACCTGCTGAGGTGGACCTTTTTGTCTGGTGGACCTTTTTTCTGGTGGACCTGCTGAGATGGACCTTTTTTCTGGTGGACCTGCTGAGGTGGACCTGCTGAGGTGTACCTTTTTTCTGGTAGACATTTTTTTCTGGTGGACCTGCTGAGGTGGACCTTTTTTCTGCTGGACTTTTTTTCTGGTGGACCTGCTGAGGTGGACCTTTTTTCTGGTGGACCTGCTGAGGTGGACCTTTTTTTCTGGTGGACCTGCTGAGGTGGACCTTTTTTCTGGTGGACCTTTTTTCTGGTGGACCTGCTGAGTTGGACCTTTTTTCTGGTGGACCTTTTTTCTGGTGGACCTGCTGAGGTGGACCTTTTTTTCTGGTGGACCTGCTGAGGTGGAGCTTTTGTGTGGGGGACCTTTTTTCTGGTGGGCCTGCTGAGGTGTACATTTTTTCTGGTGGACCTGCAGAGGTGGACCATTTTTCTGGTGGACCTGCTGAGGTGGACCTTTTTTCTGGTGGTCCTTTTTTCTGGTGGACCTGCTGAGGTGGACCTTTTTTCTGGTGGACCTGCTGAGGTGGACCTTTTTTTCTGGTGGACCTCTGAGGTGGACATTTTTTCTGGTAGACCTGCTGAGGTGGACCTTTTTTCTGGTGGACCTTTTTTCTGGTGGACCTGCTGAGGTGGACCTTTTTTCTGGTGGACCTGCTGAGGTGGACCTTTTTTCTGATGGACCTTTTTTCTGGTGGACCTGCTGAGGTGGACCTTTTTTCTGGTGGACCTTTTTTCTGGTGGACCTGCTGAGGTGGACCTTTTTTTCTGGTGGACCTTTTTTCTGGTGGACCTGCTGAGGTGGACCTTTTTTTCTGCTGGACCTTTTTTTTCTCGTGGACCTGCTGAGGTGGACCTTTTTTCTGATGGAAATTTTTTCTGGTGGACCTGCTGAGGTGGACCTTTTTTCTGGTGGACCTTTTTTCTGGTGGACCTGCTGAGGTGGACCTTTTTTCTGGTGGACCTTTTTTCTGGTGGACCTGCTGAGGTGGTCCTTTTTTCTGGTGGACCTTTTTTCTGGTGGACCTGCTGAGGTGGACCTTTTTTTCTGGTGGACCTGCTGAGGTGGACCTGCTGAGGTGGAGCTTTTTTCTGGTGGACCTTTTTTCTGGTGGACCTGCTGAGGTGTACATTTTTTTCTGGTGGACCTGCTGAGGTGGACCTTTTTTCTGGTGGACCTTTTTTCTGGTGGACCTGCTGAGGTGGACCTTTTTTCTGGTGGACCTTTTTTCTGGCGGACCTGCTGAGGTGGACCTTTTTTCTGGTGGACCTTTTTTCTGGTGGACCTGCTGAGGTGGAACTTCTTTTCTGCTGGACCTTTTTTTCTGGTGGACCTGCTGAGGTGGACCTTTTTTCTGGTGGACCTTTTTCTGGTGGACCTGCTGAGGTGGAACTTTTTTCTGGTGGACTTTTTTTCTGGTGGACCTGCTGAGGTGGACCCTTTTTCTGGTGGACCTGCTGAGGTGGACCTTTTTTCTGGTGGACCTTTTTCTGGTGGACCTGCTGAGGTGGACCTTTTTTCTGGTGGACATTTTTTCTGGTGGACCTGCTGAGGTGGACCCTTTTTCTGGTGGAACTTTTTTCTGGTGGACCTGCTGAGGTGGACCTTTTTTCTGGTGGACCTTTTTTCTGGTGGACCTGCTGAGGTTGACCTTTTTTTTGGTGCACCTGCTGAGGTGGACCTTTTTTCTGGTGGACATTTTTTCTGGTGGACCTGCTGAGGTGGACCCTTTTTCTGGTGGACCTTTTTCCTGCTGGACCTGCTTAGGCCGACCTTTTTTCTGGTAGACCTTTTTTCTGGTGGACCTGCTGAGGTGGACCTTTTTTTCTGGTGGACCTGCTGAGGTGGACCTGCTGAGGTGGAGCTTTTTTCTGGTGGACCTTTTTTTTGGTGGACCTGCTGAGGTGGACCTTTTTTCTGGTGGACCTGCTGAGGTGGACCTTTTTTTCTGGTGGACCTGCTGAGGTGGACCTTTTTTCTGGTGGACCTTTTTTCTGGTGGACCTGCTGAGGTGGACCTTTTTTCTGGTAGACCTTTTTTCTGGTGGACCTGCTGAGGTGGACCTTTTTTTCTGGTGGACCTGCTGAGGTGGACCTGCTGAGGTGGAGCTTTTTTCTGGTGGACCTTTTTTCTGGTGGACCTGCTGAGGTGTACATTTTTTTCTGGTGGACATGCTGAGGTGGACCTTTTTTCTGGTGGACCTTTTTTCTGGTGGACCTGCTGAGGTGGACCTTTTTTCTGGTGGACCTTTTTTCTGGCGGACCTGCTGAGGTGGACCTTTTTTCTGGTGGACCTTTTTTCTGGTGGACCTGCTGAGGTGGACCTTTTTTCTGGTGGACCTGCTGAGGTGGAACTTTTTTTCTGCTGGACCTTTTTTTCTGGTGGACCTGCTGAGGTGGACCTTTTTTCTGGTGGACCTTTTTCTGGTGGACCTGCTGAGGTGGAACTTTTTTCTGGTGGACTTTTTTTCTGGTGGACCTGCTGAGGTGGACCCTTTTTCTGGTGGACCTGCTGAGGTGGACCTTTTTTCTGGTGGACCTTTTTCTGGTGGACCTGCTGAGGTGGACCTTTTTTCTGGTGGACATTTTTTCTGGTGGACCTGCTGAGGTGGACCCTTTTTCTGGTGGACCTTTTTCCTGCTGGACCTGCTTAGGTCGACCTTTTTTCTGGTAGACCTTTTTTCTGGTGGACCTGCTGAGGTGGACCTTTTTTTCTGGTGGACCTGCTGAGGTGGACCTGCTGAGGTGGAGCTTTTTTCTGGTGGACCTTTTTTTTGGTGGACCTGCTGAGGTGGACCTTTTTTCTGGTGGACCTGCTGAGGTGGACCTTTTTTTTCTGGTGGACCTGCTGAGGTGGACCTTTTTTCTGGTGGACCTTTTTTCTGGTGGACCTGCTGAGGTGGACCTTTTTTCTGGTAGACCTTTTTTCTGGTGGACCTGCTGAGGTGGACCTTTTTTTCTGGTGGACCTGCTGAGGTGGACCTGCTGAGGTGGAGCTTTTTTCTGGTGGACCTTTTTTCTGCTGGACCTGCTGAGGTGTACATTTTTTTCTGGTGGACCTGCTGAGGTGGACCTTTTTTCTGGTGGACATTTTTTCTGGTGGACCTTTTTTCTGGTGGACCTGCTGAGGTGGACCTTTGTTCTGGTGGACCTTTTTTCTGGTGGACCTCCTGAGGTGGACCTTTGTTATGGTGGACCTGCTGAGGAGGACCTTTTTTCTGGTAGACCTTTTTTCTGGTGGACCTGCTGAGGTGGACCTTTTTTCTGGTGGACCTGCTGAGGTGGACCTTTTTTTCTGGTGGACCTTTTTTCTGGTGGACCTGCTGAGGTGGACCTTTTTTCGGGTGGACCTTTTTCTGGTGGACCTGCTGAGGTGGAACTTTTTTCTGGTGGACTTTTTTTCTGGTGGACCTGCTCAGGTGGACCTTTTTTTCTGGTGGACCTTTTTTTCTGGTGGACCTGCTGAGGTGGACGTTTTTTCTGGTGGACCTTTTTTCTGGTGGACCTTTTTTCTGGTGGACCTGCTGAGGTGGACCTTTTTTCTGGTGGACCTTTTTTCTGGTGCACCTGCTGATTTGGACCTTTTTCTGGTGGACCTTTTTTCTGGTGGACCTGCTGAGGTGGACCTTTTTTCTGGTGGACCTGCTGAGGTGGACCTTTTTTTCTGGTGGACCTGCTGAGGTGGACCTCCTGAGGTGGACCTTTTTACTGGTGGACCTTTTTTCTGGTGGACCTGCTGAGGTGGACCTTTTTTCTGGTGGACCTGCTGAGGTGGACCTTTTTTCTGGTGGACCTTTTTTCTGGTGGACCTGCTGAGGTGGACCTTTTTTTCTGGTGGACCTTTTTTCTGGTGGACCTGCTCAGGTGGACCTTTTTTCTGGTGGACCTTTTTTCTGGTGGACCTTTTTTCTGGTGGACCTGCTGAGGTGGACCTTTTTTCTGGTGGACCTTTTTTCTGGTGGACTTCCTGAGGTTGACCTTTTTTTTGGTGGACCTGCTGAGGTGGACATTTTTCTAGTGGACATTTTTTCTGGTGGACCTGCTGAGGTGGACCCTTTTTCTGGTGGACCTTTTTTCTGGTGGACCTGCTGACGTGGACCTTTTTTCTGGTGGACCTTTTTTCTGGTGGACCTGCTGAGGTGGACCTTTTTTCTGGTGGACCTTTTTTCTGGTGGACCTGCTGAGGTGGACCTTTTTTCTGGTGGACCTTTTTTCTGGTGGACCTGCTGAGGTGGACCTTTTTTCTGGTGGACCTTTTTTCTGGTGGACCTGCTGAGGTGGACCTTTTTTCTGGTGGACCTTTTTTCTGGTGGACCTCCTGAGGTGGACCTTTGTTCTGGTGGACATTTTTTTCTGGTGGTCCTTTTTTTCTGGTGGACCTCTGAGGTGGACCTTTTTTCTGGTGGACATGCTGAGGTGGACCTTTTTTTCTGGTGGACCTGCTGAGGTGGACCTGCTGAGGTGGAGCTTTTTTCTGGTGGACCTTTTTTCTGGTGGACCTGCTGAGGTGTACATTTTTTTCTGGTGGACCTGCTGAGGTGGACCTTTTTTCTGGTGGACCTGCTGAGGTGGACCTTTTTTCTGGTGGACCTTTTTTCTGGTGGACCTCCTGAGGTGGACCTTTGTTCTGGTGGACCTTTTTTTCTGGTGGACCTTTTTTTCTGGTGGACCTCTGAGGTGGACCTTTTTCCTGGTGGACCTTTTTTCTGGTGGACCTTTTTTCTGGTGGACCTGCTGAGGTGGACTTTTTTTCTGGTGGACCTTTTATCTGGTGGACCTGCTGAGGTGGACCTTTTTTCTGGTGGACCTGCTGAGGTGGACCTGCTGAGGTGGACCTGCTGAGGTGGAGCTTTTTTCTGGTGGACCTTTTTTCTGGTGGACCTGCTGAGGTGGACATTTTTTCTGGTGGACCTGCTGAGGTGGACCTTTTTTCTGGTGGACCTGCTGAGGTGGACCTTTCTTTCTGGTGGACCTCTGAGGTGGACCTTTTTTCTGGTGGACCTTTTTTCTGGTGGGCCTGCTGAGGTGGACCTTTCTTCTGGTGGACCTGCTGAGGTGGACCTTTTTTCTGGTGGACCTTTTTTCTGGTGGACCTGCTGAGGTGGACCTTTTTTCTGATGGACCTGCTGAGGTGGACCTTTTTTTCTGGTGGACCTGCTGAGGTGGACATTTTTTCTGGTGGACCTTTTTTCTGGTGGACCTGCTGAGGTGGACCTTTTTTCTGGTGGACCTTTTTTCTGGTGGACCTGCTGAGGTGGACCTTTTTTCTGGTGGACCTGCTGAGGTGGACCTTTTTTTCTGGTGGACTTTTTTTCTGGTGGACCTCCTGAGGTGGACCTTTTTTCTGGTGGACCTTTTTTCTGGTGGACCTGCTGAGGTGGACCTTTTTTCTGGTGGACCTTTTTTCTGGTGGACCTTTTTTCTGGTGGACCTGCTGAGGTGGACCTTTTTTCTGGTGGACCTTTTTTTCTGGTGGACCTGCTGAGGTGGACCTTTTTTCTGGTGGACCTTTTTTTCTGGTGGACCTGCTGAGGTGGACCTTTTTTCTGGTGGAGCTTTTTTCTGGTGGACCTTTTTTCTGGTGGACCTGCTGAGGTGGATCTTTTTTCTGGTGGACCTGCTGAGGTGGACCTGCTGAGGTGGATCTTTTTTCTGGTGGACCTGCTGAGGTGGACCTTTTTTTCTGGTGGACCTTTTTTCTGGTGGACCTGCTGAGGTGGACCTTTTTTCTGGTGGACCTTTTTTCTGGTGGACCTGCTCAGGTGGACCTTTTTTTCTGGTGGACCTTTTTTTCTGGTGGACCTGCTGAGGTGGACCTTATTTCTGGTGGACCTTTTTTCTGGTGGACCTGCTGAGGTGGACCTTTTTTCTGGTGGACATTTTTTCTGGTGGACCTGCTGAGGTGGACCTTTTTTCTGGTGGAACTTTTTTCTGGTGGACCTGCTGAGGTGGACCTTTTTTCTGGTGGACCTTTTTTCTGGTGGACCTGCTGAGGTTGACCTTTTTTTTGGTGGACCTTTTTCCTGCTGGACCTGCTTAGGTCGACCTTTTTTCTGGTAGACCTTTTTTCTGGTGGAACTGCTGAGGTGGACCTTTTCTTCTGGTGGACCTGCTGAGGTAAACCTGCTGAGGTGGAGCTTTTTTCTGGTGGACCTTTTTTTTGGTGGACCTGCTGAGGTGGACCTTTTTTCTAGTGGACCTGCTGAGGTGGACCTTTTTTTTCTGGTGGACCTTTTTTCTGGTGGACCTGCTGAGGTGGACCTTTTTTCTGGTAGACCTTTTTTCTGGTGGACCTGCTGAGGTGGACCTTTTTTTCTGGTGGACCTGCTGAGGTGGACCTGCTGAGGTGGAGCTTTTTTCTGGTGGACCTTTTTTTCTGGTGGACCTGCTGAGGTGTACATTTTTTTCTGGTGGACCTGCTGAGGTGGACCTTTTTTCTGGTGGACCTTTTTTCTGGTGGACCTGCTGAGGTGGACCTTTTTTCTGGTGGACCTTTTTTCTGGCGGACCTGCTGAGGTGGACCTTTTTTCTGGTGGACCTTTTTTCTGGTGGACCTGCTGAGGTAGACCTTTTTTCTGGTGGACCTGCTGAGGTGGAACTTTTTTTCTGCTGGACCTTTTTTTTCTGGTGGACCTGCTGAGGTGGACCTTTTTTCTGGTGGACCTTTTTCTGGTGGACCTGCTGAGGTGGAACTTTTTTCTGGTGGACTTTTTTTCTGGTGGACCTGCTGAGGTGGACCCTTTTTCTGGTGGACCTGCTGAGGTGGACCTTTTTTCTGGTGGACCTTTTTCTGGTGGACCTGCTGAGGTGGACCTTTTTTCTGGTGGACATTTTTTCTGGTGGACCTGCTGAGGTGGACCCTTTTTCTGGTGAACCTTTTTCCTGCTGGACCTGCTTAGGTCGACCTTTTTTCTGGTAGACCTTTTTTCTGGTGGACCTGCTGAGGTGGACCTTTTTTTCTGGTGGACCTGCTGTGGTGGACCTGCTGAGGTGGAGCTTTTTTCTGGTGGACCTTTTTTTTGGTGGACCTGCTGAGGTGGACCTTTTTTCTGGTGGACCTGCTGAGGTGGACCTTTTTTTTCTGGTGGACCTGCTGAGGTGGACCTTTTTTCTGGTGGACCTTTTTTTCTGGTGGACCTGCTGAGGTGGACCTTTTTTCTGGTGGACCTTTTTTCTGGTGGACCTGCTGAGGTGGACCTTTTTTTCTGGTGGACCTGCTGAGGTGGACCTGCTGAGGTGGAGCATTTTTCTGGTGGACCTTTTTTCTGCTGGACCTGCTGAGGTGTACATTTTTTTCTGGTGGACCTGCTGAGGTGGACCTTTTTTCTGGTGGACCTTTTTTCTGGTGGACCTGCTGAGGTGGACCTTTTTTCTGGTGGACCTTTTTTCTGGCGGACCTGCTGAGGTGGACCTTTTTTCTGGTGGACCTTTTTTCTGGTGGACCTGCTGAGGTGGACCTTTTTTCTGGTGGACCTGCTGAGGTGGAACTTTTTTTCTGCTGGACCTTTTTTCTGGTGGACCTGCTGAGGTGGACCTTTTTTCTGGTGGACCTGCTGAGGTGGACCTTTTTTCTGGTGGACATTTTTTCTGGTGGACCTTTTTTCTGGTGGACCTGCTGAGGTGGACCTTTGTTCTGGTGGACCTTTTTTCTGGTGGACCTCCTGAGGTGGACCTTTGTTCTGGTGGACCTTTTTTCTGGTGGACCTCCTGAGGTGGACCTTTTTTCTGGTGGACCTGCTGAGGCATACCTTTTTTCTGGTGGACCTTTTTTCTGGTGGACCTGCTGAGGTGGACCTTTTTTCTGGTGGACCTGCTGAGGTGGACCTTTTTTCTGGTAGACCTTTTTTCTGGTGGACCTGCTGAGGTGGACCTTTTTTCTGGTGGACCTGCTGAGGTGGACCTTTTTTTCTGGTGGACCTTTTTCTGGTGGACCTGCTGAGGTGGAACTTTTTTCTGGTGGACTTTTTTTCTGGTGGACCTGCTCAGGTGGACCTTTTTTTCTGGTGGACCTTTTTTTCTGGTGGACCTGCTGAGGTGGACCTTTTTTCTGGTGGACCTTTTTTCTGGTGGACCTTTTTTCTGGTGGACCTGCTGAGGTGGACCTTTTTTCTGGTGGACCTTTTTTCTGGTGGACCTTTTTTCTGGTGGACCTGCTGAGGTGGACCTTTTTTCTGGTGGACCTTTTTTCTGGTGGACTTCCTGAGGTTGACCTTTTTTTTGGTGGACCTGCTGAGGTGGACATTTTTCTAGTGGACATTTTTTCTGGTGGACCTGCTGAGGTGGACCCTTTTTCTGGTGGACCTTTTTTCTGGTGGACCTGCTGACGTGGACCTTTTTTCTGGTGGACCTTTTTTCTGGTGGACCTGCTGAGGTGGACCTTTTTTCTGGTGGACCTTTTTTCTGGTGGACCTGCTGAGGTGGACCTTTTTTCTGGTGGACCTTTTTTCTGGTGGACCTGCTGAGGTGGACCTTTTTTCTGGTGGACCTTTTTTCTGGTGGACCTGCTGAGGTGGACCTTTTTTCTGGTGGACCTTTTTTCTGGTGGACCTCCTGAGGTGGACCTTTGTTCTGGTGGACATTTTTTTCTGGTGGTCCTTTTTTTCTGGTGGACCTCTGAGGTGGACCTTTTTTCTGGTGGACATGCTGAGGTGGACCTTTTTTTCTGGTGGACCTGCTGAGGTGGACCTGCTGAGGTGGAGCTTTTTTCTGGTGGACCTTTTTTCTGGTGGACCTGCTGAGGTGTACATTTTTTTCTGGTGGACCTGCTGAGGTGGACCTTTTTTCTGGTGGACCTGCTGAGGTGGACCTTTTTTCTGGTGGACCTTTTTTCTGGTGGACCTCCTGAGGTGGACCTTTGTTCTGGTGGACCTTTTTTTCTGGTGGACCTTTTTTTCTGGTGGACCTCTGAGGTGGACCTTTTTCCTGGTGGACCTTTTTTCTGGTGGACCTTTTTTCTGGTGGACCTGCTGAGGTGGACTTTTTTTCTGGTGGACCTTTTATCTGGTGGACCTGCTGAGGTGGACCTTTTTTCTGGTGGACCTGCTGAGGTGGACCTGCTGAGGTGGACCTGCTGAGGTGGAGCTTTTTTCTGGTGGACCTTTTTTCTGGTGGACCTGCTGAGGTGGACATTTTTTCTGGTGGACCTGCTGAGGTGGACCTTTTTTCTGGTGGACCTGCTGAGGTGGACCTTTCTTTCTGGTGGACCTCTGAGGTGGACCTTTTTTCTGGTGGACCTTTTTTCTGGTGGGCCTGCTGAGGTGGACCTTTCTTCTGGTGGACCTGCTGAGGTGGACCTTTTTTCTGGTGGACCTTTTTTCTGGTGGACCTGCTGAGGTGGACCTTTTTTCTGATGGACCTGCTGAGGTGGACCTTTTTTTCTGGTGGACCTGCTGAGGTGGACATTTTTTCTGGTGGACCTTTTTTCTGGTGGACCTGCTGAGGTGGACCTTTTTTCTGGTGGACCTTTTTTCTGGTGGACCTGCTGAGGTGGACCTTTTTTCTGGTGGACCTGCTGAGGTGGACCTTTTTTTCTGGTGGACTTTTTTTCTGGTGGACCTCCTGAGGTGGACCTTTTTTCTGGTGGACCTTTTTTCTGGTGGACCTGCTGAGGTGGACCTTTTTTCTGGTGGACCTTTTTTCTGGTGGACCTTTTTTCTGGTGGACCTGCTGAGGTGGACCTTTTTTCTGGTGGACCTTTTTTTCTGGTGGACCTGCTGAGGTGGACCTTTTTTCTGGTGGACCTTTTTTTCTGGTGGACCTGCTGAGGTGGACCTTTTTTCTGGTGGAGCTTTTTTCTGGTGGACCTTTTTTCTGGTGGACCTGCTGAGGTGGATCTTTTTTCTGGTGGACCTGCTGAGGTGGACCTGCTGAGGTGGATCTTTTTTCTGGTGGACCTGCTGAGGTGGACCTTTTTTTCTGGTGGACCTTTTTTCTGGTGGACCTGCTGAGGTGGACCTTTTTTCTGGTGGACCTTTTTTCTGGTGGACCTGCTCAGGTGGACCTTTTTTTCTGGTGGACCTTTTTTTCTGGTGGACCTGCTGAGGTGGACCTTATTTCTGGTGGACCTTTTTTCTGGTGGACCTGCTGAGGTGGACCTTTTTTCTGGTGGACATTTTTTCTGGTGGACCTGCTGAGGTGGACCTTTTTTCTGGTGGAACTTTTTTCTGGTGGACCTGCTGAGGTGGACCTTTTTTCTGGTGGACCTTTTTTCTGGTGGACCTGCTGAGGTTGACCTTTTTTTTGGTGGACCTTTTTCCTGCTGGACCTGCTTAGGTCGACCTTTTTTCTGGTAGACCTTTTTTCTGGTGGAACTGCTGAGGTGGACCTTTTCTTCTGGTGGACCTGCTGAGGTAAACCTGCTGAGGTGGAGCTTTTTTCTGGTGGACCTTTTTTTTGGTGGACCTGCTGAGGTGGACCTTTTTTCTAGTGGACCTGCTGAGGTGGACCTTTTTTTTCTGGTGGACCTTTTTTCTGGTGGACCTGCTGAGGTGGACCTTTTTTCTGGTAGACCTTTTTTCTGGTGGACCTGCTGAGGTGGACCTTTTTTTCTGGTGGACCTGCTGAGGTGGACCTGCTGAGGTGGAGCTTTTTTCTGGTGGACCTTTTTTTCTGGTGGACCTGCTGAGGTGTACATTTTTTTCTGGTGGACCTGCTGAGGTGGACCTTTTTTCTGGTGGACCTTTTTTCTGGTGGACCTGCTGAGGTGGACCTTTTTTCTGGTGGACCTTTTTTCTGGCGGACCTGCTGAGGTGGACCTTTTTTCTGGTGGACCTTTTTTCTGGTGGACCTGCTGAGGTAGACCTTTTTTCTGGTGGACCTGCTGAGGTGGAACTTTTTTTCTGCTGGACCTTTTTTTTCTGGTGGACCTGCTGAGGTGGACCTTTTTTCTGGTGGACCTTTTTCTGGTGGACCTGCTGAGGTGGAACTTTTTTCTGGTGGACTTTTTTTCTGGTGGACCTGCTGAGGTGGACCCTTTTTCTGGTGGACCTGCTGAGGTGGACCTTTTTTCTGGTGGACCTTTTTCTGGTGGACCTGCTGAGGTGGACCTTTTTTCTGGTGGACATTTTTTCTGGTGGACCTGCTGAGGTGGACCCTTTTTCTGGTGAACCTTTTTCCTGCTGGACCTGCTTAGGTCGACCTTTTTTCTGGTAGACCTTTTTTCTGGTGGACCTGCTGAGGTGGACCTTTTTTTCTGGTGGACCTGCTGTGGTGGACCTGCTGAGGTGGAGCTTTTTTCTGGTGGACCTTTTTTTTGGTGGACCTGCTGAGGTGGACCTTTTTTCTGGTGGACCTGCTGAGGTGGACCTTTTTTTTCTGGTGGACCTGCTGAGGTGGACCTTTTTTCTGGTGGACCTTTTTTCTGGTGGACCTGCTGAGGTGGACCTTTTTTCTGGTGGACCTTTTTTCTGGTGGACCTGCTGAGGTGGACCTTTTTTTCTGGTGGACCTGCTGAGGTGGACCTGCTGAGGTGGAGCATTTTTCTGGTGGACCTTTTTTCTGCTGGACCTGCTGAGGTGTACATTTTTTTCTGGTGGACCTGCTGAGGTGGACCTTTTTTCTGGTGGACCTTTTTTCTGGTGGACCTGCTGAGGTGGACCTTTTTTCTGGTGGACCTTTTTTCTGGCGGACCTGCTGAGGTGGACCTTTTTTCTGGTGGACCTTTTTTCTGGTGGACCTGCTGAGGTGGACCTTTTTTCTGGTGGACCTGCTGAGGTGGAACTTTTTTTCTGCTGGACCTTTTTTCTGGTGGACCTGCTGAGGTGGACCTTTTTTCTGGTGGACCTGCTGAGGTGGACCTTTTTTCTGGTGGACATTTTTTCTGGTGGACCTTTTTTCTGGTGGACCTGCTGAGGTGGACCTTTGTTCTGGTGGACCTTTTTTCTGGTGGACCTCCTGAGGTGGACCTTTGTTCTGGTGGACCTTTTTTCTGGTGGACCTCCTGAGGTGGACCTTTTTTCTGGTGGACCTGCTGAGGCATACCTTTTTTCTGGTGGACCTTTTTTCTGGTGGACCTGCTGAGGTGGACCTTTTTTCTGGTGGACCTGCTGAGGTGGACCTTTTTTCTGGTAGACCTTTTTTCTGGTGGACCTGCTGAGGTGGACCTTTTTTCTGGTGGACCTGCTGAGGTGGACCTTTTTTTCTGGTGGACCTTTTTCTGGTGGACCTGCTGAGGTGGAACTTTTTTCTGGTGGACTTTTTTTCTGGTGGACCTGCTCAGGTGGACCTTTTTTTCTGGTGGACCTTTTTTTCTGGTGGACCTGCTGAGGTGGACCTTTTTTCTGGTGGACCTTTTTTCTGGTGGACCTTTTTTCTGGTGGACCTGCTGAGGTGGACCTTTTTTCTGGTGGACCTTTTTTCTGGTGCACCTGCTGAGTTGGACCTTTTTCTAGTGGACTTTTTTTCTGGTGGACCTGCTGAGGTGGACCTTTTTTCTGGTGGACCTTCTGAGGTGGACCTCCTGATGTGGACCTTTTTTCTGGTGGAACTTTTTTCTGGTGGACCTGCTGAGGTGGACCTTTTTTCTGGTGGACCTGCTGAGGTGGACCTTTTTTCTGGTGGACCTTTTTTCTGGTGGACCTGCTGAGGTGGACCTTTTTTTCTGGTGGACCTTTTTTCTGGTGGACCTGCTCAGGTGAACCTTTTTTCTGGTGGACCTTTTTTCTGGTGGACCTTTTTTCTGGTGGACCTGCTGAGGTGGACCTTTTTTCTGGTGGACCTTTTTTCTGGTGGACCTCCTGAGGTTGACCTTTTTTTTGGTGGACCTGCTGAGGTGGACATTTTTCTGGTGGACATTTTTTCTGGTGGACCTGCTGAGGTGGACCCTTTTTCTGGTGGACCTTTTTTCTGGTGGACCTGCTGAGGTGGACCTTTTTTCTGGTGGACCTTTTTTCTGGTGGACCTGCTGAGGTGGACCTTTTTTCTGGTGGACCTTTTTTCTGGTGGACCTGCTGAGGTGGACCTTTTTTCTGGTGGACCTTTTTTCTGGTGGACCTGCTGAGGTGGACCTTTTTTCTGGTGCACCTTTTTTCTGGTGGACCTGCTGAGGTGGACCTTTTTTCTGGTGGACCTTTTTTCTGGTGGACCTTCTGAGGTGGACCTTTGTTCTGGTGGACCTTTTTTCTGGTGGACCTCCTGAGGTGGACCTTTGTTCTGGTGGACCTTTTTTTCTGGTGCACCTTTTTTTCTCGTGGACCTCTGAGGTGGACCTTTTTCCTGGTGGACCTTTTTTCTGGTGGACCTTTTTTCTGGTGGACCTGCTGAGGTGGACCTTTTTTCTGGTGGACCTTTTTTCTGGTGGACCTGCTGAGGTGGACCTTTTTTCTGGTGGACCTGCTGAGGTGGACCTGCTGAGGTGGACCTGCTGAGGTGGAGCTTTTTTCTGGTGGACCTTTTTTCTGGTGGACCTGCTGAGGTGGACATTTTTTCTGGTGGACCTGCTGAGGTGGACCTTTTTTCTGGTGGACCTTTTTTCTGGTGGACCTGCTGAGGTGGACCTTTTTTCTGGTGGACCTGCTGAGGTGGACCTTTCTTTCTGGTGGACCTCTGAGGTGGACCTTTTTTCTGGTGGACCTTTTTTCTGGTGGACCTGCTGAGGTGGACCTTTTTTCTGGTGGACCTTTTTTCTGGTGGGCCTGCTGAGGTGGACCTTTCTTCTGGTGGACCTGCTGAGGTGGACCTTTTTTCTGGTGGACCTTTTTTCTGGTGCACCTGCTGAGGTGGACCTTTTTTCTGATGGACCTGCTGAGGTGGACCTTTTTTTCTGGTGGACCTGCTGAGGTGGACCTTTTTTCTGGCGGACCTTTTTTCTGGTGGACCTGCTGAGGTGGACCTTTTTTCTGGTGGACCTTTTTTTGGTGGACCTGCTGAGGTGGACCTTTTTTCTGGTGGACCTGCTGAGGTGGACCTTTTTTTCTGGTGGACTTTTTTTCTGGTGGACCTCCTGAGGTGGACCTTTTTTCTGGTGGACCTTTTTTCTGGTGGACCTGCTGAGGTGGACCTTTTTTCTGGTGGACCTTTTTTCTGGTGGACCTTTTTTCTGGTGGACCTGCTGAGGTGGACCTTTTTTCTGGTGGACCTTTTTTCTGGTGGACCTGCTGAGGTGGACCTTTTTTCTGGTGGACCTTTTTTTCTGGTGGACCTGCTGAGGTGGACCTTTTTTCTGGTGGACCTTTTTTCTGGTGGACCTTTTTTCTGGTGGACCTGCTGAGGTGGATCTTTTTTCTGGTGGACCTGCTGAGGTGGACCTTTTTTTCTGGTGGACCTTTTTTCTGGTGGACCTGCTGAGGTGGACCTTTTTTCTGGTGGACCTTTTTCTGGTGGACCTGCTGAGGTGGACCTTTTTTCTGGTGGAACTTGTTTCTGGTGGACCTGCTCAGGTGGACCTTTTTTTCTGGTGGACCTTTTTTTCTGGTGGACCTGCTGAGGTGGACCTTATTTCTGGTGGACCTTTTTTCTGGTGGACCTGCTGAGGTGGACCTTTTTTCTGGTGGACCTTTTTTCTGGTGGACCTGCTGAGGTGGACCTTTTTTTCTGGTGGACCTTTTTTCTGGTGGACCTGCTGAGGTGGACCTTTGTTCTGGTGGACCTTTTTTCTGGTGGACCTGCTGAGGTGGACATTTTTTCTGGTGGACCTGCTGAGGTGGACCTTTTTTCTTGTGGACCTTTTTTCTGGTGGACCTCCTGAGGTGGACCTTTGTTCTGGTGGACCTTTTTTTCTGGTGCACCTTTTTTTCTGGTGGACCTCTGAGGTGGACCTTTTTCCTGGTGGACCTTTTTTCTGGTGGACCTTTTTTCTGGTGGACCTGCTGAGGTGGACCTTTTTTCTGGTGGACCTTTTTTCTGGTGGACCTGCTGAGGTGGACCTTTTTTCTGGTGGACCTGCTGAGGTGGACCTGCTGAGGTGGACCTGCTGAGGTGGAGCTTTTTTCTGGTGGACCTTTTTTCTGGTGGACCTGCTGAGGTGGACATTTTTTCTGGTGGACCTGCTGAGGTGGACCTTTTTTCTGGTGGACCTTTTTTCTGGTGGACCTGCTGAGGTGGACCTTTTTTCTGGTGGACCTGCTGAGGTGGAACTTTCTTTCTGGTGGACCTCTGAGGTGGACCTTTTTTCTTGTGGACCTTTTTTCTGGTGGACCTGCTGAGGTGGACCTTTTTTCTGGTGGACCTTTTTTCTGGTGGGCCTGCTGAGGTGGACCTTTCTTCTGGTGGACCTGCTGAGGTGGACCTTTTTTCTGGTGGACCTTTTTTCTGGTGGACCTGCTGAGGTGGACCTTTTTTCTGATGGACCTGCTGAGGTGGACCTTTTTTTCTGGTGGACCTGCTGAGGTGGACCTTTTTTCTGGTGGACCTTTTTTCTGGTGGACCTGCTGAGGTGGACCTTTTTTCTGGTGGACCTTTTTTCTGGTGGACCTGCTGAGGTGGACCTTTTTTCTGGTGGACCTGCTGAGGCGGACCTTTTTTTCTGGTGGACTTTTTTTCTGGTGGACCTCCTGAGGTGGACCTTTTTTCTGGTGGACCTTTTTTTCTGGTGGACCTTTTTTCTGGTGGACCTGCTGAGGTGGACCTTTTTTCTGGTGGACCTTTTTTCTGGTGGACCTGCTGAGGTGGACCTTTTTTCTGGTGGACCTTTTTTCTGGTGGACCTGCTGAGGTGGACCTTTTTTCTGGTGGACCTTTTTTTCTGGTGGACCTGCTGAGGTGGACCTTTTTTCTGGTGGACCTTTTTTCTGGTGGACCTTTTTTCTGGTGGACCTGCTGAGGTGGATCTTTTTTCTGGTGGACCTGCTGAGGTGGACCTTTTTTTCTGGTGGACCTTTTTTCTGGTGGACCTGCTGAGGTGGACCTTTTTTCTGGTGGACCTTTTTCTGGTGGACCTGCTGAGGTGGACCTTTTTTCTGGTGGAACTTTTTTCTGGTGGACCTGGTCAGGTGGACCTTTTTTTCTGGTGGACCTTTTTTTCTCGTGGACCTGCTGAGGTGGACCTTATTTCTGGTGGACCTTTTTTCTGGTGGACCTGCTGAGGTGGACCTTTTTTCTGGTGGAACTTTTTTCTGGTGGACCTGCTGAGGTGGACCTTTTTTCTGGTGGACCTTTTTTCTGGTGGACCTGCTGAGGTGGACCTTTTTTCTGGTGGACCTTTTTTCTGTTGGACCTGCTGAGGTGGACATTTTTTCTGGTGGACCTGCTGAGGTGGACCTTTTTTCTGGTGGAGCTTTTTTCTGGTGGACCTGCTGAGGTGGACCTTTTTTCTGGTGGACCTTTTTTCTGGTGGACCTGCTGAGGTGGACCTTTTTTCTGGTGGACTTTTTTTCTGGTGGACCTGCTGAGGTGGACCTTTTTTCTGGTGGACCTTTTTTCTGGTGGACCTGCTGAGGTGGACCTTTTTTCTGATGGACATTTTTTCTGGTGGACCTGCTGAGGTGGACCTTTTTTTCTGGTGGACCTTTTTTCTGGTGGACCTGCTGAGGTGGACCTTTTTTCTGGTGGAACTTTTTTCTGGTGGACCTGCTGAGGTGGACCTTTTTTCTGGTGGACCTTTTTTCTGGTGGACCTGCTGAGGTTGACCTTTTTTTTGGTGGACCTGCTGAGGTGGACCTTTTTTCTGGTGGACATTTTTTCTGGTGGACCTGCTGAGGTGGACCTTTTTTCTGGTGGACCTGCTGAGGTGGACTTTTTTTCTGGTGGACCTTTTTTTCTGGTGGACCTGCTTAGGTCGACCTTTTTTCTGGTGGACCTTTTTTCTGGTGGACCTGCTGAGGTGGACCTTTTTTCTGGTGGACCTTTTTTCTGGTGGACCTGCTGAGGTGGACCTTTTTCTGGTGGACCTGCTGAGGTTGACCTTTTTTTTGGTGGACCTGCTGAGGTGGACATTTTTCTGGTGGACCTTTTTTCTGGTGGACCTGCTGAGGTGGACCTTTTTTCTGGTGGACCTTTTTTCTGGTGGACCTGCTGAGGTGGACCTTTTTTCTGGTGGACCTTTTTTCTGGTGGACCTGCTGAGATGGACCTTTTTTCTGGTGGACCTGCTGAGGTGGACCTGCTGAGGTGGACCTTTTTTCTGGTAGACATTTTTTCTGGTGGACCTGCTGAGGTGGACCTTTTTTCTGCTGGACCTTTTTTCTGCTGGACCTTTTTTCTGGTGGACCTGCTGAGGAGGACCTTTTTTCTGGTGGACCTGCTGAGGTGGACCTTTTTTTCTGGTGGACCTGCTGAGGTGGACCTTTTTTCTGGTGGACCTTTTTTCTGGTGGACCTGCTGAGGTGGACCTTTTTTCTGGTGGACCTGCTGAGGTGGACCTTTTTTCCGGTGGACCTTTTTTCTGGTGCACCTGCTGAGGTTGACCTTTTTCTAGTGGACCTTTTTTCTGGTGGACCTGCTGAGGTGGACCTTTTTTTCTGGTGGACCTGCTGAGGTGGACCTTTTTTTCTGGTGGACCTTTTTTCTGGTGGACCTGCTGAGGTGGACCTTTTTTCTGGTGGACCTTTTTTCTGGTGGACCTGCTGAGGTGGACCTTTTTTCTGGTGGACCTTTTTTCTGGTGGACCTGCTGAGGTGGACCTTTTTTCTGGTGGACCTTTTTTCTGGTGGACCTTTTTTCTGGTGGACCTGCTGAGGTGGACCTTTTTTCTGGTGGACCTTTTTTCTGGTGGACCTGCTGAGGTTGACATTTTTTTTGGTGGACCTGCTGAGGTGGACATTTTTCTGGTGGACATTTTTTCTGGTGGACCTGCTGAGGTGGACCCTTTTTCTGGTGGACCTTTTTTCTGGTGGACCTGCTGAGGTGGACCTTTTTTCTGGTGGACCTTTTTTCTGGAGGACTTGCTGAGGTGGACCTTTTTTCTGGTGGACCTTTTTTCTGGTGGACCTGCTGAGGTGGACCTTTTTTCTGGTGGACCTTTTTTCTGGTGGACCTGCTGAGGTGGACCTTTTTTCTGGTGGACCTTTTTTCTGGTGGACCTGCTGAGGTGGACCTTTTTTCTGGTGGACCTTTTTTCTGGTGGACCTGCTGAGGTGGACCTTTGTTCTGGTGGACCTTTTTTCTGGTGGACCTGCTGAGGTGGACCTTTGTTCTGGTGGACCTTTTTTCTGGTGGACCTTTTTTTCTGGTGGACCTCTGAGGTGGACCTTTTTCCTGGTGGACCTTTTTTCTGGTGGACCTTTTTTCTGGTGGACCTGCTGAGGTGGACCTTTTTTCTGGTGGACCTTTTTTCTGGTGGACCTGCTGAGGTGGACCTTTTTTTCTGGTGGACCTGCTGAGGTGGACCTGCTGAGGTGGAGCTTTTTTCTGGTGGACCTTTTTTTTGGTGGACCTGCTGAGGTGGACCTTTTTTCTGGTGGACCTGCTGAGGTGGACCTTTTTTTTCTGGTGGACCTGCTGAGGTGGACCTTTTTTCTGGTGGACCTTATTTCTGGTGGACCTGCTGAGGTGGACCTTTTTTCTGTTAGACCTTTTTTCTGGTGGACCTGCTGAGGTGGACCTTTTTTTCTGGTGGACCTGCTGAGGTGGACCTGCTGAGGTGGAGCTTTTTTCTGGTGGACCTTTTTTCTGCTGGACCTGCTGAGGTGTACATTTTTTTCTGGTGGACCTGCTGAGGTGGACCTTTTTTCTGGTGGACCTTTTTTCTGGTGGACCTGCTGAGGTGGACCTTTTTTCTGGTGGACCTTTTTTCTGGCGGACCTGCTGAGGTGGACCTTTTTTCTGGTGGACCTTTTTTCTGGTGGACCTGCTGAGGTGGACCTTTTTTCTGGTGGACCTGCTGAGGTGGAACTTTTTTTCTGCTGGACCTTTTTTCTGGTGGACCTGCTGAGGTGGACCTTTTTTCTGGTGGACCTGCTGAGGTGGAACTTTTTTTCTGCTGGACCTTTTTTCTGGTGGACCTGCTGAGGTGGACCTTTTTTCTGGTGGACCTGCTGAGGTGGACCTTTTTTCTGGTGGACATTTTTTCTGGTGGACCTTTTTTCTGGTGGACCTGCTGAGGTGGACCTTTGTTCTGGTGGACCTTTTTTCTGGTGGACCTCCTGAGGTGGACCTTTGTTCTGGTGGACCTTTTTTCTGGTGGACTTCCTGAGGTGGACCTTTTTTTCTGGTGGACCTGCTGAGGTGAACCTGCTGAGGTGGAGCTTTTTTCTGGTGGACCTTTTTTCTGGTGGACCTGCTGAGGCATACCTTTTTTCTGGTGGACCTTTTTTCTGGTGGACCTGCTGAGGTGGACCTTTTTTCTGGTGGACCTGGGGAGGTGGACCTTTTTTCTGGTAGACCTTTTTTCTGGTGGACCTGCTGAGGTGGACCTTTTTTCTGGTGGACCTGCTGAGGTGGACCTTTTTTTCTGGTGGACCTTTTTTCTGGTGGACCTGCTGAGGTGGACCTTTTTTCGGGTGGACATTTTTCTGGTGGACCTGCTGAGGTGGAACTTTTTTCTGGTGGACTTTTTTTCTGGTGGACCTGCTCAGGTGGACCTTTTTTTCTGGTGGACCGTTTTTTCTGGTGGACCTGCTGAGGTGGACCTTTTTTCTGGTGGACCTTTTTTCTGGTGGACCTTTTTTCTGGTGGACCTGCTGAGGTGGACCTTTTTTCTGGTGGACCTTTTTTCTGGTGCACCTGCTGAGTTGGACCTTTTTCTAGTGGACATTTTTTCTGGTGGACCTGCTGAGGTGGACCTTTTTTCTGGTGGACCTGCTGAGGTGGACCTTTTTTCTGGTGGACCTTTTTTCTGTTGGACCTGCTGAGGTGGACATTTTTTCTGGTGGAACTGCTGAGGTGGACCTTTTTTCTGGTGGACCTTTTTTTCTGGTGGACCTGCTGAGGTGGACCTTTTTTCTGGTGGACCTTTTTTCTGGTGGACCTTTTTTCTGGTGGACCTGCTGAGGTGGACCTTTTTTCTGGTGGACCTTTTTTCTGGTGGACCTGCTGAGGTGGACCTTTTTTCTGGTGGACCTTTTTTTCTGGTGGACCTGCTGAGGTGGACCTTTTTTCTGGTGGACCTTTTTTCTGGTGGACCTTTTTTCTGGTGGACCTGCTGAGGTGGACCTTTTTTCTGGTGGACCTGCTGAGGTGGACCTTTTTTTCTGGTGGACCTTTTTTCTGGTGGACCTGCTGAGGTGGACCTTTTTTCTGGTGGACCTTTTTCTGGTGGACCTGCTGAGGTGGACCTTTTTTCTGGTGGAACTTTTTTCTGGTGGACCTGCTCAGGTGGACCTTTTTTTCTGGTGGACCTTTTTTTCTGGTGGACCTGCTGAGGTGGACCTTATTTCTGGTGGACCTTTTTTCTGGTGGACCTGCTGAGGTGGACCTTTTTTCTGGTGGACCTTTTTTCTGGTGGACCTGCTGAGGTGGACCTTTTTTCTGGTGGACCTTTTTTCTGGTGGACCTGCTGAGGTGGACCTTTTTTCTGGTGGACCTTTTTTTCTGGTGGACCTGCTGAGGTGGACCTTTTTTCTGGTGGACCTGCTGAGGTGGACCTTTTTTCTGGTGGACCTTTTTTTCTGGTGGACCTGCTGAGGTGGACCTTTTTTCTGGTGGACCTTTTTTCTGGTGGACCTGCTGAGGTGGACCTTTTTTCTGGTGGACTTTTTTTCTGGTGGACCTGCTGAGGTGGACCTTTTTTCTGGTGGACCTTTTTTCTGGTGGACCTGCTGAGGTGGACCTTTTTTTCTGGTGGACCTTTTTTCTGGTGGACCTGCTGAGGTGGACCTTTTTTTCTGGTGGACCTTTTTTCTGGTGGACCTGCTGAGGTGGACCTTTTTTCTGGTGGAACTTTTTTCTGGTGGACCTGCTGAGGTGGACCTTTTTTCTGGTGGACCTTTTTTCTGGTGGACCTGCTGAGGTTGACCTTTTTTTTGGTGGACCTGCTGAGGTGGACCTTTTTTCTGGTGGACATTTTTTCTGGTGGACCTGCTGAGGTGGACCCTTTTTCTGGTGGACCTTTTTCCTGCTGGACCTGCTTAGATCGACCTTTTTTCTGGTAGACCTTTTTTCTGGTGGACCTGCTGAGGTGGACCTTTTTTTCTGGTGGACCTGCTGAGGTTGACCTGCTGAGGTGGAGCTTTTTTCTGGTGGACCTTTTTTTTGGTGGACCTGCTGAGGTGGACCTTTTTTCTGGTGGACCTGCTGAGGTGGACCTTTTTTTCTGGTGGACCTTTTTTCTGGTGGACCTGCTGAGGTGGACCTTTTTTCTGGTAGACCTTTTTTCTGGTGGACCTGCTGAGGTGGACCTTTTTTTCTGGTGGACCTGCTGAGGTGGACCTGCTGAGGTGGAGCTTTTTTCTGGTGGACCTTTTTTCTGGTGGACCTGCTGAGGTGTACATTTTTTTCTGGTGGACCTGCTGAGGTGGACCTTTTTTCTGGTGGACCTTTTTTCTGGTGGACCTGCTGAGGTGGACCTTTTTTCTGGTGGACCTTTTTTCTGGCGGACCTGCTGAGGTGGACCTTTTTTCTGGTGTACCTTTTTTCTGGTGGACCTGCTGAGGTGGACCTTTTTTCTGGTGGACCTGCTGAGGTGGAACTTTTTTTCTGCTGGACCTTTTTTTCTGGTGGACCTGCTGAGGTGGACCTTTTTTCTGGTGGACCTTTTTCTGGTGGACCTGCTGAGGTGGAACTTTTTTCTGGTGGACTTTTTTTCTGGTGGACCTGCTGAGGTGGACCCTTTTTCTGGTGGACCTGCTGAGGTGGACCTTTTTTTCTGGTGGACCTTTTTCTGGTGGACCTGCTGATGTGGACCTTTTTTCTGGTGGACATTTTTTCTGGTGGACCTGCTGAGGTGGACCCTTTTTCTGGTGAACCTTTTTCCTGCTGGACCTGCTTAGGTCGACCTTTTTTCTGGTAGACCTTTTTTCTGGTGGACCTGCTGAGGTGGACCTTTTTTTCTGGTGGACCTGCTGAGGTGGACCTGCTGAGGTGGAGCTTTTTTCTGGTGGACCTTTTTTTTGGTGGACCTGCTGAGGTGGACCTTTTTTCTGGTGGACCTGCTGAGGTGGACCTTTTTTTTCTGGTGGACCTGCTGAGGTGGACCTTTTTTCTGGTGGACCTTTTTTCTGGTGGACCTCCTGAGGTGGACCTTTTTTCTGTTAGACCTTTTTTCTGGTGGACCTGCTGAGGTGGACCTTTTTTTCTGGTGGACCTGCTGAGGTGGACCTGCTGAGGTGGAGCTTTTTTCTGGTGGACCTTTTTTCTGCTGGACCTGCTGAGGTGTACATTTTTTTCTGGTGGACCTGCTGAGGTGGACCTTTTTTCTGGTGGACCTTTTTTCTGGTGGACCTGCTGAGGTGGACCTTTTTTCTGGTGGACCTTTTTTCTGGCGGACCTCCTGAGGTGGACCTTTTTTCTGGTGGACCTTTTTTCTGGTGGACCTGCTGAGGTGGACCTTTTTTCTGGTGGACCTGCTGAGGTGGAACTTTTTTTCTGCTGGACCTTTTTTCTGGTGGACCTGCTGAGGTGGACCTTTTTTCTGGTGGACCTGCTGAGGTGGACCTTTTTTCTGGTGGACATTTTTTCTGGTGGACCTTTTTTCTGGTGGACCTGCTGAGGTGGACCTTTTTTCGGGTGGACATTTTTCTGGTGGACCTGCTGAGGTGGAACTTTTTTCTGGTGGACTTTTTTTCTGGTGGACCTGCTGAGGTGGACCTTTGTTCTGGTGGACCTTTTTTTCTGGTGGACCTTTTTTTCTGGTGGACCTCTGAGGTGGACCTTTTTCCTGGTGGACCTTTTTTCTGGTGGACCTTTTTTCTGGTGGACCTGCTGAGGTGGACCTTTTTTCTGGTAGACCTTTTTTCTGGTGGACCTGCTGAGGTGGACCTTTTTTCTGGTGGACCTGCTGAGGTGGACCTGCTGAGGTGGACCTGCTGAGGTGGAGCTTTTTTCTGGTGGACCTTTTTTCTGGTGGACCTGCTGAGGTGGACATTTTTTCTGGTGGACCTGCTGAGGTGGACCTTTTTTCTGGTGGACCTTTTTTCTGGTGGACCTGCTGAGGTGGACCTTTTTTCTGGTGGACCTGCTGAGGTGGACCTTTCTTTCTGGTGGACCTCTGAGGTGGACATTTTTTCTGGTGGACCTTTTTTCTGGTGGGCCTGCTGAGGTGGACCTTTCTTCTGGTGGACCTGCTGAGGTGGACCTTTTTTCTGGTGGACCTTTTTTCTGGTGGACCTGCTGAGGTGGACCTTTTTTCTAATGGACCTGCTGAGGTGGACCTTTTTTTCTGGTGGACCTGCTGAGGTGGACATTTTTTCTGGTGGACCTTTTTTCTGGTGGACCTGCTGAGGTGGACCTTTTTTCTGGTGGACCTTTTTTCTGGTGGACCTGCTGAGGTGGACCTTTTTTCTGGTGGACCTGCTGAGGTGGAGCTTTTTTTCTGGTGGACTTTTTTTCTGGTGGACCTCCTGAGGTGGACCTTTTTTCTGGTGGACCTTTTTTCTGGTGGACCTGCTGAGGTGGACCTTTTTTCTGGTGGACCTTTTTTCTGGTGGACCTGCTGAGGTGGACCTTTTTTCTGGTGGACCTTTTTTTCTGGTGGACCTGCTGAGGTGGACCTTTTTTCTGGTGGACCTTTTTTTCTGGTGGACCTGCTGAGGTGGAACTTTTTTCTGGTGGACCTTTTTTCTGGTGGACCTTTTTTCTGGTGGACCTGCTGAGGTGGATCTTTTTTCTGGTGGACCTGCTGAGGTGGACCTTTTTTTCTAGTGGACCTTTTTTCTGGTGGACCTGCTGAGGTGGACCTTTTTTCTGGTGGACCTTTTTCTGGTGGACCTGCTGAGGTGGACCTTTTTTCTGGTGGAACTTTTTTCTGGTGGACCTGCTCAGGTGGACCTTTTTTTCTGGTGGAACTTTTTTTCTGGTGGACCTGCTGAGGTGGACCTTATTTCTGGTGGACCTTTTTTCTGGTGGACCTGCTGAGGTGGACCTTTTTTCTGGTGGACCTTTTTTCTGGTGGACCTGCTGAGGTGGACCTTTTTTCTGGTGGACCTTTTTTCTGGTGGACCTGCTGAGGTGGACCTTTTTTCTGGTGGACCTTTTTTCTGTTGGACCTGCTGAGGTGGACATTTTTTCTGGTGGACCTGCTGAGGTGGACCTTTTTTCTGGTGGACCTTTTTTTCTGGTGGACCTGCTGAGGTGGACCTTTTTTCTGGTGGACCTTTTTTCTGGTGGACCTGCTGAGGTGGACCTTTTTTCTGGTGGACTTTTTTTCTGGTGGACCTGCTGAGGTGGACCTTTTTTCTGGTGGACCTTTTTTCTGGTGGACCTGCTGAGGTGGACCTTTTTTTCTGGTGGACCTTTTTTCTGGTGGACCTGCTGAGGTGGACCTTTTTTTCTGGTGGACCTTTTTTCTGGTGGACCTGCTGAGGTGGACCTTTTTTCTGGTGGAACTTTTTTCTGGTGGACCTGCTGAGGTGGACCTTTTTTCTGGTGGACCTTTTTTCTGGTGGACCTGCTGAGGTTGACCTTTTTTTTGGTGGACCTGCTGAGGTGGACCTTTTTTCTGGTGGACATTTTTTCTGGTGGACCTGCTGAGGTGGACCCTTTTTCTGGTGGACCTTTTTCCTGCTGGACCTGCTTAGGTCGACCTTTTTTCTGGTAGACCTTTTTTCTGGTGGACCTGCTGAGGTGGACCTTTTTTTCTGGTGGACCTGCTGAGGTTGACCTGCTGAGGTGGAGCTTTTTTCTGGTGGACCTTTTTTTTGGTGGACCTACTGAGGTGGACCTTTTTTCTGGTGGACCTGCTGAGGTGGACCTTTTTTTCTGGTGGACCTTTTTTCTGGTGGACCTGCTGAGGTGGACCTTTTTTCTGGTAGACCTTTTTTCTGGTGGACCTGCTGAGGTGGACCTTTTTTTCTGGTGGACCTGCTGAGGTGGACCTGCTGAGGTGGAGCTTTTTTTCTGGTGGACCTTTTTTCTGGTGGACCTGCTGAGGTGTACATTTTTTTCTGGTGGACCTGCTGAGGTGGACCTTTTTTCTGGTGGACCTTTTTTCTGGTGGACCTGCTGAGGTGGACCTTTTTTCTGGTGGACCTTTTTTCTGGCGGACCTGCTGAGGTGGACCTTTTTTCTGGTGGACCTTTTTTCTGGTGGACCTGCTGAGGTGGACCTTTTTTCTGGTGGACCTGCTGAGGTGGAACTTTTTTTCTGCTGGACCTTTTTTTCTGGTGGACCTGCTGAGGTGGACCTTTTTTCTGGTGGACCTTTTTCTGGTGGACCTGCTGAGGTGGAACTTTTTTCTGGTGGACTTTTTTTCTGGTGGACCTGCTGAGGTGGACCCTTTTTCTGGTGGACCTGCTGAGGTGGACCTTTTTTTCTGGTGGACCTTTTTCTGGTAGACCTGCTGAGGTGGACCTTTTTTCTGGTGGACATTTTTTCTGGTGGACCTGCTGAGGTGGACCCTTTTTCTGGTGAACCTTTTTCCTGCTGGACCTGCTTAGGTCGACCTTTTTTCTGGTAGACCTTTTTTCTGGTGGACCTGCTGAGGTGGACCTTTTTTTCTGGTGGACCTGCTGAGGTGGACCTGCTGAGGTGGAGCTTTTTTCTGGTGGACCTTTTTTTTGGTGGACCTGCTGAGGTGGACCTTTTTTCTGGTGGACCTGCTGAGGTGGACCTTTTTTTTCTGGTGGACCTGCTGAGGTGGACCTTTTTTCTGGTGGACCTTATTTCTGGTGGACCTGCTGAGGTGGACCTTTTTTCTGGTAGACCTTTTTTCTGGTGGACCTGCTGAGGTGGACCTTTTTTTCTGGTGGACCTGCTGAGGTGGACCTGCTGAGGTGGAGCTTTTTTCTGGTGGACCTTTTTTCTGCTGGACCTGCTGAGGTGTACATTTTTTTCTGGTGGACCTGCTGAGGTGGACCTTTTTTCTGGTGGACCTTTTTTCTGGTGGACCTGCTGAGGTGGACCTTTTTTCTGGTGGACCTTTTTTCTGGCGGACCTGCTGAGGTGGACCTTTTTTCTGGTGGACCTTTTTTCTGGTGGACCTGCTGAGGTGGACCTTTTTTCTGGTGGACCTGCTGAGGTGGAACTTTTTTTCTGCTGGACCTTTTTTCTGGTGGACCTGCTGAGGTGGACCTTTTTTCTGGTGGACCTGCTGAGGTGGACCTTTTTTCTGGTGGACATTTTTTCTGGTGGACCTTTTTTCTGGTGGACCTGCTGAGGTGGACCTTTGTTCTGGTGGACCTTTTTTCTGGTGGACCTCCTGAGGTGGACCTTTGTTCTGGTGGACCTTTTTTCTGGTGGACTTCCTGAGGTGGACCTTTTTTTCTGGTGGACCTGCTGAGGTGAACCTGCTGAGGTGGAGCTTTTTTCTGGTGGACCTTTTTTCTGGTGGACCTGCTGAGGCATACCTTTTTTCTGGTGGACCTTTTTTCTGGTGGACCTGCTGAGGTGGACCTTTTTTCTGGTGGACCTGCTGAGGTGGACCTTTTTTCTGGTAGACCTTTTTTCTGGTGGACCTGCTGAGGTGGACCTTTTTTCTGGTGGACCTGCTGAGGTGGACCTTTTTTTCTGGTGGACCTTTTTTCTGGTGGACCTGCTGAGGTGGACCTTTTTTCGGGTGGACATTTTTCTGGTGGACCTGCTGAGGTGGAACTTTTTTCTGGTGGACTTTTTTTCTGGTGGACCTGCTCAGGTGGACCTTTTTTTCTGGTGGACCTTTTTTTCTGGTGGACCTGCTGAGGTGGACCTTTTTTCTGGTGGACCTTTTTTCTGGTGGACCTTTTTTCTGGTGGACCTGCTGAGGTGGACCTTTTTTCTGGTGGACCTTTTTTCTGGTGCACCTGCTGAGTTGGACCTTTTTCTAGTGGACATTTTTTCTGGTGGACCTGCTGAGGTGGACCTTTTTTCTGGTGGACCTGCTGAGGTGGACCTTTTTTCTGGTGGACCTTTTTTCTGGTGGACCTGCTGAGGTGGACCTTTTTTTCTGGTGGACCTTTTTTCTGGTGGACCTGCTCAGGTGGACCTTTTTTCTGGTGGACCTTTTTTCTGGTGGACCTGCTGAGGTGGACCTTTTTTCTGGTGGACCTTTTTTCTGGTGGACCTCCTGAGGTTGACCTTTTTTTTGGTGGACCTGCTGAGGTGGACATTTTTCTGGTGGACATTTTTTCTGGTGGACCTGCTGAGGTGGACCCTTTTTCTGGTGGACCTTTTTTCTGGTGGACCTGCTGAGGTGGACCTTTTTTCTGGTGGACCTTTTTTCTGGTGGACCTGCTGAGGTGGACCTTTTTTCTGGTGGACCTTTTTTCTGGTGGACCTGCTGAGGTGGACCTTTTTTCTGGTGGACCTTTTTTCTGGTGGACCTGCTGAGGTGGACCTTTTTTCTGGTGGACCTTTTTTCTGGTGGACCTGCTGAGGTGGACCTTTTTTCTGGTGGACCTTTTTTCTGGTGGACCTGCTGAGGTGGACCTTTGTTCTGGTGGACCTTTTTTTCTGGTGCACCTTTTTTTCTGGTGGACCTCTGAGGTGGACCTTTTTCCTGGTGGACCTTTTTTCTGGTGGACATTTTTTCTGGTGGACCTGCTGAGGTGGACCTTTTTTCTGGTGGACCTTTTTTCTGGTGGGCCTGCTGAGGTGGACCTTTTTTCTGGTGGACCTGCTGAGGTGGACCTTTTTTCTGGTGGACCTTTTTTCTGGTGGACCTGCTGAGGTGGACCTTTTTTCTGATGGACCTTTTTTCTGGTGGACCTGCTGAGGTGGACCTTTTTTCTGGTGGACCTGCTGAGGTGGACCTTTTTTTCTGGTGGACCTGCTGAGGTGGACCTTTTTTCTGGTGGACCTTTTTTCTGGTGGACCTGCTGAGGTGGACCTTTTTTCTGGTGGACCTTTTTTCTGGTGGACCTGCTGAGGTGGACCTTTTTTCTGGTGGACCTGCTGAGGTGGACCTTTTTTTCTGGTGGACCTTTTTTCTGGTGGACCTCCTGAGGTGGACCTTTTTTCTGGTGGACCTTTTTTCTGGTGGACCTGCTGAGGTGGACCTTTTTTCTGGTGGACCTTTTTTCTGGTGGACCTTTTTTCTGGTGGACCTGCTGAGGTGGACCTTTTTTCTGGTGGACCTTTTTTCTGGTGGACCTGCTGAGGTGGACCTTTTTTCTGGTGGACCTTTTTTTCTGGTGGACCTGCTGAGGTGGACCTTTTTTCTGGTGGACCTTTTTTCTGGTGGACCTTTTTTCTGGTGGACCTGCTGAGGTGGACCTTTTTTCTGGTGGACCTTTTTTTCTGGTGGACCTGCTGAGGTGGACCTTTTTTCTGGTGGACCTTTTTTTCTGGTGGACCTGCTGAGGTGGACCTGCTGAGGTGGAGCTTTTTTCTGGTGGACCTTTTTTTTGGTGGACCTGCTGAGGTGGACCTTTTTTTCTGGTGGACCTGCTGAGGTGGACCTTTTTTTTCTGGTGGACCTGCTGAGGTGGACCTTTTTTCTGGTGGACCTTTTTTCTGGTGGACCTGCTGAGGTGGACCTTTTTTCTGGTAGACCTTTTTTCTGGTGGACCTGCTGAGGTGGACCTGCTGAGGTGGAGCTTTTTTCTGGTGGACCTTTTTTCTGCTGGACCTGCTGAGGTGTACATTTTTTTCTGGTGGACCTGCTGAGGTGGACCTTTTTTCTAATGGACATTTTTTCTGGTGGACCTTTTTTCTGGTGGACCTGCTGAGGTGGACCTTTGTTCTGGTGGACCTTTTTTCTGGTGGACCTCCTGAGGTGGACCTTTGTTCTGGTGGACCTTTTTTCTGGTGGACCTCCTGAGGTGGACCTTTTTTTCTTGGGGACCTGCTGAGGTGAACCTGCTGAGGTGGAGCTTTTTTCTGGTGGACCTTTTTTCTGGTGGACCTGCTGAGGTGGACCTTTGTTCTGGTGGACCTTTTTTTCTGGTGGACCTTTTTTTCTGGTGGACCTCTGAGGTGGACCTTTTTCCTGGTGGACCTTTTTTCTGGTGGACCTTTTTTCTGGTGGACCTGCTGAGGTGGACCTTTTTTCTGGTAGACCTTTTTTCTGGTGGACCTGCTGAGGTGGACCTTTTTTCTGGTGGACCTGCTGAGGTGGACCTGCTGAGGTGGACCTGCTGAGGTGGAGCTTTTTTCTGGTGGACCTTTTTTCTGGTGGACCTGCTGAGGTGGACATTTTTTCTGGTGGACCTGCTGAGGTGGACCTTTTTTCTGGTGGACCTTTTTTCTGGTGGACCTGCTGAGGTGGACCTTTTTTCTGGTGGACCTGCTGAGGTGGACCTTTCTTTCTGGTGGACCTCTGAGGTGGACCTTTTTTCTGGTGGACCTTTTTTTCTGGTGGGCCTGCTGAGGTGGACCTTTCTTCTGGTGGACCTGCTGAGGTGGACCTTTTTTCTGGTGGACCTTTTTTCTGGTGGACCTGCTGAGGTGGACCTTTTTTCTGATGGACCTGCTGAGGTGGACCTTTTTTTCTGGTGGACCTGCTGAGGTGGACATTTTTTCTGGTGGACCTTTTTTCTGGTGGACCTGCTGAGGTGGACCTTTTTTCTGGTGGACATTTTTTCTGGTGGACCTGCTGAGGTGGACCTTTTTTCTGGTGGACCTGCTGAGGTGGACCTTTTTTTCTGGTGGACTTTTTTTCTGGTGGACCTCCTGAGGTGGACCTTTTTTCTGGTGGACCTTTTTTCTGGTGGACCTGCTGAGGTGGACCTTTTTTCTGGTGGACCTTTTTTCTGGTGGACCTGCTGAGGTGGACCTTTTTTCTGGTGGACCTTTTTTTCTGGTGGACCTGCTGAGGTGGACCTTTTTTCTGGTGGACCTTTTTTTCTGGTGGACCTGCTGAGGTGGACCTTTTTTCTGGTGGACCTTTTTTCTGGTGGACCTGCTGAGGTGGATCTTTTTTCTGGTGGACCTGCTGAGGTGGACCTTTTTTCTGGTGGACCTTTTTTCTGGTGGACCTGCTGAGGTGGACCTTTTTTCTGGTGGACCTTTTTCTGGTGGACCTGCTGAGGTGGACCTTTTTTCTGGTGGAACTTTTTTCTGGTGGACCTGCTCAGGTGGACCTTTTTTTCTGGTGGACCTTTTTTTCTGGTGGACCTGCTGAGGTGGACCTTATTTCTGGTGGACCTTTTTTCTGGTGGACCTGCTGAGGTGGACCTTTTTTCTGGTGGACCTTTTTTCTGGTGGACCTGCTGAGGTGGACCTTTTTTCTGGTGGACCTGCTGAGGTGGACCTTTTTTCTGGTGGACCTTTTTTCTGTTGGACCTGCTGAGGTGAACATTTTTTCTGGTGGACCTGCTGAGGTGGACCTTTTTTCTGGTGGACCTTTTTTTCTGGTGGACCTGCTGAGGTGGACCTTTTTTCTGGTGGACCTTTTTTCTGGTGGACCTGCTGAGGTGGACCTTTTTTCTGGTGGACTTTTTTTCTGGTGGACCTGCTGAGGTGGACCTTTTTTCTGGTGGACCTTTTTTCTGGTGGACCTGCTGAGGTGGACCTTTTTTTCTGGTGGACCTTTTTTCTGGTGGACCTGCTGAGGTGGACCTTTTTTTCTGGTGGACCTTTTTTTCTGGTGGACCTGCTGAGGTGGACCTTTTTTCTGGTGGAACTTTTTTCTGGTGGACCTGCTGAGGTGGACCTTTTTTCTGGTGGACCTTTTTTCTGGTGGACCTGCTGAGGTTGACCTTTTTTTTTGGTGGACCTGCTGAGGTGGACCTTTTTTCTGGTGGACATTTTTTCTGGTGGACCTGCTGAGGTGGACCTTTTTTCTGGTGGACCTGCTGAGGTGGACCTTTTTTCTGGTGGACTTTTTTTCTGGTGGACCTGCTGAGGTGGACCTTTTTTTCTGGTGGACCTTTTTTCTGGTGGACCTGCTCAGGTGGACCTTTTTTCTGGTGGACCTTTTTCCTGGTGGACCTTTTTTCTGGTGGACCTTTTTTCTGGTGGACCTCCTGAGGTTGACCTTTTTTCTGGTGGACCTGCTGAGGTGGACATTTTTCTGGTGGACATTTTTTCTGGTGGACCTGCTGAGGTGGACCTTTTTTCTGGTGGACCTTTTTTCTGGTGGACCTGCTGAGGTGGACCTTTTTTCTGGTGGACCTTTTTTCTGGTGGACCTGCTGAGGTGGACCTTTTTTCTGGTGGACCTTTTTTCTGGTGGACCTGCTGAGGTGGACCTTTTTTCTGGTGGACCTTTTTTCTGGTGGACCTGCTGAGGTGGACCTTTGTTCTGGTGTGACCTTTTTTCTGGTGGACCTCCTGAGGTGGACCTTTGTTCTGGTGGACCTTTTTTTCTGGTGCACCTTTTTTTCTGGTGGACCTCTGAGGTGGACCTTTTTCCTGGTGGACCTTTTTTCTGGTGGACCTTTTTTCTGGTGGACCTGCTGAGGTGGACCTTTTTTCTGGTGGACCTTTTTTCTGGTGGACCTGCTGAGGTGGACCTTTTTTCTGGTGGACCTGCTGAGGTGGACCTTTCTTTCTGGTGGACCTCTGAGGTGGACCTTTTTTCTGGTGGACCTTTTTTCTGGTGGACCTGCTGAGGTGGACCTTTTTTCTGGTGGACCTTTTTTCTGGTGGGCTTGCTGAGGTGGACCTTTCTTCTGGTGGACCTGCTGAGGTGGACCTTTTTTCTGGTGGACCTTTTTTCTGGTGGACCTGCTGAGGTGGACCTTTTTTCTGATGGACCTTTTTTCTGGTGGACCTGCTGAGGTGGACCTTTTTTTCTGGTGGACCTGCTGAGGTGGACCTTTTTTCTGGTGGACCTTTTTTCTGGTGGACCTGCTGAGGTGGACCTTTTTTCTGGTGGACCTTTTTTCTGGTGGACCTGCTGAGGTGGACCTTTTTTCTGGTGGACCTGCTGAGGTGGACCTTTTTTTCTGGTGGACTTTTTTTCTGGTGGACCTCCTGAGGTGGACCTTTTTTCTGGTGGACCTTTTTTCTGGTGGACCTGCTGAGGTGGACCTTTTTTCTGGTGGACCTTTTTTCTGGTGGACCTTTTTTCTGGTGGACCTGGTGAGGTGGACCTTTTTTCTGGTGGACCTTTTTTCTGGTGGACCTGCTGAGGTGGACCTTTTTTCTGGTGGACCTTTTTTTTTGGTGGACCTGCTGAGGTGGACCTTTTTTCTGGTGGACCTTTTTTCTGGTGGACCTCCTGAGGTGGACCTTTTTTCTGGTGGACCTTTTTTTCTGGTGGACCTGCTGAGGTGGACCTTTTTTCTGGTGGACCTTTTTTTCTGGTGGACCTGCTGAGGTGGACCTGCTGAGGTGGAGCTTTTTTCTGGTGGACCTTTTTTTTGGTGGACCTGCTGAGGTGGACCTTTTTTCTGGTGGACCTGCTGAGGTGGACCTTTTTTTTCTGGTGGACCTGCTGAGGTGGACCTTTTTTCTGGTGGACCTTTTTTCTGGTGGACCTGCTGAGGTGGACCTTTTTTCTGGTGGACCTTTTTTCTGGTGGACCTGCTGAGGTGGACCTTTGTTCTGGTGGACCTTTTTTCTGGTGGACCTCCTGAGGTGGACCTTTGTTCTGGTGGACCTTTTTTTCTGGTGCACCTTTTTTTCTGGTGGACCTCTGAGGTGGACCTTTTTCCTGGTGGACCTTTTTTCTGGTGGACCTTTTTTCTGGTGGACCTGCTGAGGTGGACCTTTTTTCTGGTGGACCTTTTTTCTGGTGGACCTGCTGAGGTGGACCTTTTTTCTGGTGGACCTGCTGAGGTGGACCTTTCTTTCTGGTGGACCTCTGAGGTGGACCTTTTTTCTGGTGGACCTTTTTTCTGGTGGACCTGCTGAGGTGGACCTTTCTTCTGGTGGACCTGCTGAGGTGGACCTTTTTTCTGGTGGACCTTTTTTCTGGTGGACCTGCTAAGGTGGACCTTTTTTCTGATGGACCTTTTTTCTGGTGGACCTGCTGAGGTGGACCTTTTTTTCTGGTGGACCTGCTGAGGTGGACCTTTTTTCTGGTGGACCTTTTTTCTGGTGGACCTGCTGAGGTGGACCTTTTTTCTGGTGGACCTTTTTTCTGGTGGACCTGCTGAGGTGGACCTTTTTTCTGGTGGACCTGCTGAGGTGGACCTTTTTTTCTGGTGGACTTTTTTTCTGGTGGACCTCCTGAGGTGGACCTTTTTTCTGGTGGACCTTTTTTCTGGTGGACCTGCTGAGGTGGACCTTTTTTCTGGTGGACCTTTTTTCTGGTGGACCTTTTTTCTGGTGGACCTGCTGAGGTGGACCTTTTTTCTGGTGGACCTTTTTTCTGGTGGACCTGCTGAGGTGGAACTTTTTTCTGGTGGACCTTTTTTTCTGGTGGACCTGCTGAGGTGGACCTTTTTTCTGGTGGACCTTTTTTCTGGTTGACCTTTTTTCTGGTGGACCTGCTGAGGTGGACCTTTTTTTTGGTGGACCTTTTTTTCTGGTGGACCTGCTGAGGTGGACCTGCTGAGGTGGAGCTTTTTTCTGGTCGACCTTTTTTTTGGTGTACCTGCTGAGGTGGACCTTTTTTCTGGTGGACCTGCTGAGGTGGACCTTTTTTTTTCTGGTGGACCTGCTGAGGTGGACCTTTTTTCTGGTGGACCTTTTTTCTGGAGGACCTGCTGAGGTGGACCTTTTTTCTGGTGTACCTGCTGAGGTGGACCTTTTTTTCTGGTGGACCTGCTGAGGTGGACCTGCTGAGGTGGAGCTTTTTTCTGGTGGACCTTTTTTCTGGTGGACCTGCTGAAGCGGACCTTTTTTCTGGTGGACCTTTTTTCTGGTGGACCTGCTGAGGTGGACCTTTTTTCTGGTGGACCTGCTGAGGAGGACCTTTTTTCTGGTAGACCTTTTTTCTGGTGGACCTGCTGAGGTGGACCTTTTTTCTGGTGGACCTTTTTCTGGTGGACCTGCTGAGGTGGAACTTTTTTCTGGTGGACTTTTTTTCTGGTGGACCTGCTGAGGTGGACCCTTTTTCTGGTGGACCTGCTGAGGTGGACCTTTTTTTCTGGTGGACCTTTTTCTGGTGGACCTGCTGAGGTGGACCTTTTTTCTGGTGGACATTTTTTTCTGGTGGACCTGCTGAGGTGGACCCTTTTTCTGGTGAACCTTTTTCCTGCTGGACCTGCTTAGGTCGACCTTTTTTCTGGTAGACCTTTTTTCTGGTGGACCTGCTGAGGTGGACCTTTTTTTCTGGTGGACCTGCTGAGGTGGACCTGCTGAGGTGGAGCTTTTTTCTGGTGGACCTTTTTTTTGGTGGACCTGCTGAGGTGGACCTTTTTTCTGGTGGACCTGCTGAGGTGGACCTTTTTTTTCTGGTGGACCTGCTGAGGTGGACCTTTTTTCTGGTGGACCTTATTTCTGGTGGACCTGCTGAGGTGGACCTTTTTTCTGTTAGACCTTTTTTCTGGTGGACCTGCTGAGGTGGACCTTTTTTTCTGGTGGACCTGCTGAGGTGGACCTGCTGAGGTGGAGCTTTTTTCTGGTGGACCTTTTTTCTGCTGGACCTGCTGAGGTGTACATTTTTTTCTGGTGGACCTGCTGAGGTGGACCTTTTTTCTGGTGGACCTTTTTTCTGGTGGACCTGCTGAGGTGGACCTTTTTTCTGGTGGACCTTTTTTCTGGCGGACCTGCTGAGGTGGACCTTTTTTCTGGTGGACCTTTTTTCTGGTGGACCTGCTGAGGTGGACCTTTTTTCTGGTGGACCTGCTGAGGTGGAACTTTTTTTCTGCTGGACCTTTTTTCTGGTGGACCTGCTGAGGTGGACCTTTTTTCTGGTGGACCTGCTGAGGTGGACCTTTTTTCTGGTGGACATTTTTTCTGGTGGACGTTTTTTCTGGTGGACCTGCTGAGGTGGACCTTTTTTCGGGTGGACATTTTTCTGGTGGACCTGCTGAGGTGGAACTTTTTTCTGGTGGACTTTTTTTCTGGTGGACCTGCTGAGGTGGACCTTTGTTCTGGTGGACCTTTTTTTCTGGTGGACCTTTTTTTCTGGTGGACCTCTGAGGTGGACCTTTTTCCTGGTGGACCTTTTTTCTGGTGGACCTTTTTTCTGGTGGACCTGCTGAGGTGGACCTTTTTTCTGGTAGACCTTTTTTCTGGTGGACCTGCTGAGGTGGACCTTTTTTCTGGTGGACCTGCTGAGGTGGACCTGCTGAGGTGGACCTGCTGAGGTGGAGCTTTTTTCTGGTGGACCTTTTTTCTGGTGGACCTGCTGAGGTGGACCTTTTTTCTGGTGGACCTGCTGAGGTGGACCTTTTTTCTGGTGGACCTTTTTTCTGGTGGACCTGCTGAGGTGGACCTTTTTTCTGGTGGACCTGCTGAGGTGGACCTTTCTTTCTGGTGGACCTCTGAGGTGGACCTTTTTTCTGGTGGACCTTTTTTCTGGTGGGCCTGCTGAGGTGGACCTTTCTTCTGGTGGACCTGCTGATGTGGACCTTTTTTCTGGTGGACCTTTTTTCTGGTGGACCTGCTGAGGTGGACCTTTTTTCTGATGGACCTGCTGAGGTGGACCTTTTTTTCTGGTGGACCTGCTGAGGTGGACATTTTTTCTGGTGGACCTTTTTTCTGGTGGACCTGCTGAGGTGGACCTTTTTTCTGGTGGACCTTTTTTCTGGTGGACCTGCTGAGGTGGACCTTTTTTTCTGGTGGACCTGCTGAGGTGGACCTTTTTTTCTGGTGGACTTTTTTTCTGGTGGACCTCCTGAGGTGGACCTTTTTTCTGGTGGACCTTTTTTCTGGTGGACCTGCTGAGGTGGACCTTTTTTCTGTTGGACCTTTTTTCTGGTGGACCTTTTTTCTGGTGGACCTGCTGAGGTGGACCTTTTTTCTGGTGGACCTTTTTTTTCTGGTGGACCTGCTGAGGTGGACCTTTTTTCTGGTGGACCTTTTTTTCTGGTGGACCTGCTGAGGTGGACCTTTTTTCTGGTGGACCTTTTTTCTGGTGGACCTTTTTTCTGGTGGACCTGCTGAGGTGGATCTTTTTTCTGGTGGACCTGCTGAGGTGGACCTTTTTTTCTGGTGGACCTTTTTTCTGGTGGACCTGCTGAGGTGGACCTTTTTTCTGGTGGACCTTTTTCTGGTGGACCTGCTGAGGTGGACCTTTTTTCTGGTGGAACTTTTTTCTGGTGGACCTGCTCAGGTGGACCTTTTTTTCTGGTGGACCTTTTTTTCTGGTGGACCTGCTGAGGTGGACCTTTTTTCTGGTGGAACTTTTTTCTGGTGGACCTGCTGAGGTGGACCTTTTTTCTGGTGGACCTTTTTTCTGTTGGACCTGCTGAGGTGGACATTTTTTCTGGTGGACCTGCTGAGGTGGACCTTTTTTCTGGTGGACCTTTTTTTCTGGTGGACCTGCTGAGGTGGACCTTTTTTCTGGTGGACCTTTTTTCTGGTGGACCTGCTGAGGTGGACCTTTTTTCTGTTGGACTTTTTTTCTGGTGGACCTGCTGAGGTGGACCTTTTTTCTGGTGGACCTTTTTTCTGGTGGACCTGCTGAGGTGGACCTTTTTTTCTGGTGGACCTTTTTTCTGGTGGACCTGCTGAGGTGGACCTTTTTTTCTGGTGGACCTTTTTTTCTGGTGGACCTGCTGAGGTGGACCTTTTTTCTGGTGGAACTTTTTTCTGGTGGACCTGCTGAGGTGGACCTTTTTTCTGGTGGACCTTTTTTCTGGTGGACCTGCTGAGGTTGACCTTTTTTTTGGTGGACCTGCTGAGGTGGACCTTTTTTCTGGTGGACATTTTTTCTGGTGGACCTGCTGAGGTGGACCTTTTTTCTGGTGGACCTGCTGAGGTGGACCTTTTTTCTGGTGGACCTTTTTTCTGGTGGACCTGCTGAGGTGGACCTTTTTTTCTGGTGGACCTTTTTTATGGTGGACCTGCTCAGGTGGACCTTTTTTCTGGTGGACCTTTTTCCTGGTGGACCTTTTTTCTGGTGGACCTGCTGAGGTGGACCTTTTTTCTGGTGGACCTTTTTTCTGGTGGACCTCCTGAGGTTGACCTTTTTTCTGGTGGACCTGCTGAGGTGGACATTTTTCTGGTGGACATTTTTTCTGGTGGACCTGCTGAGGTGGACCTTTTTTCTGGTGGACCTTTTTTCCGGTGGACCTGCTGAGGTGGACCTTTTTTCTGGTGGACCTTTTTTCTGGTGGACCTGCTGAGGTGGACCTTTTTTCTGGTGGACCTTTTTTCTGGTGGACCTGCTGAGGTGGACCTTTTTTCTGGTGGACCTTTTTTCTGGTGGACCTGCTGAGGTGGACCTTTGTTCTGGTGTGACCTTTTTTCTGGTGGACCTCCTGAGGTGGACCTTTGTTCTGGTGGACCTTTTTTTCTGGTGCACCTTTTTTTCTGGTGGACCTCTGAGGTGGACCGTTTTCCTGGTGGACCTTTTTTCTGGTGGACCTTTTTTCTGGTGGACCTGCTGAGGTGGACCTTTTTTCTGGTGGACCTTTTTTCTGGTGGACCTGCTGAGGTGGACCTTTTTTCTGGTGGACCTGCTGAGGTGGACCTTTCTTTCTGGTGGACCTCTGAGGTGGACCTTTTTTCTGGTGGACCTTTTTTCTGGTGGACCTGCTGAGGTGGACCTTTTTTCTGGTGGACCTTTTTTCTGGTGGGCTTGCTGAGGTGGACCTTTCTTCTGGTGGACCTGCTGAGGTGGACCTTTTTTCTGGTGGACCTTTTTTCTGGTGGACCTGCTGAGGTGGACCTTTTTTCTGGTGGACCTTTTTTCTGGTGGACCTGCTGAGGTGGACCTTTTTTCTGGTGGACCTGCTGAGGTGGACCTTTTTTTCTGGTGGACTTTTTTTCTGGTGGACCTCCTGAGGTGGACCTTTTTTCTGGTGGACCTTTTTTCTGCTGGACCTGCTGAGGTGGACCTTTTTTCTGGTGGACCTTTTTTCTGGTGGACCTTTTTTCTGGTGGACCTGCTGAGGTGGACCTTTTTTCTGGTGGACCTTTTTTCTGGTGGACCTGCTGAGGTGGACCTTTTTTCTGGTGGACCTTTTTTTTTGGTGGACCTGCTGAGGTGGACCTTTTTTCTGGTGGACCTTTTTTTCTGGTGGACCTTTTTTCTGGTGGACCTGCTGAGGTGGACCTTTTTTCTGGTGGACCTTTTTTTCTGGTGGACCTGCTGAGGTGGACCTTTTTTCTGGTGGACCTTTTTTTCTGGTGGACCTGCTGAGGTGGACCTGCTGAGGTGGAGCTTTTTTCTGGTGGACCTTTTTTTTGGTGGACCTGCTGAGGTGGACCTTTTTTCTGGTGGACCTGCTGAGGTGGACCTTTTTTTTCTGGTGGACCTGCTGAGGTGGACCTTTTTTCTGGTGGACCTTTTTTCTGGTGGACCTGCTGAGGTGGACCTTTTTTCTGGTGGACCTTTTTTCTGGTGGACCTGCTGAGGTGAACCTTTGTTCTGGTGGACCTTTTTTCTGGTGGACCTCCTGAGGTGGACCTTTGTTCTGGTGGACCTTTTTTTCTGGTGCACCTTTTTTTCTGGTGGACCTCTGAGGTGGACCTTTTTCCTGGTGGACCTTTTTTCTGGTGGACCTTTTTTCTGGTGGACCTGCTGAGGTGGACCTTTTTTCTGGTGGACCTTTTTTCTGGTGGACCTGCTGAGGTGGACCTTTTTTCTGGTGGACCTGCTGAGGTGGACCTTTCTTTCTGGTGGACCTCTGAGGTGGACCTTTTTTCTGGTGGACCTTTTTTCTGGTGGACCTGCTGAGGTGGACCTTTCTTCTGGTGGACCTGCTGAGGTGGACCTTTTTTCTGGTGGACCTTTTTTCTGGTGGACCTGCTGAGGTGGACCTTTTTTCTGATGGACCTTTTTTCTGGTGGACCTGCTGAGGTGGACCTTTTTTTCTGGTGGACCTGCTGAGGTGGACCTTTTTTTCTGGTGGACCTTTTTTCTGGTGGACCTGCTGAGGTGGACCTTTTTTCTGGTGGACCTTTTTTCTGGTGGACCTGCTGAGGTGGACCTTTTTTCTGGTGGACCTGCTGAGGTGGACCTTTTTTTCTGGTGGACTTTTTTTCTGGTGGACCTCCTGAGGTGGACCTTTTTTCTGGTGGACCTTTTTTCTGGTGGACCTGCTGAGGTGGACCTTTTTTCTGGTGGACCTTTTTTCTGGTGGACCTGCTGAGGTGGACCTTTTTTCTGGTGGACCTTTTTTCTGGTGGACCTCCTGAGGTGGACCTTTTTTCTGGTGGACCTTTTTTTCTGGTGGACCTGCTGAGGTGGACCTTTTTTCTGGTGGACCTTTTTTCTGGTTGACCTTTTTTCTGGTGGACCTGCTGAGGTGGACCTTTTTTCTGGTGGACCTTTTTTTCTGGTGGACCTGCTGATGTGGACCTTTTTTTTGGTGGACCTTTTTTTCTGGTGGACCTGCTGAGGTGGACCTGCTGAGGTGGAGCTTTTTTCTGGTGGACTTTTTTTTTGGTGGACCTGCTGAGGTGGACCTTTTTTCTGGTGGACCTGCTGAGGTGGACCTTTTTTTTCTGGTGGACCTGCTGAGGTGGACCTTTTTTCTGGTGGACCTTTTTTCTGGTGGACCTGCTGAGGTGGACCTTTTTTCTGGTAGACCTTTTTTCTGGTGGACCTGCTGAGGTGGACCTTTTTTTCTGGTGGACCTGCTGAGGTGGACCTGCTGAGGTGGAGCTTTTTTCTGGTGGACCTTTTTTCTGGTGGACCTGCTGAAGCGGACCTTTTTTCTGGTGGACCTTTTTTCTGGTGGACCTGCTGAGGTGGACCTTTTTTCTGGTGGACCTGCTGAGGAGGACCTTTTTTCTGGTAGACCTTTTTTCTGGTGGACCTGCTGAGGTGGACCTTTTTTCTGGTGGACCTTTTTCTGGTGGACCTGCTGAGGTGGAACTTTTTTCTGGTGGACTTTTTTTCTGGTGGACCTGCTGAGGTGGACCCTTTTTCTGGTGGACCTGCTGAGGTGGACCTTTTTTTCTGGTGGACCTTTTTCTGGTGGACCTGCTGAGGTGGACCTTTTTTCTTGTGGACATTTTTTCTGGTGGACCTGCTGAGGTGGACCCTTTTTCTGGTGAACCTTTTTCCTGCTGGACCTGCTTAGGTCGACCTTTTTTCTGGTAGACCTTTTTTCTGGTGGACCTGCTGAGGTGGACCTTTTTTTCTGGTGGACCTGCTGAGGTGGACCTGCTGAGGTGGAGCTTTTTTCTGGTGGACCTTTTTTTTGGTGGACCTGCTGAGGTGGACCTTTTTTCTGGTGGACCTGCTGAGGTGGACCTTTTTTTTCTGGTGGACCTGCTGAGGTGGACCTTTTTTCTGGTGGACCTTATTTCTGGTGGACCTGCTGAGGTGGACCTTTTTTCTGTTAGACCTTTTTTCTGGTGGACCTGCTGAGGTGGACCTTTTTTTCTGGTGGACCTGCTGAGGTGGACCTGCTGAGGTGGAGCTTTTTTCTGGTGGACCTTTTTTCTGCTGGACCTGCTGAGGTGTACATTTTTTTCTGGTGGACCTGCTGAGGTGGACCTTTTTTCTGGTGGACCTTTTTTCTGGTGGACCTGCTGAGGTGGACCTTTTTTCTGGTGGACCTTTTTTCTGGCGGACCTGCTGAGGTGGACCTTTTTTCTGGTGGACCTTTTTTCTGGTGGACCTGCTGAGGTGGACCTTTTTTCTGGTGGACCTGCTGAGGTGGAACTTTTTTTCTGCTGGACCTTTTTTCTGGTGGACCTGCTGAGGTGGACCTTTTTTCTGGTGGACCTGCTGAGGTGGACCTTTTTTCTGGTGGACATTTTTTCTGGTGGACCTTTTTTCTGGTGGACCTGCTGAGGTGGACCTTTTTTCGGGTGGACATTTTTCTGGTGGACCTGCTGAGGTGGAACTTTTTTCTGGTGGACTTTTTTTCTGGTGGACCTGCTGAGGTGGACCTTTGTTCTGGTGGACCTTTTTTTCTGGTGGACCTTTTTTTCTGGTGGACCTCTGAGGTGGACCTTTTTCCTGGTGGACCTTTTTTCTGGTGGACCTTTTTTCTGGTGGACCTGCTGAGGTGGACCTTTTTTCTGGTAGACCTTTTTTCTGGTGGACCTGCTGAGGTGGACCTTTTTTCTGGTGGACCTGCTGAGGTGGACCTGCTGAGGTGGACCTGCTGAGGTGGAGCTTTTTTCTGGTGGACCTTTTTTCTGGTGGACCTGCTGAGGTGGACATTTTTTCTGGTGGACCTGCTGAGGTGGACCTTTTTTCTGGTGGACCTTTTTTCTGGTGGACCTGCTGAGGTGGACCTTTTTTCTGGTGGACCTGCTGAGGTGGACCTTTCTTTCTGGTGGACCTCTGAGGTGGACCTTTTTTCTGGTGGACCTTTTTTCTGGTGGGCCTGCTGAGGTGGACCTTTCTTCTGGTGGACCTGCTGATGTGGACCTTTTTTCTGGTGGACCTTTTTTCTGGTGGACCTGCTGAGGTGGATCTTTTTTCTGATGGACCTGCTGAGGTGGACCTTTTTTTCTGGTGGACCTGCTGAGGTGGACATTTTTTCTGGTGGACCTTTTTTCTGGTGGACCTGCTGAGGTGGACCTTTTTTCTGGTGGACCTTTTTTTCTGGTGGACCTGCTGAGGTGGACCTTTTTTCTGGTGGACCTGCTGAGGTGGACCTTTTTTTCTGGTGGACATTTTTTCTGGTGGACCTGCTGAGGTGGACCTTTTTTCTGGTGGACCTTTTTTCTGGTGGACCTGCTGAGGTGGACCTTTTTTCTGGTGGACCTTTTTTCTGGTGGACCTTTTTTCTGGTGGACCTGCTGAGGTGGACCTTTTTTCTGGTGGACCTTTTTTTCTGGTGGACCTGCTGAGGTGGACCTTTTTTCTGGTGGACCTTTTTTTCTGGTGGACCTCCTGAGGTGGACCTTTTTTCTGGTGGACCTTTTTTCTGGTGGACCTTTTTTCTGGTGGACCTGCTGAGGTGGATCTTTTTTCTGGTGGACCTGCTGAGGTGGACCTTTTTTTCTGGTGGACCTTTTTTCTGGTGGACCTGCTGAGGTGGACCTTTTTTCTGGTGGACCTTTTTCTGGTGGACCTGCTGAGGTGGACCTTTTTTCTGGTGGAACTTTTTTCTGGTGGACCTGCTCAGGTGGACCTTTTTTTCTGGTGGACCTTTTTTTCTGGTGGACCTGCTGAGGTGGACCTTATTTCTGGTGGACCTTTTTTCTGGTGGACCTGCTGAGGTGGACCTTTTTTCTGGTGGACCTTTTTTCTGGTGGACCTGCTGAGGTGGACATTTTTTCTGGTGGACCTGCTGAGGTGGACCTTTTTTCTGGTGGACCTTTTTTTCTGGTGGACCTGCTGAGGTGGACCTTTTTTCTGGTGGACCTTTTTTCTGGTGGACCTGCTGAGGTGGACCTTTTTTCTGGTGGACTTTTTTTCTGGTGGACCTGCTGAGGTGGACCTTTTTTCTGGTGGACCTTTTTTCTGGTGGACCTGCTGAGGTGGACCTTTTTTTCTGGTGGACCTTTTTTCTGGTGGACCTGCTGAGGTGGACCTTTTTTTCTGGTGGACCTTTTTTCTGGTGGACCTGCTGAGGTGGACCTTTTTTCTGGTGGAACTTTTTTCTGGTGGACCTGCTGAGGTGGACCTTTTTTCTGGTGGACCTTTTTTCTGGTGGACCTGCTGAGGTTGACCTTTTTTTTGGTGGACCTGCTGAGGTGGACCTTTTTTCTGGTGGACATTTTTTCTGGTGGACCTGCTGAGGTGGACCCTTTTTCTGGTGGACCTTTTTCCTGCTGGACCTGCTTAGGTCGACCTTTTTTCTGGTAGACCTTTTTTCTGGTGGACCTGCTGAGGTGGACCTTTTTTTCTGGTGGACCTGCTGAGGTTGACCTGCTGAGGTGGAGCTTTTTTCTGGTGGACCTTTTTTTTGGTGGACCTGCTGAGGTGGACCTTTTTTCTGGTGGACCTGCTGAGGTGGACCTTTTTTTCTGGTGGACCTTTTTTCTGGTGGACCTGCTGAGGTGGACCTTTTTTCTGGTAGACCTTTTTTCTGGTGGACCTGCTGAGGTGGACCTTTTTTTCTGGTGGACCTGCTGAGGTGGACCTGCTGAGGTGGAGCTTTTTTTCTGGTGGACCTTTTTTCTGGTGGACCTGCTGAGGTGTACATTTTTTTCTGGTGGACCTGCTGAGGTGGACCTTTTTTTCTGGTGGACCTTTTTTCTGGTGGACCTGCTGAGGTGGACCTTTTTTCTGGTGGACCTTTTTTCTGGCGGACCTGCTGAGGTGGACCTTTTTTCTGGTGGACCTTTTTTCTGGTGGACCTGCTGAGGTGGACCTTTTTTCTGGTGGACCTGCTGAGGTGGAACTTTTTTTCTGCTGGACCTTTTTTTCTGGTGGACCTGCTGAGGTGGACCTTTTTTCTGGTGGACCTTTTTCTGGTGGACCTGCTGAGGTGGAACTTTTTTCTGGTGGACTTTTTTTCTGGTGGACCTGCTGAGGTGGACCCTTTTTCTGGTGGACCTGCTGAGGTGGACCTTTTTTTCTGGTGGACCTTTTTCTGGTAGACCTGCTGAGGTGGACCTTTTTTCTGGTGGACATTTTTTCTGGTGGACCTGCTGAGGTGGACCCTTTTTCTGGTGAACCTTTTTCCTGCTGGACCTGCTTAGGTCGACCTTTTTTCTGGTAGACCTTTTTTCTGGTGGACCTGCTGAGGTGGACCTTTTTTTCTGGTGGACCTGCTGAGGTGGACCTGCTGAGGTGGAGCTTTTTTCTGGTGGACCTTTTTTTTGGTGGACCTGCTGAGGTGGACCTTTTTTCTGGTGGACCTGCTGAGGTGGACCTTTTTTTTCTGGTGGACCTGCTGAGGTGGACCTTTTTTCTGGTGGACCTTATTTCTGGTGGACCTGCTGAGGTGGACCTTTTTTCTGGTAGACCTTTTTTCTGGTGGACCTGCTGAGGTGGACCTTTTTTTCTGGTGGACCTGCTGAGGTGGACCTGCTGAGGTGGAGCTTTTTTCTGGTGGACCTTTTTTCTGCTGGACCTGCTGAGGTGTACATTTTTTTCTGGTGGACCTGCTGAGGTGGACCTTTTTTCTGGTGGACCTTTTTTCTGGTGGACCTGCTGAGGTGGACCTTTTTTCTGGTGGACCTTTTTTCTGGCGGACCTGCTGAGGTGGACCTTTTTTCTGGTGGACCTTTTTTCTGGTGGACCTGCTGAGGTGGACCTTTTTTCTGGTGGACCTGCTGAGGTGGAACTTTTTTTCTGCTGGACCTTTTTTCTGGTGGACCTGCTGAGGTGGACCTTTTTTCTGGTGGACCTGCTGAGGTGGACCTTTTTTCTGGTGGACATTTTTTCTGGTGGACCTTTTTTCTGGTGGACCTGCTGAGGTGGACCTTTGTTCTGGTGGACCTTTTTTCTGGTGGACCTCCTGAGGTGGACCTTTGTTCTGGTGGACCTTTTTTCTGGTGGACTTCCTGAGGTGGACCTTTTTTTCTGGTGGACCTGCTGAGGTGAACCTGCTGAGGTGGAGCTTTTTTCTGGTGGACCTTTTTTCTGGTGGACCTGCTGAGGCATACCTTTTTTCTGGTGGACCTTTTTTCTGGTGGACCTGCTGAGGTGGACCTTTTTTCTGGTGGACCTGCTGAGGTGGACCTTTTTTCTGGTAGACCTTTTTTCTGGTGGACCTGCTGAGGTGGACCTTTTTTCTGGTGGACCTGCTGAGGTGGACCTTTTTTTCTGGTGGACCTTTTTTCTGGTGGACCTGCTGAGGTGGACCTTTTTTCGGGTGGACATTTTTCTGGTGGACCTGCTGAGGTGGAACTTTTTTCTGGTGGACTTTTTTTCTGGTGGACCTGCTCAGGTGGACCTTTTTTTCTGGTGGACCTTTTTTTCTGGTGGACCTGCTGAGGTGGACCTTTTTTCTGGTGGACCTTTTTTCTGGTGGACCTTTTTTCTGGTGGACCTGCTGAGGTGGACCTTTTTTCTGGTGGACCTTTTTTCTGGTGCACCTGCTGAGTTGGACCTTTTTCTAGTGGACATTTTTTCTGGTGGACCTGCTGAGGTGGACCTTTTTTCTGGTGGACCTGCTGAGGTGGACCTTTTTTCTGGTGGACCTCCTGAGGTGGACCTTTTTTCTGGTGGACCTTTTTTCTGGTGGACCTGCTGAGGTGGACCTTTTTTCTGGTGGACCTTTTTTCTGGTGGACCTTTTTTCTGGTGGACCTGCTGAGGTGGACCTTTTTTCTGGTGGACCTTTTTTCTGGTGGACCTCCTGAGGTGGACCTTTTTTCTGGTGGACCTTTTTTTCTGGTGGACCTGCTGAGGTGGACCTTTTTTCTGGTGGACCTTTTTTCTGGTTGACCTTTTTTCTGGTGGACCTGCTGAGGTGGACCTTTTTTCTGGTGGACCTTTTTTTCTGGTGGACCTGCTGATGTGGACCTTTTTTTTGGTGGACCTTTTTTTCTGGTGGACCTGCTGAGGTGGACCTGCTGAGGTGGAGCTTTTTTCTGGTGGACCTTTTTTTTGGTGGACCTGCTGAGGTGGACCTTTTTTCTGGTGGACCTGCTGAGGTGGACCTTTTTTTTCTGGTGGACCTGCTGAGGTGGACCTTTTTTCTGGTGGACCTTTTTTCTGGTGGACCTGCTGAGGTGGACCTTTTTTCTGGTAGACCTTTTTTCTGGTGGACCTGCTGAGGTGGACCTTTTTTTCTGGTGGACCTGCTGAGGTGGACCTGCTGAGGTGGAGCTTTTTTCTGGTGGACCTTTTTTCTGGTGGACCTGCTGAAGCGGACCTTTTTTCTGGTGGACCTTTTTTCTGGTGGACCTGCTGAGGTGGACCTTTTTTCTGGTGGACCTGCTGAGGAGGACCTTTTTTCTGGTAGACCTTTTTTCTGGTGGACCTGCTGAGGTGGACCTTTTTTCTGGTGGACCTTTTTCTGGTGGACCTGCTGAGGTGGAACTTTTTTCTGGTGGACTTTTTTTCTGGTGGACCTGCTGAGGTGGACCCTTTTTCTGGTGGACCTGCTGAGGTGGACCTTTTTTTCTGGTGGACCTTTTTCTGGTGGACCTGCTGAGGTGGACCTTTTTTCTGGTGGACATTTTTTCTGGTGGACCTGCTGAGGTGGACCCTTTTTCTGGTGAACCTTTTTCCTGCTGGACCTGCTTAGGTCGACCTTTTTTCTGGTAGACCTTTTTTCTGGTGGACCTGCTGAGGTGGACCTTTTTTTCTGGTGGACCTGCTGAGGTGGACCTGCTGAGGTGGAGCTTTTTTCTGGTGGACCTTTTTTTTGGTGGACCTGCTGAGGTGGACCTTTTTTCTGGTGGACCTGCTGAGGTGGACCTTTTTTTTCTGGTGGACCTGCTGAGGTGGACCTTTTTTCTGGTGGACCTTATTTCTGGTGGACCTGCTGAGGTGGACCTTTTTTCTGTTAGACCTTTTTTCTGGTGGACCTGCTGAGGTGGACCTTTTTTTCTGGTGGACCTGCTGAGGTGGACCTGCTGAGGTGGAGCTTTTTTCTGGTGGACCTTTTTTCTGCTGGACCTGCTGAGGTGTACATTTTTTTCTGGTGGACCTGCTGAGGTGGACCTTTTTTCTGGTGGACCTTTTTTCTGGTGGACCTGCTGAGGTGGACCTTTTTTCTGGTGGACCTTTTTTCTGGCGGACCTGCTGAGGTGGACCTTTTTTCTGGTGGACCTTTTTTCTGGTGGACCTGCTGAGGTGGACCTTTTTTCTGGTGGACCTGCTGAGGTGGAACTTTTTTTTCTGCTGGACCTTTTTTCTGGTGGACCTGCTGAGGTGGACCTTTTTTCTGGTGGACATTTTTTCTGGTGGACCTTTTTTCTGGTGGACCTGCTGAGGTGGACCTTTTTTCGGGTGGACATTTTTCTGGTGGACCTGCTGAGGTGGAACTTTTTTCTGGTGGACTTTTTTTCTGGTGGACCTGCTGAGGTGGACCTTTGTTCTGGTGGACCTTTTTTTCTGGTGGACCTTTTTTTCTAGTGGACCTCTGAGGTGGACCTTTTTCCTGGTGGACCTTTTTTCTGGTGGACCTTTTTTCTGGTGGACCTGCTGAGGTGGACCTTTTTTCTGGTAGACCTTTTTTCTGGTGGACCTGCTGAGGTGGACCTTTTTTCTGGTGGACCTGCTGAGGTGGACCTGCTGAGGTGGACCTGCTGAGGTGGAGCTTTTTTCTGGTGGACCTTTTTTCTGGTGGACCTGCTGAGGTGGACATTTTTTCTGGTGGACCTGCTGAGGTGGACCTTTTTTCTGGTGGACCTTTTTTCTGGTGGACCTGCTGAGGTGGACCTTTTTTCTGGTGGACCTGCTGAGGTGGACCTTTCTTTCTGGTGGACCTCTGAGGTGGACCTTTTTTCTGGTGGACCTTTTTTCTGGTGGGCCTGCTGAGGTGGACCTTTCTTCTGGTGGACCTGCTGATGTGGACCTTTTTTCTGGTGGACCTTTTTTCTGGTGGACCTGCTGAGGTGGACCTTTTTTCTGATGGACCTGCTGAGGTGGACCTTTTTTTCTGGTGGACCTGCTGAGGTGGACATTTTTTCTGGTGGACCTTTTTTCTGGTGGACCTGCTGAGGTGGACCTTTTTTCTGGTGGACCTTTTTTTCTGGTGGACCTGCTGAGGTGGACCTTTTTTCTGGTGGACCTGCTGAGGTGGACCTTTTTTTCTGGTGGACTTTTTTTCTGGTGGACCTCCTGAGGTGGACCTTTTTTCTGGTGGACCTTTTTTCTGGTGGACCTGCTGAGGTGGACCTTTTTTCTGGTGGACCTTTTTTCTGGTGGACCTGCTGAGGTGGACCTTTTTTCTGGTGGACCTTTTTTTCTGGTGGACCTGCTGAGGTGGACCTTTTTTCTGGTGGACCTTTTTTTCTGGTGGACCTCCTGAGGTGGACCTTTTTTCTGGTGGACCTTTTTTCTGGTGGACCTTTTTTCTGGTGGACCTGCTGAGGTGGATCTTTTTTCTGGTGGACCTGCTGAGGTGGACCTTTTTTTCTGGTGGACCTTTTTTCTGGTGGACCTGCTGAGGTGGACCTTTTTTCTGGTGGACCTTTTTCTGGTGGACCTGCTGAGGTGGACCTTTTTTCTGGTGGAACTTTTTTCTGGTGGACCTGCTCAGGTGGACCTTTTTTTCTGGTGGACCTTTTTTTCTGGTGGACCTGCTGAGGTGGACCTTATTTCTGGTGGACCTTTTTTCTGGTGGACCTGCTGAGGTGGACCTTTTTTCTGGTGGACCTTTTTTCTGGTGGACCTGCTGAGGTGGACCTTTTTTCTGGTGGACCTTTTTTCTGGTGGACCTGCTGAGGTTGACCTTTTTTCTGGTGGACCTTTTTTCTGTTGGACCTGCTGAGGTGGACATTTTTTCTGGTGGACCTGCTGAGGTGGACCTTTTTTCTGGTGGACCTTTTTTTCTGGTGGACCTGCTGAGGTGGACCTTTTTTCTGGTGGACCTTTTTTCTGGTGGACCTGCTGAGGTGGACCTTTTTTCTGGTGGACTTTTTTTCTGGTGGACCTGCTGAGGTGGACCTTTTTTCTGGTGGACCTTTTTTCTGGTGGACCTGCTGAGGTGGACCTTTTTTTCTGGTGGACCTTTTTTCTGGTGGACCTGCTGAGGTGGACCTTTTTTTCTGGTGGACCTTTTTTCTGGTGGACCTGCTGAGGTGGACCTTTTTTCTGGTGGAACTTTTTTCTGGTGGACCTGCTGAGGTGGACCTTTTTTCTGGTGGACCTTTTTTCTGGTGGACCTGCTGAGGTTGACCTTTTTTTTGGTGGACCTGCTGAGGTGGACCTTTTTTCTGGTGGACATTTTTTCTGGTGGACCTGCTGAGGTGGACCCTTTTTCTGGTGGACCTTTTTCCTGCTGGACCTGCTTAGGTCGACCTTTTTTCTGGTAGACCTTTTTTCTGGTGGACCTGCTGAGGTGGACCTTTTTTTCTGGTGGACCTGCTGAGGTTGACCTGCTGAGGTGGAGCTTTTTTCTGGTGGACCTTTTTTTTGGTGGACCTGCTGAGGTGGACCTTTTTTCTGGTGGACCTGCTGAGGTGGACCTTTTTTTCTGGTGGACCTTTTTTCTGGTGGACCTGCTGAGGTGGACCTTTTTTCTGGTAGACCTTTTTTCTGGTGGACCTGCTGAGGTGGACCTTTTTTCTGGTGGACCTGCTGAGGTGGACCTGCTGAGGTGGAGCTTTTTTTCTGGTGGACCTTTTTTCTGGTGGACCTGCTGAGGTGTACATTTTTTTCTGGTGGACCTGCTGAGGTGGACCTTTTTTCTGGTGGACCTTTTTTCTGGTGGACCTGCTGAGGTGGACCTTTTTTCTGGTGGACCTTTTTTCTGGCGGACCTGCTGAGGTGGACCTTTTTTCTGGTGGACCTTTTTTCTGGTGGACCTGCTGAGGTGGACCTTTTTTCTGGTGGACCTGCTGAGGTGGAACTTTTTTTCTGCTGGACCTTTTTTTCTGGTGGACCTGCTGAGGTGGACCTTTTTTCTGGTGGACCTTTTTCTGGTGGACCTGCTGAGGTGGAACTTTTTTCTGGTGGACTTTTTTTCTGGTGGACCTGCTGAGGTGGACCCTTTTTCTGGTGGACCTGCTGAGGTGGACCTTTTTTTCTGGTGGACCTTTTTCTGGTAGACCTGCTGAGGTGGACCTTTTTTCTGGTGGACATTTTTTCTGGTGGACCTGCTGAGGTGGACCCTTTTTCTGGTGAACCTTTTTCCTGCTGGACCTGCTTAGGTCGACCTTTTTTCTGGTAGACCTTTTTTCTGGTGGACCTGCTGAGGTGGACCTTTTTTTCTGGTGGACCTGCTGAGGTGGACCTGCTGAGGTGGAGCTTTTTTCTGGTGGACCTTTTTTTTGGTGGACCTGCTGAGGTGGACCTTTTTTCTGGTGGACCTGCTGAGGTGGACCTTTTTTTTCTGCTGGACCTGCTGAGGTGGACCTTTTTTCTGGTGGACCTTATTTCTGGTGGACCTGCTGAGGTGGACCTTTTTTCTGGTAGACCTTTTTTCTGGTGGACCTGCTGAGGTGGACCTTTTTTTCTGGTGGACCTGCTGAGGTGGACCTGCTGAGGTGGAGCTTTTTTCTGGTGGACCTTTTTTCTGCTGGACCTGCTGAGGTGTACATTTTTTTCTGGTGGACCTGCTGAGGTGGACCTTTTTTCTGGTGGACCTTTTTTCTGGTGGACCTGCTGAGGTGGACCTTTTTTCTGGTGGACCTTTTTTCTGGCGGACCTGCTGAGGTGGACCTTTTTTCTGGTGGACCTTTTTTCTGGTGGACCTGCTGAGGTGGACCTTTTTTCTGGTGGACCTGCTGAGGTGGAACTTTTTTTCTGCTGGACCTGTTTTCTGGTGGACCTGCTGAGGTGGACCTTTTTTCTGGTGGACCTGCTGAGGTGGACCTTTTTTCTGGTGGACATTTTTTCTGGTGGACCTTTTTTCTGGTGGACCTGCTGAGGTGGACCTTTGTTCTGGTGGACCTTTTTTCTGGTGGACCTCCTGAGGTGGACCTTTGTTCTGGTGGACCTTTTTTCTGGTGGACTTCCTGAGGTGGACCTTTTTTTCTGGTGGACCTGCTGAGGTGAACCTGCTGAGGTGGAGCTTTTTTCTGGTGGACCTTTTTTCTGGTGGACCTGCTGAGGCATACCTTTTTTCTGGTGGACCTTTTTTCTGGTGGACCTGCTGAGGTGGACCTTTTTTCTGGTGGACCTGCTGAGGTGGACCTTTTTTCTGGTAGACCTTTTTTCTGGTGGACCTGCTGAGGTGGACCTTTTTTCTGGTGGACCTGCTGAGGTGGACCTTTTTTTCTGGTGGACCTTTTTTCTGGTGGACCTGCTGAGGTGGACCTTTTTTCGGGTGGACATTTTTCTGGTGGACCTGCTGAGGTGGAACTTTTTTCTGGTGGACTTTTTTTCTGGTGGACCTGCTCAGGTGGACCTTTTTTTCTGGTGGACCTTTTTTTCTGGTGGACCTGCTGAGGTGGACCTTTTTTCTGGTGGACCTTTTTTCTGGTGGACCTTTTTTCTGGTGGACCTGCTGAGGTGGACCTTTTTTCTGGTGGACCTTTTTTCTGGTGCACCTGCTGAGTTGGACCTTTTTCTAGTGGACATTTTTTCTGGTGGACCTGCTGAGGTGGACCTTTTTTCTGGTGGACCTGCTGAGGTGGACCTTTTTTCTGGTGGACCTTTTTTCTGGTGGACCTGCTGAGGTGGACCTTTTTTTCTGGTGGACCTTTTTTCTGGTGGACCTGCTCAGGTGGACCTTTTTTCTGGTGGACCTTTTTTCTGGTGGACCTGCTGAGGTGGACCTTTTTTCTGGTGGACCTTTTTTCTGGTGGACCTCCTGAGGTTGACCTTTTTTTTGGTGGACCTGCTGAGGTGGACATTTTTCTGGTGGACATTTTTTCTGGTGGACCTGCTGAGGTGGACCCTTTTTCTGGTGGACCTTTTTTCTGGTGGACCTGCTGAGGTGGACCTTTTTTCTGGTGGACCTTTTTTCTGGTGGACCTGCTGAGGTGGACCTTTTTTCTGGTGGACCTTTTTTCTGGTGGACCTGCTGAGGTGGACCTTTTTTCTGGTGGACCTTTTTTCTGGTGGACCTGCTGAGGTGGACCTTTTTTCTGGTGGACCTTTTTTCTGGTGGACCTGCTGAGGTGGACCTTTTTTCTGGTGGACCTTTTTTCTGGTGGACCTGCTGAGGTGGACCTTTGTTCTGGTGGACCTTTTTTTCTGGTGCACCTTTTTTTCTGGTGGACCTCTGAGGTGGACCTTTTTCCTGGTGGACCTTTTTTCTGGTGGACATTTTTTCTGGTGGACCTGCTGAGGTGGACCTTTTTTCTGGTGGACCTTTTTTCTGGTGGGCCTGCTGAGGTGGACCTTTTTTCTGGTGGACCTGCTGAGGTGGACCTTTTTTCTGGTGGACCTTTTTTCTGGTGGACCTGCTGAGGTGGACCTTTTTTCTGATGGACCTTTTTTCTGGTGGACCTGCTGAGGTGGACCTTTTTTCTGGTGGACCTGCTGAGGTGGACCTTTTTTTCTGGTGGACCTGCTGAGGTGGACCTTTTTTCTGGTGGACCTTTTTTCTGGTGGACCTGCTGAGGTGGACCTTTTTTCTGGTGGACCTTTTTTCTGGTGGACCTGCTGAGGTGGACCTTTTTTCTGGTGGACCTGCTGAGGTGGACCTTTTTTCTGGTGGACCTTTTTTCTGGTGGACCTTTTTTCTGGTGGACCTGCTGAGGTGGACCTTTTTTCTGGTGGACCTTTTTTCTGGTGGACCTGCTGAGGTGGAACTTTTTTTCTGGTGGACCTGCTGAGGTGGACCTGCTGAGGTGGAGCTTTTTTCTGGTGGACCTTTTTTCTGCTGGACTTGCTGAGGTGTACATTTTTTTCTGGTGGACCTGCTGAGGTGGACCTTTTTTCTGGTGGACATTTTTTCTGGTGGACCTTTTTTCTGGTGGACCTGCTGAGGTGGACCTTTGTTCTGGTGGACCTTTTTTCTGGTGGACCTCCTGAGGTGGACCTTTGTTCTGGTGGACCTTTTTTCTGGTGGACCTCCTGAGGTGGACCTTTTTTTTCTGGTGGACCTGCTGAGGTGAACCTGCTGAGGTGGAGCTTTTTTCTGGTGGACCTTTTTTCTGGTGGACCTGCTGAGGTGGACCTTTGTTCTGGTGGACCTTTTTTTCTGGTTGACCTTTTTTTCTGGTGGACCTCTGAGGTGGACCTTTTTCCTGGTGGACCTTTTTTCTGGTGGACCTTTTTTCTGGTGGACCTGCTGAGGTGGACCTTTTTTCTGGTAGACCTTTTTTCTGGTGGACCTGCTGAGGTGGACCTTTTTTCTGGTGGACCTGCTGAGGTGGACCTGCTGAGGTGGACCTGCTGAGGTGGAGCTTTTTTCTGGTGGACCTTTTTTCTGGTGGACCTGCTGAGGTGGACATTTTTTCTGGTGGACCTGCTGAGGTGGACCTTTTTTCTGGTGGACCTTTTTTCTGGTGGACCTGCTGAGGTGGACCTTTTTTCTGGTGGACCTGCTGAGGTGGACCTTTCTTTCTGGTGGACCTCTGAGGTGGACCTTTTTTCTGGTGGACCTTTTTTCTGGTGGGCCTGCTGAGGTGGACCTTTCTTCTGGTGGACCTGCTGAGGTGGACCTTTTTTCTGGTGGACCTTTTTTCTGGTGGACCTGCTGAGGTGGACCTTTTTTCTGATGGACCTGCTGAGGTGGACCTTTTTTTCTGGTGGACCTGCTGAGGTGGACATTTTTTCTGGTGGACCTTTTTTCTGGTGGACCTGCTGAGGTGGACCTTTTTTCTGGTGGACATTTTTTCTGGTGGACCTGCTGAGGTGGACCTTTTTTCTGGTGGACCTGCTGAGGTGGACCTTTTTTTCTGGTGGACTTTTTTTCTGGTGGACCTCCTGAGGTGGACCTTTTTTCTGGTGGACCTTTTTTCTGGTGGACCTGCTGAGGTGGACCTTTTTTCTGGTGGACCTTTTTTCTGGTGGACCTTTTTTCTGGTGGACCTGCTGAGGTGGACCTTTTTTCTGGTGGACCTTTTTTTCTGGTGGACCTGCTGAGGTGGACCTTTTTTCTGGTGGACCTTTTTTTCTGGTGGACCTGCTGAGGTGGACCTTTTTTCTGGTGGACCTTTTTTCTGGTGGACCTTTTTTCTGGTGGACCTGCTGAGGTGGATCTTTTTTCTGGTGGACCTGCTGAGGTGGACCTTTTTTTCTGGTGGACCTTTTTTCTGGTGGACCTGCTGAGGTGGACCTTTTTTCTGGTGGACCTTTTTCTGGTGGACCTGCTGAGGTGGACCTTTTTTCTGGTGGAACTTTTTTCTGGTGGACCTGCTCAGGTGGACCTTTTTTTCTGGTGGACCTTTTTTTCTGGTGGACCTGCTGAGGTGGACCTTATTTCTGATGGACCTTTTTTCTGGTGGACCTGCTGAGGTGGACCTTTTTTCTGGTGGACCTTTTTTCTGGTGGACCTGCTGAGGTGGACCTTTTTTCTGGTGGACCTTTTTTCTGGTGGACCTGCTGAGGTGGACCTTTGTTCTGGTGTGACCTTTTTTCTGGTGGACCTCCTGAGGTGGACCTTTGTTCTGGTGGACCTTTTTTTCTGGTGCACCTTTTTTTCTGGTGGACCTCTGAGGTGGACCTTTTTCCTGGTGGACCTTTTTTCTGGTGGACCTTTTTTCTGGTGGACCTGCTGAGGTGGACCTTTTTTCTGGTGGACCTTTTTTCTGGTGGACCTGCTGAGGTGGACCTTTTTTCTGGTGGACCTTTTTTCTGGTGGACCTGCTGAGGTGGACCTTTTTTTCTGGTGGACCTGCTGAGGTGGACCTGCTGAGGTGGAGCTTTTTTCTGGTGGACCTTTTTTCTGGTGGACCTGCTGAAGCGGACCTTTTTTCTGGTGGACCTTTTTTCTGGTGGACCTGCTGAAGCGGACCTTTTTTCTGGTGGACCTTTTTTCTGGTGGACCTGCTGAGGTGGACCTTTTTTCTGGTGGACCTGCTGAGGAGGACCTTTTTTCTGGTAGACCTTTTTTCTGGTGGACCTGCTGAGGTGGACCTTTTTTCTGGTGGACCTTTTTCTGGTGGACCTGCTGAGGTGGAACTTTTTTCTGGTGGACTTTTTTTCTGGTGGACCTGCTGAGGTGGACCCTTTTTCTGGTGGACCTGCTGAGGTGGACCTTTTTTTCTGGTGGACCTTTTTCTGGTGGACCTGCTGAGGTGGACCTTTTTTCTGGTGGACATTTTTTCTGGTGGACCTGCTGAGGTGGACCCTTTTTCTGGTGAACCTTTTTCCTGCTGGACCTGCTTAGGTCGACCTTTTTTCTGGTAGACCTTTTTTCTGGTGGACCTGCTGAGGTGGACCTTTTTTTCTGGTGGACCTGCTGAGGTGGACCTGCTGAGGTGGAGCTTTTTTCTGGTGGACCTTTTTTTTGGTGGACCTGCTGAGGTGGACCTTTTTTCTGGTGGACCTGCTGAGGTGGACCTTTTTTTTCTGGTGGACCTGCTGAGGTGGACCTTTTTTCTGGTGGACCTTATTTCTGGTGGACCTGCTGAGGTGGACCTTTTTTCTGTTAGACCTTTTTTCTGGTGGACCTGCTGAGGTGGACCTTTTTTTCTGGTGGACCTGCTGAGGTGGACCTGCTGAGGTGGAGCTTTTTTCTGGTGGACCTTTTTTCTGCTGGACCTGCTGAGGTGTACATTTTTTTCTGGTGGACCTGCTGAGGTGGACCTTTTTTCTGGTGGACCTTTTTTCTGGTGGACCTGCTGAGGTGGACCTTTTTTCTGGTGGACCTTTTTTCTGGCGGACCTGCTGAGGTGGACCTTTTTTCTGGTGGACCTTTTTTCTGGTGGACCTGCTGAGGTGGACCTTTTTTCTGGTGGACCTGCTGAGGTGGACCTTTTTTCTGGTGGACCTTTTTTCTGGTGGACCTGCTGAGGTGGACCTTTTTTCTGGTGGACCTGCTGAGGTGGAACTTTTTTTCTGCTGGACCTTTTTTCTGGTGGACCTGCTGAGGTGGACCTTTTTTCTGGTGGACCTGCTGAGGTGGACCTTTTTTCTGGTGGACATTTTTTCTGGTGGACCTTTTTTCTGGTGGACCTGCTGAGGTGGACCTTTTTTCGGGTGGACATTTTTCTGGTGGACCTGCTGAGGTGGAACTTTTTTCTGGTGGACTTTTTTTCTGGTGGACCTGCTGAGGTGGACCTTTGTTCTGGTGGACCTTTTTTTCTGGTGGACCTTTTTTTCTAGTGGACCTCTGAGGTGGACCTTTTTCCTGGTGGACCTTTTTTCTGGTGGACCTTTTTTCTGGTGGACCTGCTGAGGTGGACCTTTTTTCTGGTAGACCTTTTTTCTGGTGGACCTGCTGAGGTGGACCTTTTTTCTGGTGGACCTGCTGAGGTGGACCTGCTGAGGTGGACCTGCTGAGGTGGAGCTTTTTTCTGGTGGACCTTTTTTCTGGTGGACCTGCTGAGGTGGACATTTTTTCTGGTGGACCTGCTGAGGTGGACCTTTTTTCTGGTGGACCTTTTTTCTGGTGGACCTGCTGAGGTGGACCTTTTTTCTGGTGGACCTGCTGAGGTGGACCTTTCTTTCTGGTGGACCTCTGAGGTGGACCTTTTTTCTGGTGGACCTTTTTTCTGGTGGGCCTGCTGAGGTGGACCTTTCTTCTGGTGGACCTGCTGATGTGGACCTTTTTTCTGGTGGACCTTTTTTCTGGTGGACCTGCTGAGGTGGACCTTTTTTCTGATGGACCTGCTGAGGTGGACCTTTTTTTCTGGTGGACCTGCTGAGGTGGACATTTTTTCTGGTGGACCTTTTTTCTGGTGGACCTGCTGAGGTGGACCTTTTTTCTGGTGGACCTTTTTTCTGGTGGACCTGCTGAGGTGGACCTTTTTTCTGGTGGACCTGCTGAGGTGGACCTTTTTTTCTGGTGGACTTTTTTTCTGGTGGACCTCCTGAGGTGGACCTTTTTTCTGGTGGACCTTTTTTCTGGTGGACCTGCTGAGGTGGACCTTTTTTCTGGTGGACCTTTTTTCTGGTGGACCTGCTGAGGTGGACCTTTTTTCTGGTGGACCTTTTTTTCTGGTGGACCTGCTGAGGTGGACCTTTTTTCTGGTGGACCTTTTTTTCTGGTGGACCTCCTGAGGTGGACCTTTTTTCTGGTGGACCTTTTTTCTGGTGGACCTTTTTTCTGGTGGACCTGCTGAGGTGGATCTTTTTTCTGGTGGACCTGCTGAGGTGGACCTTTTTTTCTGGTGGACCTTTTTTCTGGTGGACCTGCTGAGGTGGACCTTTTTTCTGGTGGACCTTTTTCTGGTGGACCTGCTGAGGTGGACCTTTTTTCTGGTGGAACTTTTTTCTGGTGGACCTGCTCAGGTGGACCTTTTTTTCTGGTGGACCTTTTTTTCTGGTGGACCTGCTGAGGTGGACCTTATTTCTGGTGGACCTTTTTTCTGGTGGACCTGCTGAGGTGGACCTTTTTTCTGGTGGACCTTTTTTCTGGTGGACCTGCTGAGGTGGACCTTTTTTCTGGTGGACCTTTTTTCTGGTGGACCTGCTGAGGTGGACCTTTTTTCTGGTGGACCTTTTTTCTGTTGGACCTGCTGAGGTGGACATTTTTTCTGGTGGACCTGCTGAGGTGGACCTTTTTTCTGGTGGACCTTTTTTTCTGGTGGACCTGCTGAGGTGGACCTTTTTTCTGGTGGACCTTTTTTCTGGTGGACCTGCTGAGGTGGACCTTTTTTCTGGTGGACTTTTTTTCTGGTGGACCTGCTGAGGTGGACCTTTTTTCTGGTGGACCTTTTTTCTGGTGGACCTGCTGAGGTGGAACTTTTTTTCTGGTGGACCTTTTTTCTGGTGGACCTGCTGAGGTGGACCTTTTTTCTGGTGGACCTTTTTTCTGGTGGACCTGCTGAGGTGGACCTTTTTTCTGGTGGAACTTTTTTCTGGTGGACCTGCTGAGGTGGACCTTTTTTCTGGTGGACCTTTTTTCTGGTGGACCTGCTGAGGTTGACCTTTTTTTTGGTGGACCTGCTGAGGTGGACCTTTTTTCTGGTGGACCTGCTGAGGTGGACCCTTTTTCTGGTGGACCTTTTTCCTGCTGGACCTGCTTAGGTCGACCTTTTTTCTGGTAGACCTTTTTTCTGGTGGACCTGCTGAGGTGGACCTTTTTTTCTGGTGGACCTGCTGAGGTTGACCTGCTGAGGTGGAGCTTTTTTCTGGTGGACCTTTTTTTTGGTGGACCTGCTGAGGTGGACCTTTTTTCTGGTGGACCTGCTGAGGTGGACCTTTTTTTCTGGTGGACCTTTTTTCTGGTGGACCTGCTGAGGTGGACCTTTTTTCTGGTAGACCTTTTTTCTGGTGGACCTGCTGAGGTGGACCTTTTTTCTGGTGGACCTGCTGAGGTGGACCTGCTGAGGTGCAGCTTTTTTTCTGGTGGACCTTTTTTCTGGTGGACCTGCTGAGGTGTACATTTTTTTCTGGTGGACCTGCTGAGGTGGACCTTTTTTCTGGTGGACCTTTTTTCTGGTGGACCTGCTGAGGTGGACCTTTTTTCTGGTGGACCTTTTTTCTGGCGGACCTGCTGAGGTGGACCTTTTTTCTGGTGGACCTTTTTTCTGGTGGACCTGCTGAGGTGGACCTTTTTTCTGGTGGACCTGCTGAGGTGGAACTTTTTTTCTGCTGGACCTTTTTTTCTGGTGGACCTGCTGAGGTGGACCTTTTTTCTGGTGGACCTTTTTCTGGTGGACCTGCTGAGGTGGAACTTTTTTCTGGTGGACTTTTTTTCTGGTGGACCTGCTGAGGTGGACCCTTTTTCTGGTGGACCTGCTGAGGTGGACCTTTTTTTCTGGTGGACCTTTTTCTGGTAGACCTGCTGAGGTGGACCTTTTTTCTGGTGGACATTTTTTCTGGTGGACCTGCTGAGGTGGACCCTTTTTCTGGTGAACCTTTTTCCTGCTGGACCTGCTTAGGTCGACCTTTTTTCTGGTAGACCTTTTTTCTGGTGGACCTGCTGAGGTGGACCTTTTTTTCTGGTGGACCTGCTGAGGTGGACCTGCTGAGGTGGAGCTTTTTTCTGGTGGACCTTTTTTTTGGTGGACCTGCTGAGGTGGACCTTTTTTCTGGTGGACCTGCTGAGGTGGACCTTTTTTTTCTGGTGGACCTGCTGAGGTGGACCTTTTTTCTGGTGGACCTTATTTCTGGTGGACCTGCTGAGGTGGACCTTTTTTCTGGTAGACCTTTTTTCTGGTGGACCTGCTGAGGTGGACCTTTTTTTCTGGTGGACCTGCTGAGGTGGACCTTTTTTCTGGTAGACCTTTTTTCTGGTGGACCTGCTGAGGTGGACCTTTTTTTCTGGTGGACCTGCTGAGGTGGACCTGCTGAGGTGGAGCTTTTTTCTGGTGGACCTTTTTTCTGCTGGACCTGCTGAGGTGTACATTTTTTTCTGGTGGACCTGCTGAGGTGGACCTTTTTTCTGGTGGACCTTTTTTCTGGTGGACCTGCTGAGGTGGACCTTTTTTCTGGTGGACCTTTTTTCTGGCGGACCTGCTGAGGTGGACCTTTTTTCTGGTGGACCTTTTTTCTGGTGGACCTGCTGAGGTGGACCTTTTTTCTGGTGGACCTGCTGAGGTGGAACTTTTTTTCTGCTGGACCTTTTTTCTGGTGGACCTGCTGAGGTGGACCTTTTTTCTGGTGGACCTGCTGAGGTGGACCTTTTTTCTGGTGGACATTTTTTCTGGTGGACCTTTTTTCTGGTGGACCTGCTGAGGTGGACCTTTGTTCTGGTGGACCTTTTTTCTGGTGGACCTCCTGAGGTGGACCTTTGTTCTGGTGGACCTTTTTTCTGGTGGACTTCCTGAGGTGGACCTTTTTTTCTGGTGGACCTGCTGAGGTGAACCTGCTGAGGTGGAGCTTTTTTCTGGTGGACCTTTTTTCTGGTGGACCTGCTGAGGCATACCTTTTTTCTGGTGGACCTTTTTTCTGGTGGACCTGCTGAGGTGGACCTTTTTTCTGGTGGACCTGCTGAGGTGGACCTTTTTTCTGGTAGACCTTTTTTCTGGTGGACCTGCTGAGGTGGACCTTTTTTCTGGTGGACCTGCTGAGGTGGACCTTTTTTTCTGGTGGACCTTTTTTCTGGTGGACCTGCTGAGGTGGACCTTTTTTCGGGTGGACATTTTTCTGGTGGACCTGCTGAGGTGGAACTTTTTTCTGGTGGACTTTTTTTCTGGTGGACCTGCTCAGGTGGACCTTTTTTTCTGGTGGACCTTTTTTTCTGGTGGACCTGCTGAGGTGGACCTTTTTTCTGGTGGACCTTTTTTCTGGTGGACCTTTTTTCTGGTGGACCTGCTGAGGTGGACCTTTTTTCTGGCGGACCTTTTTTCTGGTGCACCTGCTGAGTTGGACCTTTTTCTAGTGGACATTTTTTCTGGTGGACCTGCTGAGGTGGACCTTTTTTCTGGTGGACCTGCTGAGGTGGACCTTTTTTCTGGTGGACCTTTTTTCTGGTGGACCTGCTGAGGTGGACCTTTTTTTCTGGTGGACCTTTTTTCTGGTGGACCTGCTCAGGTGGACCTTTTTTCTGGTGGACCTTTTTTCTGGTGGACCTGCTGAGGTGGACCTTTTTTCGGGTGGACATTTTTCTGGTGGACCTGCTGAGGTGGAACTTTTTTCTGGTGGACTTTTTTTCTGGTGGACCTGCTGAGGTGGACCTTTGTTCTGGTGGACCTTTTTTTCTGGTGGACCTTTTTTTCTAGTGGACCTCTGAGGTGGACCTTTTTCCTGGTGGACCTTTTTTCTGGTGGACCTTTTTTCTGGTGGACCTGCTGAGGTGGACCTTTTTTCTGGTAGACCTTTTTTCTGGTGGACCTGCTGAGGTGGACCTTTTTTCTGGTGGACCTGCTGAGGTGGACCTGCTGAGGTGGACCTGCTGAGGTGGAGCTTTTTTCTGGTGGACCTTTTTTCTGGTGGACCTGCTGAGGTGGACATTTTTTCTGGTGGACCTGCTGAGGTGGACCTTTTTTCTGGTGGACCTTTTTTCTGGTGGACCTGCTGAGGTGGACCTTTTTTCTGGTGGACCTGCTGAGGTGGACCTTTCTTTCTGGTGGACCTCTGAGGTGGACCTTTTTTCTGGTGGACCTTTTTTCTGGTGGGCCTGCTGAGGTGGACCTTTCTTCTGGTGGACCTGCTGATGTGGACCTTTTTTCTGGTGGACCTTTTTTCTGGTGGACCTGCTGAGGTGGACCTTTTTTCTGATGGACCTGCTGAGGTGGACCTTTTTTTCTGGTGGACCTGCTGAGGTGGACATTTTTTCTGGTGGACCTTTTTTCTGGTGGACCTGCTGAGGTGGACCTTTTTTCTGGTGGACCTTTTTTCTGGTGGACCTGCTGAGGTGGACCTTTTTTCTGGTGGACCTGCTGAGGTGGACCTTTTTTTCTGGTGGACTTTTTTTCTGGTGGACCTCCTGAGGTGGACCTTTTTTCTGGTGGACCTTTTTTCTGGTGGACCTGCTGAGGTGGACCTTTTTTCTGGTGGACCTTTTTTCTGGTGGACCTGCTGAGGTGGACCTTTTTTCTGGTGGACCTTTTTTTCTGGTGGACCTGCTGAGGTGGACCTTTTTTCTGGTGGACCTTTTTTTCTGGTGGACCTCCTGAGGTGGACCTTTTTTCTGGTGGACCTTTTTTCTGGTGGACCTTTTTTCTGGTGGACCTGCTGAGGTGGATCTTTTTTCTGGTGGACCTGCTGAGGTGGACCTTTTTTTCTGGTGGACCTTTTTTCTGGTGGACCTGCTGAGGTGGACCTTTTTTCTGGTGGACCTTTTTCTGGTGGACCTGCTGAGGTGGACCTTTTTTCTGGTGGAACTTTTTTCTGGTGGACCTGCTCAGGTGGACCTTTTTTTCTGGTGGACCTTTTTTTCTGGTGGACCTGCTGAGGTGGACCTTATTTCTGGTGGACCTTTTTTCTGGTGGACCTGCTGAGGTGGACCTTTTTTCTGGTGGACCTTTTTTCTGGTGGACCTGCTGAGGTGGACCTTTTTTCTGGTGGACCTTTTTTCTGGTGGACCTGCTGAGGTGGACCTTTTTTCTGGTGGACCTTTTTTCTGTTGGACCTGCTGAGGTGGACATTTTTTCTGGTGGACCTGCTGAGGTGGACCTTTTTTCTGGTGGACCTTTTTTTCTGGTGGACCTGCTGAGGTGGACCTTTTTTCTGGTGGACCTTTTTTCTGGTGGACCTGCTGAGGTGGACCTTTTTTCTGGTGGACTTTTTTTCTGGTGGACCTGCTGAGGTGGACCTTTTTTCTGGTGGACCTTTTTTCTGGTGGACCTGCTGAGGTGGAACTTTTTTTCTGGTGGACCTTTTTTCTGGTGGACCTGCTGAGGTGGACCTTTTTTCTGGTGGACCTTTTTTCTGGTGGACCTGCTGAGGTGGACCTTTTTTCTGGTGGAACTTTTTTCTGGTGGACCTGCTGAGGTGGACCTTTTTTCTGGTGGACCTTTTTTCTGGTGGACCTGCTGAGGTTGACCTTTTTTTTGGCGGACCTGCTGAGGTGGACCTTTTTTCTGGTGGACCTGCTGAGGTGGACCCTTTTTCTGGTGGACCTTTTTCCTGCTGGACCTGCTTAGGTCGACCTTTTTTTCTGGTAGACCTTTTTTCTGGTGGACCTGCTGAGGTGGACCTTTTTTTCTGGTGGACCTGCTGAGGTTGACCTGCTGAGGTGGAGCTTTTTTCTGGTGGACCTTTTTTTTGGTGGACCTGCTGAGGTGGACCTTTTTTTCTGGTGGACCTTTTTTCTGGTGGACCTGCTGAGGTGGACTTTTTTTCTGGTAGACCTTTTTTCTGGTGGACCTGCTGAGGTGGACCTTTTTTCTGGTGGACCTGCTGAGGTGGACCTGCTGAGGTGCAGCTTTTTTTCTGGTGGACCTTTTTTCTGGTGGACCTGCTGAGGTGTACATTTTTTTCTGGTGGACCTGCTGAGGTGGACCTTTTTTCTGGTGGACCTTTTTTCTGGTGGACCTGCTGAGGTGGACCTTTTTTCTGGTGGACCTTTTTTCTGGCGGACCTGCTGAGGTGGACCTTTTTTCTGGTGGACCTTTTTTCTGGTGGACCTGCTGAGGTGGACCTTTTTTCTGGTGGACCTGCTGAGGTGGAACTTTTTTTCTGCTGGACCTTTTTTTCTGGTGGACCTGCTGAGGTGGACCTTTTTTCTGGTGGACCTTTTTCTGGTGGACCTGCTGAGGTGGAACTTTTTTCTGGTGGACTTTTTTTCTGGTGGACCTGCTGAGGTGGACCCTTTTTCTGGTGGACCTGCTGAGGTGGACCTTTTTTTCTGGTGGACCTTTTTCTGGTAGACCTGCTGAGGTGGACCTTTTTTCTGGTGGACATTTTTTCTGGTGGACCTGCTGAGGTGGACCCTTTTTCTGGTGAACCTTTTTCCTGCTGGACCTGCTTAGGTCGACCTTTTTTCTGGTAGACCTTTTTTCTGGTGGACCTGCTGAGGTGGACCTTTTTTTCTGGTGGACCTGCTGAGGTGGACCTGCTGAGGTGGAGCTTTTTTCTGGTGGACCTTTTTTTTGGTGGACCTGCTGAGGTGGACCTTTTTTCTGGTGGACCTGCTGAGGTGGACCTTTTTTTTCTGGTGGACCTGCTGAGGTGGACCTTTTTTCTGGTGGACCTTATTTCTGGTGGACCTGCTGAGGTGGACCTTTTTTCTGGTAGACCTTTTTTCTGGTGGACCTGCTGAGGTGGACCTTTTTTTCTGGTGGACCTGCTGAGGTGGACCTTTTTTCTGGTAGACCTTTTTTCTGGTGGACCTGCTGAGGTGGACCTTTTTTTCTGGTGGACCTGCTGAGGTGGACCTGCTGAGGTGGAGCTTTTTTCTGGTGGACCTTTTTTCTGCTGGACCTGCTGAGGTGTACATTTTTTTCTGGTGGACCTGCTGAGGTGGACCTTTTTTCTGGTGGACCTTTTTTCTGGTGGACCTGCTGAGGTGGACCTTTTTTCTGGTGGACCTTTTTTCTGGCGGACCTGCTGAGGTGGACCTTTTTTCTGGTGGACCTTTTTTCTGGTGGACCTGCTGAGGTGGACCTTTTTTCTGGTGGACCTGCTGAGGTGGAACTTTTTTTCTGCTGGACCTTTTTTCTGGTGGACCTGCTGAGGTGGACCTTTTTTCTGGTGGACCTGCTGAGGTGGACCTTTTTTCTGGTGGACATTTTTTCTGGTGGACCTTTTTTCTGGTGGACCTGCTGAGGTGGACCTTTGTTCTGGTGGACCTTTTTTCTGGTGGACCTCCTGAGGTGGACCTTTGTTCTGGTGGACCTTTTTTCTGGTGGACTTCCTGAGGTGGACCTTTTTTTCTGGTGGACCTGCTGAGGTGAACCTGCTGAGGTGGAGCTTTTTTCTGGTGGACCTTTTTTCTGGTGGACCTGCTGAGGCATACCTTTTTTCTGGTGGACCTTTTTTCTGGTGGACCTGCTGAGGTGGACCTTTTTTCTGGTGGACCTGCTGAGGTGGACCTTTTTTCTGGTAGACCTTTTTTCTGGTGGACCTGCTGAGGTGGACCTTTTTTCTGGTGGACCTGCTGAGGTGGACCTTTTTTTCTGGTGGACCTTTTTTCTGGTGGACCTGCTGAGGTGGACCTTTTTTCGGGTGGACATTTTTCTGGTGGACCTGCTGAGGTGGAACTTTTTTCTGGTGGACTTTTTTTCTGGTGGACCTGCTCAGGTGGACCTTTTTTTCTGGTGGACCTTTTTTTCTGGTGGACCTGCTGAGGTGGACCTTTTTTCTGGTGGACCTTTTTTCTGGTGGACCTTTTTTCTGGTGGACCTGCTGAGGTGGACCTTTTTTCTGGCGGACCTTTTTTCTGGTGCACCTGCTGAGTTGGACCTTTTTCTAGTGGACATTTTTTCTGGTGGACCTGCTGAGGTGGACCTTTTTTCTGGTGGACCTGCTGAGGTGGACCTTTTTTCTGGTGGACCTTTTTTCTGGTGGACCTGCTGAGGTGGACCTTTTTTTCTGGTGGACCTTTTTTCTGGTGGACCTGCTCAGGTGGACCTTTTTTCTGGTGGACCTTTTTTCTGGTGGACCTGCTGAGGTGGACCTTTTTTCTGGTGGACCTTTTTTCTGGTGGACCTCCTGAGGTTGACCTTTTTTTTGGTGGACCTGCTGAGGTGGACATTTTTCTGGTGGACATTTTTTCTGGTGGACCTGCTGAGGTGGACCCTTTTTCTGGTGGACCTTTTTTCTGGTGGACCTGCTGAGGTGGACCTTTTTTCTGGTGGACCTTTTTTCTGGTGGACCTGCTGAGGTGGACCTTTTTTCTGGTGGACCTTTTTTCTGGTGGACCTGCTGAGGTGGACCTTTTTTCTGGTGGACCTTTTTTCTGGTGGACCTGCTGAGGTGGACCTTTTTTCTGGTGGACCTTTTTTCTGGTGGACCTGCTGAGGTGGACCTTTTTTCTGGTGGACCTTTTTTCTGGTGGACCTGCTGAGGTGGACCTTTGTTCTGGTGGACCTTTTTTTCTGGTGCACCTTTTTTTCTGGTGGACCTCTGAGGTGGACCTTTTTCCTGGTGGACCTTTTTTCTGGTGGACATTTTTTCTGGTGGACCTGCTGAGGTGGACCTTTTTTCTGGTGGACCTTTTTTCTGGTGGGCCTGCTGAGGTGGACCTTTTTTCTGGTGGACCTGCTGAGGTGGACCTTTTTTCTGGTGGACCTTTTTTCTGGTGGACCTGCTGAGGTGGACCTTTTTTCTGATGGACCTTTTTTCTGGTGGACCTGCTGAGGTGGACCTTTTTTCTGGTGGACCTGCTGAGGTGGACCTTTTTTTCTGGTGGACCTGCTGAGGTGGACCTTTTTTCTGGTGGACCTTTTTTCTGGTGGACCTGCTGAGGTGGACCTTTTTTCTGGTGGACCTTTTTTCTGGTGGACCTGCTGAGGTGGACCTTTTTTCTGGTGGACCTGCTGAGGTGGACCTTTTTTTCTGGTGGACTTTTTTTCTGGTGGACCTCCTGAGGTGGACCTTTTTTCTGGTGGACCTTTTTTCTGGTGGACCTGCTGAGGTGGACCTTTTTTCTGGTGGACCTTTTTTCTGGTGGACCTTTTTTCTGGTGGACCTGCTGAGGTGGACCTTTTTTCTGGTGGACCTTTTTTCTGGTGGACCTGCTGAGGTGGAACTTTTTTTCTGGTGGACCTGCTGAGGTGGACCTGCTGAGGTGGAGCTTTTTTCTGGTGGACCTTTTTTCTGCTGGACCTGCTGAGGTGTACATTTTTTTCTGGTGGACCTGCTGAGGTGGACCTTTTTTCTGATGGACCTTTTTTCTGGTGGACCTTTTTTCTGGTGGACCTGCTGAGGTGGACCTTTGTTCTGGTGGACCTTTTTTCTGGTGGACCTCCTGAGGTGGACCTTTGTTCTGGTGGACCTTTTTTCTGGTGGACCTCCTGAGGTGGACCTTTTTTTTCTGGTGGACCTGCTGAGGTGAACCTGCTGAGGTGGAGCTTTTTTCTGGTGGACCTTTTTTCTGGTGGACCTGCTGAGGTGGACCTTTGTTCTGGTGGACCTTTTTTTCTGGTGGACCTTTTTTTCTGGTGGACCTCTGAGGTGGACCTTTTTCCTGGTGGACCTTTTTTCTGGTGGACCTTTTTTCTGGTGGACCTGCTGAGGTGGACCTTTTTTCTGGTAGACCTTTTTTCTGGTGGACCTGCTGAGGTGGACCTTTTTTCTGGTGGACCTGCTGAGGTGGACCTGCTGAGGTGGACCTGCTGAGGTGGAGCTTTTTTCTGGTGGACCTTTTTTCTGGTGGACCTGCTGAGGTGGACATTTTTTCTGGTGGACCTGCTGAGGTGGACCTTTTTTCTGGTGGACCTTTTTTCTGGTGGACCTGCTGAGGTGGACCTTTTTTCTGGTGGACCTGCTGAGGTGGACCTTTCTTTCTGGTGGACCTCTGAGGTGGACCTTTTTTCTGGTGGACCTTTTTTCTGGTGGGCCTGCTGAGGTGGACCTTTCTTCTGGTGGACCTGCTGAGGTGGACCTTTTTTCTGGTGGACCTTTTTTCTGGTGGACCTGCTGAGGTGGACCTTTTTTCTGATGGACCTGCTGAGGTGGACCTTTTTTTCTGGTGGACCTGCTGAGGTGGACATTTTTTCTGGTGGACCTTTTTTCTGGTGGACCTGCTGAGGTGGACCTTTTTTCTGGTGGACATTTTTTCTGGTGGACCTGCTGAGGTGGACCTTTTTTCTGGTGGACCTGCTGAGGTGGACCTTTTTTTCTGGTGGACTTTTTTTCTGGTGGACCTCCTGAGGTGGACCTTTTTTCTGGTGGACCTTTTTTCTGGTGGACCTGCTGAGGTGGACCTTTTTTCTGGTGGACCTTTTTTCTGGTGGACCTTTTTTCTGGTGGACCTGCTGAGGTGGACCTTTTTTCTGGTGGACCTTTTTTTCTGGTGGACCTGCTGAGGTGGACCTTTTTTCTGGTGGACCTTTTTTTCTGGTGGACCTGCTGAGGTGGACCTTTTTTCTGGTGGACCTTTTTTCTGGTGGACCTGCTGAGGTGGATCTTTTTTCTGGTGGACCTGCTGAGGTGGACCTTTTTTTCTGGTGGACCTTTTTTCTGGTGGACCTGCTGAGGTGGACCTTTTTTCTGGTGGACCTTTTTCTGGTGGACCTGCTGAGGTGGACCTTTTTTCTGGTGGAACTTTTTTCTGGTGGACCTGCTCAGGTGGACCTTTTTTTCTGGTGGACCTTTTTTTCTGGTGGACCTGCTGAGGTGGACCTTATTTCTGGTGGACCTTTTTTCTGGTGGACCTGCTGAGGTGGACCTTTTTTCTGGTGGACCTTTTTTCTGGTGGACCTGCTGAGGTGGACCTTTTTTCTGGTGGACCTTTTTTCTGGTGGACCTGCTGAGGTGGACCTTTGTTCTGGTGTGACCTTTTTTCTGGTGGACCTCCTGAGGTGGACCTTTGTTCTGGTGGACCTTTTTTTCTGGTGCACCTTTTTTTCTGGTGGACCTCTGAGGTGGACCTTTTTCCTGGTGGACCTTTTTTCTGGTGGACCTTTTTTCTGGTGGACCTGCTGAGGTGGACCTTTTTTCTGGTGGACCTTTTTTCTGGTGGACCTGCTGAGGTGGACCTTTTTTCTGGTGGACCTGCTGAGGTGGACCTTTCTTTCTGGTGGACCTCTGAGGTGGACCTTTTTTCTGGTGGACCTTTTTTCTGGTGGACCTGCTGAGGTGGACCTTTTTTCTGGTGGACCTTTTTTCTGGTGGGCTTGCTGAGGTGGACCTTTCTTCTGGTGGACCTGCTGAGGTGGACCTTTTTTCTGGTGGACCTTTTTTCTGGTGGACCTGCTGAGGTGGACCTTTTTTCTGATGGACCTTTTTTCTGGTGGACCTGCTGAGGTGGACCTTTTTTCTGGTGGACCTGCTGAGGTGGACCTTTTTTTCTGGTGGACCTGCTGAGGTGGACCTTTTTTCTGGTGGACCTTTTTTCTGGTGGACCTGCTGAGGTGGACCTTTTTTCTGGTGGACCTTTTTTCTGGTGGACCTGCTGAGGTGGACCTTTTTTCTGGTGGACCTGCTGAGGTGGACCTTTTTTTCTGGTGGACTTTTTTTCTGGTGGACCTCCTGAGGTGGACCTTTTTTCTGGTGGACCTTTTTTCTGGTGGACCTGCTGAGGTGGACCTTTTTTCTGGTGGACCTTTTTTCTGGTGGACCTTTTTTCTGGTGGACCTGCTGAGGTGGACCTTTTTTCTGGTGGACCTTTTTTCTGGTGGACCTGCTGAGGTGGACCTTTTTTCTGGTGGACCTTTTTTTTTGGTGGACCTGCTGAGGTGGACCTTTTTTCTGGTGGACCTTTTTTTCTGGTGGACCTTTTTTCTGGTGGACCTGCTGAGGTGGACCTTTTTTCTGGTGGACCTTTTTTTCTGGTGGACCTGCTGAGGTGGACCTTTTTTCTGGTGGACCTTTTTTTCTGGTGGACCTGCTGAGGTGGACCTGCTGAGGTGGAGCTTTTTTCTGGTGGACCTTTTTTTTGGTGGACCTGCTGAGGTGGACCTTTTTTCTGGTGGACCTGCTGAGGTGGACCTTTTTTTTCTGGTGGACCTGCTGAGGTGGACCTTTTTTCTGGTGGACCTTTTTTCTGGTGGACCTGCTGAGGTGGACCTTTTTTCTGGTGGACCTTTTTTCTGGTGGACCTGCTGAGGTGAACCTTTGTTCTGGTGGACCTTTTTTCTGGTGGACCTCCTGAGGTGGACCTTTGTTCTGGTGGACCTTTTTTTCTGGTGCACCTTTTTTTCTGGTGGACCTCTGAGGTGGACCTTTGTTCTGGTGGACCTTTTTTTCTGGTGCACCTTTTTTTCTGGTGGACCTCTGAGGTGGACCTTTTTCCTGGTGGACCTTTTTTCTGGTGGACCTTTTTTCTGGTGGACCTGCTGAGGTGGACCTTTTTTCTGGTGGACCTTTTTTCTGGTGGACCTGCTGAGGTGGACCTTTTTTCTGGTGGACCTTCTGAGGTGGACCTTTCTTTCTGGTGGACCTCTGAGGTGGACCTTTTTTCTGGTGGACCTTTTTTCTGGTGGACCTGCTGAGGTGGACCTTTCTTCTGGTGGACCTGCTGAGGTGGACCTTTTTTCTGGTGGACCTTTTTTCTGGTGGACCTGCTGAGGTGGACCTTTTTTCTGATGGACCTTTTTTCTGGTGGACCTGCTGAGGTGGACCTTTTTTTCTGGTGGACCTGCTGAGGTGGACCTTTTTTTCTGGTGGACCTTTTTTCTGGTGGACCTGCTGAGGTGGACCTTTTTTCTGGTGGACCTTTTTTCTGGTGGACCTGCTGAGGTGGACCTTTTTTTCTGGTGGACTTTTTTTCTGGTGGACCTCCTGAGGTGGACCTTTTTTCTGGTGGACCTTTTTTCTGGTGGACCTGCTGAGGTGGACCTTTTTTCTGGTGGACCTTTTTTCTGGTGGACCTGCTGAGGTGGACCTTTTTTCTGGTGGACCTTTTTTCTGGTGGACCTCCTGAGGTGGACCTTTTTTCTGGTGGACCTTTTTTTCTGGTGGACCTGCTGAGGTGGACCTTTTTTCTGGTGGACCTTTTTTCTGGTTGACCTTTTTTCTGGTGGACCTGCTGAGGTGGACCTTTTTTCTGGTGGACCTTTTTTTCTGGTGGACCTGCTGATGTGGACCTTTTTTTTGGTGGACCTTTTTTTCTGGTGGACCTGCTGAGGTGGACCTGCTGAGGTGGAGCTTTTTTCTGGTGGACCTTTTTTTTGGTGGACCTGCTGAGGTGGACCTTTTTTCTGGTGGACCTGCTGAGGTGGACCTTTTTTTTCTGGTGGACCTGCTGAGGTGGACCTTTTTTCTGGTGGACCTTTTTTCTGGTGGACCTGCTGAGGTGGACCTTTTTTCTGGTAGACCTTTTTTCTGGTGGACCTGCTGAGGTGGACCTTTTTTTCTGGTGGACCTGCTGAGGTGGACCTGCTGAGGTGGAGCTTTTTTCTGGTGGACCTTTTTTCTGGTGGACCTGCTGAAGCGGACCTTTTTTCTGGTGGACCTTTTTTCTGGTGGACCTGCTGAGGTGGACCTTTTTTCTGGTGGACCTGCTGAGGAGGACCTTTTTTCTGGTAGACCTTTTTTCTGGTGGACCTGCTGAGGTGGACCTTTTTTCTGGTGGACCTTTTTCTGGTGGACCTGCTGAGGTGGAACTTTTTTCTGGTGGACTTTTTTTCTGGTGGACCTGCTGAGGTGGACCCTTTTTCTGGTGGACCTGCTGAGGTGGACCTTTTTTTCTGGTGGACCTTTTTCTGGTGGACCTGCTGAGGTGGACCTTTTTTCTGGTGGACATTTTTTCTGGTGGACCTGCTGAGGTGGACCCTTTTTCTGGTGAACCTTTTTCCTGCTGGACCTGCTTAGGTCGACCTTTTTTCTGGTAGACCTTTTTTCTGGTGGACCTGCTGAGGTGGACCTTTTTTTCTGGTGGACCTGCTGAGGTGGACCTGCTGAGGTGGAGCTTTTTTCTGGTGGACCTTTTTTTTGGTGGACCTGCTGAGGTGGACCTTTTTTCTGGTGGACCTGCTGAGGTGGACCTTTTTTTTCTGGTGGACCTGCTGAGGTGGACCTTTTTTCTGGTGGACCTTATTTCTGGTGGACCTGCTGAGGTGGACCTTTTTTCTGTTAGACCTTTTTTCTGGTGGACCTGCTGAGGTGGACCTTTTTTTCTGGTGGACCTGCTGAGGTGGACCTGCTGAGGTGGAGCTTTTTTCTGGTGGACCTTTTTTCTGCTGGACCTGCTGAGGTGTACATTTTTTTCTGGTGGACCTGCTGAGGTGGACCTTTTTTCTGGTGGACATTTTTTTCTGGTGGACCTGCTGAGGTGGACCTTTTTTCTGGTGGACCTTTTTTCTGGCGGACCTGCTGAGGTGGACCTTTTTTCTGGTGGACCTTTTTTCTGGTGGACCTGCTGAGGTGGACCTTTTTTCTGGTGGACCTGCTGAGGTGGAACTTTTTTTCTGCTGGACCTTTTTTCTGGTGGACCTGCTGAGGTGGACCTTTTTTCTGGTGGACCTGCTGAGGTGGACCTTTTTTCTGGTGGACATTTTTTCTCGTGGACCTTTTTTCTGGTGGACCTGCTGAGGTGGACCTTTTTTCGGGTGGACATTTTTCTGGTGGACCTGCTGAGGTGGAACTTTTTTCTGGTGGACTTTTTTTCTGGTGGACCTGCTGAGGTGGACCTTTGTTCTGGTGGACCTTTTTTTCTGGTGGACCTTTTTTTCTGGTGGACCTCTGAGGTGGACCTTTTTCCTGGTGGACCTTTTTTCTGGTGGACCTTTTTTCTGGTGGACCTGCTGAGGTGGACCTTTTTTCTGTTAGACCTTTTTTCTGGTGGACCTGCTGAGGTGGACCTTTTTTTCTGGTGGACCTGCTGAGGTGGACCTGCTGAGGTGGACCTGCTGAGGTGGAGCTTTTTTCTGGTGGACCTTTTTTCTGGTGGACCTGCTGAGGTGGACATTTTTTCTGGTGGACCTGCTGAGGTGGACCTTTTTTCTGGTGGACCTTTTTTCTGGTGGACCTGCTGAGGTGGACCTTTTTTCTGGTGGACCTGCTGAGGTGGACCTTTCTTTCTGGTGGACCTCTGAGGTGGACCTTTTTTCTGGTGGACCTTTTTTCTGGTGGGCCTGCTGAGGTGGACCTTTCTTCTGGTGGACCTGCTGATGTGGACCTTTTTTCTGGTGGACCTTTTTTCTGGTGGACCTGCTGAGGTGGACCTTTTTTCTGATGGACCTGCTGAGGTGGACCTTTTTTTCTGGTGGACCTGCTGAGGTGGACATTTTTTCTGGTGGACCTTTTTTCTGGTGGACCTGCTGAGGTGGACCTTTTTTCTGGTGGACCTTTTTTCTGGTGGACCTGCTGAGGTGGACCTTTTTTCTGGTGGACCTGCTGAGGTGGACCTTTTTTCTGGTGGACCTTTTTTCTGGTGGACCTGCTGAGGTGGACCTTTGTTCTGGTGGACCTTTTTTTCTGGTGGACCTTTTTTTCTGGTGGACCTCTGAGGTGGACCTTTTTCCTGGTGGACCTTTTTTCTGGTGGACCTTTTTTCTGGTGGACCTGCTGAGGTGGACCTTTTTTCTGGTAGACCTTTTTTCTGGTGGACCTGCTGAGGTGGACCTTTTTTCTGGTGGACCTGCTGAGGTGGACCTGCTGAGGTGGACCTGCTGAGGTGGAGCTTTTTTCTGGTGGACCTTTTTTCTGGTGGACCTGCTGAGGTGGACATTTTTTCTGGTGGACCTGCTGAGGTGGACCTTTTTTCTGGTGGACCTTTTTTCTGGTGGACCTGCTGAGGTGGACCTTTTTTCTGGTGGACCTGCTGAGGTGGACCTTTCTTTCTGGTGGACCTCTGAGGTGGACCTTTTTTCTGGTGGACCTTTTTTCTGGTGGGCCTGCTGAGGTGGACCTTTCTTCTGGTGGACCTGCTGAGGTGGACCTTTTTTCTGGTGGACCTTTTTTCTGGTGGACCTGCTGAGGTGGACCTTTTTTCTGATGGACCTGCTGAGGTGGACCTTTTTTTCTGGTGGACCTGCTGAGGTGGACATTTTTTCTGGTGGACCTTTTTTCTGGTGGACCTGCTGAGGTGGACCTTTTTTCTGGTGGACATTTTTTCTGGTGGACCTGCTGAGGTGGACCTTTTTTCTGGTGGACCTGCTGAGGTGGACCTTTTTTTCTGGTGGACTTTTTTTCTGGTGGACCTCCTGAGGTGGACCTTTTTTCTGGTGGACCTTTTTTCTGGTGGACCTGCTGAGGTGGACCTTTTTTCTGGTGGACCTTTTTTCTGGTGGACCTTTTTTCTGGTGGACCTGCTGAGGTGGACCTTTTTTCTGGTGGACCTTTTTTTCTGGTGGACCTGCTGAGGTGGACCTTTTTTCTGGTGGACCTTTTTTTCTGGTGGACCTGCTGAGGTGGACCTTTTTCCTGGTGGACCTTTTTTCTGGTGGACCTTTTTTCTGGTGGACCTGCTGAGGTGGACCTTTTTTCTGGTGGACCTTTTTTCTGGTGGACCTGCTGAGGTGGACCTTTTTTCTGGTGGACCTGCTGAGGTGGACCTTTCTTTCTGGTGGACCTCTGAGGTGGACCTTTTTTCTGGTGGACCTTTTTTCTGGTGGACCTGCTGAGGTGGACCTTTTTTCTGGTGGACCTTTTTTCTGGTGGGCTTGCTGAGGTGGACCTTTCTTCTGGTGGACCTGCTGAGGTAGACCTTTTTTCTGGTGGACCTTTTTTCTGGTGGACCTGCTGAGGTGGACCTTTTTTCTGATGGACCTTTTTTCTGGTGGACCTGCTGAGGTGGACCTTTTTTCTGGTGGACCTGCTGAGGTGGACCTTTTTTTCTGGTGGACCTGCTGAGGTGGACCTTTTTTCTGGTGGACCTTTTTTCTGGTGGACCTGCTGAGGTGGACCTTTTTTCTGGTGGACCTTTTTTCTGGTGGACCTGCTGAGGTGGACCTTTTTTCTGGTGGACCTGCTGAGGTGGACCTTTTTTTCTGGTGGACTTTTTTTCTGGTGGACCTCCTGAGGTGGACCTTTTTTCTGGTGGACCTTTTTTCTGCTGGACCTGCTGAGGTGGACCTTTTTTCTGGTGGACCTTTTTTCTGGTGGACCTTTTTTCTGGTGGACCTGCTGAGGTGGACCTTTTTTCTGGTGGACCTTTTTTCTGGTGGACCTGCTGAGGTGGACCTTTTTTCTGGTGGACCTTTTTTTTTGGTGGACCTGCTGAGGTGGACCTTTTTTCTGGTGGACCTTTTTTTCTGGTGGACCTTTTTTCTGGTGGACCTGCTGAGGTGGACCTTTTTTCTGGTGGACCATTTTTTCTGGTGGACCTGCTGAGGTGGACCTTTTTTTCTGGTGGACCTTTTTTTCTGGTGGACCTGCTGAGGTGGACCTGCTGAGGTGGAGCTTTTTTCTGGTGGACCTTTTTTTTGGTGGACCTGCTGAGGTGGACCTTTTTTCTGGTGGACCTGCTGAGGTGGACCTTTTTTTTCTGGTGGACCTGCTGAGGTGGACCTTTTTTCTGGTGGACCTTTTTTCTGGTGGACCTGCTGAGGTGGACCTTTTTTCTGGTGGACCTTTTTTCTGGTGGACCTGCTGAGGTGAACCTTTGTTCTGGTGGACCTTTTTTCTGGTGGACCTCCTGAGGTGGACCTTTGTTCTGGTGGACCTTTTTTTCTGGTGCACCTTTTTTTCTGGTGGACCTCTGAGGTGGACCTTTTTCCTGGTGGACCTTTTTTCTGGTGGACCTTTTTTCTGGTGGACCTGCTGAGGTGGACCTTTTTTCTGGTGGACCTTTTTTCTGGTGGACCTGCTGAGGTGGACCTTTTTTCTGGTGGACCTGCTGAGGTGGACCTTTCTTTCTGGTGGACCTCTGAGGTGGACCTTTTTTCTGGTGGACCTTTTTTCTGGTGGACCTGCTGAGGTGGACCTTTCTTCTGGTGGACCTGCTGAGGTGGACCTTTTTTCTGGTGGACCTTTTTTCTGGTGGACCTGCTGAGGTGGACCTTTTTTCTGATGGACCTTTTTTCTGGTGGACCTGCTGAGGTGGACCTTTTTTTCTGGTGGACCTGCTGAGGTGGACCTTTTTTTCTGGTGGACCTTTTTTCTGGTGGACCTGCTGAGGTGGACCTTTTTTCTGGTGGACCTTTTTTCTGGTGGACCTGCTGAGGTGGACCTTTTTTCTGGTGGACCTGCTGAGGTGGACCTTTTTTTCTGGTGGACTTTTTTTCTGGTGGACCTCCTGAGGTGGACCTTTTTTCTGGTGGACCTTTTTTCTGGTGGACCTGCTGAGGTGGACCTTTTTTCTGGTGGACCTTTTTTCTGGTGGACCTTTTTTCTGGTGGACCTGCTGAGGTGGACCTTTTTTCTGGTGGACCTTTTTTCTGGTGGACCTCCTGAGGTGGACCTTTTTTCTGGTGGACCTTTTTTTCTGGTGGACCTGCTGAGGTGGACCTTTTTTCTGGTGGACCTTTTTTCTGGTTGACCTTTTTTCTGGTGGACCTGCTGAGGTGGACCTTTTTTTCTGGTGGACCTTTTTTTCTGGTGGACCTGCTGATGTGGACCTTTTTTTTGGTGGACCTTTTTTTCTGGTGGACCTGCTGAGGTGGACCTGCTGAGGTGGAGCTTTTTTCTGGTGGACCTTTTTTTTGGTGGACCTGCTGAGGTGGACCTTTTTTCTGGTGGACCTGCTGAGGTGGACCTTTTTTTTCTGGTGGACCTGCTGAGGTGGACCTTTTTTCTGGTGGACCTTTTTTCTGGTGGACCTGCTGAGGTGGACCTTTTTTCTGGTAGACCTTTTTTCTGGTGGACCTGCTGAGGTGGACCTTTTTTTCTGGTGGACCTGCTGAGGTGGACCTGCTGAGGTGGAGCTTTTTTCTGGTGGACCTTTTTTCTGGTGGACCTGCTGAAGCGGACCTTTTTTCTGGTGGACCTTTTTTCTGGTGGACCTGCTGAGGTGGACCTTTTTTCTGGTGGACCTGCTGAGGAGGACCTTTTTTCTGGTAGACCTTTTTTCTGGTGGACCTGCTGAGGTGGACCTTTTTTCTGGTGGACCTTTTTCTGGTGGACCTGCTGAGGTGGACCTTTTTTCTGGTGGACATTTTTTCTGGTGGACCTGCTGAGGTGGACCCTTTTTCTGGTGAACCTTTTTCCTGCTGGACCTGCTTAGGTCGACCTTTTTTCTGGTAGACCTTTTTTCTGGTGGACCTGCTGAGGTGGACCTTTTTTTCTGGTGGACCTGCTGAGGTGGACCTGCTGAGGTGGAGCTTTTTTCTGGTGGACCTTTTTTTTGGTGGACCTGCTGAGGTGGACCTTTTTTCTGGTGGACCTGCTGAGGTGGACCTTTTTTCTGTTAGACCTTTTTTCTGGTGGACCTGCTGAGGTGGACCTTTTTTTCTGGTGGACCTGCTGAGGTGGACCTGCTGAGGTGGAGCTTTTTTCTGGTGGACCTTTTTTCTGCTGGACCTGCTGAGGTGTACATATTTTTCTGGTGGACCTGCTGAGGTGGACCTTTTTTCTGGTGGACATTTTTTTCTGGTGGACCTGCTGAGGTGGACCTTTTTTCTGGTGGACCTTTTTTCTGGCGGACCTGCTGAGGTGGACCTTTTTTCTGGTGGACCTTTTTTCTGGTGGACCTGCTGAGGTGGACCTTTTTTCTGGTGGACCTGCTGAGGTGGAACTTTTTTTCTGCTGGACCTTTTTTCTGGTGGACCTGCTGAGGTGGACCTTTTTTCTGGTGGACCTGCTGAGGTGGACCTTTTTTCTGGTGGACATTTTTTCTGGTGGACCTTTTTTCTGGTGGACCTGCTGAGGTGGACCTTTTTTCGGGTGGACATTTTTCTGGTGGACCTGCTGAGGTGGAACTTTTTTCTGGTGGACTTTTTTTCTGGTGGACCTTTGTTCTGGTGGACCTTTTTTTCTGGTGGACCTTTTTTTCTGGTGGACCTCTGAGGTGGACCTTTTTCCTGGTGGACCTTTTTTCTGGTGGACCTTTTTTCTGGTGGACCTGCTGAGGTGGACCTTTTTTCTGGTAGACCTTTTTTCTGGTGGACCTGCTGAGGTGGACCTTTTTTCTGGTGGACCTGCTGAGGTGGACCTGCTGAGGTGGACCTGCTGAGGTGGAGCTTTTTTCTGGTGGACCTTTTTTCTGGTGGACCTGCTGAGGTGGACATTTTTTCTGGTGGACCTGCTGAGGTGGACCTTTTTTCTGGTGGACCTTTTTTCTGGTGGACCTGCTGAGGTGGACCTTTTTTCTGGTGGACCTGCTGAGGTGGACCTTTCTTTCTGGTGGACCTCTGAGGTGGACCTTTTTTCTGGTGGACCTTTTTTCTGGTGGGCCTGCTGAGGTGGACCTTTCTTCTGGTGGACCTGCTGATGTGGACCTTTTTTCTGGTGGACCTTTTTTCTGGTGGACCTGCTGAGGTGGACCTTTTTTCTGATGGACCTGCTGAGGTGGACCTTTTTTTCTGGTGGACCTGCTGAGGTGGACATTTTTTCTGGTGGACCTTTTTTCTGGTGGACCTGCTGAGGTGGACCTTTTTTCTGGTGGACCTTTTTTCTGGTGGACCTGCTGAGGTGGACCTTTTTTCTGGTGGACCTGCTGAGGTGGACCTTTTTTTCTGGTGGACTTTTTTTCTGGTGGACCTCCTGAGGTGGACCTTTTTTCTGGTGGACCTTTTTTCTGGTGGACCTGCTGAGGTGGACCTTTTTTCTGGTGGACCTTTTTTCTGGTGGACCTTTTTTCTGGTGGACCTGCTGAGGTGGACCTTTTTTCTGGTGGACCTTTTTTTCTGGTGGACCTGCTGAGGTGGACCTTTTTTCTGGTGGACCTTTTTTTCTGGTGGACCTCCTGAGGTGGACCTTTTTTCTGGTGGACCTTTTTTCTGGTGGACCTTTTTTCTGGTGGACCTGCTGAGGTGGATCTTTTTTCTGGTGGACCTGCTGAGGTGGACCTTTTTTTCTGGTGGACCTTTTTTCTGGTGGACCTGCTGAGGTGGACCTTTTTTCTGGTGGACCTTTTTCTGGTGGACCTGCTGAGGTGGACCTTTTTTCTGGTGGAACTTTTTTCTGGTGGACCTGCTCAGGTGGACCTTTTTTTCTGGTGGACCATTTTTTCTGGTGGACCTGCTGAGGTGGACCTTATTTCTGGTGGACCTTTTTTCTGGTGGACCTGCTGAGGTGGACCTTTTTTCTGGTGGACCTTTTTTCTGGTGGACCTGCTGAGGTGGACCTTTTTTCTGGTGGACCTTTTTTCTGGTGGACCTGCTGAGGTGGACCTTTTTTCTGGTGGACCTTTTTTCTGTTGGACCTGCTGAGGTGGACATTTTTTCTGGTGGACCTGCTGAGGTGGACCTTTTTTCTGGTGGACCTTTTTTTCTGGTGGACCTGCTGAGGTGGACCTTTTTTCTGGTGGACCTTTTTTCTGGTGGACCTGCTGAGGTGGACCTTTCTTTCTGGTGGACCTCTGAGGTGGACCTTTTTTCTGGTGGACCTTTTTTCTGGTGGGCCTGCTGAGGTGGACCTTTCTTCTGGTGGACCTGCTGAGGTGGACCTTTTTTCTGGTGGACCTTTTTTCTGGTGGACCTGCTGAGGTGGACCTTTTTTCTGATGGACCTGCTGAGGTGGACCTTTTTTTCTGGTGGACCTGCTGAGGTGGACATTTTTTCTGGTGGACCTTTTTTCTGCTGGACCTGCTGAGGTGGACCTTTTTTCTGGTGGACATTTTTTCTGGTGGACCTGCTGAGGTGGACCTTTTTTCTGGTGGACCTGCTGAGGTGGACCTTTTTTTCTGGTGGACTTTTTTTCTGGTGGACCTCCTGAGGTGGACCTTTTTTCTGGTGGACCTTTTTTCTGGTGGACCTGCTGAGGTGGACCTTTTTTCTGGTGGACCTTTTTTCTGGTGGACCTTTTTTCTGGTGGACCTGCTGAGGTGGACCTTTTTTCTGGTGGACCTTTTTTTCTGGTGGACCTGCTGAGGTGGACCTTTTTTCTGGTGGACCTTTTTTTCTGGTGGACCTGCTGAGGTGGACCTTTTTTCTGGTGGATCTTTTTTCTGGTGGACCTTTTTTCTGGTGGACCTGCTGAGGTGGATCTTTTTTCTGGTGGACCTGCTGAGGTGGACCTTTTTTTCTGGTGGACCTTTTTTCTGGTGGACCTGCTGAGGTGGACCTTTTTTCTGGTGGACCTTTTTCTGGTGGACCTGCTGAGGTGGACCTTTTTTCTGGTGGAACTTTTTTCTGGTGGACCTGCTCAGGTGGACCTTTTTTTCTGGTGGACCTTTTTTTCTGGTGGACCTGCTGAGGTGGACCTTATTTCTGGTGGACCTTTTTTCTGGTGGACCTGCTGAGGTGGACCTTTTTTCTGGTGGACCTTTTTTCTGGTGGACCTGCTGAGGTGGACCTTTTTTCTGGTGGACCTTTTTTCTGGTGGACCTGCTGAGGTGGACCTTTGTTCTGGTGTGACCTTTTTTCTGGTGGACCTCCTGAGGTGGACCTTTGTTCTGGTGGACCTTTTTTTCTGGTGCACCTTTTTTTCTGGTGGACCTCTGAGGTGGACCTTTTTCCTGGTGGACCTTTTTTCTGGTGGACCTTTTTTCTGGTGGACCTGCTGAGGTGGACCTTTTTTCTGGTGGACCTTTTTTCTGGTGGACCTGCTGAGGTGGACCTTTTTTCTGGTGGACCTGCTGAGGTGGACCTTTCTTTCTGGTGGACCTCTGAGGTGGACCTTTTTTCTGGTGGACCTTTTTTCTGGTGGACCTGCTGAGGTGGACCTTTTTTCTGGTGGACCTTTTTTCTGGTGGGCTTGCTGAGGTGGACCTTTCTTCTGGTGGACCTGCTGAGGTGGACCTTTTTTCTGGTGGACCTTTTTTCTGGTGGACCTGCTGAGGTGGACCTTTTTTCTGATGGACCTTTTTTCTGGTGGACCTGCTGAGGTGGACCTTTTTTCTGGTGGACCTGCTGAGGTGGACCTTTTTTTCTGGTGGACCTGCTGAGGTGGACCTTTTTTCTGGTGGACCTTTTTTCTGGTGGACCTGCTGAGGTGGACCTTTTTTCTGGTGGACCTTTTTTCTGGTGGACCTGCTGAGGTGGACCTTTTTTCTGGTGGACCTGCTGAGGTGGACCTTTTTTTCTGGTGGACTTTTTTTCTGGTGGACCTCCTGAGGTGGACCTTTTTTCTGGTGGACCTTTTTTCTGCTGGACCTGCTGAGGTGGACCTTTTTTCTGGTGGACCTTTTTTCTGGTGGACCTTTTTTCTGGTGGACCTGCTGAGGTGGACCTTTTTTCTGGTGGACCTTTTTTCTGGTGGACCTGCTGAGGTGGACCTTTTTTCTGGTGGACCTTTTTTTTTGGTGGACCTGCTGAGGTGGACCTTTTTTCTGGTGGACCTTTTTTTCTGGTGGACCTTTTTTCTGGTGGACCTGCTGAGGTGGACCTTTTTTCTGGTGGACCTTTTTTTCTGGTGGACCTGCTGAGGTGGACCTTTTTTCTGGTGGACCTTTTTTTCTGGTGGACCTGCTGAGGTGGACCTGCTGAGGTGGAGCTTTTTTCTGGTGGACCTTTTTTTTGGTGGACCTGCTGAGGTGGACCTTTTTTCTGGTGGACCTGCTGAGGTGGACCTTTTTTTTCTGGTGGACCTGCTGAGGTGGACCTTTTTTTCTGGTGGACCTTTTTTCTGGTGGACCTGCTGAGGTGGACCTTTTTTCTGGTGGACCTTTTTTCTGGTGGACCTGCTGAGGTGAACCTTTGTTCTGGTGGACCTTTTTTCTGGTGGACCTCCTGAGGTGGACCTTTGTTCTGGTGGACCTTTTTTTCTGGTGCACCTTTTTTTCTGGTGGACCTCTGAGGTGGACCTTTGTTCTGGTGGACCTTTTTTTCTGGTGCACCTTTTTTTCTGGTGGACCTCTGAGGTGGACCTTTTTCCTGGTGGACCTTTTTTCTGGTGGACCTTTTTTCTGGTGGACCTGCTGAGGTGGACCTTTTTTCTGGTGGACCTTTTTTCTGGTGGACCTGCTGAGGTGGACCTTTTTTCTGGTGGACCTTCTGAGGTGGACCTTTCTTTCTGGTGGACCTCTGAGGTGGACCTTTTTTCTGGTGGACCTTTTTTCTGGTGGACCTGCTGAGGTGGACCTTTCTTCTGGTGGACCTGCTGAGGTGGACCTTTTTTCTGGTGGACCTTTTTTCTGGTGGACCTGCTGAGGTGGACCTTTTTTCTGATGGACCTTTTTTCTGGTGGACCTGCTGAGGTGGACCTTTTTTTCTGGTGGACCTGCTGAGGTGGACCTTTTTTTCTGGTGGACCTTTTTTCTGGTGGACCTGCTGAGGTGGACCTTTTTTCTGGTGGACCTTTTTTCTGGTGGACCTGCTGAGGTGGACCTTTTTTCTGGTGGACCTGCTGAGGTGGACCTTTTTTTCTGGTGGACTTTTTTTCTGGTGGACCTCCTGAGGTGGACCTTTTTTCTGGTGGACCTTTTTTCTGGTGGACCTGCTGAGGTGGACCTTTTTTCTGGTGGACCTTTTTTCTGGTGGACCTTTTTTCTGGTGGACCTGCTGAGGTGGACCTTTTTTCTGGTGGACCTTTTTTCTGGTGGACCTCCTGAGGTGGACCTTTTTTCTGGTGGACCTTTTTTTCTGGTGGACCTGCTGAGGTGGACCTTTTTTCTGGTGGACCTTTTTTCTGGTTGACCTTTTTTCTGGTGGACCTGCTGAGGTGGACCTTTTTTCTGGTGGACCTTTTTTTCTGGTGGACCTGCTGATGTGGACCTTTTTTTTGGTGGACCTTTTTTTCTGGTGGACCTGCTGAGGTGGACCTGCTGAGGTGGAGCTTTTTTCTGGTGGACCTTTTTTTTGGTGGACCTGCTGAGGTGGACCTTTTTTCTGGTGGACCTGCTGAGGTGGACCTTTTTTTTCTGGTGGACCTGCTGAGGTGGACCTTTTTTCTGGTGGACCTTTTTTCTGGTGGACCTGCTGAGGTGGACCTTTTTTCTGGTAGACCTTTTTTCTGGTGGACCTGCTGAGGTGGACCTTTTTTTCTGGTGGACCTGCTGAGGTGGACCTGCTGAGGTGGAGCTTTTTTCTGGTGGACCTTTTTTCTGGTGGACCTGCTGAAGCGGACCTTTTTTCTGGTGGACCTTTTTTCTGGTGGACCTGCTGAGGTGGACCTTTTTTCTGGTGGACCTGCTGAGGAGGACCTTTTTTCTGGTAGACCTTTTTTCTGGTGGACCTGCTGAGGTGGACCTTTTTTCTGGTGGACCTTTTTCTGGTGGACCTGCTGAGGTGGAACTTTTTTCTGGTGGACTTTTTTTCTGGTGGACCTGCTGAGGTGGACCCTTTTTCTGGTGGACCTGCTGAGGTGGACCTTTTTTTCTGGTGGACCTTTTTCTGGTGGACCTGCTGAGTTGGACCTTTTTTCTGGTAGACATTTTTTCTGGTGGACCTGCTGAGGTGGACCCTTTTTCTGGTGAACCTTTTTCCTGCTGGACCTGCTTAGGTCGACCTTTTTTCTGGTAGACCTTTTTTCTGGTGGACCTGCTGAGGTGGACCTTTTTTTCTGGTGGACCTGCTGAGGTGGACCTGCTGAGGTGGAGCTTTTTTCTGGTGGACCTTTTTTTTGGTGGACCTGCTGAGGTGGACCTTTTTTCTGGTGGACCTGCTGAGGTGGACCTTTTTTTTCTGGTGGACCTGCTGAGGTGGACCTTTTTTCTGGTGGACCTTATTTCTGGTGGACCTGCTGAGGTGGACCTTTTTTCTGTTAGACCTTTTTTCTGGTGGACCTGCTGAGGTGGACCTTTTTTTCTGGTGGACCTGCTGAGGTGGACCTGCTGAGGTGGAGCTTTTTTCTGGTGGACCTTTTTTCTGCTGGACCTGCTGAGGTGTACATTTTTTTCTGGTGGACCTGCTGAGGTGGACCTTTTTTCTGGTGGACATTTTTTTCTGGTGGACCTGCTGAGGTGGACCTTTTTTCTGGTGGACCTTTTTTCTGGCGGACCTGCTGAGGTGGACCTTTTTTCTGGTGGACCTTTTTTCTGGTGGACCTGCTGAGGTGGACCTTTTTTCTGGTGGACCTGCTGAGGTGGAACTTTTTTTCTGCTGGACCTTTTTTCTGGTGGACCTGCTGAGGTGGACCTTTTTTCTGGTGGACCTGCTGAGGTGGACCTTTTTTCTGGTGGACATTTTTTCTGGTGGACCTTTTTTCTGGTGGACCTGCTGAGGTGGACCTTTTTTCGGGTGGACATTTTTCTGGTGGACCTGCTGAGGTGGAACTTTTTTCTGGTGGACTTTTTTTCTGGTGGACCTGCTGAGGTGGACCTTTGTTCTGGTGGACCTTTTTTTCTGGTGGACCTTTTTTTCTGGTGGACCTCTGAGGTGGACCTTTTTCCTGGTGGACCTTTTTTCTGGTGGACCTTTTTTCTGGTGGACCTGCTGAGGTGGACCTTTTTTCTGGTAGACCTTTTTTCTGGTGGACCTGCTGAGGTGGACCTTTTTTCTGGTGGACCTGCTGAGGTGGACCTGCTGAGGTGGACCTGCTGAGGTGGAGCTTTTTTCTGGTGGACCTTTTTTTCTGGTGGACCTGCTGAGGTGGACATTTTTTCTGGTGGACCTGCTGAGGTGGACCTTTTTTCTGGTGGACCTTTTTTCTGGTGGACCTGCTGAGGTGGACCTTTTTTCTGGTGGACCTGCTGAGGTGGACCTTTCTTTCTGGTGGACCTCTGAGGTGGACCTTTTTTCTGGTGGACCTTTTTTCTGGTGGGCCTGCTGAGGTGGACCTTTCTTCTGGTGGACCTGCTGATGTGGACCTTTTTTCTGGTGGACCTTTTTTCTGGTGGACCTGCTGAGGTGGACCTTTTTTCTGATGGACCTGCTGAGGTGGACCTTTTTTTCTGGTGGACCTGCTGAGGTGGACATTTTTTCTGGTGGACCTTTTTTCTGGTGGACCTGCTGAGGTGGACCTTTTTTCTGGTGGACCTTTTTTCTGGTGGACCTGCTGAGGTGGACCTTTTTTCTGGTGGACCTGCTGAGGTGGACCTTTTTTCTGGTGGACCTTTTTTCTGGTGGACCTGCTGAGGTGGACCTTTGTTCTGGTGGACCTTTTTTTCTGGTGGACCTTTTTTTCTGGTGGACCTCTGAGGTGGACCTTTTTCCTGGTGGACCTTTTTTCTGGTGGACCTTTTTTCTGGTGGACCTGCTGAGGTGGACCTTTTTTCTGGTAGACCTTTTTTCTGGTGGACCTGCTGAGGTGGACCTTTTTTCTGGTGGACCTGCTGAGGTGGACCTGCTGAGGTGGACCTGCTGAGGTGGAGCTTTTTTCTGGTGGACCTTTTTTCTGGTGGACCTGCTGAGGTGGACATTTTTTCTGGTGGACCTGCTGAGGTGGACCTTTTTTCTGGTGGACCTTTTTTCTGGTGGACCTGCTGAGGTGGACCTTTTTTCTGGTGGACCTGCTGAGGTGGACCTTTCTTTCTGGTGGACCTCTGAGGTGGACCTTTTTTCTGGTGGACCTTTTTTCTGGTGGGCCTGCTGAGGTGGACCTTTCTTCTGGTGGACCTGCTGAGGTGGACCTTTTTTCTGGTGGACCTTTTTTCTGGTGGACCTGCTGAGGTGGACCTTTTTTCTGATGGACCTGCTGAGGTGGACCTTTTTTTCTGGTGGACCTGCTGAGGTGGACATTTTTTCTGGTGGACCTTTTTTCTGGTGGACCTGCTGAGGTGGACCTTTTTTCTGGTGGACATTTTTTCTGGTGGACCTGCTGAGGTGGACCTTTTTTCTGGTGGACCTGCTGAGGTGGACCTTTTTTTCTGGTGGACTTTTTTTCTGGTGGACCTCCTGAGGTGGACCTTTTTTCTGGTGGACCTTTTTTCTGGTGGACCTGCTGAGGTGGACCTTTTTTCTGGTGGACCTTTTTTCTGGTGGACCTTTTTTCTGGTGGACCTGCTGAGGTGGACCTTTTTTCTGGTGGACCTTTTTTTCTGGTGGACCTGCTGAGGTGGACCTTTTTTCTGGTGGACCTTTTTTTCTGGTGGACCTGCTGAGGTGGACCTTTTTTCTGGTGGACCTTTTTTCTGGTGGACCTTTTTTCTGGTGGACCTGCTGAGGTGGATCTTTTTTCTGGTGGACCTGCTGAGGTGGACCTTTTTTTCTGGTGGACCTTTTTTCTGGTGGACCTGCTGAGGTGGACCTTTTTTCTGGTGGACCTTTTTCTGGTGGACCTGCTGAGGTGGACCTTTTTTCTGGTGGAACTTTTTTCTGGTGGACCTGCTCAGGTGGACCTTTTTTTCTGGTGGACCTTTTTTTCTGGTGGACCTGCTGAGGTGGACCTTATTTCTGGTGGACCTTTTTTCTGGTGGACCTGCTGAGGTGGACCTTTTTTCTGGTGGACCTTTTTTCTGGTGGACCTGCTGAGGTGGACCTTTTTTCTGGTGGACCTTTTTTCTGGTGGACCTGCTGAGGTGGACCTTTGTTCTGGTGTGACCTTTTTTCTGGTGGACCTCCTGAGGTGGACCTTTGTTCTGGTGGACCTTTTTTTCTGGTGCACCTTTTTTTCTGGTGGACCTCTGAGGTGGACCTTTTTCCTGGTGGACCTTTTTTCTGGTGGACCTTTTTTCTGGTGGACCTGCTGAGGTGGACCTTTTTTCTGTTGGACCTTTTTTCTGGTGGACCTGCTGAGGTGGACCTTTTTTCTGGTGGACCTGCTGAGGTGGACCTTTCTTTCTGGTGGACCTCTGAGGTGGACCTTTTTTCTGGTGGACCTTTTTTCTGGTGGACCTGCTGAGGTGGACCTTTTTTCTGGTGGACCTTTTTTCTGGTGGGCTTGCTGAGGTGGACCTTTCTTCTGGTGGACCTGCTGAGGTGGACCTTTTTTCTGGTGGACCTTTTTTCTGGTGGACCTGCTGAGGTGGACCTTTTTTCTGGTGGACCTTTTTTCTGGTGGACCTGCTGAGGTCGACCTTTTTTCTGGTGGACCTGCTGAGGTGGACCTTTTTTTCTGGTGGACCTGCTGAGGTGGACCTTTTTTCTGGTGGACCTTTTTTCTGGTGGACCTGCTGAGGTGGACCTTTTTTCTGGTGGACCTTTTTTCTGGTGGACCTGCTGAGGTGGACCTTTTTTCTGGTGGACCTGCTGAGGTGGACCTTTTTTTCTGGTGGACTTTTTTTCTGGTGGACCTCCTGAGGTGGACCTTTTTTCTGGTGGACCTTTTTTCTGCTGGACCTGCTGAGGTGGACCTTTTTTCTGGTGGACCTTTTTTTTTGGTGGACCTGCTGAGGTGGACCTTTTTTCTGGTGGACCTTTTTTTCTGGTGGACCTTTTTTCTGGTGGACCTGCTGAGGTGGACCTTTTTTCTGGTGGACCATTTTTTCTGGTGGACCTGCTGAGGTGGACCTTTTTTCTGGTGGACCTTTTTTTCTGGTGGACCTGCTGAGGTGGACCTGCTGAGGTGGAGCTTTTTTCTGGTGGACCTTTTTTTTGGTGGACCTGCTGAGGTGGACCTTTTTTCTGGTGGACCTGCTGAGGTGGACCTTTTTTTTCTGGTGGACCTGCTGAGGTGGACCTTTTTTCTGGTGGACCTTTTTTCTGGTGGACCTGCTGAGGTGGACCTTTTTTCTGGTGGACCTTTTTTCTGGTGGACCTGCTGAGGTGAACCTTTGTTCTGGTGGACCTTTTTTCTGGTGGACCTCCTGAGGTGGACCTTTGTTCTGGTGGACCTTTTTTTCTGGTGCACCTTTTTTTCTGGTGGACCTCTGAGGTGGACCTTTTTCCTGGTGGACCTTTTTTCTGGTGGACCTTTTTTCTGGTGGACCTGCTGAGGTGGACCTTTTTTCTGGTGGACCTTTTTTCTGGTGGACCTGCTGAGGTGGACCTTTTTTCTGGTGGACCTGCTGAGGTGGACCTTTCTTTCTGGTGGACCTCTGAGGTGGACCTTTTTTCTGGTGGACCTTTTTTCTGGTGGACCTGCTGAGGTGGACCTTTCTTCTGGTGGACCTGCTGAGGTGGACCTTTTTTCTGGTGGACCTTTTTTCTGGTGGACCTGCTGAGGTGGACCTTTTTTCTGATGGACCTTTTTTCTGGTGGACCTGCTGAGGTGGACCTTTTTTTCTGGTGGACCTGCTGAGGTGGACCTTTTTTTCTGGTGGACCTTTTTTCTGGTGGACCTGCTGAGGTGGACCTTTTTTCTGGTGGACCTTTTTTCTGGTGGACCTGCTGAGGTGGACCTTTTTTCTGGTGGACCTGCTGAGGTGGACCTTTTTTTCTGGTGGACTTTTTTTCTGGTGGACCTCCTGAGGTGGACCTTTTTTCTGGTGGACCTTTTTTCTGGTGGACCTGCTGAGGTGGACCTTTTTTCTGGTGGACCTTTTTTCTGGTGGACCTTTTTTCTGGTGGACCTGCTGAGGTGGACCTTTTTTCTGGTGGACCTTTTTTCTGGTGGACCTCCAGAGGTGGACCTTTTTTCTGGTGGACCTTTTTTTCTGGTGGACCTGCTGAGGTGGACCTTTTTTCTGGTGGACCTTTTTTCTGGTTGACCTTTTTTCTGGTGGACCTGCTGAGGTGGACCTTTTTTCTGGTGGACCTTTTTTTCTGGTGGACCTGCTGATGTGGACCTTTTTTTTGGTGGACCTTTTTTTCTGGTGGACCTGCTGAGGTGGACCTGCTGAGGTGGAGTTTTTTCTGGTGGACCTTTTTTTTGGTGGACCTGCTGAGGTGGACCTTTTTTCTGGTGGACCTGCTGAGGTGGACCTTTTTTTTCTGGTGGACCTGCTGAGGTGGACCTTTTTTCTGGTGGACCTTTTTTCTGGTGGACCTGCTGAGGTGGACCTTTTTTCTGGTAGACCTTTTTTCTGGTGGACCTGCTGAGGTGGACCTTTTTTTTCTGGTGGACCTGCTGAGGTGGACCTGCTGAGGTGGAGCTTTTTTCTGGTGGACCTTTTTTCTGGTGGACCTGCTGAAGCGGACCTTTTTTCTGGTGGACCTTTTTTCTGGTGGACCTGCTGAGGTGGACCTTTTTTCTGGTGGACCTGCTGAGGAGGACCTTTTTTCTGGTAGACCTTTTTTCTGGTGGACCTGCTGAGGTGGACCTTTTTTCTGGTGGACCTTTTTCTGGTGGACCTGCTGAGGTGGAACTTTTTTCTGGTGGACTTTTTTTCTGGTGGACCTGCTGAGGTGGACCCTTTTTCTGGTGGACCTGCTGAGGTGGACCTTTTTTTCTGGTGGACCTTTTTCTGGTGGACCTGCTGAGGTGGACCTTTTTTCTGGTGGACATTTTTTCTGGTGGACCTGCTGAGGTGGACCCTTTTTCTGGTGAACCTTTTTCCTGCTGGACCTGCTTAGGTCGACCTTTTTTCTGGTAGACCTTTTTTCTGGTGGACCTGCTGAGGTGGACCTTTTTTTCTGGTGGACCTGCTGAGGTGGACCTGCTGAGGTGGAGCTTTTTTCTGGTGGACCTTTTTTTTGGTGGACCTGCTGAGGTGGACCTTTTTTCTGGTGGACCTGCTGAGGTGGACCTTTTTTTTCTGGTGGACCTGCTGAGGTGGACCTTTTTTCTGGTGGACCTTTTTTCTGGTGGACCTGCTGAGGTGGACCTTTTTTCTGTTAGACCTTTTTTCTGGTGGACCTGCTGAGGTGGACCTTTTTTTCTGGTGGACCTGCTGAGGTGGACCTGCTGAGGTGGAGCTTTTTTCTGGTGGACCTTTTTTCTGCTGGACCTGCTGAGGTGTACATTTTTTTCTGGTGGACCTGCTGAGGTGGACCTTTTTTCTGGTGGACATTTTTTTCTGGTGGACCTGCTGAGGTGGACCTTTTTTCTGGTGGACCTTTTTTCTGGCGGACCTGCTGAGGTGGACCTTTTTTCTGGTGGACCTTTTTTCTGGTGGACCTCCTGAGGTGGACCTTTTTTCTGGTGGACCTGCTGAGGTGGAACTTTTTTTCTGCTGGACCTTTTTTCTGGTGGACCTGCTGAGGTGGACCTTTTTTCTGGTGGACCTGCTGAGGTGGACCTTTTTTCTGGTGGACATTTTTTCTGGTGGACCTTTTTTCTGGTGGACCTGCTGAGGTGGACCTTTTTTCGGGTGGACATTTTTCTGGTGGACCTGCTGAGGTGGAACTTTTTTCTGGTGGACTTTTTTGCTGGTGGACCTTTGTTCTGGTGGACCTTTTTTTCTGGTGGACCTTTTTTTCTGGTGGACCTCTGAGGTGGACCTTTTTCCTGGTGGACCTTTTTTCTGGTGGACCTCTTTTCTGGTGGACCTGCTGAGGTGGACCTTTTTTCTGGTAGACCTTTTTTCTGGTGGACCTGCTGAGGTGGACCTTTTTTCTGGTGGACCTGCTGAGGTGGACCTGCTGAGGTGGACCTGCTGAGGTGGAGCTTTTTTCTGGTGGACCTTTTTTCTGGTGGACCTGCTGAGGTGGACATTTTTTCTGGTGGACCTGCTGAGGTGGACCTTTTTTCTGGTGGACCTTTTTTCTGGTGGACCTGCTGAGGTGGACCTTTTTTCTGGTGGACCTGCTGAGGTGGACCTTTCTTTCTGGTGGACCTCTGAGGTGGACCTTTTTTCTGGTGGACCTTTTTTCTGGTGGGCCTGCTGAGGTGGACCTTTCTTCTGGTGGACCTGCTGATGTGGACCTTTTTTCTGGTGGACCTTTTTTCTGGTGGACCTGCTGAGGTGGACCTTTTTTCTGATGGACCTGCTGAGGTGGACCTTTTTTTCTGGTGGACCTGCTGAGGTGGACATTTTTTCTGGTGGACCTTTTTTCTGGTGGACCTGCTGAGGTGGACCTTTTTTCTGGTGGACCTTTTTTCTGGTGGACCTGCTGAGGTGGACCTTTTTTCTGGTGGACCTGCTGAGGTGGACCTTTTTTTCTGGTGGACTTTTTTTCTGGTGGACCTCCTGAGGTGGACCTTTTTTCTGGTGGACCTTTTTTCTGGTGGACCTGCTGAGGTGGACCTTTTTTCTGGTGGACCTTTTTTCTGGTGGACCTTTTTTCTGGTGGACCTGCTGAGGTGGACCTTTTTTCTGGTGGACCTTTTTTTCTGGTGGACCTGCTGAGGTGGACCTTTTTTCTGGTGGACCTTTTTTTCTGGTGGACCTCCTGAGGTGGACCTTTTTTCTGGTGGACCTTTTTTCTGGTGGAGCTTTTTTCTGGTGGACCTGCTGAGGTGGATCTTTTTTCTGGTGGACCTGCTGAGGTGGACCTTTTTTTCTGGTGGACCTTTTTTCTGGTGGACCTGCTGAGGTGGACCTTTTTTCTGGTGGACCTTTTTCTGGTGGACCTGCTGAGGTGGACCTTTTTTCTGGTGGACCTTTTTTTCTGGTGGACCTGCTGAGGTGGACCTTTTTTCTGATGGACCTTTTTTCTGGTGGACCTGCTGAGGTGGACCTTTTTTTCTGGTGGACCTGCTGAGGTGGACCTTTTTTCTGGTGGACCTTTTTTTCTGGTGGACCTGCTGAGGTGGACCTTATTTCTGGTGGACCTTTTTTCTGGTGGACCTGCTGAGGTGGACCTTTTTTCTGGTGGACCTTTTTTCTGGTGGACCTGCTGAGGTGGACCTTTTTTCTGGTGGACCTTTTTTCTGGTGGACCTGCTGAGGTGGACCTTTTTTCTGGTGGACCTTTTTTCTGTTGGACCTGCTGAGGTGGACATTTTTTCTGGTGGACCTGCTGAGGTGGACCTTTTTTCTGGTGGACCTTTTTTTCTGGTGGACCTGCTGAGGTGGACCTTTTTTCTGGTGGACCTTTTTTCTGGTGGACCTGCTGAGGTGGACCTTTTTTCTGGTGGACTTTTTTTCTGGTGGACCTGCTGAGGTGGACCTTTTTTCTGGTGGACCTTTTTTCTGGTGGACCTGCTGAGGTGGACCTTTTTTTCTGGTGGACCTTTTTTCTGGTGGACCTGCTGAGGTGGACCTTTTTTTCTGGTGGACCTTTTTTCTGGTGGACCTGCTGAGGTGGACCTTTTTTCTGGTGGAACTTTTTTCTGGTGGACCTGCTGAGGTGGACCTTTTTTCTGGTGGACCTTTTTTCTGGTGGACCTGCTGAGGTTGACCTTTTTTTTGGTGGACCTGCTGAGGTGGACCTTTTTTCTGGTGGACATTTTTTCTGGTGGACCTGCTGAGGTGGACCCTTTTTCTGGTGGACCTTTTTCCTGCTGGACCTGCTTAGGTCGACCTTTTTTCTGGTAGACCTTTTTTCTGGTGGACCTGCTGAGGTGGACCTTTTTTTCTGGTGGACCTGCTGAGGTTGACCTGCTGAGGTGGAGCTTTTTTCTGGTGGACCTTTTTTTTGGTGGACCTGCTGAGGTGGACCTTTTTTCTGGTGGACCTGCTGAGGTGGACCTTTTTTTCTGGTGGACCTTTTTTCTGGTGGACCTGCTGAGGTGGACCTTTTTTCTGGTAGACCTTTTTTCTGGTGGACCTGCTGAGGTGGACCTTTTTTTCTGGTGGACCTGCTGAGGTGGACCTGCTGAGGTGGAGCTTTTTTTCTGGTGGACCTTTTTTCTGGTGGACCTGCTGAGGTGTACATTTTTTTCTGGTGGACCTGCTGAGGTGGACCTTTTTTCTGGTGGACCTTTTTTCTGGTGGACCTGCTGAGGTGGACCTTTTTTCTGGTGGACCTTTTTTCTGGCGGACCTGCTGAGGTGGACCTTTTTTCTGGTGGACCTTTTTTCTGGTGGACCTGCTGAGGTGGACCTTTTTTCTGGTGGACCTGCTGAGGTGGAACTTTTTTTCTGCTGGACCTTTTTTTCTGGTGGACCTGCTGAGGTGGACCTTTTTTCTGGTGGACCTTTTTCTGGTGGACCTGCTGAGGTGGAACTTTTTTCTGGTGGACTTTTTTTCTGGTGGACCTGCTGAGGTGGACCCTTTTTCTGGTGGACCTGCTGAGGTGGACCTTTTTTTCTGGTGGACCTTTTTCTGGTAGACCTGCTGAGGTGGACCTTTTTTCTGGTGGACATTTTTTCTGGTGGACCTGCTGAGGTGGACCCTTTTTCTGGTGAACCTTTTTCCTGCTGGACCTGCTTAGGTCGACCTTTTTTCTGGTAGACCTTTTTTCTGGTGGACCTGCTGAGGTGGACCTTTTTTTCTGGTGGACCTGCTGAGGTGGACCTGCTGAGGTGGAGCTTTTTTCTGGTGGACCTTTTTTTTGGTGGACCTGCTGAGGTGGACCTTTTTTCTGGTGGACCTGCTGAGGTGGACCTTTTTTTTCTGGTGGACCTGCTGAGGTGGACCTTTTTTCTGGTGGACCTTATTTCTGGTGGACCTGCTGAGGTGGACCTTTTTTCTGGTAGACCTTTTTTCTGGTGGACCTGCTGAGGTGGACCTTTTTTTCTGGTGGACCTGCTGAGGTGGACCTGCTGAGGTGGAGCTTTTTTCTGGTGGACCTTTTTTCTGCTGGACCTGCTGAGGTGTACATTTTTTTCTGGTGGACCTGCTGAGGTGGACCTTTTTTCTGGTGGACCTTTTTTCTGGTGGACCTGCTGAGGTGGACCTTTTTTCTGGTGGACCTTTTTTCTGGCGGACCTGCTGAGGTGGACCTTTTTTCTGGTGGACCTTTTTTCTGGTGGACCTGCTGAGGTGGACCTTTTTTCTGGTGGACCTGCTGAGGTGGAACTTTTTTTCTGCTGGACCTTTTTTCTGGTGGACCTGCTGAGGTGGACCTTTTTTCTGGTGGACCTGCTGAGGTGGACCTTTTTTCTGGTGGACATTTTTTCTGGTGGACCTTTTTTCTGGTGGACCTGCTGAGGTGGACCTTTGTTCTGGTGGACCTTTTTTCTGGTGGACCTCCTGAGGTGGACCTTTGTTCTGGTGGACCTTTTTTCTGGTGGACTTCCTGAGGTGGACCTTTTTTTCTGGTGGACCTGCTGAGGTGAACCTGCTGAGGTGGAGCTTTTTTCTGGTGGACCTTTTTTCTGGTGGACCTGCTGAGGCATACCTTTTTTCTGGTGGACCTTTTTTCTGGTGGACCTGCTGAGGTGGACCTTTTTTCTGGTGGACCTGCTGAGGTGGACCTTTTTTCTGGTAGACCTTTTTTCTGGTGGACCTGCTGAGGTGGACCTTTTTTCTGGTGGACCTGCTGAGGTGGACCTTTTTTTCTGGTGGACCTTTTTTCTGGTGGACCTGCTGAGGTGGACCTTTTTTCGGGTGGACATTTTTCTGGTGGACCTGCTGAGGTGGAACTTTTTTCTGGTGGACTTTTTTTCTGGTGGACCTGCTCAGGTGGACCTTTTTTTCTGGTGGACCTTTTTTTCTGGTGGACCTGCTGAGGTGGACCTTTTTTCTGGTGGACCTTTTTTCTGGTGGACCTTTTTTCTGGTGGACCTGCTGAGGTGGACCTTTTTTCTGGTGGACCTTTTTTCTGGTGCACCTGCTGAGTTGGACCTTTTTCTAGTGGACATTTTTTCTGGTGGACCTGCTGAGGTGGACCTTTTTTCTGGTGGACCTGCTGAGGTGGACCTTTTTTCTGGTGGACCTTTTTTCTGGTGGACCTGCTGAGGTGGACCTTTTTTTCTGGTGGACCTTTTTTCTGGTGGACCTGCTCAGGTGGACCTTTTTTCTGGTGGACCTTTTTTCTGGTGGACCTGCTGAGGTGGACCTTTTTTCTGGTGGACCTTTTTTCTGGTGGACCTCCTGAGGTTGACCTTTTTTTTGGTGGACCTGCTGAGGTGGACATTTTTCTGGTGGACATTTTTTCTGGTGGACCTGCTGAGGTGGACCCTTTTTCTGGTGGACCTTTTTTCTGGTGGACCTGCTGAGGTGGACCTTTTTTCTGGTGGACCTTTTTTCTGGTGGACCTGCTGAGGTGGACCTTTTTTCTGGTGGACCTTTTTTCTGGTGGACCTGCTGAGGTGGACCTTTTTTCTGGTGGACCTTTTTTCTGGTGGACCTGCTGAGGTGGACCTTTTTTCTGGTGGACCTTTTTTCTGGTGGACCTGCTGAGGTGGACCTTTTTTCTGGTGGACCTTTTTTCTGGTGGACCTGTTGAGGTGGACCTTTGTTCTGGTGGACCTTTTTTTCTGGTGCACCTTTTTTTCTGGTGGACCTCTGAGGTGGACCTTTTTCCTGGTGGACCTTTTTTCTGGTGGACATTTTTTCTGGTGGACCTGCTGAGGTGGACCTTTTTTCTGGTGGACCTTTTTTCTGGTGGGCCTGCTGAGGTGGACCTTTTTTCTGGTGGTCCTGCTGAGGTGGACCTTTTTTCTGGTGGACCTTTTTTCTGGTGGACCTGCTGAGGTGGACCTTTTTTCTGATGGACCTTTTTTCTGGTGGACCTGCTGAGGTGGACCTTTTTTCTGGTGGACCTGCTGAGGTGGACCTTTTTTTCTGGTGGACCTGCTGAGGTGGACCTTTTTTCTGGTGGACCTTTTTTCTGGTGGACCTGCTGAGGTGGACCTTTTTTCTGGTGGACCTTTTTTCTGGTGGACCTGCTGAGGTGGACCTTTTTTCTGGTGGACCTGCTGAGGTGGACCTTTTTTTCTGGTGGACTTTTTTTCTGGTGGACCTCCTGAGGTGGACCTTTTTTCTGGTGGACCTTTTTTCTGGTGGACCTGCTGAGGTGGACCTTTTTTCTGGTGGACCTTTTTTCTGGTGGACCTTTTTTCTGGTGGACCTGCTGAGGTGGACCTTTTTTCTGGTGGACCTTTTTTCTGGTGGACCTGCTGAGGTGGAACTTTTTTTCTGGTGGACCTGCTGAGGTGGACCTGCTGAGGTGGACCTTTTTTCTGGTGGACCTTTTTTCTGCTGGACCTGCTGAGGTGTACATTTTTTTCTGGTGGACCTGCTGAGGTGGACCTTTTTTCTGGTGGACATTTTTTCTGGTGGACCTTTTTTCTGGTGGACCTGCTGAGGTGGACCTTTGTTCTGGTGGACCTTTTTTCTGGTGGACCTCCTGAGGTGGACCTTTGTTCTGGTGGACCTTTTTTCTGGTGGACCTCCTGAGGTGGACCTTTTTTTTCTGGTGGACCTGCTGAGGTGAACCTGCTGAGGTGGACCTTTTTTCTGGTGGACCTTTTTTCTGGTGGACCTGCTGAGGTGGACCTTTGTTCTGGTGGACCTTTTTTTCTGGTGGACCTTTTTTTCTGGTGGACCTCTGAGGTGGACCTTTTTCCTGGTGGACCTTTTTTCTGGTGGACCTTTTTTCTGGTGGACCTGCTGAGGTGGACCTTTTTTCTGGTAGACCTTTTTTCTGGTGGACCTGCTGAGGTGGACCTTTTTTCTGGTGGACCTGCTGAGGTGGACCTGCTGAGGTGGACCTGCTGAGGTGGAGCTTTTTTCTGGTGGACCTTTTTTCTGGTGGACCTGCTGAGGTGGACATTTTTTCTGGTGGACCTGCTGAGGTGGACCTTTTTTCTGGTGGACCTTTTTTCTGGTGGACCTGCTGAGGTGGACCTTTTTTCTGGTGGACCTGCTGAGGTGGACCTTTCTTTCTGGTGGACCTCTGAGGTGGACCTTTTTTCTGGTGGACCTTTTTTCTGGTGGGCCTGCTGAGGTGGACCTTTCTTCTGGTGGACCTGCTGAGGTGGACCTTTTTTCTGGTGGACCTTTTTTCTGGTGGACCTGCTGAGGTGGACCTTTTTTCTGATGGACCTGCTGAGGTGGACCTTTTTTTCTGGTGGACCTGCTGAGGTGGACATTTTTTCTGGTGGACCTTTTTTCTGGTGGACCTGCTGAGGTGGACCTTTTTTCTGGTGGACATTTTTTCTGGTGGACCTGCTGAGGTGGACCTTTTTTCTGGTGGACCTGCTGAGGTGGACCTTTTTTTCTGGTGGACTTTTTTTCTGGTGGACCTCCTGAGGTGGACCTTTTTTCTGGTGGACCTTTTTTCTGGTGGACCTGCTGAGGTGGACCTTTTTTCTGGTGGACCTGCTGAGGTGGACCTTTTTTCTGGTGGACCTTTTTTTCTGGTGGACCTGCTGAGGTGGACCTTTTTTCTGGTGGACCTTTTTTTCTGGTGGACCTCCTGAGGTGGACCTTTTTTCTGGTGGACCTTTTTTCTGGTGGACCTTTTTTCTGGTGGACCTGCTGAGGTGGATCTTTTTTCTGGTGGACCTGCTGAGGTGGACCTTTTTTTCTGGTGGACCTTTTTTCTGGTGGACCTGCTGAGGTGGACCTTTTTTCTGGTGGACCTTTTTCTGGTGGACCTGCTGAGGTGGACCTTTTTTCTGGTGGAACTTTTTTCTGGTGGACCTGCTCAGGTGGACCTTTTTTTCTGGTGGACCTTTTTTTCTGGTGGACCTGCTGAGGTGGACCTTATTTCTGGTGGACCTTTTTTCTGGTGGACCTGCTGAGGTGGACCTTTTTTCTGGTGGACCTTTTTTCTGGTGGACCTGCTGAGGTGGACCTTTTTTCTGGTGGACCTTTTTTCTGGTGGACCTGCTGAGGTGGACCTTTTTTCTGGTGGACCTTTTTTCTGTTGGACCTGCTGAGGTGGACATTTTTTCTGGTGGACCTGCTGAGGTGGACCTTTTTTCTGGTGGACCTTTTTTTCTGGTGGACCTGCTGAGGTGGACCTTTTTTCTGGTGGACCTTTTTTCTGGTGGACCTGCTGAGGTGGACCTTTTTTCTGGTGGACTTTTTTTCTGGTGGACCTGCTGAGGTGGACCTTTTTTCTGGTGGACCTTTTTTCTGGTGGACCTGCTGAGGTGGACCTTTTTTTCTGGTGGACCTTTTTTCTGGTGGACCTGCTGAGGTGGACCTTTTTTTCTGGTGGACCTTTTTTCTGGTGGACCTGCTGAGGTGGACCTTTTTTCTGGTGGAACTTTTTTCTGGTGGACCTGCTGAGGTGGACCTTTTTTCTGGTGGACCTTTTTTCTGGTGGACCTGCTGAGGTTGACCTTTTTTTTGGTGGACCTGCTGAGGTGGACCTTTTTTCTGGTGGACATTTTTTCTGGTGGACCTGCTGAGGTGGACCCTTTTTCTGGTGGACCTTTTTCCTGCTGGACCTGCTTAGGTCGACCTTTTTTCTGGTTGTCGTAGTTCAGCCCCGATCGGACCAGACTACGCAGTCTCTCTCTCACTCCCCCCACGCTCCGAGAGAATAGGGAGAGAAAATATAAGGAAAAACGGCTCAAGGTTTGAGATAAGGACAGGGAGAAATCCTTAAAGTTACCGTCACGGGCAAAACAGACTCAACTTGGGGAAAACTATTCATTTATTACTACAAACAGCAGGATAATGAGACAGAGAACAAGATAACCTCCATCCACCCCTCCCTCTTCCCAAGCTTAACATTATCTCTACTACCTTCCCCCCCCGAGCAGCACAGGGGGGAAGAGGGAATGGGGGTTGCAGTCAGTTCATCATATGTTGTTTTACGCCGCTGCTTCATGGTCGGGGGAAGAACTCCTCACATTCCTCCCCTGCTCCATTGTGGGGTCCCTCCCACGGGCCACAGTCCTTCATGGAACTGCTCCGGCGTGGGTCATCTCTTCCACGGGTGCAGTCTCTCCAGAACAGCTGTCCCAGCGGGCCCTCCACGGGCCACAGCTGCCTTCAGGCATCCACCTCCCCCGGTGCGGGGTCCTTCACGGGCTCCAAGTGGATCTCTGCTCCTCCGTGGACCTCCATGGGCTGCAGGGGGACAACCTGCTCCACCATGGTCGTCACCACAGGCTGCAGGGGAATCTTGGCCAGGAGCCGCATTACTCCTCCCCCTCCTTCTGAACTGACCTTGGCGTCTGCAGCCGTTCCTCACAACAGGCTGGTAGATGTCTCTCAGGATCTTTTTTACATCTCATTCACTTCTCATCTCCTCTCCACTTCTTGCAGCCGGGCTGGACCGAGTCGGGCCCAGTCGGCTGCCTGGCGAGAGGCCAGAGGGTGAGGCCTGCAAGGCCCATGAGGCCTGCGCCTCCCCCTCTGCACCTCTGCCCCCGCTCAGCTTCTTCACATCTTCTCTTCTCTCTCTTTTTTTTTCTGTTTTCCCCTTCTTAAATACGTTATCGCAGAGGCGTTATCACGGGACATTCTGCTACCAATTGGCTCGGCCTTGGCCAGCAGCGGGTCCGCCCTAGGCCCGGCCGAGTCCACTGAACAAAGGGGAGCGACTTCTAGCAGTTTCCTACAGAAGCTACCACCTTAGGCCCCCCCTCACTAACAAAACCACGACATTCCACCCCTCGCCTCTGCGAATTACGTATTTAAGAATTCTAATTAAAATACATACACATCAACAGAAAAGAAAAAAGAATTCCCCCGCACCAAGAATCAAAATAATATCCTCAAAACACCAACAGTGGATAGACCATACAATTTACACACAATTCACCACTTATCCCTTCACCACAATCAAAACATAAATTTCCCCTAATCATTTTGCTCTTTTGTCAAGTTCAATCCCTGTTTTGCCCATTACCGCTCCCAATTAAACTCAATCCTTATCTCAAATTCCTCGAGCCCCACGTTGGGCGCCAAAATAACTGTCGTAGTTCAGCCCCGATCGGACCAGACTACGCAGTCTCTCTCTCACTCCCCCCACGCTCCGAGAGAATAGGGAGAGAAAATATAAGGAAAAACGGCTCAAGGTTTGAGATAAGGACAGGGAGAAATCCTTAAAGTTACCGTCACGGGCAAAACAGACTCAACTTGGGGAAAACTATTCATTTATTACTACAAACAGCAGGATAATGAGACAGAGAACAAGATAACCTCCATCCACCCCTCCCTCTTCCCAAGCTTAACATTATCTCTACTACCTTCCCCCCCCGAGCAGCACAGGGGGGAAGAGGGAATGGGGGTTGCAGTCAGTTCATCATATGTTGTTTTACGCCGCTGCTTCATGGTCGGGGGAAGAACTCCTCACATTCCTCCCCTGCTCCATTGTGGGGTCCCTCCCACGGGCCACAGTCCTTCATGGAACTGCTCCGGCGTGGGTCATCTCTTCCACGGGTGCAGTCTCTCCAGAACAGCTGTCCCAGCGGGCCCTCCACGGGCCACAGCTGCCTTCAGGCATCCACCTCCCCCGGTGCGGGGTCCTTCACGGGCTCCAAGTGGATCTCTGCTCCTCCGTGGACCTCCATGGGCTGCAGGGGGACAACCTGCTCCACCATGGTCGTCACCACAGGCTGCAGGGGAATCTTGGCCAGGAGCCGCATTACTCCTCCCCCTCCTTCTGAACTGACCTTGGCGTCTGCAGCCGTTCCTCACAACAGGCTGGTAGATGTCTCTCAGGATCTTTTTTACATCTCATTCACTTCTCATCTCCTCTCCACTTCTTGCAGCCGGGCTGGACCGAGTCGGGCCCAGTCGGCTGCCTGGCGAGAGGCCAGAGGGTGAGGCCTGCAAGGCCCATGAGGCCTGCGCCTCCCCCTCTGCACCTCTGCCCCCGCTCAGCTTCTTCACATCTTCTCTTCTCTCTCTTTTTTTTTCTGTTTTCCCCTTCTTAAATACGTTATCGCAGAGGCGTTATCACGGGACATTCTGCTACCAATTGGCTCGGCCTTGGCCAGCAGCGGGTCCGCCCTAGGCCCGGCCGAGTCCACTGAACAAAGGGGAGCGACTTCTAGCAGTTTCCTACAGAAGCTACCACCTTAGGCCCCCCCTCACTAACAAAACCACGACACTGGTAGACCTTTTTTCTGGTGGACCTGCTGAGGTGGACCTTTTTTTCTGGTGGACCTGCTGAGGTTGACCTGCTGAGGTGGAGCTTTTTTCTGGTGGACCTTTTTTTTGGTGGACCTGCTGAGGTGGACCTTTTTTCTGGTGGACCTGCTGAGGTGGACCTTTTTTTCTGGTGGACCTTTTTTCTGGTGGACCTGCTGAGGTGGACCTTTTTTCTGGTAGACCTTTTTTCTGGTGGACCTGCTGAGGTGGACCTTTTTTTCTGGTGGACCTGCTGAGGTGGACCTGCTGAGGTGGAGCTTTTTTTCTGGTGGACCTTTTTTCTGGTGGACCTGCTGAGGTGTACATTTTTTTCTGGTGGACCTGCTGAGGTGGACCTTTTTTCTGGTGGACCTTTTTTCTGGTGGACCTGCTGAGGTGGACCTTTTTTCTGGTGGACCTTTTTTCTGGCGGACCTGCTGAGGTGGACCTTTTTTCTGGTGGACCTTTTTTCTGGTGGACCTGCTGAGGTGGACCTTTTTTCTGGTGGACCTGCTGAGGTGGAACTTTTTTTCTGCTGGATCTTTTTTTCTGGTGGACCTGCTGAGGTGGATCTTTTTTCTGGTGGACCTTTTTCTGGTGGACCTGCTGAGGTGGAATTTTTTCTGGTGGACTTTTTTTCTGGTGGACCTGCTGAGGTGGACCCTTTTTCTGGTGGACCTGCTGAGGTGGACCTTTTTTTCTGGTGGACTTTTTTTCTGGTGGACCTCCTGAGGTGGACCTTTTTTCTGGTGGACCTTTTTTCTGGTGGACCTGCTGAGGTGGACCTTTTTTCTGGTGGACCTTTTTTCTGGTGGACCTTTTTTCTGGTGGACCTGCTGAGGTGGACCTTTTTTCTGGTGGACCTTTTTTCTGGTGGACCTGCTGAGGTGGAACTTTTTTTCTGGTGGACCTGCTGAGGTGGACCTGCTGAGGTGGAGCTTTTTTCTGGTGGACCTTTTTTCTGCTGGACCTGCTGAGGTGTACATTTTTTTCTGGTGGACCTGCTGAGGTGGACCTTTTTTCTGGTGGACATTTTTTCTGGTGGACCTTTTTTCTGGTGGACCTGCTGAGGTGGACCTTTGTTCTGGTGGACCTTTTTTCTGGTGGACCTCCTGAGGTGGACCTTTGTTCTGGTGGACCTTTTTTCTGGTGGACCTCCTGAGGTGGACCTTTTTTTTCTGGTGGACCTGCTGAGGTGAACCTGCTGAGGTGGAGCTTTTTTCTGGTGGACCTTTTTTCTGGTGGACCTGCTGAGGTGGACCTTTGTTCTGGTGGACCTTTTTTTCTGGTGGACCTTTTTTTCTGGTGGACCTCTGAGGTGGACCTTTTTCCTGGTGGACCTTTTTTCTGGTGGACCTTTTTTCTGGTGGACCTGCTGAGGTGGACCTTTTTTCTGGTAGACCTTTTTTCTGGTGGACCTGCTGAGGTGGACCTTTTTTCTGGTGGACCTGCTGAGGTGGACCTGCTGAGGTGGACCTGCTGAGGTGGAGCTTTTTTCTGGTGGACCTTTTTTCTGGTGGACCTGCTGAGGTGGACATTTTTTCTGGTGGACCTGCTGAGGTGGACCTTTTTTCTGGTGGACCTTTTTTCTGGTGGACCTGCTGAGGTGGACCTTTTTTCTGGTGGACCTGCTGAGGTGGACCTTTCTTTCTGGTGGACCTCTGAGGTGGACCTTTTTTCTGGTGGACCTTTTTTCTGGTGGGCCTGCTGAGGTGGACCTTTCTTCTGGTGGACCTGCTGAGGTGGACCTTTTTTCTGGTGGACCTTTTTTCTGGTGGACCTGCTGAGGTGGACCTTTTTTCTGATGGACCTGCTGAGGTGGACCTTTTTTTCTGGTGGACCTGCTGAGGTGGACATTTTTTCTGGTGGACCTTTTTTCTGGTGGACCTGCTGAGGTGGACCTTTTTTCTGGTGGACATTTTTTCTGGTGGACCTGCTGAGGTGGACCTTTTTTCTGGTGGACCTGCTGAGGTGGACCTTTTTTTCTGGTGGACTTTTTTTCTGGTGGACCTCCTGAGGTGGACCTTTTTTCTGGTGGACCTTTTTTCTGGTGGACCTGCTGAGGTGGACCTTTTTTCTGGTGGACCTTTTTTCTGGTGGACCTTTTTTCTGGTGGACCTGCTGAGGTGGACCTTTTTTCTGGTGGACCTTTTTTTCTGGTGGACCTGCTGAGGTGGACCTTTTTTCTGGTGGACCTTTTTTTCTGGTGGACCTCCTGAGGTGGACCTTTTTTCTGGTGGACCTTTTTTCTGGTGGACCTTTTTTCTGGTGGACCTGCTGAGGTGGATCTTTTTTCTGGTGGACCTGCTGAGGTGGACCTTTTTTTCTGGTGGACCTTTTTTCTGGTGGACCTGCTGAGGTGGACCTTTTTTCTGGTGGACCTTTTTCTGGTGGACCTGCTGAGGTGGACCTTTTTTCTGGTGGAACTTTTTTGTGGTGGACCTGCTCAGGTGGACCTTTTTTTCTGGTGGACCTTTTTTTCTGGTGGACCTGCTGAGGTGGACCTTATTTCTGGTGGACCTTTTTTTCTGGTGGACCTGCTGAGGTGGACCTTTTTTCTGGTGGACCTTTTTTCTGGTGGACCTGCTGAGGTGGACCTTTTTTCTGGTGGACCTTTTTTCTGGTGGACCTGCTGAGGTGGACCTTTTTTCTGGTGGACCTTTTTTTCTGGTGGACCTGCTGAGGTGGACCTTTTTTCTGGTGGACCTTTTTTTCTGGTGGACCTGCTGAGGTGGACCTTTTTTCTGGTGGACCTTTTTTCTGGTGGACCTTTTTTCTGGTGGACCTGCTGAGGTGGACCTTTTTTCTGGTGGACCTGCTGAGGTGGACCTTTTTTTCTGGTGGACCTTTTTTCTGGTGGACCTGCTGAGGTGGACCTTTTTTCTGGTGGACCTTTTTCTGGTGGACCTGCTGAGGTGGACCTTTTTTCTGGTGGACCTTTTTTCTGGTGGACCTGCTCAGGTGGACCTTTTTTTCTGGTGGACCTTTTTTTCTGGTGGACCTGCTGAGGTGGACCTTATTTCTGGTGGACCTTTTTTCTGGTGGACCTGCTGAGGTGGACCTTTTTTCTGGTGGACCTTTTTTCTGGTGGACCTGCTGAGGTGGACCTTTTTTCTGGTGGACCTTTTTTCTGGTGGACCTGCTGAGGTGGACCTTTTTTCTGGTGGACCTTTTTTCTGTTCGACCTGCTGAGGTGGACATTTTTTCTGGTGGACCTGCTGAGGTGGACCTTTTTTCTGGTGGACCTTTTTTTCTGGTGGACCTGCTGAGGTGGACCTTTTTTCTGGTGGACCTTTTTTCTGGTGGACCTGCTGAGGTGGACCTTTTTTCTGGTGGACTTTTTTTCTGGTGGACCTGCTGAGGTGGACCTTTTTTCTGGTGGACCTTTTTTCTGGTGGACCTGCTGAGGTGGACCTTTTTTTCTGGTGGACGTGCTGAGGTGGACCTGCTGAGGTGGAGCTTTTTTTCTGGTGGACCTTTTTTCTGGTGGACCTGCTGAGGTGTACATTTTTTTCTGGTGGACCTGCTGAGGTGGACCTTTTTTCTGGTGGACCTTTTTTCTGGTGGACCTGCTGAGGTGGACCTTTTTTCTGGTGGACCTTTTTTCTGGCGGACCTGCTGAGGTGGACCTTTTTTCTGGTGGACCTTTTTTCTGGTGGACCTGCTGAGGTGGACCTTTTTTCTGGTGGACCTGCTGAGGTGGAACTTTTTTTCTGGTGGACCTTTTTTTCTGGTGGACCTGCTGAGGTGGACCTTTTTTCTGGTGGACCTTTTTCTGGTGGACCTGCTGAGGTGGAACTTTTTTCTGGTGGACTTTTTTTCTGGTGGACCTGCTGAGGTGGACCTTATTTCTGGTGGACCTTTTTTCTGGTGGACCTGCTGAGGTGGACCTTTTTTCTGGTGGACCTTTTTTCTGGTGGACCTGCTGAGGTGGACCTTTTTTCTGGTGGACCTTTTTTCTGGTGGACCTGCTGAGGTGGACCTTTTTTCTGGTGGACCTTTTTTCTGTTCGACCTGCTGAGGTGGACATTTTTTCTGGTGGACCTGCTGAGGTGGACCTTTTTTCTGGTGGACCTTTTTTTCTGGTGGACCTGCTGAGGTGGACCTTTTTTCTGGTGGACCTTTTTTCTGGTGGACCTGCTGAGGTGGACCTTTTTTCTGGTGGACTTTTTTTCTGGTGGACCTGCTGAGGTGGACCTTTTTTCTGGTGGACCTTTTTTCTGGTGGACCTGCTGAGGTGGACCTTTTTTTCTGGTGGACCTGCTGAGGTGGACCTGCTGAGGTGGAGCCTTTTTTCTGGTGGACCTTTTTTCTGGTGGACCTGCTGAGGTGTACATTTTTTTCTGGTGGACCTGCTGAGGTGGACCTTTTTTCTGGTGGACCTTTTTTCTGGTGGACCTGCTGAGGTGGACCTTTTTTCTGGTGGACCTTTTTTCTGGCGGACCTGCTGAGGTGGACCTTTTTTCTGGTGGACCTTTTTTCTGGTGGACCTGCTGAGGTGGACCTTTTTTCTGGTGGACCTGCTGAGGTGGAACTTTTTTTCTGCTGGACATTTTTTTCTGGTGGACCTGCTGAGGTGGACCTTTTTTCTGGTGGACCTTTTTCTGGTGGACCTGCTGAGGTGGAACTTTTTTCTGGTGGACTTTTTTTCTGGTGGACCTGCTGAGGTGGACCCTTTTTCTGGTGGACCTGCTGAGGTGGACCTTTTTTTCTGGTGGACTTTTTTTCTGGTGGACCTCCTGAGGTGGACCTTTTTTCTGGTGGACCTTTTTTCTGGTGGACCTGCTGAGGTGGACCTTTTTTCTGGTGGACCTTTTTTCTGGTGGACCTTTTTTCTGGTGGACCTGCTGAGGTGGACCTTTTTTCTGGTGGACCTTTTTTCTGGTGGACCTGCTGAGGTGGAACTTTTTTTCTGGTGGACCTGCTGAGGTGGACCTGCTGAGGTGGAGCTTTTTTCTGGTGGACATTTTTTCTGGTGGACCTTTTTTCTGGTGGACCTGCTGAGGTGGACCTTTGTTCTGGTGGACCTTTTTTCTGGTGGACCTCCTGAGGTGGACCTTTGTTCTGGTGGACCTTTTTTCTGGTGGACTTCCTGAGGTGGACCTTTTTTTTCTGGTGGACCTGCTGAGGTGAACCTGCTGAGGTGGAGCTTTTTTCTGGTGGACCTTTTTTCTGGTGGACCTGCTGAGGTGGACCTTTGTTCTGGTGGACCTTTTTTTCTGGTGGACCTTTTTTTCTGGTGGACCTCTGAGGTGGACCTTTTTCCTGGTGGACCTTTTTTCTGGTGGACCTTTTTTCTGGTGGACCTGCTGAGGTGGACCTTTTTTCTGGTGGACCTTTTTTCTGTTGGACCTGCTGAGGTGGACATTTTTTCTGGTGGACCTGCTGAGGTGGACCTTTTTTCTGGTGGACCTTTTTTTCTGGTGGACCTGCTGAGGTGGACCTTTTTTCTGGTGGACCTTTTTTCTGGTGGACCTGCTGAGGTGGACCTTTTTTCTGGTGGACTTTTTTTCTGGTGGACCTGCTGAGGTGGACCTTTTTTCTGGTGGACCTTTTTTCTGGTGGACCTGCTGAGGTGGACCTTTTTTTCTGGTGGACCTTTTTTCTGGTGGACCTGCTGAGGTGGACCTTTTTTTCTGGTGGACCTTTTTTCTGGTGGACCTGCTGAGGTGGTCCTTTTTTCTGGTGGAACTTTTTTCTGGTGGACCTGCTGAGGTGGACCTTTTTTCTGGTGGACCTTTTTTCTGGTGGACCTGCTGAGGTGGACCTGCTGAGGTGGACCTGCTGAGGTGGAGCTTTTTTCTGGTGGACCTTTTTTCTGGTGGACCTGCTGAGGTGGACATTTTTTCTGGTGGACCTGCTGAGGTGGACCTTTTTTCTGGTGGACCTTTTTTCTGGTGGACCTGCTGAGGTGGACCTTTTTTCTGGTGGACCTGCTGAGGTGGACCTTTCTTTCTGGTGGACCTCTGAGGTGGACCTTTTTTCTGGTGGACCTTTTTTCTGGTGGGCCTGCTGAGGTGGACCTTTCTTCTGGTGGACCTGCTGAGGTGGACCTTTTTTCTGGTGGACCTTTTTTCTGGTGGACCTGCTGAGGTGGACCTTTTTTCTGATGGACCTGCTGAGGTGGACCTTTTTTTCTGGTGGACCTGCTGAGGTGGACATTTTTTCTGGTGGACCTTTTTTCTGGTGGACCTGCTGAGGTGGACCTTTTTTCTGGTGGACATTTTTTCTGGTGGACCTGCTGAGGTGGACCTTTTTTCTGGTGGACCTTTTTTCTGGTGGACCTGCTGAGGTGGACCTTTTTTCTGGTGGACCTTTTTTCTGGTGGACCTGCTGAGGTGGACCTTTTTTGTGGTGGACCTTTTTTTCTGGTGGACCTGCTGAGGTGGACCTTTTTTCTGGTGGACCTTTTTTTCTGGTGGACCTCCTGAGGTGGACCTTTTTTCTGGTGGACCTTTTTTCTGGTGGACCTTTTTTCTGGTGGACCTGCTGAGGTGGATCTTTTTTCTCGTGGACCTGCTGAGGTGGACCTTTTTTTCTGGTGGACCTTTTTTCTGGTGGACCTGCTGAGGTGGACCTTTTTTCTGGTGGACCTTTTTCTGGTGGACCTGCTGAGGTGGACCTTTTTTCTGGTGGAACTTTTTTCTGGTGGACCTGCTCAGGTGGACCTTTTTTTCTGGTGGACCTTTTTTTCTGGTGGACCTGCTGAGGTGGACCTTATTTCTGGTGGACCTTTTTTCTGGTGGACCTGCTGAGGTGGACCTTTTTTTTCTGGTGGACCTGCTGAGGTGGACCTTTTTTCTGGTGGACCTTATTTCTGGTGGACCTGCTGAGGTGGACCTTTTTTCTGGTAGACCTTTTTTCTGGTGGACCTGCTGAGGTGGACCTTTTTTTCTGGTGGACCTGCTGAGGTGGACCTGCTGAGGTGGAGCTTTTTTCTGGTGGACCTTTTTTCTGCTGGACCTGCTGAGGTGTACATTTTTTTCTGGTGGACCTGCTGAGGTGGACCTTTTTTCTGGTGGACCTTTTTTCTGGTGGACCTGCTGAGGTGGACCTTTTTTCTGGTGGACCTTTTTTCTGGCGGACCTGCTGAGGTGGACCTTTTTTCTGGTGGACCTTTTTTCTGGTGGACCTGCTGAGGTGGACCTTTTTTCTGGTGGACCTGCTGAGGTGGAACTTTTTTTCTGCTGGACCTTTTTTCTGGTGGACCTGCTGAGGTGGACCTTTTTTCTGGTGGACCTGCTGAGGTGGACCTTTTTTCTGGTGGACATTTTTTCTGGTGGACCTTTTTTCTGGTGGACCTGCTGAGGTGGACCTTTGTTCTGGTGGACCTTTTTTCTGGTGGACCTCCTGAGGTGGACCTTTGTTCTGGTGGACCTTTTTTCTGGTGGACTTCCTGAGGTGGACCTTTTTTTCTGGTGGACCTGCTGAGGTGAACCTGCTGAGGTGGAGCTTTTTTCTGGTGGACCTTTTTTCTGGTGGACCTGCTGAGGCATACCTTTTTTCTGGTGGACCTTTTTTCTGGTGGACCTGCTGAGGTGGACCTTTTTTCTGGTGGACCTGCTGAGGTGGACCTTTTTTCTGGTAGACCTTTTTTCTGGTGGACCTGCTGAGGTGGACCTTTTTTCTGGTGGACCTGCTGAGGTGGACCTTTTTTTCTGGTGGACCTTTTTTCTGGTGGACCTGCTGAGGTGGACCTTTTTTCGGGTGGACATTTTTCTGGTGGACCTGCTGAGGTGGAACTTTTTTCTGGTGGACTTTTTTTCTGGTGGACCTGCTCAGGTGGACCTTTTTTTCTGGTGGACCTTTTTTTCTGGTGGACCTGCTGAGGTGGACCTTTTTTCTGGTGGACCTTTTTTCTGGTGGACCTTTTTTCTGGTGGACCTGCTGAGGTGGACCTTTTTTCTGGTGGACCTTTTTTCTGGTGCACCTGCTGAGTTGGACCTTTTTCTAGTGGACATTTTTTCTGGTGGACCTGCTGAGGTGGACCTTTTTTCTGGTGGACCTGCTGAGGTGGACCTTTTTTCTGGTGGACCTTTTTTCTGGTGGACCTGCTGAGGTGGACCTTTTTTTCTGGTGGACCTTTTTTCTGGTGGACCTGCTCAGGTGGACCTTTTTTCTGGTGGACCTTTTTTCTGGTGGACCTGCTGAGGTGGACCTTTTTTCTGGTGGACCTTTTTTCTGGTGGACCTCCTGAGGTTGACCTTTTTTTTGGTGGACCTGCTGAGGTGGACATTTTTCTGGTGGACATTTTTTCTGGTGGACCTGCTGAGGTGGACCCTTTTCTGGTGGACCTTTTTTCTGGTGGACCTGCTGAGGTGGACCTTTTTTCTGGTGGACCTTTTTTCTGGTGGACCTGCTGAGGTGGACCTTTTTTCTGGTGGACCTTTTTTCTGGTGGACCTGCTGAGGTGGACCTTTTTTCTGGTGGACCTTTTTTCTGGTGGACCTGCTGAGGTGGACCTTTTTTCTGGTGGACCTTTTTTCTGGTGGACCTGCTGAGGTGGACCTTTTTTCTGGTGGACCTTTTTTCTGGTGGACCTGCTGAGGTGGACCTTTGTTCTGGTGGACCTTTTTTTCTGGTGCACCTTTTTTTCTGGTGGACCTCTGAGGTGGACCTTTTTCCTGGTGGACCTTTTTTCTGGTGGACATTTTTTCTGGTGGACCTGCTGAGGTGGACCTTTTTTCTGGTGGACCTTTTTTCTGGTGGGCCTGCTGAGGTGGACCTTTTTTCTGGTGGACCTGCTGAGGTGGACCTTTTTTCTGGTGGACCTTTTTTCTGGTGGACCTGCTGAGGTGGACCTTTTTTCTGATGGACCTTTTTTCTGGTGGACCTGCTGAGGTGGACCTTTTTTCTGGTGGACCTGCTGAGGTGGACCTTTTTTTCTGGTGGACCTGCTGAGGTGGACCTTTTTTCTGGTGGACCTTTTTTCTGGTGGACCTGCTGAGGTGGACCTTTTTTCTGGTGGACCTTTTTTCTGGTGGACCTGCTGAGGTGGACCTTTTTTCTGGTGGACCTGCTGAGGTGGACCTTTTTTTCTGGTGGACTTTTTTTCTGGTGGACCTCCTGAGGTGGACCTTTTTTCTGGTGGACCTTTTTTCTGGTGGACCTGCTGAGGTGGACCTTTTTTCTGGTGGACCTTTTTTCTGGTGGACCTTTTTTCTGGTGGACCTGCTGAGGTGGACCTTTTTTCTGGTGGACCTTTTTTCTGGTGGACCTGCTGAGGTGGAACTTTTTTTCTGGTGGACCTGCTGAGGTGGACCTGCTGAGGTGGAGCTTTTTTCTGGTGGACCTTTTTTCTGCTGGACCTGCTGAGGTGTACATTTTTTTCTGGTGGACCTGCTGAGGTGGACCTTTTTTCTGGTGGACATTTTTTCTGGTGGACCTTTTTTCTGGTGGACCTGCTGAGGTGGACCTTTGTTCTGGTGGACCTTTTTTCTGGTGGACCTCCTGAGGTGGACCTTTGTTCTGGTGGACCTTTTTTCTGGTGGACCTCCTGAGGTGGACCTTTTTTTTCTGGTGGACCTGCTGAGGTGAACCTGCTGAGGTGGAGCTTTTTTCTGGTGGACCTTTTTTCTGGTGGACCTGCTGAGGTGGACCTTTGTTCTGGTGGACCTTTTTTTCTGGTGGACCTTTTTTTCTGGTGGACCTCTGAGGTGGACCTTTTTCCTGGTGGACCTTTTTTCTGGTGGACCTTTTTTCTGGTGGACCTGCTGAGGTGGACCTTTTTTCTGGTAGACCTTTTTTCTGGTGGACCTGCTGAGGTGGACCTTTTTTCTGGTGGACCTGCTGAGGTGGACCTGCTGAGGTGGACCTGCTGAGGTGGAGCTTTTTTCTGGTGGACCTTTTTTCTGGTGGACCTGCTGAGGTGGACATTTTTTCTGGTGGACCTGCTGAGGTGGACCTTTTTTCTGGTGGACCTTTTTTCTGGTGGACCTGCTGAGGTGGTCCTTTTTTCTGGTGGACCTGCTGAGGTGGACCTTTCTTTCTGGTGGACCTTTTTTCTGGTGGACCTGCTGAGGTGGACCTTTTTTCTGATGGACCTGCTGAGGTGGACCTTTTTTTCTGGTGGACCTGCTGAGGTGGACATTTTTTCTGGTGGACCTTTTTTCTGGTGGACCTGCTGAGGTGGACCTTTTTTCTGGTGGACATTTTTTCTGGTGGACCTGCTGAGGTGGACCTTTTTTCTGGTGGACCTGCTGAGGTGGACCTTTTTTTCTGGTGGACTTTTTTTCTGGTGGACCTCCTGAGGTGGACCTTTTTTCTGGTGGACCTTTTTTCTGGTGGACCTGCTGAGGTGGACCTTTTTTCTGGTGGACCTTTTTTCTGGTGGACCTTTTTTCTGGTGGACCTGCTGAGGTGGACCTTTTTTCTGGTGGACCTTTTTTTCTGGTGGACCTGCTGAGGTGGACCTTTTTTCTGGTGGACCTTTTTTTCTGGTGGACCTGCTGAGGTGGACCTTTTTTCTGGTGGACCTTTTTTCTGGTGGACCTTTTTTCTGGTGGACCTGCTGAGGTGGACCTTTTTTCTGGTGGACCTGCTGAGGTGGACCTTTTTTTCTGGTGGACCTTTTTTCTGGTGGACCTGCTGAGGTGGACCTTTTTTCTGGTGGACCTTTTTCTGGTGGACCTGCTGAGGTGGACCTTTTTTCTGGTGGAACTTTTTTCTGGTGGACCTGCTCAGGTGGACCTTTTTTTCTGGTGGACCTTTTTTTCTGGTGGACCTGCTGAGGTGGACCTTATTTCTGGTGGACCTTTTTTCTGGTGGACCTGCTGAGGTGGACCTTTTTTCTGGTGGACCTTTTTTCTGGTGGACCTGCTGAGGTGGACCTTTTTTCTGGTGGACCTTTTTTCTGGTGGACCTGCTGAGGTGGACCTTTTTTCTGGTGGACCTTTTTTCTGTTGGACCTGCTGAGGTGGACATTTTTTCTGGTGGACCTGCTGAGGTGGACCTTTTTTCTGGTGGACCTTTTTTTCTGGTGGACCTGCTGAGGTGGACCTTTTTTCTGGTGGACCTTTTTTCTGGTGGACCTGCTGAGGTGGACCTTTTTTCTGGTGGACTTTTTTTCTGGTGGACCTGCTGAGGTGGACCTTTTTTCTGGTGGACCTTTTTTCTGGTGGACCTGCTGAGGTGGACCTTTTTTTCTGGTGGACCTTTTTTCTGGTGGACCTGCTGAGGTGGACCTTTTTTTCTGGTGGACCTTTTTTTCTGGTGGACCTGCTGAGGTGGACCTTTTTTCTGGTGGAACTTTTTTCTGGTGGACCTGCTGAGGTGGACCTTTTTTCTGGTGGACCTTTTTTCTGGTGGACCTGCTGAGGTTGACCTTTTTTTTGGTGGACCTGCTGAGGTGGACCTTTTTTCTGGTGGACATTTTTTCTGGTGGACCTGCTGAGGTGGACCTTTTTTCTGGTGGACCTGCTGAGGTGGACCTTTTTTCTGGTGGACCTTTTTTCTGGTGGACCTGCTGAGGTGGACCTTTTTTTCTGGTGGACCTTTTTTCTGGTGGACCTGCTCAGGTGGACCTTTTTTCTGGTGGACCTTTTTCCTGGTGGACCTTTTTTCTGGTGGACCTGCTGAGGTGGACCTTTTTTCTGGTGGACCTTTTTTCTGCTGGACCTCCTGAGGTTGACCTTTTTTCTGGTGGACCTGCTGAGGTGGACATTTTTCTGGTGGACATTTTTTCTGGTGGACCTGCTGAGGTGGACCTTTTTTCTGGTGGACCTTTTTTCTGGTGGACCTGCTGAGGTGGACCTTTTTTCTGGTGGACCTTTTTTCTGGTGGACCTGCTGAGGTGGACCTTTTTTCTGGTGGACCTTTTTTCTGGTGGACCTGCTGAGGTGGACCTTTTTTCTGGTGGACCTTTTTTCTGGTGGACCTGCTGAGGTGGACCTTTGTTCTGGTGTGACCTTTTTTCTGGTGGACCTCCTGAGGTGGACCTTTGTTCTGGTGGACCTTTTTTTCTGGTGCACCTTTTTTTCTGGTGGACCTCTGAGGTGGACCTTTTTCCTGGTGGACCTTTTTTCTGGTGGACCTTTTTTCTGGTGGACCTGCTGAGGTGGACCTTTTTTCTGGTGGACCTTTTTTCTGGTGGACCTGCTGAGGTGGACCTTTTTTCTGGTGGACCTGCTGAGGTGGACCTGCTGAGGTGGACCTGCTGAGGTGGAGCTTTTTTCTGGTGGACCTTTTTTCTGGTGGACCTGCTGAGGTGGACCTTTTTTCTGGTGGACCTGCTGAGGTGGACCTTTTTTCTGGTGGACCTTTTTTCTGGTGGACCTGCTGAGGTGGTCCTTTTTTCTGGTGGACCTGCTGAGGTGGACCTTTCTTTCTGGTGGACCTTTTTTCTGGTGGACCTGCTGAGGTGGACCTTTTTTCTGATGGACCTGCTGAGGTGGACCTTTTTTTCTGGTGGACCTGCTGAGGTGGACATTTTTTCTGGTGGACCTTTTTTCTGGTGGACCTGCTGAGGTGGACCTTTTTTCTGGTGGACATTTTTTCTGGTGGACCTGCTGAGGTGGACCTTTTTTCTGGTGGACCTGCTGAGGTGGACCTTTTTTTCTGGTGGACTTTTTTTCTGGTGGACCTCCTGAGGTGGACCTTTTTTCTGGTGGACCTTTTTTCTGGTGGACCTGCTGAGGTGGACCTTTTTTCTGGTGGACCTTTTTTCTGGTGGACCTTTTTTCTGGTGGACCTGCTGAGGTGGACCTTTTTTCTGGTGGACCTTTTTTTCTGGTGGACCTGCTGAGGTGGACCTTTTTTCTGGTGGACCTTTTTTTCTGGTGGACCTGCTGAGGTGGACCTTTTTTCTGGTGGACCTTTTTTCTGGTGGACCTTTTTTCTGGTGGACCTGCTGAGGTGGACCTTTTTTCTGGTGGACCTGCTGAGGTGGACCTTTTTTTCTGGTGGACCTTTTTTCTGGTGGACCTGCTGAGGTGGACCTTTTTTCTGGTGGACCTTTTTCTGGTGGACCTGCTGAGGTGGACCTTTTTTCTGGTGGAACTTTTTTCTGGTGGACCTGCTCAGGTGGACCTTTTTTTCTGGTGGACCTTTTTTTCTGGTGGACCTGCTGAGGTGGACCTTATTTCTGGTGGACCTTTTTTCTGGTGGACCTGCTGAGGTGGACCTTTTTTCTGGTGGACCTTTTTTCTGGTGGACCTGCTGAGGTGGACCTTTTTTCTGGTGGACCTTTTTTCTGGTGGACCTGCTGAGGTGGACCTTTTTTCTGGTGGACCTTTTTTCTGTTGGACCTGCTGAGGTGGACATTTTTTCTGGTGGACCTGCTGAGGTGGACCTTTTTTCTGGTGGACCTTTTTTTCTGGTGGACCTGCTGAGGTGGACCTTTTTTCTGGTGGACCTTTTTTCTGGTGGACCTGCTGAGGTGGACCTTTTTTCTGGTGGACTTTTTTTCTGGTGGACCTGCTGAGGTGGACCTTTTTTCTGGTGGACCTTTTTTCTGGTGGACCTGCTGAGGTGGACCTTTTTTTCTGGTGGACCTTTTTTCTGGTGGACCTGCTGAGGTGGACCTTTTTTTCTGGTGGACCTTTTTTTCTGGTGGACCTGCTGAGGTGGACCTTTTTTCTGGTGGAACTTTTTTCTGGTGGACCTGCTGAGGTGGACCTTTTTTCTGGTGGACCTTTTTTCTGGTGGACCTGCTGAGGTTGACCTTTTTTTTGGTGGACCTGCTGAGGTGGACCTTTTTTCTGGTGGACATTTTTTCTGGTGGACCTGCTGAGGTGGACCTTTTTTCTGGTGGACCTGCTGAGGTGGACCTTTTTTCTGGTGGACCTTTTTTCTGGTGGACCTGCTGAGGTGGACCTTTTTTTCTGGTGGACCTTTTTTCTGGTGGACCTGCTCAGGTGGACCTTTTTTCTGGTGGACCTTTTTCCTGGTGGACCTTTTTTCTGGTGGACCTGCTGAGGTGGACCTTTTTTCTGGTGGACCTTTTTTCTGCTGGACCTCCTGAGGTTGACCTTTTTTCTGGTGGACCTGCTGAGGTGGACCTTTTTTCGTGTGGACCTTTTTTCTGGTGGACCTGCTGAGGTGGACCTTTTTTGTGGTGGACCTTTTTTCTGGTGGACCTGCTGAGGTGGACCTTTTTTCTGGTGGACCTTTTTTCTGGTGGACCTGCTGAGGTGGACCTTTTTTCTGGTGGACCTTTTTTCTGGTGGACCTGCTGAGGTGGACCTTTGTTCTGGTGGACCTTTTTTCTGGTGGACCTCCTGAGGTGGACCTTTGTTCTGGTGGACCTTTTTTTCTGGTGGACCTTTTTTTCTGGTGGACCTCTGTGGTGGACCTTTTTCCTGGTGGACCTTTTTTTCTAGTGGACCTTTTTTCTGGTGGACCTGCTGAGGTGGACATTTTTCTGGTGGACCTTTTTTCTGGTGGACCTGCTGAGGTGGACCTGCTGAGGTGGACCTGCTGAGGTGGAGCTTTTTTCTGGTGGACCTTTTTTCTGGTGGACCTGCTGAGGTGGACATTTTTTCTGGTGGACCTGCTGAGGTGGACCTTTTTTCTGGTGGACCTTTTTTCTGGTGGACCTGCTGAGGTGGACCTTTTTTCTGGTGGACCTGCTGAGGTGGACCTTTCTTTCTGGTGGACCTCTGAGGTGGACCTTTTTTCTGGTGGACATTTTTTCTGGTGGACCTGCTGAGGTGGACCTTTTTTCTGGTGGACCTTTTTTCTGGTGGACCTTCTGAGGTGGACCTTTCTTCTGGTGGACCTGCTGAGGTGGACCTTTTTTCTGGTGGACCTTTTTTCTGGTGGACCTGCTGAGGTGGACCTTTTTTCTGATGGACCTTTTTTCTGGTGGACCTGCTGAGGTGGACCTTTTTTTCTGGTGGACCTTTTTTCTGGTGGACCTGCTGAGGTGGACCTTTTTTTCTGGTGGACCTTTTTTCTGGTGGACCTGCTGAGGTGGACCTTTTTTCTGGTGGACCTTTTTCTGGTGGACCTGCTGAGGTGGACCTTTTTTCTGGTGGAACTTTTTTCTGGTGGACCTGCTCAGGTGGACCTTTTTTTCTGGTGGACCTTTTTTTCTGGTGGACCTGCTGAGGTGGACCTTATTTCTGGTGGACCTTTTTTCTGGTGGACCTGCTGAGGTGGACCTTTTTTCTGGTGGACCTTTTTTCTGGTGGACCTGCTGAGGTGGACCTTTTTTCTGGTGGACCTTTTTTCTGGTGGACCTGCTGAGGTGGACCTTTTTTCTGGTGGACCTTTTTTCTGTTGGACCTGCTGAGGTGGACATTTTTTCTGGTGGACCTGCTGAGGTGGACCTTTTTTCTGGTGGACCTTTTTTTCTGGTGGACCTGCTGAGGTGGACCTTTTTTCTGGTGGACCTTTTTTCTGGTGGACCTGCTGAGGTGGACCTTTTTTCTGGTGGACTTTTTTTCTGGTGGACCTGCTGAGGTGGACCTTTTTTCTGGTGGACCTTTTTTCTGGTGGACCTGCTGAGGTGGACCTTTTTTTCTGGTGGACCTTTTTTCTGGTGGACCTGCTGAGGTGGACCTTTTTTTCTGGTGGACCTTTTTTTCTGGTGGACCTGCTGAGGTGGACCTTTTTTCTGGTGGAACTTTTTTCTGGTGGACCTGCTGAGGTGGACCTTTTTTCTGGTGGACCTTTTTTCTGGTGGACCTGCTGAGGTTGACCTTTTTTTTGGTGGACCTGCTGAGGTGGACCTTTTTTCTGGTGGACATTTTTTCTGGTGGACCTGCTGAGGTGGACCTTTTTTCTGGTGGACCTGCTGAGGTGGACCTTTTTTCTGGTGGACCTTTTTTCTGGTGGACCTGCTGAGGTGGACCTTTTTTTCTGGTGGACCTTTTTTCTGGTGGACCTGCTCAGGTGGACCTTTTTTCTGGTGGACCTTTTTCCTGGTGGACCTTTTTTCTGGTGGACCTGCTGAGGTGGACCTTTTTTCTGGTGGACCTTTTTTCTGCTGGACCTCCTGAGGTTGACCTTTTTTCTGGTGGACCTGCTGAGGTGGACATTTTTCTGGTGGACATTTTTTCTGGTGGACCTGCTGAGGTGGACCTTTTTTCTGGTGGACCTTTTTTCTGGTGGACCTGCTGAGGTGGACCTTTTTTCTGGTGGACCTTTTTTCTGGTGGACCTGCTGAGGTGGACCTTTTTTCTGGTGGACCTTTTTTCTGGTGGACCTGCTGAGGTGGACCTTTTTTCTGGTGGACCTTTTTTCTGGTGGACCTGCTGAGGTGGACCTTTGTTCTGGTGTGACCTTTTTTCTGGTGGACCTCCTGAGGTGGACCTTTGTTCTGGTGGACCTTTTTTTCTGGTGCACCTTTTTTTCTGGTGGACCTCTGAGGTGGACCTTTTTCCTGGTGGACCTTTTTTCTGGTGGACCTTTTTTCTGGTGGACCTGCTGAGGTGGACCTTTTTTCTGGTGGACCTTTTTTCTGGTGGACCTGCTGAGGTGGACCTTTTTTCTGGTGGACCTGCTGAGGTGGACCTGCTGAGGTGGACCTGCTGAGGTGGAGCTTTTTTCTGGTGGACCTTTTTTCTGGTGGACCTGCTGAGGTGGACCTTTTTTCTGGTGGACCTGCTGAGGTGGACCTTTTTTCTGGTGGACCTTTTTTCTGGTGGACCTGCTGAGGTGGTCCTTTTTTCTGGTGGACCTGCTGAGGTGGACCTTTCTTTCTGGTGGACCTTTTTTCTGGTGGACCTGCTGAGGTGGACCTTTTTTCTGATGGACCTGCTGAGGTGGACCTTTTTTTCTGGTGGACCTGCTGAGGTGGACATTTTTTCTGGTGGACCTTTTTTCTGGTGGACCTGCTGAGGTGGACCTTTTTTCTGGTGGACATTTTTTCTGGTGGACCTGCTGAGGTGGACCTTTTTTCTGGTGGACCTGCTGAGGTGGACCTTTTTTTCTGGTGGACTTTTTTTCTGGTGGACCTCCTGAGGTGGACCTTTTTTCTGGTGGACCTTTTTTCTGGTGGACCTGCTGAGGTGGACCTTTTTTCTGGTGGACCTTTTTTCTGGTGGACCTTTTTTCTGGTGGACCTGCTGAGGTGGACCTTTTTTCTGGTGGACCTTTTTTTCTGGTGGACCTGCTGAGGTGGACCTTTTTTCTGGTGGACCTTTTTTTCTGGTGGACCTGCTGAGGTGGACCTTTTTTCTGGTGGACCTTTTTTCTGGTGGACCTTTTTTCTGGTGGACCTGCTGAGGTGGACCTTTTTTCTGGTGGACCTGCTGAGGTGGACCTTTTTTTCTGGTGGACCTTTTTTCTGGTGGACCTGCTGAGGTGGACCTTTTTTCTGGTGGACCTTTTTCTGGTGGACCTGCTGAGGTGGACCTTTTTTCTGGTGGAACTTTTTTCTGGTGGACCTGCTCAGGTGGACCTTTTTTTCTGGTGGACCTTTTTTTCTGGTGGACCTGCTGAGGTGGACCTTATTTCTGGTGGACCTTTTTTCTGGTGGACCTGCTGAGGTGGACCTTTTTTCTGGTGGACCTTTTTTCTGGTGGACCTGCTGAGGTGGACCTTTTTTCTGGTGGACCTTTTTTCTGGTGGACCTGCTGAGGTGGACCTTTTTTCTGGTGGACCTTTTTTCTGTTGGACCTGCTGAGGTGGACATTTTTTCTGGTGGACCTGCTGAGGTGGACCTTTTTTCTGGTGGACCTTTTTTTCTGGTGGACCTGCTGAGGTGGACCTTTTTTCTGGTGGACCTTTTTTCTGGTGGACCTGCTGAGGTGGACCTTTTTTCTGGTGGACTTTTTTTCTGGTGGACCTGCTGAGGTGGACCTTTTTTCTGGTGGACCTTTTTTCTGGTGGACCTGCTGAGGTGGACCTTTTTTTCTGGTGGACCTTTTTTCTGGTGGACCTGCTGAGGTGGACCTTTTTTTCTGGTGGACCTTTTTTTCTGGTGGACCTGCTGAGGTGGACCTTTTTTCTGGTGGAACTTTTTTCTGGTGGACCTGCTGAGGTGGACCTTTTTTCTGGTGGACCTTTTTTCTGGTGGACCTGCTGAGGTTGACCTTTTTTTTGGTGGACCTGCTGAGGTGGACCTTTTTTCTGGTGGACATTTTTTCTGGTGGACCTGCTGAGGTGGACCTTTTTTCTGGTGGACCTGCTGAGGTGGACCTTTTTTCTGGTGGACCTTTTTTCTGGTGGACCTGCTGAGGTGGACCTTTTTTTCTGGTGGACCTTTTTTCTGGTGGACCTGCTCAGGTGGACCTTTTTTCTGGTGGACCTTTTTCCTGGTGGACCTTTTTTCTGGTGGACCTGCTGAGGTGGACCTTTTTTCTGGTGGACCTTTTTTCTGCTGGACCTCCTGAGGTTGACCTTTTTTCTGGTGGACCTGCTGAGGTGGACATTTTTCTGGTGGACATTTTTTCTGGTGGACCTGCTGAGGTGGACCTTTTTTCTGGTGGACCTTTTTTCTGGTGGACCTGCTGAGGTGGACCTTTTTTCTGGTGGACCTTTTTTCTGGTGGACCTGCTGAGGTGGACCTTTTTTCTGGTGGACCTTTTTTCTGGTGGACCTGCTGAGGTGGACCTTTTTTCTGGTGGACCTTTTTTCTGGTGGACCTGCTGAGGTGGACCTTTGTTCTGGTGTGACCTTTTTTCTGGTGGACCTCCTGAGGTGGACCTTTGTTCTGGTGGACCTTTTTTTCTGGTGCACCTTTTTTTCTGGTGGACCTCTGAGGTGGACCTTTTTCCTGGTGGACCTTTTTTCTGGTGGACCTTTTTTCTGGTGGACCTGCTGAGGTGGACCTTTTTTCTGGTGGACCTTTTTTCTGGTGGACCTGCTGAGGTGGACCTTTTTTCTGGTGGACCTGCTGAGGTGGACCTTTCTTTCTGGTGGACCTCTGAGGTGGACCTTTTTTCTGGTGGACCTTTTTTCTGGTGGACCTGCTGAGGTGGACCTTTTTTCTGGTGGACCTTTTTTCTGGTGGGCTTGCTGAGGTGGACCTTTCTTCTGGTGGACCTGCTGAGGTGGACCTTTTTTCTGCTGGACCTTTTTTCTGGTGGACCTGCTGAGGTGGACCTTTTTTCTGATGGACCTTTTTTCTGGTGGACCTGCTGAGGTGGACCTTTTTTCTGGTGGACCTGCTGAGGTGGACCTTTTTTTCTGGTGGACCTGCTGAGGTGGACCTTTTTTCTGGTGGACCTTTTTTCTGGTGGACCTGCTGAGGTGGACCTTTTTTCTGGTGGACCTTTTTTCTGGTGGACCTGCTGAGGTGGACCTTTTTTCTGGTGGACCTGCTGAGGTGGACCTTTTTTTCTGGTGGACTTTTTTTCTGGTGGACCTCCTGAGGTGGACCTTTTTTCTGGTGGACCTTTTTTCTGGTGGACCTGCTGAGGTGGACCTTTTTTCTGGTGGACCTTTTTTCTGGTGGACCTTTTTTCTGGTGGACCTGCTGAGGTGGACCTTTTTTCTGGTGGACCTTTTTTCTGGTGGACCTGCTGAGGTGGACCTTTTTTCTGGTGGACCTTTTTTTTTGGTGGACCTGCTGAGGTGGACCTTTTTTCTGGTGGACCTTTTTTCTGGTGGACCTTTTTTCTGGTGGACCTGCTGAGGTGGACCTTTTTTCTGGTGGACCTTTTTTTCTGGTGGACCTGCTGAGGTGGACCTTTTTTCTGGTGGACCTTTTTTTCTGGTGGACCTGCTGAGGTGGACCTGCTGAGGTGGAGCTTTTTTCTGGTGGACCTTTTTTTTGGTGGACCTGCTGAGGTGGACCTTTTTTCTGGTGGACCTGCTGAGGTGGACCTTTTTTTTCTGGTGGACCTGCTGAGGTGGACCTTTTTTCTGGTGGACCTTTTTTCTGGTGGACCTGCTGAGGTGGACCTTTTTTCTGGTGGACCTTTTTTCTGGTGGACCTGCTGAGGTGGACCTTTGTTCTGGTGGACCTTTTTTCTGGTGGACCTCCTGAGGTGGACCTTTGTTCTGGTGGACCTTTTTTTCTGGTGCACCTTTTTTTCTGGTGGACCTCTGAGGTGGACCTTTTTCCTGGTGGACCTTTTTTCTGGTGGACCTTTTTTCTGGTGGACCTGCTGAGGTGGACCTTTTTTCTGGTGGACCTTTTTTCTGGTGGACCTGCTGAGGTGGACCTTTTTTCTGGTGGACCTGCTGAGGTGGACCTTTCTTTCTGGTGGACCTCTGAGGTGGACCTTTTTTCTGGTGGACCTTTTTTCTGGTGGACCTGCTGAGGTGGACCTTTCTTCTGGTGGACCTGCTGAGGTGGACCTTTTTTCTGGTGGACCTTTTTTCTGGTGGACCTGCTGAGGTGGACCTTTTTTCTGATGGACCTTTTTTCTGGTGGACCTGCTGAGGTGGACCTTTTTTTCTGGTGGACCTGCTGAGGTGGACCTTTTTTCTGGTGGACCTTTTTTCTGGTGGACCTGCTGAGGTGGACCTTTTTTCTGGTGGACCTTTTTTCTGGTGGACCTGCTGAGGTGGACCTTTTTTCTGGTGGACCTGCTGAGGTGGACCTTTTTTTCTGGTGGACTTTTTTTCTGGTGGACCTGCTGAGGTGGACCTTTTTTTCTGGTGGACTTTTTTTCTGGTGCACCTCCTGAGGTGGACCTTTTTTCTGGTGGACCTTTTTTCTGGTGGACCTGCTGAGGTGGACCTTTTTTCTGGTGGACCTTTTTTCTGGTGGACCTTTTTTCTGGTGGACCTGCTGAGGTGGACCTTTTTTCTGGTGGACCTTTTTTCTGGTGGACCTGCTGAGGTGGACCTTTTTTCTGGTGGACCTTTTTTTCTGGTGGACCTGCTGAGGTGGACCTTTTTTCTGGTGGACCTTTTTTTCTGGTGGACCTGCTGAGGTGGACCTGCTGAGGTGGAGCTTTTTTCTGGTGGACCTTTTTTTTGGTGGACCTGCTGAGGTGGACCTTTTTTCTGGTGGACCTGCTGAGGTGGACCTTTTTTTTCTGGTGGACCTGCTGAGGTGGACCTTTTTTCTGGTGGACCTTTTTTCTGGTGGACCTGCTGAGGTGGACCTTTTTTCTGGTGGACCTTTTTTCTGGTGGACCTGCTGAGGTGGACCTTTGTTCTGGTGGACCTTTTTTCTGGTGGACCTCCTGAGGTGGACCTTTGTTCTGGTGGACCTTTTTTTCTGGTGCACCTTTTTTTCTGGTGGACCTCTGAGGTGGACCTTTTTCCTGGTGGACCTTTTTTCTGGTGGACCTTTTTTCTGGTGGACCTGCTGAGGTGGACCTTTTTTCTGGTGGACCTTTTTTCTGGTGGACCTGCTGAGGTGGACCTTTTTTCTGGTGGACCTGCTGAGGTGGACCTTTCTTTCTGGTGGACCTCTGAGGTGGACCTTTTTTCTGGTGGACCTTTTTTCTGGTGGACCTGCTGAGGTGGACCTTTCTTCTGGTGGACCTGCTGAGGTGGACCTTTTTTCTGGTGGACCTTTTTTCTGGTGGACCTGCTGAGGTGGACCTTTTTTCTGATGGACCTTTTTTCTGGTGGACCTGCTGAGGTGGACCTTTTTTTCTGGTGGACCTGCTGAGGTGGACCTTTTTTCTGGTGGACCTTTTTTCTGGTGGACCTGCTGAGGTGGACCTTTTTTCTGGTGGACCTTTTTTCTGGTGGACCTGCTGAGGTGGACCTTTTTTCTGGTGGACCTGCTGAGGTGGACCTTTTTTTCTGGTGGACTTTTTTTCTGGTGGACCTGCTGAGGTGGACCTTTTTTTCTGGTGGACTTTTTTTCTGGTGCACCTCCTGAGGTGGACCTTTTTTCTGGTGGACCTTTTTTCTGGTGGACCTGCTGAGGTGGACCTTTTTTCTGGTGGACCTTTTTTCTGGTGGACCTTTTTTCTGGTGGACCTGCTGAGGTGGACCTTTTTTCTGGTGGACCTTTTTTCTGGTGGACCTGCTGAGGTGGACCTTTTTTCTGGTGGACCTTTTTTTCTGGTGGACCTGCTGAGGTGGACCTTTTTTCTGGTGGACCTTTTTTCTGGTTGACCTTTTTTCTGGTGGACCTGCTGAGGTGGACCTTTTTTCTGGTGGACCTTTTTTTCTGGTGGACCTGCTGAGGTGCACCTTTTTTTTGGTGGACCTTTTTTTCTGGTGGACCTGCTGAGGTGGACCTGCTGAGGTGGAGCTTTTTTCTGGTGGACCTTTTTTCTGGTGGACCTGCTGAGGTGGACCTTTTTTCTGGTGGACCTGCTGAGGTGGACCTTTTTTTTCTGGTGGACCTGCTGAGGTGGACCTTTTTTCTGGTGGACCTTTTTTCTGGTGGACCTGCTGAGGTGGACCTTTTTTCTGGTAGACCTTTTTTCTGGTGGACCTGCTGAGGTGGACCTTTTTTTCTGGTGGACCTGCTGAGGTGGACCTGCTGAGGTGGAGCTTTTTTCTGGTGGACCTTTTTTCTGGTGGACCTGCTGAAGCGGACCTTTTTTCTGGTTAACCTTTTTTCTGGTGGACCTGCTGAGGTGGACCTTTTTTCTGGTGGACCTGCTGAGGAGGACCTTTTTTCTGGTAGACCTTTTTTCTGGTGGACCTGCTGAGGTGGACCTTTTTTCTGGTGGACCTGCTGAGGTGGACCTTTTTTTCTGGTGGACCTTTTTTCTGGTGGACCTGCTGAGGTGGACCTTTTTTCTGGTGGACCTTTTTCTGGTGGACCTGCTGAGGTGGAACTTTTTTCTGGTGGACTTTTTTTCTGGTGGACCTGCTCAGGTGGACCTTTTTTTCTGGTGGACCTTTTTTTCTGGTGGACCTGCTGAGGTGGACCTTTTTTCTGGTGGACATTTTTTCTGGTGGACCTTTTTTCTGGTGGACCTGCTGAGGTGGACCTTTTTTCTGGTGGACCTTTTTTCTGGTGCACCTGCTGATTTGGACCTTTTTCTAGTGGACCTTTTTTCTGGTGGACCTGCTGAGGTGGACCTTTTTTCTGGTGGACCTGCTGAGGTGGACCTTTTTTTCTGGTGGACCTGCTGAGGTGGACCTCCTGAGGTGGACCTTTTTTCTGGTGGAACTTTTTTCTGGTGGACCTGCTGAGGTGGACCTTTTTTCTGGTGGACCTGCTGAGGTGGACCTTTTTTCTGGTGGACCTTTTTTCTGGTGGACCTGCTGAGGTGGACCTTTTTTCTGGTGGACCTTTTTTCTGGTGGACCTGCTCAGGTGGACCTTTTTTCTGGTGGACCTTTTTTCTGGTGGACCTGCTGAGGTGGACCTTTTTTCTGGTGGACCTTTTTTCTGGTGGACCTCCTGAGGTTGACCTTTTTTTTGGTGGACCTGCTGAGGTGGACATTTTTCTGGTGGACATTTTTTCTGGTGGACCTGCTGAGGTGGACCCTTTTTCGGGTGGACCTTTTTTCTGGTGGACCTGCTGAGGTGGACCTTTTTTCTGGTGGACCTTTTTTCTGGTGGACCTGCTGAGGTGGACCTTTTTTCTGGTGGACCTTTTTTCTGGTGGACCTGCTGAGGTGGACCTTTTTTCTGGTGGACCTTTTTTCTGGTGGACCTGCTGAGGTGGACCTTTGTTCTGGTGGACCTTTTTTCTGGTGGACCTCCTGAGGTGGACCTTTTTTCTGGTGGACCTTTTTTTACTGGTGGACCTTTTTTTCTGGTGGACCTCTGAGGTGGACCTTTTTCCTGGTGGACCTTTTTTCTGGTGGACCTTTTTTCTGGTGGACCTGCTGAGGTGGACCTTTTTTCTGGTGGACCTTTTTTCTGGTGGACCTGCTGAGGTGGACCTTTTTTCTGGTGGACCTGCTGAGGTGGACCTGCTGAGGTGGACCTGCTGAGGTGGAGCTTTTTTCTGGTGGACCTTTTTTCTGGTGGACCTGCTGAGGTGGACATTTTTTCTGGTGGACCTGCTGAGGTGGACCTTTTTTCTGGTGGACCTTTTTTCTGGTGGACCTGCTGAGGTGGACCTTTTTTCTGGTGGACCTGCTGAGGTGGACCTTTCTTTCTGGTGGACCTCTGAGGTGGACCTTTTTTCTGGTGGACCTTTTTTCTGGTGGGCCTGCTGAGGTGGACCTTTCTTCTGGTGGACCTGCTGAGGTGGACCTTTTTTCTGGTGGACCTTTTTTCTGGTGGACCTGCTGAGGTGGACCTTTTTTCTGATGGACCTGCTGAGGTGGACCTTTTTTTCTGGTGGACCTGCTGAGGTGGACATTTTTTCTGGTGGACCTTTTTTCTGGTGGACCTGCTGAGGTGGACCTTTTTTCTGGTGGACCTTTTTTCTGGTGGACCTGCTGAGGTGGACCTTTTTTCTGGTGGACCTGCTGAGGTGGACCTTTTTTTCTGGTGGACTTTTTTTCTGGTGGACCTCCTGAGGTGGACCTTTTTTCTGGTGGACCTTTTTTCTGGTGGACCTGCTGAGGTGGACCTTTTTTCTGGTGGACCTTTTTTCTGGTGGACCTTTTTTCTGGTGGACCTGCTGAGGTGGACCTTTTTTCTGGTGGACCTTTTTTTCTGGTGGACCTGCTGAGGTGGACCTTTTTTCTGGTGGATCTTTTTTTCTGGTGGACCTGCTGAGGTGGACCTTTTTTCTGGTGGACCTTTTTTCTGGTGGACCTGCTGAGGTGGATCTTTTTTCTGGTGGACCTGCTGAGGTGGACCTTTTTTTCTGGTGGACCTTTTTTCTGGTGGACCTGCTGAGGTGGACCTTTTTTCTGGTGGACCTTTTTCTGGTGGACCTGCTGAGGTGGACCTTTTTTCTGGTGGAACTTTTTTCTGGTGGACCTGCTCAGGTGGACCTTTTTTTCTGGTGGACCTTTTTTTCTGGTGGACCTGCTGAGGTGGACCTTATTTCTGCTGGACCTTTTTTTCTGGTGGACCTGCTGAGGTGGACCTTTTTTCTGGTGGACCTTTTTCTGGTGGACCTGCTGAGGTGGAACTTTTTTCTGGTGGACTTTTTTTCTGGTGGACCTGCTGAGGTGGACCCTTTTTCTGGTGGACCTGCTGAGGTGGACCTTTTTTCTGGTGGACCTTTTTCTGGTGGACCTGCTGAGGTGGACCTTTTTTCTGGTGGACATTTTTTCTGGTGGACCTGCTGAGGTGGACCCTTTTTCTGGTGAACCTTTTTCCTGCTGGACCTGCTTAGGTCGACCTTTTTTCTGGTAGACCTTTTTTCTGGTGGACCTGCTGAGGTGGACCTTTTTTTCTGGTGGACCTGCTGAGGTGGACCTGCTGAGGTGGAGCTTTTTTCTGGTGGACCTTTTTTTTGGTGGACCTGCTGAGGTGGACCTTTTTTCTGGTGGACCTGCTGAGGTGGACCTTTTTTCTGGTGGACCTTTTTTCTGGTTGACCTTTTTTCTGGTGGACCTGCTGAGGTGGACCTTTTTTCTGGTGGACCTTTTTTTCTGGTGGACCTGCTGAGGTGCACCTTTTTTTTGGTGGACCTTTTTTTCTGGTGGACCTGCTGAGGTGGACCTGCTGAGGTGGAGCTTTTTTCTGGTGGACCTTTTTTCTGGTGGACCTGCTGAGGTGGACCTTTTTTCTGGTGGACCTGCTGAGGTGGACCTTTTTTTTCTGGTGGACCTGCTGAGGTGGACCTTTTTTCTGGTGGACCTTTTTTCTGGTGGACCTGCTGAGGTGGACCTTTTTTCTGGTAGACCTTTTTTCTGGTGGACCTGCTGAGGTGGACCTTTTTTTCTGGTGGACCTGCTGAGGTGGACCTGCTGAGGTGGAGCTTTTTTCTGGTGGACCTTTTTTCTGGTGGACCTGCTGAAGCGGACCTTTTTTCTGGTTAACCTTTTTTCTGGTGGACCTGCTGAGGTGGACCTTTTTTCTGGTGGACCTGCTGAGGAGGACCTTTTTTCTGGTAGACCTTTTTTCTGGTGGACCTGCTGAGGTGGACCTTTTTTCTGGTGGACCTGCTGAGGTGGACCTTTTTTTCTGGTGGACCTTTTTTCTGGTGGACCTGCTGAGGTGGACCTTTTTTCTGGTGGACCTTTTTCTGGTGGACCTGCTGAGGTGGAACTTTTTTCTGGTGGACTTTTTTTCTGGTGGACCTGCTCAGGTGGACCTTTTTTTCTGGTGGACCTTTTTTTCTGGTGGACCTGCTGAGGTGGACCTTTTTTCTGGTGGACATTTTTTCTGGTGGACCTTTTTTCTGGTGGACCTGCTGAGGTGGACCTTTTTTCTGGTGGACCTTTTTTCTGGTGCACCTGCTGATTTGGACCTTTTTCTAGTGGACCTTTTTTCTGGTGGACCTGCTGAGGTGGACCTTTTTTCTGGTGGACCTGCTGAGGTGGACCTTTTTTTCTGGTGGACCTGCTGAGGTGGACCTCCTGAGGTGGACCTTTTTTCTGGTGGAACTTTTTTCTGGTGGACCTGCTGAGGTGGACCTTTTTTCTGGTGGACCTGCTGAGGTGGACCTTTTTTCTGGTGGACCTTTTTTCTGGTGGACCTGCTGAGGTGGACCTTTTTTCTGGTGGACCTTTTTTCTGGTGGACCTGCTCAGGTGGACCTTTTTTCTGGTGGACCTTTTTTCTGGTGGACCTGCTGAGGTGGACCTTTTTTCTGGTGGACCTTTTTTCTGGTGGACCTCCTGAGGTTGACCTTTTTTTTGGTGGACCTGCTGAGGTGGACATTTTTCTGGTGGACATTTTTTCTGGTGGACCTGCTGAGGTGGACCCTTTTTCGGGTGGACCTTTTTTCTGGTGGACCTGCTGAGGTGGACCTTTTTTCTGGTGGACCTTTTTTCTGGTGGACCTGCTGAGGTGGACCTTTTTTCTGGTGGACCTTTTTTCTGGTGGACCTGCTGAGGTGGACCTTTTTTCTGGTGGACCTTTTTTCTGGTGGACCTGCTGAGGTGGACCTTTGTTCTGGTGGACCTTTTTTCTGGTGGACCTCCTGAGGTGGACCTTTTTTCTGGTGGACCTTTTTTTACTGGTGGACCTTTTTTTCTGGTGGACCTCTGAGGTGGACCTTTTTCCTGGTGGACCTTTTTTCTGGTGGACCTTTTTTCTGGTGGACCTGCTGAGGTGGACCTTTTTTCTGGTGGACCTTTTTTCTGGTGGACCTGCTGAGGTGGACCTTTTTTCTGGTGGACCTGCTGAGGTGGACCTGCTGAGGTGGACCTGCTGAGGTGGAGCTTTTTTCTGGTGGACCTTTTTTCTGGTGGACCTGCTGAGGTGGACATTTTTTCTGGTGGACCTGCTGAGGTGGACCTTTTTTCTGGTGGACCTTTTTTCTGGTGGACCTGCTGAGGTGGACCTTTTTTCTGGTGGACCTGCTGAGGTGGACCTTTCTTTCTGGTGGACCTCTGAGGTGGACCTTTTTTCTGGTGGACCTTTTTTCTGGTGGGCCTGCTGAGGTGGACCTTTCTTCTGGTGGACCTGCTGAGGTGGACCTTTTTTCTGGTGGACCTTTTTTCTGGTGGACCTGCTGAGGTGGACCTTTTTTCTGATGGACCTGCTGAGGTGGACCTTTTTTTCTGGTGGACCTGCTGAGGTGGACATTTTTTCTGGTGGACCTTTTTTCTGGTGGACCTGCTGAGGTGGACCTTTTTTCTGGTGGACCTTTTTTCTGGTGGACCTGCTGAGGTGGACCTTTTTTCTGGTGGACCTGCTGAGGTGGACCTTTTTTTCTGGTGGACTTTTTTTCTGGTGGACCTCCTGAGGTGGACCTTTTTTCTGGTGGACCTTTTTTCTGGTGGACCTGCTGAGGTGGACCTTTTTTCTGGTGGACCTTTTTTCTGGTGGACCTTTTTTCTGGTGGACCTGCTGAGGTGGACCTTTTTTCTGGTGGACCTTTTTTTCTGGTGGACCTGCTGAGGTGGACCTTTTTTCTGGTGGACCTTTTTTTCTGGTGGACCTGCTGAGGTGGACCTTTTTTCTGGTGGACCTTTTTTCTGGTGGACCTGCTGAGGTGGATCTTTTTTCTGGTGGACCTGCTGAGGTGGACCTTTTTTTCTGGTGGACCTGCTGAGGTGGACCTTTTTTCTGGTGGACCTTTTTTTCTGGTGGACCTGCTGAGGTGGACCTTTTTTCTGGTGGACCTTTTTTCTGGTGGACCTGCTGAGGTGGATCTTTTTTCTGGTGGACCTGCTGAGGTGGACCTTTTTTTCTGGTGGACCTTTTTTCTGGTGGACCTGCTGAGGTGGACCTTTTTTCTGGTGGACCTTTTTCTGGTGGACCTGCTGAGGTGGACCTTTTTTCTGGTGGAACTTTTTTCTGGTGGACCTGCTCAGGTGGACCTTTTTTTCTGGTGGACCTTTTTTTCTGGTGGACCTGCTGAGGTGGACCTTATTTCTGCTGGACCTTTTTTTCTGGTGGACCTGCTGAGGTGGACCTTTTTTCTGGTGGACCTTTTTCTGGTGGACCTGCTGAGGTGGAACTTTTTTCTGGTGGACTTTTTTTCTGGTGGACCTGCTGAGGTGGACCCTTTTTCTGGTGGACCTGCTGAGGTGGACCTTTTTTCTGGTGGACCTTTTTCTGGTGGACCTGCTGAGGTGGACCTTTTTTCTGGTGGACATTTTTTCTGGTGGACCTGCTGAGGTGGACCCTTTTTCTGGTGAACCTTTTTTCTGCTGGACCTGCTTAGGTCGACCTTTTTTCTGGTAGACCTTTTTTCTGGTGGACCTGCTGAGGTGGACCTTTTTTTCTGGTGGACCTGCTGAGGTGGACCTGCTGAGGTGGAGCTTTTTTCTGGTGGACCATTTTTTTGGTGGACCTGCTGAGGTGGACCTTTTTTCTGGTGGACCTGCTGAGGTGGACCTTTTTTTTCTGGTGGACCTGCTGAGGTGGACCTTTTTTCTGGTGGACCTTTTTTCTGGTGGACCTGCTGAGGTGGACCTTTTTTCTGGTAGACCTTTTTTCTGGTGGACCTGCTGAGGTGGACCTTTTTTTCTGGTGGACCTGCTGAGGTGGAGATTTTTTCTGGTGGACCTTTTTTCTGCTGGACCTGCTGAGGTGTACATTTTTTTCTGGTGGACCTGCTGAGGTGGACCTTTTTTCTGGTGGACCTTTTTTCTGGTGGACCTGCTGAGGTGGACCTTTTTTCTGGTGGACCTTTTTTTCTGGCGGACCTGCTGAGGTGGACCTTTTTTCTGGTGGACCTTTTTTCTGGTGGACCTGCTGAGGTGGACCTTTTTTCTGGTGGACCTGCTGAGGTGGAACTTTTTTTCTGCTGGACCTTTTTTCTGGTGGACCTGCTGAGGTGGACCTTTTTTCTGGTGGACCTGCTGAGGTGGACCTTTTTTCTGGTGGACATTTTTTCTGGTGGACCTTTTTTCTGGTGGACCTGCTGAGGTGGACCTTTGTTCTGGTGGACCTTTTTTCTGGTGGACCTCCTGAGGTGGACCTTTGTTCTGGTGGACCTTTTTTCTGGTGGACCTCCTGAGGTGGACCTTTTTTTCTGGTGGACCTGCTGAGGTGAAGCTGCTGAGGTGGAGCTTTTTTCTGGTGGACCTTTTTTCTGGTGGACCTGCTGAGGCATACCTTTTTTCTGGTGGACCTTTTTTCTGGTGGACCTGCTGAGGTGGACCTTTTTTCTGGTGGACCTGCTGAGGTGGACCTTTTTTCTGGTAGACCTTTTTTCTGGTGGACCTGCTGAGGTGGACCTTTTTTCTGGTGGACCTGCTGAGGTGGACCTTTTTTTCTGGTGGACCTTTTTTCTGGTGGACCTGCTGAGGTGGAACTTTTTTCGGGTGGACCTTTTTCTGGTGGACCTGCTGAGGTGGAACTTTTTTCTGGTGGACTTTTTTTCTGGTGGACCTGCTCAGGTGGACCTTTTTTTCTGGTGGACCTTTTTTTCTGGTGGACCTGCTGAGGTGGACCTTTTTTCTGGTGGACCTTTTTTCTGGTGGACCTTTTTTCTGGTGGACCTGCTGAGGTGGACCTTTTTTCTGGTGGACCTTTTTTCTGGTGCACCTGCTGAGTTGGACCTTTTTCTAGTGGACCTTTTTTCTGGTGGACCTGCTGAGGTGGACCTTTTTTCTGCTGGACCTGCTGAGGTGGACCTTTTTTTCTGGTGGACCTGCTGAGGTGGACCTCCTGATGTGGACCTTTTTTCTGGTGGAACTTTTTTCTGGTGGGCCTGCTGAGGTGGACCTTTTTTCTGGTGGACCGTTTTTCTGGTGGACCTGCTGAGGTGGACCTTTTTTTCTGGTGGACCTTTTTTCTGGTGGACCTGCTCAGGTGGACCTTTTTTCTGGTGGACCTTTTTTCTGGTGGACCTTTTTTCTGGTGGACCTGCTGAGGTGGACCTTTTTTCTGGTGGACCTCCTGAGGTTGACCTTTTTTTTGGTGGACCTGCTGAGGTGGACCCTTTTTCTGGTGGACCTTTTTTCTGGTGGACCTGCTGAGGTGGAACTTTTTTCTGGTGGACCTTTTTTCTGGTGGACCTGCTGAGGTGGACCTTTTTTCTGGTGGACCTTTTTTCTGGTGGACCTGCTGAGGTGGACCTTTTTTCTGGTGGACCTTTTTTCTGGTGGACCTGCTGAGGTGGACCTTTTTTCTGGTGGACCTTTTTTCTGGTGGACCTGCTGAGGTGGACCTTTTTTCTGGTGGACCTTTTTTCTGGTGGACCTGCTGAGGTGGACCTTTGTTCTGGAGGACCTTTTTTCTGGTGGACCTCCTGAGGTGGACCTTTGTTCTGGTGGACCTTTTTTTCTGGTGCACCTTTTTTTCTGGTGGACCTCTGAGGTGGACCTTTTTCCTGGTGGACCTTTTTTCTGGTGGACCTTTTTTCTGGTGGACCTGCTGAGGTGGACCTTTTTTCTGGTGGACCTTTTTTCTGGTGGACCTGCTGAGGTGGACCTTTTTTCTGGTGGACCTGCTGAGGTGGACCTGCTGAGGTGGACCTGCTGAGGTGGAGCTTTTTTCTGGTGGACCTTTTTTCTGGTGGACCTGCTGAGGTGGACATTTTTTCTGGTGGACCTGCTGAGGTGGACCTTTTTTCTGGTGGACCTTTTTTCTGGTGGACCTGCTGAGGTGGACCTTTTTTCTGGTGGACCTGCTGAGGTGGACCTTTCTTTCTGGTGGACCTCTGAGGTGGACCTTTTTTTATGGTGGACCTTTTTTCTGGTGGACCTGCTGAGGTGGACCTTTTTTCTGGTGGACCTTTTTTCTGGTGGGCCTGCTGAGGTGGACCTTTCTTCTGGTGGACCTGCTGAGGTGGACCTTTTTTCTGGTGGACCTTTTTTCTGGTGGACCTGCTGAGGTGGACCTTTTTTCTGATGGACCTGCTGAGGTGGACCTTTTTTTCTGGTGGACCTGCTGAGGTGGACCTTTTTTCTGGTGGACCTTTTTTCTGGTGGACCTGCTGAGGTGGACCTTTTTTCTGGTGGACCTTTTTTCTGGTGGACCTGCTGAGGTGGACCTTTTTTCTGGTGGACCTGCTGAGGTGGACCTTTTTTTCTGGTGGACTTTTTTTCTGGTGGACCTCCTGAGGTGGACCTTTTTTCTGGTGGACCTTTTTTCTGGTGGACCTGCTGAGGTGGACCTTTTTTCTGGTGGACCTTTTTTCTGGTGGACCTTTTTTCTGGTGGACCTGCTGAGGTGGACCTTTTTTCTGGTGGACCTTTTTTCTGGTGGACCTGCTGAGGTGGACCTTTTTTCTGGTGGACCTTTTTTTCTGGTGGACCTGCTGAGGTGGACCTTTTTTCTGGTGGACCTTTTTTCTGGTGGACCTTTTTTCTGGTGGACCTGCTGAGGTGGATCTTTTTTCTGGTGGACCTGCTGAGGTGGACCTTTTTTCTGGTGGACCTTTTTCTGGTGGACCTGCTGAGGTGGACCTTTTTTCTGGTGGAACTTTTTTCTGGTGGACCTGCTCAGGTGGACCTTTTTTTCTGGTGGACCTTTTTTTCTGGTGGACCTGCTGAGGTGGACCTTATTTCTGCTGGACCTTTTTTTCTGGTGGACCTGCTGAGGTGGACCTTTTTTCTGGTGGACCTTTTTCTGGTGGACCTGCTGAGGTGGAACTTTTTTCTGGTGGACTTTTTTTCTGGTGGACCTGCTGAGGTGGACCCTTTTTCTGGTGGACCTGCTGAGGTGGACCTTTTTTCTGGTGGACCTTTTTCTGGTGGACCTGCAGAGGTGGACCTTTTTTCTGGTGGACATTTTTTCTGGTGGACCTGCTGAGGTGGACCCTTTTTCTGGTGAACCTTTTTCCTGCTGGACCTGCTTAGGTCGACCTTTTTTCTGGTAGACCTTTTTTCTGGTGGACCTGCTGAGGTGGACCTTTTTTTCTGGTGGACCTGCTGAGGTGGACCTGCTGAGGTGGAGCTTTTTTCTGGTGGACCTTTTTTTTGGTGGACCTGCTGAGGTGGACCTTTTTTCTGGTGGACCTGCTGAGGTGGACCTTTTTTTTCTGGTGGACCTGCTGAGGTGGACCTTTTTTCTGGTGGACCTTTTTTCTGGTGGACCTGCTGAGGTGGACCTTTTTTTCTGGTGGACCTGCTGAGGTGGACCTGCTGAGGTGGAGATTTTTTCTGGTGGACCTTTTTTCTGCTGGACCTGCTGAGGTGTACATTTTTTTCTGGTGGACCTGCTGAGGTGGACCTTTTTTCTGGTGGACCTTTTTTCTGGTGGACCTGCTGAGGTGGACCTTTTTTCTGGTGGACCTTTTTTCTGGCGGACCTGCTGAGGTGGACCTTTCTTCTGGTGGACCTGCTGAGGTGGACCTTTTTTCTGGTGGACCTTTTTTCTGGTGGACCTGCTGAGGTGGACCTTTTTTCTGATGGACCTGCTGAGGTGGACCTTTTTTTCTGGTGGACCTGCTGAGGTGGACCTTTTTTCTGGTGGACCTTTTTTCTGGTGGACCTGCTGAGGTGGACCTTTTTTCTGGTGGACCTTTTTTCTGGTGGACCTGCTGAGGTGGACCTTTTTTCTGGTGGACCTGCTGAGGTGGACCTTTTTTTCTGGTGGACTTTTTTTCTGGTGGACCTCCTGAGGTGGACCTTTTTTCTGGTGGACCTTTTTTCTGGTGGACCTGCTGAGGTGGACCTTTTTTCTGGTGGACCTTTTTTCTGGTGGACCTGCTGAGGTGGACCTTTTTTCTGGTGGACCTTTTTTCTGGTGGACCTGCTGAGGTGGACCTTTTTTCTGGTGGACCTTTTTTTCTGGTGGACCTGCTGAGGTGGACCTTTTTTCTGGTGGACCTTTTTTCTGGTGGACCTTTTTTCTGGTGGACCTGCTGAGGTGGATCTTTTTTCTGGTGGACCTGCTGAGGTGGACCTTTTTTCTGGTGGACCTTTTTCTGGTGGACCTGCTGAGGTGGACCTTTTTTCTGGTGGAACTTTTTTCTGGTGGACCTGCTCAGGTGGACCTTTTTTTCTGGTGGACCTTTTTTTCTGGTGGACCTGCTGAGGTGGACCTTATTTCTGCTGGACCTTTTTTTCTGGTGGACCTGCTGAGGTGGACCTTTTTTCTGGTGGACCTTTTTCTGGTGGACCTGCTGAGGTGGAACTTTTTTCTGGTGGACTTTTTTTCTGGTGGACCTGCTGAGGTGGACCCTTTTTCTGGTGGACCTGCTGAGGTGGACCTTTTTTCTGGTGGACCTTTTTCTGGTGGACCTGCAGAGGTGGACCTTTTTTCTGGTGGACATTTTTTCTGGTGGACCTGCTGAGGTGGACCCTTTTTCTGGTGAACCTTTTTCCTGCTGGACCTGCTTAGGTTGACCTTTTTTCTGGTAGACCTTTTTTCTGGTGGACCTGCTGAGGTGGACCTTTTTTTCTGGTGGACCTGCTGAGGTGGACCTGCTGAGGTGGAGCTTTTTTCTGGTGGACCTTTTTTTTGGTGGACCTGCTGAGGTGGACCTTTTTTCTGGTGGACCTGCTGAGGTGGACCTTTTTTTTCTGGTGGACCTGCTGAGGTGGACCTTTTTTCTGGTGGACCTTTTTTCTGGTGGACCTGCTGAGGTGGACCTTTTTTTCTGGTGGACCTGCTGAGGTGGACCTGCTGAGGTGGAGATTTTTTCTGGTGGACCTTTTTTCTGCTGGACCTGCTGAGGTGTACATTTTTTTCTGGTGGACCTGCTGAGGTGGACCTTTTTTCTGGTGGACCTTTTTTCTGGTGGACCTGCTGAGGTGGACCTTTTTTCTGGTGGACCTTTTTTCTGGCGGACCTGCTGAGGTGGACCTTTTTTCTGGTGGACCTTTTTTCTGGTGGACCTGCTGAGGTGGACCTTTTTTCTGGTGGACCTGCTGAGGTGGAACTTTTTTTCTGCTGGACCTTTTTTCTGGTGGACCTGCTGAGGTGGACCTTTTTTCTGGTGGACCTGCTGAGGTGGACCTTTTTTCTGGTGGACATTTTTTCTGGTGGACCTTTTTTCTGGTGGACCTGCTGAGGTGGACCTTTGTTCTGGTGGACCTTTTTTCTGGTGGACCTCCTGAGGTGGACCTTTGTTCTGGTGGACCTTTTTTCTGGTGGACCTCCTGAGGTGGACCTTTTTTTCTGGTGGACCTGCTGAGGTGAACCTGCTGAGGTGGAGCTTTTTTCTGGTGGACCTTTTTTCTGGTGGACCTGCTGAGGCATACCTTTTTTCTGGTGGACCTTTTTTCTGGTGGACCTGCTGAGGTGGACCTTTTTTCTGGTGGACCTGCTGAGGTGGACCTTTTTTCTGGTAGACCTTTTTTCTGGTGGACCTGCTGAGGTGGACCTTTTTTCTGGTGGACCTGCTGAGGTGGACCTTCTTTTCTGGTGGACCTTTTTTCTGGTGGACCTGCTGAGGTGGACCTTTTTTCGGGTGGACCTTTTTCTGGTGGACCTGCTGAGGTGGAACTTTTTTCTGGTGGACTTTTTTTCTGGTGGACCTGCTCAGGTGGACCTTTTTTTCTGGTGGACCTTTTTTTCTGGTGGACCTGCTGAGGTGGACCTTTTTTCTGGTGGACCTTTTTTCTGGTGGACCTTTTTTCTGGTGGACCTGCTGAGGTGGACCTTTTTTCTGGTGGACCTTTTTTCTGGTGCACCTGCTGAGTTGGACCTTTTTCTAGTGGACATTTTTTCTGGTGGACCTGCTGAGGTGGACCTTTTTTCTGGTGGACCTGCTGAGGTGGACCTTTTTTTCTGGTGGACCTGCTGAGGTGGACCTCCTGATGTGGACCTTTTTTCTGGTGGAACTTTTTTCTGGTGGACCTGCTGAGGTGGACCTTTTTTCTGGTGGACCTGCTGAGGTGGACCTTTTTTCTGGTGGACCGTTTTTCTGGTGGACCTGCTGAGGTGGACCTTTTTTTCTGGTGGACCTTTTTTCTGGTGGACCTGCTCAGGTGGACCTTTTTTCTGGTGGACCTTTTTTCTGGTGGACCTTTTTTCTGGTGGACCTGCTGAGGTGGACCTTTTTTCTGGTGGACCTTTTTTCTGGTGGACCTCCTGAGGTTGACCTTTTTTTTGGTGGACCTGCTGAGGTGGACCCTTTTTCTGGTGGACCTTTTTTCTGGTGGACCTGCTGAGGTGGACCTTTTTTCTGGTGGACCTTTTTTCTGGTGGACCTGCTGAGGTGGACCTTTTTTCTGGTGGACCTTTTTTTCTGGTGGACCTGCTGAGGTGGACCTTTTTTCTGGTGGACCTTTTTTCTGGTGGACCTGCTGAGGTGGACCTTTTTTCTGGTGGACCTTTTTTCTGGTGGACCTGCTGAGGTGGACCTTTTTTCTGGTGGACCTTTTTTCTGGTGGACCTGCTGAGGTGGACCTTTGTTCTGGTGGACCTTTTTTCTGGTGGACCTCCTGAGGTGGACCTTTGTTCTGGTGGACCTTTTTTTCTGGTGCACCTTTTTTTCTGGTGGACCTCTGAGGTGGACCTTTTTCCTGGTGGACCTTTTTTCTGGTGGACCTTTTTTCTGGTGGACCTGCTGAGGTGGACCTTTTTTCTGGTGGACCTTTTTTCTGGTGGACCTGCTGAGGTGGACCTTTTTTCTGGTGGACCTGCTGAGGTGGACCTGCTGAGGTGGACCTGCTGAGGTGGAGCTTTTTTCTGGTGGACCTTTTTTCTGGTGGACCTGCTGAGGTGGACATTTTTTCTGGTGGACCTGCTGAGGTGGACCTTTTTTCTGGTGGACCTTTTTTCAGGTGGACCTGCTGAGGTGGACCTTTTTTCTGGTGGACCTGCTGAGGTGGACCTTTCTTTCTGGTGGACCTCTGAGGTGGACCTTTTTTCTGGTGGACCTTTTTTCTGGTGGACCTGCTGAGGTGGACCTTTTTTCTGGTGGACCTTTTTTCTGGTGGGCCTGCTGAGGTGGACCTTTCTTCTGGTGGACCTGCTGAGGTGGACCTTTTTTCTGGTGGACCTTTTTTCTGGTGGACCTGCTGAGGTGGACCTTTTTTCTGATGGACCTGCTGAGGTGGACCTTTTTTTCTGGTGGACCTGCTGAGGTGGACCTTTTTTCTGGTGGACCTTTTTTCTGGTGGACCTGGTGAGGTGGACCTTTTTTCTGGTGGACCTTTTTTCTGGTGGACCTGCTGAGGTGGACCTTTTTTCTGGTGGACCTGCTGAGGTGGACCTTTTTTTCTGGTGGACTTTTTTTCTGGTGGACCTCCTGAGGTGGACCTTTTTTCTGGTGGACCTTTTTTCTGGTGGACCTGCTGAGGTGGACCTTTTTTCTGGTGGACCTTTTTTCTGGTGGACCTTTTTTCTGGTGGACCTGCTGAGGTGGACCTTTTTTCTGGTGGACCTTTTTTCTGGTGGACCTGCTGAGGTGGACCTTTTTTCTGGTGGACCTTTTTTTCTGGTGGACCTGCTGAGGTGGACCTTTTTTCTGGTGGACCTTTTTTCTGGTGGACCTTTTTTTCTGGTGGACCTGCTGAGGTGGACCTTTTTTCTGGTGGACCTTTTTTCTGGTGGACCTTTTTTCTGGTGGACCTGCTGAGGTGGATCTTTTTTCTGGTGGACCTGCTGAGGTGGACATTTTTTTCTGGTGGACCTTTTTTCTGGTGGACCTGCTGAGGTGGACCTTTTTTCTGGTGGACCTTTTTCTGGTGGACCTGCTGAGGTGGAACTTTTTTCTGGTGGAACTTTTTTCTGGTGGACCTGCTCAGGTGGACCTTTTTTTCTGGTGGACCTTTTTTTCTGGTGGACCTGCTGAGGTGGACCTTATTTCTGGTGGACCTTTTTTCTGGTGGACCTGCTGAGGTGGACCTTTTTTCTGGTGGACCTTTTTTCTGGTGGACCTGCTGAGGTGGACCTTTTTTCTGGTGGACCTTTTTTCTGGTGGACCTGCTGAGGTGGAACTTTTTTCTGGTGGACCTTTTTTCTGTTGGACCTGCTGAGGTGGACATTTTTTCTGGTGGACCTGCTGAGGTGGACCTTTTTTCTCGTGGACCTTTTTTCTGGTGGACCTGCTGAGGTGGACCTTTTTTCTGGTGGACCTTTTTTCTGGTGGACCTGCTGAGGTGGACCTTTTTTCTGGTGGACTTTTTTTCTGGTGGACCTGCTGAGGTGGACCTTTTTTCTGGTGGACCTTTTTTCTGGTGGACCTGCTGAGGTGGACCTTTTTTCTGATGGACCTGCTGAGGTGGACCTTTTTTTCTGGTGGACCTTTTTTCTGGTGGACCTGCTGAGGTGGACCTTTTTTCGGGTGGACCTTTTTCTGGTGGACCTGCTGAGGTGGAACTTTTTTCTGGTGGACTTTTTTTCTGGTGGACCTGCTGAGGTGGACCTTTTTTTCTGGTGGACCTTTTTTTCTGGTGGACCTGCTGAGGTGGACCTTTTTTCTGGTGGACCTTTTTTCTGGTGGACCTTTTTTCTGGTGGACCTGCTGAGGTGGACCTTTTTTCTGGTGGACCTTTTTTCTGGTGCACCTGCTGAGTTGGACCTTTTTCTAGTGGACATTTTTTCTGGTGGACCTGCTGAGGTGGACCTTTTTTCTGGTGGACCTGCTGAGGTGGACCTTTTTTTCTGGTGGACCTGCTGAGGTGGACCTCCTGATGTGGACCTTTTTTCTGGTGGAACTTTTTTCTGGTGGACCTGCTGAGGTGGACCTTTTTTCTGGTGGACCTGCTGAGGTGGACCTTTTTTCTGGTGGACCGTTTTTCTGGTGGACCTGCTGAGGTGGACCTTTTTTTCTGGTGGACCTTTTTTCTGGTGGACCTGCTCAGGTGGACCTTTTTTCTGGTGGACCTTTTTTCTGGTGGACCTTTTTTCTGGTGGACCTGCTGAGGTGGACCTTTTTTCTGGTGGACCTTTTTTCTGGTGGACCTCCTGAGGTTGACCTTTTTTTTGGTGGACCTGCTGAGGTGGACCCTTTTTCTGGTGGACCTTTTTTCTGGTGGACCTGCTGAGGTGGACCTTTTTTCTGGTGGACCTTTTTTCTGGTGGACCTGCTGAGGTGGACCTTTTTTCTGGTGGACCTTTTTTCTGGTGGACCTGCTGAGGTGGACCTTTTTTCTGGTGGACCTTTTTTCTGGTGGACCTGCTGAGGTGGACCTTTTTTCTGGTGGACCTTTTTTCTGGTGGACCTGCTGAGGTGGACCTTTTTTCTGGTGGACCTTTTTTCTGGTGGACCTGCTGAGGTGGACCTTTGTTCTGGTGGACCTTTTTTCTGGTGGACCTCCTGAGGTGGACCTTTGTTCTGGTGGACCTTTTTTTCTGGTGCACCTTTTTTTCTGGTGGACCTCTGAGGTGGACCTTTTTCCTGGTGGACCTTTTTTCTGGTGGACCTTTTTTCTGGTGGACCTGCTGAGGTGGACCTTTTTTCTGGTGGACCTTTTTTCTGGTGGACCTGCTGAGGTGGACCTTTTTTCTGGTGGACCTGCTGAGGTGGACCTGCTGAGGTGGACCTGCTGAGGTGGAGCTTTTTTCTGGTGGACCTTTTTTCTGGTGGACCTGCTGAGGTGGACATTTTTTCTGGTGGACCTGCTGAGGTGGACCTTTTTTCTGGTGGACCTTTTTTCAGGTGGACCTGCTGAGGTGGACCTTTTTTCTGGTGGACCTGCTGAGGTGGACCTTTCTTTCTGGTGGACCTCTGAGGTGGACCTTTTTTCTGGTGGACCTTTTTTCTGGTGGACCTGCTGAGGTGGACCTTTTTTCTGGTGGACCTTTTTTCTGGTGGGCCTGCTGAGGTGGACCTTTCTTCTGGTGGACCTGCTGAGGTGGACCTTTTTTCTGGTGGACCTTTTTTCTGGTGGACCTGCTGAGGTGGACCTTTTTTCTGATGGACCTGCTGAGGTGGACCTTTTTTTCTGGTGGACCTGCTGAGGTGGACCTTTTTTCTGGTGGACCTTTTTTCTGGTGGACCTGCTGAGGTGGACCTTTTTTCTGGTGGACCTTTTCTCTGGTGGACCTGCTGAGGTGGACCTTTTTTCTGGTGGACCTGCTGAGGTGGACCTTTTTTTCTGGTGGACTTTTTTTCTGGTGGACCTCCTGAGGTGGACCTTTTTTCTGGTGGACCTTTTTTCTGGTGGACCTGCTGAGGTGGACCTTTTTTCTGGTGGACCTTTTTTCTGGTGGACCTTTTTTCTGGTGGACCTGCTGAGGTGGACCTTTTTTCTGGTGGACCTTTTTTCTGGTGGACCTGCTGAGGTGGACCTTTTTTCTGGTGGACCTTTTTTTCTGGTGGACCTGCTGAGGTGGACCTTTTTTCTGGTGGACCTTTTTTCTGGTGGACCTTTTTTTCTGGTGGACCTGCTGAGGTGGACCTTTTTTCTGGTGGACCTTTTTTCTGGTGGACCTTTTTTCTGGTGGACCTGCTGAGGTGGATCTTTTTTCTGGTGGACCTGCTGAGGTGGACATTTTTTTCTGGTGGACCTTTTTTCTGGTGGACCTGCTGAGGTGGACCTTTTTTCTGGTGGACCTTTTTCTGGTGGACCTGCTGAGGTGGAACTTTTTTCTGGTGGAACTTTTTTCTGGTGGACCTGCTCAGGTGGACCTTTTTTTCTGGTGGACCTTTTTTTCTGGTGGACCTGCTGAGGTGGACTTTATTTCTGGTGGACCTTTTTTCTGGTGGACCTGCTGAGGTGGACCTTTTTTCTGGTGGACCTTTTTTCTGGTGGACCTGCTGAGGTGGACCTTTTTTCTGGTGGACCTTTTTTCTGGTGGACCTGCTGAGGTGGAACTTTTTTCTGGTGGACCTTTTTTCTGTTGGACCTGCTGAGGTGGACATTTTTTCTGGTGGACCTGCTGAGGTGGACCTTTTTTCTCGTGGACCTTTTTTCTGGTGGACCTGCTGAGGTGGACCTTTTTTCTGGTGGACCTTTTTTTCTGGTGGACCTGCTGAGGTGGACCTTTTTTCTGGTGGACTTTTTTTCTGGTGGACCTGCTGAGGTGGACCTTTTTTCTGGTGGACCTTTTTTCTGGTGGACCTGCTGAGGTGGACCTTTTTTCTGATGGACCTGCTGAGGTGGACCTTTTTTTCTGGTGGACCTTTTTTCTGGTGGACCTGCTGAGGTGGACCTTTTTTCGGGTGGACCTTTTTCTGGTGGACCTGCTGAGGTGGAACTTTTTTCTGGTGGACTTTTTTTCTGGTGGACCTGCTGAGGTGGACCTTTTTTTCTGGTGGACCTTTTTTTCTGGTGGACCTGCTGAGGTGGACCTTTTTTCTGGTGGACCTTTTTTCTGGTGGACCTTTTTTCTGGTGGACCTGCTGAGGTGGACCTTTTTTCTGGTGGACCTTTTTTCTGGTGCACCTGCTGAGTTGGACCTTTTTCTAGTGGACATTTTTTCTGGTGGACCTGCTGAGGTGGACCTTTTTTCTGGTGGACCTGCTGAGGTGGACCTTTTTTTCTGGTGGACCTGCTGAGGTGGACCTCCTGATGTGGACCTTTTTTCTGGTGGAACTTTTTTCTGGTGGACCTGCTGAGGTGGACCTTTTTTCTGGTGGACCTGCTGAGGTGGACCTTTTTTCTGGTGGACCGTTTTTCTGGTGGACCTGCTGAGGTGGACCTTTTTTCTGGTGGACCTTTTTTCTGGTGGACCTGCTGAGGTGGACCTTTTTTTCTGGTGGACCTTTTTTCTGGTGGACCTGCTGAGGTGGACCTTTTTTTCTGGTGGACCTTTTTTTCTGGTGGACCTGCTGAGGTGGACCTTTTTTCTGGTGGAACTTTTTTCTGGTGGACCTGCTGAGGTGGACCTTTTTTCTGGTGGACCTTTTTTCTGGTGGACCTGCTGAGGTTGACCTTTTTTTTGGTGGACCTGCTGAGGTGGACCTTTTTTCTGGTGGACATTTTTTCTGGTGGACCTGCTGAGGTGGACCTTTTTTCTGGTGGACCTGCTGAGGTGGACCTTTTTTCTGGTGGACCTTTTTTCTGGTGGACCTGCTGAGGTGGACCTTTTTTTCTGGTGGACCTTTTTTCTGGTGGACCTGCTCAGGTGGACCTTTTTTCTGGTGGACCTTTTTCCTGGTGGACCTTTTTTCTGGTGGACCTGCTGAGGTGGACCTTTTTTCTGGTGGACCTTTTTTCTGCTGGACCTCCTGAGGTTGACCTTTTTTCTGGTGGACCTGCTGAGGTGGACATTTTTCTGGTGGACATTTTTTCTGGTGGACCTGCTGAGGTGGACCTTTTTTCTGGTGGACCTTTTTTCTGGTGGACCTGCTGAGGTGGACCTTTTTTCTGGTGGACCTTTTTTCTGGTGGACCTGCTGAGGTGGACCTTTTTTCTGGTGGACCTTTTTTCTGGTGGACCTGCTGAGGTGGACCTTTTTTCTGGTGGACCTTTTTTCTGGTGGACCTGCTGAGGTGGACCTTTGTTCTGGTGTGACCTTTTTTCTGGTGGACCTCCTGAGGTGGACCTTTGTTCTGGTGGACCTTTTTTTCTGGTGCACCTTTTTTTCTGGTGGACCTCTGAGGTGGACCTTTTTCCTGGTGGACCTTTTTTCTGGTGGACCTTTTTTCTGGTGGACCTGCTGAGGTGGACCTTTTTTCTGGTGGACCTTTTTTCTGGTGGACCTGCTGAGGTGGACCTTTTTTCTGGTGGACCTGCTGAGGTGGACCTTTCTTTCTGGTGGACCTCTGAGGTGGACCTTTTTTCTGGTGGACCTTTTTTCTGGTGGACCTGCTGAGGTGGACCTTTTTTCTGGTGGACCTTTTTTCTGGTGGGCTTGCTGAGGTGGACCTTTCTTCTGGTGGACCTGCTGAGGTGGACCTTTTTTCTGCTGGACCTTTTTTCTGGTGGACCTGCTGAGGTGGACCTTTTTTCTGATGGACCTTTTTTCTGGTGGACCTGCTGAGGTGGACCTTTTTTCTGGTGGACCTGCTGAGGTGGACCTTTTTTTCTGGTGGACCTGCTGAGGTGGACCTTTTTTCTGGTGGACCTTTTTTCTGGTGGACCTGCTGAGGTGGACCTTTTTTCTGGTGGACCTTTTTTCTGGTGGACCTGCTGAGGTGGACCTTTTTTCTGGTGGACCTGCTGAGGTGGACCTTTTTTTCTGGTGGACTTTTTTTCTGGTGGACCTCCTGAGGTGGACCTTTTTTCTGGTGGACCTTTTTTCTGGTGGACCTGCTGAGGTGGACCTTTTTTCTGGTGGACCTTTTTTCTGGTGGACCTTTTTTCTGGTGGACCTGCTGAGGTGGACCTTTTTTCTGGTGGACCTTTTTTCTGGTGGACCTGCTGAGGTGGACCTTTTTTCTGGTGGACCTTTTTTTTTGGTGGACCTGCTGAGGTGGACCTTTTTTCTGGTGGACCTTTTTTCTGGTGGACCTTTTTTCTGGTGGACCTGCTGAGGTGGACCTTTTTTCTGGTGGACCTTTTTTTCTGGTGGACCTGCTGAGGTGGACCTTTTTTCTGGTGGACCTTTTTTTCTGGTGGACCTGCTGAGGTGGACCTGCTGAGGTGGAGCTTTTTTCTGGTGGACCTTTTTTTTGGTGGACCTGCTGAGGTGGACCTTTTTTCTGGTGGACCTGCTGAGGTGGACCTTTTTTTTCTGGTGGACCTGCTGAGGTGGACCTTTTTTCTGGTGGACCTTTTTTCTGGTGGACCTGCTGAGGTGGACCTTTTTTCTGGTGGACCTTTTTTCTGGTGGACCTGCTGAGGTGGACCTTTGTTCTGGTGGACCTTTTTTCTGGTGGACCTCCTGAGGTGGACCTTTGTTCTGGTGGACCTTTTTTTCTGGTGCACCTTTTTTTCTGGTGGACCTCTGAGGTGGACCTTTTTCCTGGTGGACCTTTTTTCTGGTGGACCTTTTTTCTGGTGGACCTGCTGAGGTGGACCTTTTTTCTGGTGGACCTTTTTTCTGGTGGACCTGCTGAGGTGGACCTTTTTTCTGGTGGACCTGCTGAGGTGGACCTTTCTTTCTGGTGGACCTCTGAGGTGGACCTTTTTTCTGGTGGACCTTTTTTCTGGTGGACCTGCTGAGGTGGACCTTTCTTCTGGTGGACCTGCTGAGGTGGACCTTTTTTCTGGTGGACCTTTTTTCTGGTGGACCTGCTGAGGTGGACCTTTTTTCTGATGGACCTTTTTTCTGGTGGACCTGCTGAGGTGGACCTTTTTTTCTGGTGGACCTGCTGAGGTGGACCTTTTTTCTGGTGGACCTTTTTTCTGGTGGACCTGCTGAGGTGGACCTTTTTTCTGGTGGACCTTTTTTCTGGTGGACCTGCTGAGGTGGACCTTTTTTCTGGTGGACCTGCTGAGGTGGACCTTTTTTTCTGGTGGACTTTTTTTCTGGTGGACCTGCTGAGGTGGACCTTTTTTTCTGGTGGACTTTTTTTCTGGTGCACCTCCTGAGGTGGACCTTTTTTCTGGTGGACCTTTTTTCTGGTGGACCTGCTGAGGTGGACCTTTTTTCTGGTGGACCTTTTTTCTGGTGGACCTTTTTTCTGGTGGACCTGCTGAGGTGGACCTTTTTTCTGGTGGACCTTTTTTCTGGTGGACCTGCTGAGGTGGACCTTTTTTCTGGTGGACCTTTTTTTCTGGTGGACCTGCTGAGGTGGACCTTTTTTCTGGTGGACCTTTTTTCTGGTTGACCTTTTTTCTGGTGGACCTGCTGAGGTGGACCTTTTTTCTGGTGGACCTTTTTTTCTGGTGGACCTGCTGAGGTGCACCTTTTTTTTGGTGGACCTTTTTTTCTGGTGGACCTGCTGAGGTGGACCTGCTGAGGTGGAGCTTTTTTCTGGTGGACCTTTTTTCTGGTGGACCTGCTGAGGTGGACCTTTTTTCTGGTGGACCTGCTGAGGTGGACCTTTTTTTTCTGGTGGACCTGCTGAGGTGGACCTTTTTTCTGGTGGACCTTTTTTCTGGTGGACCTGCTGAGGTGGACCTTTTTTCTGGTAGACCTTTTTTCTGGTGGACCTGCTGAGGTGGACCTTTTTTTCTGGTGGACCTGCTGAGGTGGACCTGCTGAGGTGGAGCTTTTTTCTGGTGGACCTTTTTTCTGGTGGACCTGCTGAAGCGGACCTTTTTTCTGGTTAACCTTTTTTCTGGTGGACCTGCTGAGGTGGACCTTTTTTCTGGTGGACCTGCTGAGGAGGACCTTTTTTCTGGTAGACCTTTTTTCTGGTGGACCTGCTGAGGTGGACCTTTTTTCTGGTGGACCTGCTGAGGTGGACCTTTTTTTCTGGTGGACCTTTTTTCTGGTGGACCTGCTGAGGTGGACCTTTTTTCTGGTGGACCTTTTTCTGGTGGACCTGCTGAGGTGGAACTTTTTTCTGGTGGACTTTTTTTCTGGTGGACCTGCTCAGGTGGACCTTTTTTTCTGGTGGACCTTTTTTTCTGGTGGACCTGCTGAGGTGGACCTTTTTTCTGGTGGACATTTTTTCTGGTGGACCTTTTTTCTGGTGGACCTGCTGAGGTGGACCTTTTTTCTGGTGGACCTTTTTTCTGGTGCACCTGCTGATTTGGACCTTTTTCTAGTGGACCTTTTTTCTGGTGGACCTGCTGAGGTGGACCTTTTTTCTGGTGGACCTGCTGAGGTGGACCTTTTTTTCTGGTGGACCTGCTGAGGTGGACCTCCTGAGGTGGACCTTTTTTCTGGTGGAACTTTTTTCTGGTGGACCTGCTGAGGTGGACCTTTTTTCTGGTGGACCTGCTGAGGTGGACCTTTTTTCTGGTGGACCTTTTTTCTGGTGGACCTGCTGAGGTGGACCTTTTTTCTGGTGGACCTTTTTTCTGGTGGACCTGCTCAGGTGGACCTTTTTTCTGGTGGACCTTTTTTCTGGTGGACCTGCTGAGGTGGACCTTTTTTCTGGTGGACCTTTTTTCTGGTGGACCTCCTGAGGTTGACCTTTTTTTTGGTGGACCTGCTGAGGTGGACATTTTTCTGGTGGACATTTTTTCTGGTGGACCTGCTGAGGTGGACCCTTTTTCGGGTGGACCTTTTTTCTGGTGGACCTGCTGAGGTGGACCTTTTTTCTGGTGGACCTTTTTTCTGGTGGACCTGCTGAGGTGGACCTTTTTTCTGGTGGACCTTTTTTCTGGTGGACCTGCTGAGGTGGACCTTTTTTCTGGTGGACCTTTTTTCTGGTGGACCTGCTGAGGTGGACCTTTGTTCTGGTGGACCTTTTTTCTGGTGGACCTCCTGAGGTGGACCTTTTTTCTGGTGGACCTTTTTTTACTGGTGGACCTTTTTTTCTGGTGGACCTCTGAGGTGGACCTTTTTCCTGGTGGACCTTTTTTCTGGTGGACCTTTTTTCTGGTGGACCTGCTGAGGTGGACCTTTTTTCTGGTGGACCTTTTTTCTGGTGGACCTGCTGAGGTGGACCTTTTTTCTGGTGGACCTGCTGAGGTGGACCTGCTGAGGTGGACCTGCTGAGGTGGAGCTTTTTTCTGGTGGACCTTTTTTCTGGTGGACCTGCTGAGGTGGACATTTTTTCTGGTGGACCTGCTGAGGTGGACCTTTTTTCTGGTGGACCTTTTTTCTGGTGGACCTGCTGAGGTGGACCTTTTTTCTGGTGGACCTGCTGAGGTGGACCTTTCTTTCTGGTGGACCTCTGAGGTGGACCTTTTTTCTGGTGGACCTTTTTTCTGGTGGGCCTGCTGAGGTGGACCTTTCTTCTGGTGGACCTGCTGAGGTGGACCTTTTTTCTGGTGGACCTTTTTTCTGGTGGACCTGCTGAGGTGGACCTTTTTTCTGATGGACCTGCTGAGGTGGACCTTTTTTTCTGGTGGACCTGCTGAGGTGGACATTTTTTCTGGTGGACCTTTTTTCTGGTGGACCTGCTGAGGTGGACCTTTTTTCTGGTGGACCTTTTTTCTGGTGGACCTGCTGAGGTGGACCTTTTTTCTGGTGGACCTGCTGAGGTGGACCTTTTTTTCTGGTGGACTTTTTTTCTGGTGGACCTCCTGAGGTGGACCTTTTTTCTGGTGGACCTTTTTTCTGGTGGACCTGCTGAGGTGGACCTTTTTTCTGGTGGACCTTTTTTCTGGTGGACCTTTTTTCTGGTGGACCTGCTGAGGTGGACCTTTTTTCTGGTGGACCTTTTTTTCTGGTGGACCTGCTGAGGTGGACCTTTTTTCTGGTGGATCTTTTTTTCTGGTGGACCTGCTGAGGTGGACCTTTTTTCTGGTGGACCTTTTTTCTGGTGGACCTGCTGAGGTGGATCTTTTTTCTGGTGGACCTGCTGAGGTGGACCTTTTTTTCTGGTGGACCTTTTTTCTGGTGGACCTGCTGAGGTGGACCTTTTTTCTGGTGGACCTTTTTCTGGTGGACCTGCTGAGGTGGACCTTTTTTCTGGTGGAACTTTTTTCTGGTGGACCTGCTCAGGTGGACCTTTTTTTCTGGTGGACCTTTTTTTCTGGTGGACCTGCTGAGGTGGACCTTATTTCTGCTGGACCTTTTTTTCTGGTGGACCTGCTGAGGTGGACCTTTTTTCTGGTGGACCTTTTTCTGGTGGACCTGCTGAGGTGGAACTTTTTTCTGGTGGACTTTTTTTCTGGTGGACCTGCTGAGGTGGACCCTTTTTCTGGTGGACCTGCTGAGGTGGACCTTTTTTCTGGTGGACCTTTTTCTGGTGGACCTGCTGAGGTGGACCTTTTTTCTGGTGGACATTTTTTCTGGTGGACCTGCTGAGGTGGACCCTTTTTCTGGTGAACCTTTTTCCTGCTGGACCTGCTTAGGTCGACCTTTTTTCTGGTAGACCTTTTTTCTGGTGGACCTGCTGAGGTGGACCTTTTTTTCTGGTGGACCTGCTGAGGTGGACCTGCTGAGGTGGAGCTTTTTTCTGGTGGACCTTTTTTTTGGTGGACCTGCTGAGGTGGACCTTTTTTCTGGTGGACCTGCTGAGGTGGACCTTTTTTCTGGTGGACCTTTTTTCTGGTTGACCTTTTTTCTGGTGGACCTGCTGAGGTGGACCTTTTTTCTGGTGGACCTTTTTTTCTGGTGGACCTGCTGAGGTGCACCTTTTTTTTGGTGGACCTTTTTTTCTGGTGGACCTGCTGAGGTGGACCTGCTGAGGTGGAGCTTTTTTCTGGTGGACCTTTTTTCTGGTGGACCTGCTGAGGTGGACCTTTTTTCTGGTGGACCTGCTGAGGTGGACCTTTTTTTTCTGGTGGACCTGCTGAGGTGGACCTTTTTTCTGGTGGACCTTTTTTCTGGTGGACCTGCTGAGGTGGACCTTTTTTCTGGTAGACCTTTTTTCTGGTGGACCTGCTGAGGTGGACCTTTTTTTCTGGTGGACCTGCTGAGGTGGACCTGCTGAGGTGGAGCTTTTTTCTGGTGGACCTTTTTTCTGGTGGACCTGCTGAAGCGGACCTTTTTTCTGGTTAACCTTTTTTCTGGTGGACCTGCTGAGGTGGACCTTTTTTCTGGTGGACCTGCTGAGGAGGACCTTTTTTCTGGTAGACCTTTTTTCTGGTGGACCTGCTGAGGTGGACCTTTTTTCTGGTGGACCTGCTGAGGTGGACCTTTTTTTCTGGTGGACCTTTTTTCTGGTGGACCTGCTGAGGTGGACCTTTTTTCTGGTGGACCTTTTTCTGGTGGACCTGCTGAGGTGGAACTTTTTTCTGGTGGACTTTTTTTCTGGTGGACCTGCTCAGGTGGACCTTTTTTTCTGGTGGACCTTTTTTTCTGGTGGACCTGCTGAGGTGGACCTTTTTTCTGGTGGACATTTTTTCTGGTGGACCTTTTTTCTGGTGGACCTGCTGAGGTGGACCTTTTTTCTGGTGGACCTTTTTTCTGGTGCACCTGCTGATTTGGACCTTTTTCTAGTGGACCTTTTTTCTGGTGGACCTGCTGAGGTGGACCTTTTTTCTGGTGGACCTGCTGAGGTGGACCTTTTTTTCTGGTGGACCTGCTGAGGTGGACCTCCTGAGGTGGACCTTTTTTCTGGTGGAACTTTTTTCTGGTGGACCTGCTGAGGTGGACCTTTTTTCTGGTGGACCTGCTGAGGTGGACCTTTTTTCTGGTGGACCTTTTTTCTGGTGGACCTGCTGAGGTGGACCTTTTTTCTGGTGGACCTTTTTTCTGGTGGACCTGCTCAGGTGGACCTTTTTTCTGGTGGACCTTTTTTCTGGTGGACCTGCTGAGGTGGACCTTTTTTCTGGTGGACCTTTTTTCTGGTGGACCTCCTGAGGTTGACCTTTTTTTTGGTGGACCTGCTGAGGTGGACATTTTTCTGGTGGACATTTTTTCTGGTGGACCTGCTGAGGTGGACCCTTTTTCGGGTGGACCTTTTTTCTGGTGGACCTGCTGAGGTGGACCTTTTTTCTGGTGGACCTTTTTTCTGGTGGACCTGCTGAGGTGGACCTTTTTTCTGGTGGACCTTTTTTCTGGTGGACCTGCTGAGGTGGACCTTTTTTCTGGTGGACCTTTTTTCTGGTGGACCTGCTGAGGTGGACCTTTGTTCTGGTGGACCTTTTTTCTGGTGGACCTCCTGAGGTGGACCTTTTTTCTGGTGGACCTTTTTTTACTGGTGGACCTTTTTTTCTGGTGGACCTCTGAGGTGGACCTTTTTCCTGGTGGACCTTTTTTCTGGTGGACCTTTTTTCTGGTGGACCTGCTGAGGTGGACCTTTTTTCTGGTGGACCTTTTTTCTGGTGGACCTGCTGAGGTGGACCTTTTTTCTGGTGGACCTGCTGAGGTGGACCTGCTGAGGTGGACCTGCTGAGGTGGAGCTTTTTTCTGGTGGACCTTTTTTCTGGTGGACCTGCTGAGGTGGACATTTTTTCTGGTGGACCTGCTGAGGTGGACCTTTTTTCTGGTGGACCTTTTTTCTGGTGGACCTGCTGAGGTGGACCTTTTTTCTGGTGGACCTGCTGAGGTGGACCTTTCTTTCTGGTGGACCTCTGAGGTGGACCTTTTTTCTGGTGGACCTTTTTTCTGGTGGGCCTGCTGAGGTGGACCTTTCTTCTGGTGGACCTGCTGAGGTGGACCTTTTTTCTGGTGGACCTTTTTTCTGGTGGACCTGCTGAGGTGGACCTTTTTTCTGATGGACCTGCTGAGGTGGACCTTTTTTTCTGGTGGACCTGCTGAGGTGGACATTTTTTCTGGTGGACCTTTTTTCTGGTGGACCTGCTGAGGTGGACCTTTTTTCTGGTGGACCTTTTTTCTGGTGGACCTGCTGAGGTGGACCTTTTTTCTGGTGGACCTGCTGAGGTGGACCTTTTTTTCTGGTGGACTTTTTTTCTGGTGGACCTCCTGAGGTGGACCTTTTTTCTGGTGGACCTTTTTTCTGGTGGACCTGCTGAGGTGGACCTTTTTTCTGGTGGACCTTTTTTCTGGTGGACCTTTTTTCTGGTGGACCTGCTGAGGTGGACCTTTTTTCTGGTGGACCTTTTTTTCTGGTGGACCTGCTGAGGTGGACCTTTTTTCTGGTGGACCTTTTTTTCTGGTGGACCTGCTGAGGTGGACCTTTTTTCTGGTGGACCTTTTTTCTGGTGGACCTGCTGAGGTGGATCTTTTTTCTGGTGGACCTGCTGAGGTGGACCTTTTTTTCTGGTGGACCTGCTGAGGTGGACCTTTTTTCTGGTGGACCTTTTTTTCTGGTGGACCTGCTGAGGTGGACCTTTTTTCTGGTGGACCTTTTTTCTGGTGGACCTGCTGAGGTGGATCTTTTTTCTGGTGGACCTGCTGAGGTGGACCTTTTTTTCTGGTGGACCTTTTTTCTGGTGGACCTGCTGAGGTGGACCTTTTTTCTGGTGGACCTTTTTCTGGTGGACCTGCTGAGGTGGACCTTTTTTCTGGTGGAACTTTTTTCTGGTGGACCTGCTCAGGTGGACCTTTTTTTCTGGTGGACCTTTTTTTCTGGTGGACCTGCTGAGGTGGACCTTATTTCTGCTGGACCTTTTTTTCTGGTGGACCTGCTGAGGTGGACCTTTTTTCTGGTGGACCTTTTTCTGGTGGACCTGCTGAGGTGGAACTTTTTTCTGGTGGACTTTTTTTCTGGTGGACCTGCTGAGGTGGACCCTTTTTCTGGTGGACCTGCTGAGGTGGACCTTTTTTCTGGTGGACCTTTTTCTGGTGGACCTGCTGAGGTGGACCTTTTTTCTGGTGGACATTTTTTCTGGTGGACCTGCTGAGGTGGACCCTTTTTCTGGTGAACCTTTTTTCTGCTGGACCTGCTTAGGTCGACCTTTTTTCTGGTAGACCTTTTTTCTGGTGGACCTGCTGAGGTGGACCTTTTTTTCTGGTGGACCTGCTGAGGTGGACCTGCTGAGGTGGAGCTTTTTTCTGGTGGACCATTTTTTTGGTGGACCTGCTGAGGTGGACCTTTTTTCTGGTGGACCTGCTGAGGTGGACCTTTTTTTTCTGGTGGACCTGCTGAGGTGGACCTTTTTTCTGGTGGACCTTTTTTCTGGTGGACCTGCTGAGGTGGACCTTTTTTCTGGTAGACCTTTTTTCTGGTGGACCTGCTGAGGTGGACCTTTTTTTCTGGTGGACCTGCTGAGGTGGAGATTTTTTCTGGTGGACCTTTTTTCTGCTGGACCTGCTGAGGTGTACATTTTTTTCTGGTGGACCTGCTGAGGTGGACCTTTTTTCTGGTGGACCTTTTTTCTGGTGGACCTGCTGAGGTGGACCTTTTTTCTGGTGGACCTTTTTTTCTGGCGGACCTGCTGAGGTGGACCTTTTTTCTGGTGGACCTTTTTTCTGGTGGACCTGCTGAGGTGGACCTTTTTTCTGGTGGACCTGCTGAGGTGGAACTTTTTTTCTGCTGGACCTTTTTTCTGGTGGACCTGCTGAGGTGGACCTTTTTTCTGGTGGACCTGCTGAGGTGGACCTTTTTTCTGGTGGACATTTTTTCTGGTGGACCTTTTTTCTGGTGGACCTGCTGAGGTGGACCTTTGTTCTGGTGGACCTTTTTTCTGGTGGACCTCCTGAGGTGGACCTTTGTTCTGGTGGACCTTTTTTCTGGTGGACCTCCTGAGGTGGACCTTTTTTTCTGGTGGACCTGCTGAGGTGAAGCTGCTGAGGTGGAGCTTTTTTCTGGTGGACCTTTTTTCTGGTGGACCTGCTGAGGCATACCTTTTTTCTGGTGGACCTTTTTTCTGGTGGACCTGCTGAGGTGGACCTTTTTTCTGGTGGACCTGCTGAGGTGGACCTTTTTTCTGGTAGACCTTTTTTCTGGTGGACCTGCTGAGGTGGACCTTTTTTCTGGTGGACCTGCTGAGGTGGACCTTTTTTTCTGGTGGACCTTTTTTCTGGTGGACCTGCTGAGGTGGACCTTTTTTCGGGTGGACCTTTTTCTGGTGGACCTGCTGAGGTGGAACTTTTTTCTGGTGGACTTTTTTTCTGGTGGACCTGCTCAGGTGGACCTTTTTTTCTGGTGGACCTTTTTTTCTGGTGGACCTGCTGAGGTGGACCTTTTTTCTGGTGGACCTTTTTTCTGGTGGACCTTTTTTCTGGTGGACCTGCTGAGGTGGACCTTTTTTCTGGTGGACCTTTTTTCTGGTGCACCTGCTGAGTTGGACCTTTTTCTAGTGGACCTTTTTTCTGGTGGACCTGCTGAGGTGGACCTTTTTTCTGCTGGACCTGCTGAGGTGGACCTTTTTTTCTGGTGGACCTGCTGAGGTGGACCTCCTGATGTGGACCTTTTTTCTGGTGGAACTTTTTTCTGGTGGGCCTGCTGAGGTGGACCTTTTTTCTGGTGGACCGTTTTTCTGGTGGACCTGCTGAGGTGGACCTTTTTTTCTGGTGGACCTTTTTTCTGGTGGACCTGCTCAGGTGGACCTTTTTTCTGGTGGACCTTTTTTCTGGTGGACCTTTTTTCTGGTGGACCTGCTGAGGTGGACCTTTTTTCTGGTGGACCTCCTGAGGTTGACCTTTTTTTTGGTGGACCTGCTGAGGTGGACCCTTTTTCTGGTGGACCTTTTTTCTGGTGGACCTGCTGAGGTGGAACTTTTTTCTGGTGGACCTTTTTTCTGGTGGACCTGCTGAGGTGGACCTTTTTTCTGGTGGACCTTTTTTCTGGTGGACCTGCTGAGGTGGACCTTTTTTCTGGTGGACCTTTTTTCTGGTGGACCTGCTGAGGTGGACCTTTTTTCTGGTGGACCTTTTTTCTGGTGGACCTGCTGAGGTGGACCTTTTTTCTGGTGGACCTTTTTTCTGGTGGACCTGCTGAGGTGGACCTTTGTTCTGGTGGACCTTTTTTCTGGTGGACCTCCTGAGGTGGACCTTTGTTCTGGTGGACCTTTTTTTCTGGTGCACCTTTTTTTCTGGTGGACCTCTGAGGTGGACCTTTTTCCTGGTGGACCTTTTTTCTGGTGGACCTTTTTTCTGGTGGACCTGCTGAGGTGGACCTTTTTTCTGGTGGACCTTTTTTCTGGTGGACCTGCTGAGGTGGACCTTTTTTCTGGTGGACCTGCTGAGGTGGACCTGCTGAGGTGGACCTGCTGAGGTGGAGCTTTTTTCTGGTGGACCTTTTTTCTGGTGGACCTGCTGAGGTGGACATTTTTTCTGGTGGACCTGCTGAGGTGGACCTTTTTTCTGGTGGACCTTTTTTCTGGTGGACCTGCTGAGGTGGACCTTTTTTCTGGTGGACCTGCTGAGGTGGACCTTTCTTTCTGGTGGACCTCTGAGGTGGACCTTTTTTTATGGTGGACCTTTTTTCTGGTGGACCTGCTGAGGTGGACCTTTTTTCTGGTGGACCTTTTTTCTGGTGGGCCTGCTGAGGTGGACCTTTCTTCTGGTGGACCTGCTGAGGTGGACCTTTTTTCTGGTGGACCTTTTTTCTGGTGGACCTGCTGAGGTGGACCTTTTTTCTGATGGACCTGCTGAGGTGGACCTTTTTTTCTGGTGGACCTGCTGAGGTGGACCTTTTTTCTGGTGGACCTTTTTTCTGGTGGACCTGCTGAGGTGGACCTTTTTTCTGGTGGACCTTTTTTCTGGTGGACCTGCTGAGGTGGACCTTTTTTCTGGTGGACCTGCTGAGGTGGACCTTTTTTTCTGGTGGACTTTTTTTCTGGTGGACCTCCTGAGGTGGACCTTTTTTCTGGTGGACCTTTTTTCTGGTGGACCTGCTGAGGTGGACCTTTTTTCTGGTGGACCTTTTTTCTGGTGGACCTTTTTTCTGGTGGACCTGCTGAGGTGGACCTTTTTTCTGGTGGACCTTTTTTCTGGTGGACCTGCTGAGGTGGACCTTTTTTCTGGTGGACCTTTTTTTCTGGTGGACCTGCTGAGGTGGACCTTTTTTCTGGTGGACCTTTTTTCTGGTGGACCTTTTTTCTGGTGGACCTGCTGAGGTGGATCTTTTTTCTGGTGGACCTGCTGAGGTGGACCTTTTTTCTGGTGGACCTTTTTCTGGTGGACCTGCTGAGGTGGACCTTTTTTCTGGTGGAACTTTTTTCTGGTGGACCTGCTCAGGTGGACCTTTTTTTCTGGTGGACCTTTTTTTCTGGTGGACCTGCTGAGGTGGACCTTATTTCTGCTGGACCTTTTTTTCTGGTGGACCTGCTGAGGTGGACCTTTTTTCTGGTGGACCTTTTTCTGGTGGACCTGCTGAGGTGGAACTTTTTTCTGGTGGACTTTTTTTCTGGTGGACCTGCTGAGGTGGACCCTTTTTCTGGTGGACCTGCTGAGGTGGACCTTTTTTCTGGTGGACCTTTTTCTGGTGGACCTGCAGAGGTGGACCTTTTTTCTGGTGGACATTTTTTCTGGTGGACCTGCTGAGGTGGACCCTTTTTCTGGTGAACCTTTTTCCTGCTGGACCTGCTTAGGTCGACCTTTTTTCTGGTAGACCTTTTTTCTGGTGGACCTGCTGAGGTGGACCTTTTTTTCTGGTGGACCTGCTGAGGTGGACCTGCTGAGGTGGAGCTTTTTTCTGGTGGACCTTTTTTTTGGTGGACCTGCTGAGGTGGACCTTTTTTCTGGTGGACCTGCTGAGGTGGACCTTTTTTTTCTGGTGGACCTGCTGAGGTGGACCTTTTTTCTGGTGGACCTTTTTTCTGGTGGACCTGCTGAGGTGGACCTTTTTTTCTGGTGGACCTGCTGAGGTGGACCTGCTGAGGTGGAGATTTTTTCTGGTGGACCTTTTTTCTGCTGGACCTGCTGAGGTGTACATTTTTTTCTGGTGGACCTGCTGAGGTGGACCTTTTTTCTGGTGGACCTTTTTTCTGGTGGACCTGCTGAGGTGGACCTTTTTTCTGGTGGACCTTTTTTCTGGCGGACCTGCTGAGGTGGACCTTTCTTCTGGTGGACCTGCTGAGGTGGACCTTTTTTCTGGTGGACCTTTTTTCTGGTGGACCTGCTGAGGTGGACCTTTTTTCTGATGGACCTGCTGAGGTGGACCTTTTTTTCTGGTGGACCTGCTGAGGTGGACCTTTTTTCTGGTGGACCTTTTTTCTGGTGGACCTGCTGAGGTGGACCTTTTTTCTGGTGGACCTTTTTTCTGGTGGACCTGCTGAGGTGGACCTTTTTTCTGGTGGACCTGCTGAGGTGGACCTTTTTTTCTGGTGGACTTTTTTTCTGGTGGACCTCCTGAGGTGGACCTTTTTTCTGGTGGACCTTTTTTCTGGTGGACCTGCTGAGGTGGACCTTTTTTCTGGTGGACCTTTTTTCTGGTGGACCTGCTGAGGTGGACCTTTTTTCTGGTGGACCTTTTTTCTGGTGGACCTGCTGAGGTGGACCTTTTTTCTGGTGGACCTTTTTTTCTGGTGGACCTGCTGAGGTGGACCTTTTTTCTGGTGGACCTTTTTTCTGGTGGACCTTTTTTCTGGTGGACCTGCTGAGGTGGATCTTTTTTCTGGTGGACCTGCTGAGGTGGACCTTTTTTCTGGTGGACCTTTTTCTGGTGGACCTGCTGAGGTGGACCTTTTTTCTGGTGGAACTTTTTTCTGGTGGACCTGCTCAGGTGGACCTTTTTTTCTGGTGGACCTTTTTTTCTGGTGGACCTGCTGAGGTGGACCTTATTTCTGCTGGACCTTTTTTTCTGGTGGACCTGCTGAGGTGGACCTTTTTTCTGGTGGACCTTTTTCTGGTGGACCTGCTGAGGTGGAACTTTTTTCTGGTGGACTTTTTTTCTGGTGGACCTGCTGAGGTGGACCCTTTTTCTGGTGGACCTGCTGAGGTGGACCTTTTTTCTGGTGGACCTTTTTCTGGTGGACCTGCAGAGGTGGACCTTTTTTCTGGTGGACATTTTTTCTGGTGGACCTGCTGAGGTGGACCCTTTTTCTGGTGGACCTTTTTCCTGCTGGACCTGCTTAGGTTGACCTTTTTTCTGGTAGACCTTTTTTCTGGTGGACCTGCTGAGGTGGACCTTTTTTTCTGGTGGACCTGCTGAGGTGGACCTGCTGAGGTGGAGCTTTTTTCTGGTGGACCTTTTTTTTGGTGGACCTGCTGAGGTGGACCTTTTTTCTGGTGGACCTGCTGAGGTGGACCTTTTTTTTCTGGTGGACCTGCTGAGGTGGACCTTTTTTCTGGTGGACCTTTTTTCTGGTGGACCTGCTGAGGTGGACCTTTTTTTCTGGTGGACCTGCTGAGGTGGACCTGCTGAGGTGGAGATTTTTTCTGGTGGACCTTTTTTCTGCTGGACCTGCTGAGGTGTACATTTTTTTCTGGTGGACCTGCTGAGGTGGACCTTTTTTCTGGTGGACCTTTTTTCTGGTGGACCTGCTGAGGTGGACCTTTTTTCTGGTGGACCTTTTTTCTGGCGGACCTGCTGAGGTGGACCTTTTTTCTGGTGGACCTTTTTTCTGGTGGACCTGCTGAGGTGGACCTTTTTTCTGGTGGACCTGCTGAGGTGGAACTTTTTTTCTGCTGGACCTTTTTTCTGGTGGACCTGCTGAGGTGGACCTTTTTTCTGGTGGACCTGCTGAGGTGGACCTTTTTTCTGGTGGACATTTTTTCTGGTGGACCTTTTTTCTGGTGGACCTGCTGAGGTGGACCTTTGTTCTGGTGGACCTTTTTTCTGGTGGACCTCCTGAGGTGGACCTTTGTTCTGGTGGACCTTTTTTCTGGTGGACCTCCTGAGGTGGACCTTTTTTTCTGGTGGACCTGCTGAGGTGAACCTGCTGAGGTGGAGCTTTTTTCTGGTGGACCTTTTTTCTGGTGGACCTGCTGAGGCATACCTTTTTTCTGGTGGACCTTTTTTCTGGTGGACCTGCTGAGGTGGACCTTTTTTCTGGTGGACCTGCTGAGGTGGACCTTTTTTCTGGTAGACCTTTTTTCTGGTGGACCTGCTGAGGTGGACCTTTTTTCTGGTGGACCTGCTGAGGTGGACCTTCTTTTCTGGTGGACCTTTTTTCTGGTGGACCTGCTGAGGTGGACCTTTTTTCGGGTGGACCTTTTTCTGGTGGACCTGCTGAGGTGGAACTTTTTTCTGGTGGACTTTTTTTCTGGTGGACCTGCTCAGGTGGACCTTTTTTTCTGGTGGACCTTTTTTTCTGGTGGACCTGCTGAGGTGGACCTTTTTTCTGGTGGACCTTTTTTCTGGTGGACCTTTTTTCTGGTGGACCTGCTGAGGTGGACCTTTTTTCTGGTGGACCTTTTTTCTGGTGCACCTGCTGAGTTGGACCTTTTTCTAGTGGACATTTTTTCTGGTGGACCTGCTGAGGTGGACCTTTTTTCTGGTGGACCTGCTGAGGTGGACCTTTTTTTCTGGTGGACCTGCTGAGGTGGACCTCCTGATGTGGACCTTTTTTCTGGTGGAACTTTTTTCTGGTGGACCTGCTGAGGTGGACCTTTTTTCTGGTGGACCTGCTGAGGTGGACCTTTTTTCTGGTGGACCGTTTTTCTGGTGGACCTGCTGAGGTGGACCTTTTTTTCTGGTGGACCTTTTTTCTGGTGGACCTGCTCAGGTGGACCTTTTTTCTGGTGGACCTTTTTTCTGGTGGACCTTTTTTCTGGTGGACCTGCTGAGGTGGACCTTTTTTCTGGTGGACCTTTTTTCTGGTGGACCTCCTGAGGTTGACCTTTTTTTTGGTGGACCTGCTGAGGTGGACCCTTTTTCTGGTGGACCTTTTTTCTGGTGGACCTGCTGAGGTGGACCTTTTTTCTGGTGGACCTTTTTTCTGGTGGACCTGCTGAGGTGGACCTTTTTTCTGGTGGACCTTTTTTTCTGGTGGACCTGCTGAGGTGGACCTTTTTTCTGGTGGACCTTTTTTCTGGTGGACCTGCTGAGGTGGACCTTTTTTCTGGTGGACCTTTTTTCTGGTGGACCTGCTGAGGTGGACCTTTTTTCTGGTGGACCTTTTTTCTGGTGGACCTGCTGAGGTGGACCTTTGTTCTGGTGGACCTTTTTTCTGGTGGACCTCCTGAGGTGGACCTTTGTTCTGGTGGACCTTTTTTTCTGGTGCACCTTTTTTTCTGGTGGACCTCTGAGGTGGACCTTTTTCCTGGTGGACCTTTTTTCTGGTGGACCTTTTTTCTGGTGGACCTGCTGAGGTGGACCTTTTTTCTGGTGGACCTTTTTTCTGGTGGACCTGCTGAGGTGGACCTTTTTTCTGGTGGACCTGCTGAGGTGGACCTGCTGAGGTGGACCTGCTGAGGTGGAGCTTTTTTCTGGTGGACCTTTTTTCTGGTGGACCTGCTGAGGTGGACATTTTTTCTGGTGGACCTGCTGAGGTGGACCTTTTTTCTGGTGGACCTTTTTTCAGGTGGACCTGCTGAGGTGGACCTTTTTTCTGGTGGACCTGCTGAGGTGGACCTTTCTTTCTGGTGGACCTCTGAGGTGGACCTTTTTTCTGGTGGACCTTTTTTCTGGTGGACCTGCTGAGGTGGACCTTTTTTCTGGTGGACCTTTTTTCTGGTGGGCCTGCTGAGGTGGACCTTTCTTCTGGTGGACCTGCTGAGGTGGACCTTTTTTCTGGTGGACCTTTTTTCTGGTGGACCTGCTGAGGTGGACCTTTTTTCTGATGGACCTGCTGAGGTGGACCTTTTTTTCTGGTGGACCTGCTGAGGTGGACCTTTTTTCTGGTGGACCTTTTTTCTGGTGGACCTGGTGAGGTGGACCTTTTTTCTGGTGGACCTTTTTTCTGGTGGACCTGCTGAGGTGGACCTTTTTTCTGGTGGACCTGCTGAGGTGGACCTTTTTTTCTGGTGGACTTTTTTTCTGGTGGACCTCCTGAGGTGGACCTTTTTTCTGGTGGACCTTTTTTCTGGTGGACCTGCTGAGGTGGACCTTTTTTCTGGTGGACCTTTTTTCTGGTGGACCTTTTTTCTGGTGGACCTGCTGAGGTGGACCTTTTTTCTGGTGGACCTTTTTTCTGGTGGACCTGCTGAGGTGGACCTTTTTTCTGGTGGACCTTTTTTTCTGGTGGACCTGCTGAGGTGGACCTTTTTTCTGGTGGACCTTTTTTCTGGTGGACCTTTTTTTCTGGTGGACCTGCTGAGGTGGACCTTTTTTCTGGTGGACCTTTTTTCTGGTGGACCTTTTTTCTGGTGGACCTGCTGAGGTGGATCTTTTTTCTGGTGGACCTGCTGAGGTGGACATTTTTTTCTGGTGGACCTTTTTTCTGGTGGACCTGCTGAGGTGGACCTTTTTTCTGGTGGACCTTTTTCTGGTGGACCTGCTGAGGTGGAACTTTTTTCTGGTGGAACTTTTTTCTGGTGGACCTGCTCAGGTGGACCTTTTTTTCTGGTGGACCTTTTTTTCTGGTGGACCTGCTGAGGTGGACCTTATTTCTGGTGGACCTTTTTTCTGGTGGACCTGCTGAGGTGGACCTTTTTTCTGGTGGACCTTTTTTCTGGTGGACCTGCTGAGGTGGACCTTTTTTCTGGTGGACCTTTTTTCTGGTGGACCTGCTGAGGTGGAACTTTTTTCTGGTGGACCTTTTTTCTGTTGGACCTGCTGAGGTGGACATTTTTTCTGGTGGACCTGCTGAGGTGGACCTTTTTTCTCGTGGACCTTTTTTCTGGTGGACCTGCTGAGGTGGACCTTTTTTCTGGTGGACCTTTTTTCTGGTGGACCTGCTGAGGTGGACCTTTTTTCTGGTGGACTTTTTTTCTGGTGGACCTGCTGAGGTGGACCTTTTTTCTGGTGGACCTTTTTTCTGGTGGACCTGCTGAGGTGGACCTTTTTTCTGATGGACCTGCTGAGGTGGACCTTTTTTTCTGGTGGACCTTTTTTCTGGTGGACCTGCTGAGGTGGACCTTTTTTCGGGTGGACCTTTTTCTGGTGGACCTGCTGAGGTGGAACTTTTTTCTGGTGGACTTTTTTTCTGGTGGACCTGCTGAGGTGGACCTTTTTTTCTGGTGGACCTTTTTTTCTGGTGGACCTGCTGAGGTGGACCTTTTTTCTGGTGGACCTTTTTTCTGGTGGACCTTTTTTCTGGTGGACCTGCTGAGGTGGACCTTTTTTCTGGTGGACCTTTTTTCTGGTGCACCTGCTGAGTTGGACCTTTTTCTAGTGGACATTTTTTCTGGTGGACCTGCTGAGGTGGACCTTTTTTCTGGTGGACCTGCTGAGGTGGACCTTTTTTTCTGGTGGACCTGCTGAGGTGGACCTCCTGATGTGGACCTTTTTTCTGGTGGAACTTTTTTCTGGTGGACCTGCTGAGGTGGACCTTTTTTCTGGTGGACCTGCTGAGGTGGACCTTTTTTCTGGTGGACCGTTTTTCTGGTGGACCTGCTGAGGTGGACCTTTTTTTCTGGTGGACCTTTTTTCTGGTGGACCTGCTCAGGTGGACCTTTTTTCTGGTGGACCTTTTTTCTGGTGGACCTTTTTTCTGGTGGACCTGCTGAGGTGGACCTTTTTTCTGGTGGACCTTTTTTCTGGTGGACCTCCTGAGGTTGACCTTTTTTTTGGTGGACCTGCTGAGGTGGACCCTTTTTCTGGTGGACCTTTTTTCTGGTGGACCTGCTGAGGTGGACCTTTTTTCTGGTGGACCTTTTTTCTGGTGGACCTGCTGAGGTGGACCTTTTTTCTGGTGGACCTTTTTTCTGGTGGACCTGCTGAGGTGGACCTTTTTTCTGGTGGACCTTTTTTCTGGTGGACCTGCTGAGGTGGACCTTTTTTCTGGTGGACCTTTTTTCTGGTGGACCTGCTGAGGTGGACCTTTTTTCTGGTGGACCTTTTTTCTGGTGGACCTGCTGAGGTGGACCTTTGTTCTGGTGGACCTTTTTTCTGGTGGACCTCCTGAGGTGGACCTTTGTTCTGGTGGACCTTTTTTTCTGGTGCACCTTTTTTTCTGGTGGACCTCTGAGGTGGACCTTTTTCCTGGTGGACCTTTTTTCTGGTGGACCTTTTTTCTGGTGGACCTGCTGAGGTGGACCTTTTTTCTGGTGGACCTTTTTTCTGGTGGACCTGCTGAGGTGGACCTTTTTTCTGGTGGACCTGCTGAGGTGGACCTGCTGAGGTGGACCTGCTGAGGTGGAGCTTTTTTCTGGTGGACCTTTTTTCTGGTGGACCTGCTGAGGTGGACATTTTTTCTGGTGGACCTGCTGAGGTGGACCTTTTTTCTGGTGGACCTTTTTTCAGGTGGACCTGCTGAGGTGGACCTTTTTTCTGGTGGACCTGCTGAGGTGGACCTTTCTTTCTGGTGGACCTCTGAGGTGGACCTTTTTTCTGGTGGACCTTTTTTCTGGTGGACCTGCTGAGGTGGACCTTTTTTCTGGTGGACCTTTTTTCTGGTGGGCCTGCTGAGGTGGACCTTTCTTCTGGTGGACCTGCTGAGGTGGACCTTTTTTCTGGTGGACCTTTTTTCTGGTGGACCTGCTGAGGTGGACCTTTTTTCTGATGGACCTGCTGAGGTGGACCTTTTTTTCTGGTGGACCTGCTGAGGTGGACCTTTTTTCTGGTGGACCTTTTTTCTGGTGGACCTGCTGAGGTGGACCTTTTTTCTGGTGGACCTTTTCTCTGGTGGACCTGCTGAGGTGGACCTTTTTTCTGGTGGACCTGCTGAGGTGGACCTTTTTTTCTGGTGGACTTTTTTTCTGGTGGACCTCCTGAGGTGGACCTTTTTTCTGGTGGACCTTTTTTCTGGTGGACCTGCTGAGGTGGACCTTTTTTCTGGTGGACCTTTTTTCTGGTGGACCTTTTTTCTGGTGGACCTGCTGAGGTGGACCTTTTTTCTGGTGGACCTTTTTTCTGGTGGACCTGCTGAGGTGGACCTTTTTTCTGGTGGACCTTTTTTTCTGGTGGACCTGCTGAGGTGGACCTTTTTTCTGGTGGACCTTTTTTCTGGTGGACCTTTTTTTCTGGTGGACCTGCTGAGGTGGACCTTTTTTCTGGTGGACCTTTTTTCTGGTGGACCTTTTTTCTGGTGGACCTGCTGAGGTGGATCTTTTTTCTGGTGGACCTGCTGAGGTGGACATTTTTTTCTGGTGGACCTTTTTTCTGGTGGACCTGCTGAGGTGGACCTTTTTTCTGGTGGACCTTTTTCTGGTGGACCTGCTGAGGTGGAACTTTTTTCTGGTGGAACTTTTTTCTGGTGGACCTGCTCAGGTGGACCTTTTTTTCTGGTGGACCTTTTTTTCTGGTGGACCTGCTGAGGTGGACCTTATTTCTGGTGGACCTTTTTTCTGGTGGACCTGCTGAGGTGGACCTTTTTTCTGGTGGACCTTTTTTCTGGTGGACCTGCTGAGGTGGACCTTTTTTCTGGTGGACCTTTTTTCTGGTGGACCTGCTGAGGTGGAACTTTTTTCTGGTGGACCTTTTTTCTGTTGGACCTGCTGAGGTGGACATTTTTTCTGGTGGACCTGCTGAGGTGGACCTTTTTTCTCGTGGACCTTTTTTCTGGTGGACCTGCTGAGGTGGACCTTTTTTCTGGTGGACCTTTTTTTCTGGTGGACCTGCTGAGGTGGACCTTTTTTCTGGTGGACTTTTTTTCTGGTGGACCTGCTGAGGTGGACCTTTTTTCTGGTGGACCTTTTTTCTGGTGGACCTGCTGAGGTGGACCTTTTTTCTGATGGACCTGCTGAGGTGGACCTTTTTTTCTGGTGGACCTTTTTTCTGGTGGACCTGCTGAGGTGGACCTTTTTTCGGGTGGACCTTTTTCTGGTGGACCTGCTGAGGTGGAACTTTTTTCTGGTGGACTTTTTTTCTGGTGGACCTGCTGAGGTGGACCTTTTTTTCTGGTGGACCTTTTTTTCTGGTGGACCTGCTGAGGTGGACCTTTTTTCTGGTGGACCTTTTTTCTGGTGGACCTTTTTTCTGGTGGACCTGCTGAGGTGGACCTTTTTTCTGGTGGACCTTTTTTCTGGTGCACCTGCTGAGTTGGACCTTTTTCTAGTGGACATTTTTTCTGGTGGACCTGCTGAGGTGGACCTTTTTTCTGGTGGACCTGCTGAGGTGGACCTTTTTTTCTGGTGGACCTGCTGAGGTGGACCTCCTGATGTGGACCTTTTTTCTGGTGGAACTTTTTTCTGGTGGACCTGCTGAGGTGGACCTTTTTTCTGGTGGACCTGCTGAGGTGGACCTTTTTTCTGGTGGACCGTTTTTCTGGTGGACCTGCTGAGGTGGACCTTTTTTTCTGGTGGACCTTTTTTCTGGTGGACCTGCTCAGGTGGACCTTTTTTCTGGTGGACCTTTTTTCTGGTGGACCTTTTTTCTGGTGGACCTGCTGAGGTGGACCTTTTTTCTGGTGGACCTTTTTTCTGGTGGACCTCCTGAGGTTGACCTTTTTTTTGGTGGACCTGCTGAGGTGGACCCTTTTTCTGGTGGACCTTTTTTCTGGTGGACCTGCTGAGGTGGACCTTTTTTCTGGTGGACCTTTTTTCTGGTGGACCTGCTGAGGTGGACCTTTTTTCTGGTGGACCTTTTTTCTGGTGGACCTGCTGAGGTGGACCTTTTTTCTGGTGGACCTTTTTTCTGGTGGACCTGCTGAGGTGGACCTTTTTTCTGGTGGACCTTTTTTCTGGTGGACCTGCTGAGGTGGACCTTTTTTCTGGTGGACCTTTTTTCTGGTGGACCTGCTGAGGTGGACCTTTGTTCTGGTGGACCTTTTTTCTGGTGGACCTCCTGAGGTGGACCTTTGTTCTGGTGGACCTTTTTTTCTGGTGCACCTTTTTTTTCTGGTGGACCTCTGAGGTGGACCTTTTTCCTGGTGGACCTTTTTTCTGGTGGACCTTTTTTCTGGTGGACCTGCTGAGGTGGACCTTTTTTCTGGTGGACCTTTTTTCTGGTGGACCTGCTGAGGTGGACCTTTTTTCTGGTGGACCTGCTGAGGTGGACCTGCTGAGGTGGACCTGCTGAGGTGGAGCTTTTTTCTGGTGGACCTTTTTTCTGGTGGACCTGCTGAGGTGGACATTTTTTCTGGTGGACCTGCTGAGGTGGACCTTTTTTCTGGTGGACCTTTTTTCAGGTGGACCTGCTGAGGTGGACCTTTTTTCTGGTGGACCTGCTGAGGTGGACCTTTCTTTCTGGTGGACCTCTGAGGTGGACCTTTTTTCTGGTGGACCTTTTTTCTGGTGGACCTGCTGAGGTGGACCTTTTTTCTGGTGGACCTTTTTTCTGGTGGGCCTGCTGAGGTGGACCTTTCTTCTGGTGGACCTGCTGAGGTGGACCTTTTTTCTGGTGGACCTTTTTTCTGGTGGACCTGCTGAGGTGGACCTTTTTTCTGATGGACCTGCTGAGGTGGACCTTTTTTTCTGGTGGACCTGCTGAGGTGGACCTTTTTTCTGGTGGACCTTTTTTCTGGTGGACCTGCTGAGGTGGACCTTTTTTCTGGTGGACCTTTTTTCTGGTGGACCTGCTGAGGTGGACCTTTTTTCTGGTGGACCTGCTGAGGTGGACCTTTTTTTCTGGTGGACTTTTTTTCTGGTGGACCTCCTGAGGTGGACCTTTTTTCTGGTGGACCTTTTTTCTGGTGGACCTGCTGAGGTGGAACTTTTTTCTGGTGGACCTTTTTTCTGGTGGACCTGCTCAGGTGGACCTTTTTTTCTGGTGGACCTTTTTTTCTGGTGGACCTGCTGAGGTGGACCTTATTTCTGGTGGACCTTTTTTCTGGTGGACCTGCTGAGGTGGACCTTTTTTCTGGTGGACCTTTTTTCTGGTGGACCTGCTGAGGTGGACCTTTTTTCTGGTGGACCTTTTTTCTGGTGGACCTGCTGAGGTGGACCTTTTTTCTGGTGGACCTTTTTTCTGTTGGACCTGCTGAGGTGGACATTTTTTCTGGTGGACCTGCTGAGGTGGACCTTTTTTCTGATGGACCTGCTGAGGTGGACCTTTTTTTCTGGTGGACCTTTTTTCTGGTGGACCTGCTGAGGTGGACCTTTTTTCGGGTGGACCTTTTTCTGGTGGACCTGCTGAGGTGGAACTTTTTTCTGGTGGACTTTTTTTTCTGGTGGACCTGCTCAGGTGGACCTTTTTTTCTGGTGGATCTTTTTTTCTGGTGGACCTGCTGAGGTGGACCTTTTTTCTGGTGGACCTTTTTTCTGGTGGACCTTTTTTCTGGTGGACCTGCTGAGTTGGACCTTTTTCTAGTGGACATTTTTTCTGGTGGACCTGCTGAGGTGGACCTTTTTTCTGGTGGACCTGCTGAGGTGGACCTTTTTTTCTGGTGGACCTGCTGAGGTGGACCTCCTGATGTGGACCTTTTTTCTGGTGGAACTTTTTTCTGGTGGACCTGCTGAGGTGGACCTTTTTTCTGGTGGACCTGCTGAGGTGGACCTTTTTTCTGGTGGACCTTTTTTCTGGTGGACCTGCTGAGGTGGACCTTTTTTTCTGGTGGACCTTTTTTCTGGTGGACCTGCTCAGGTGGACCTTTTTTCTGGTGGACCTTTTTTCTGGTGGACCTTTTTTCTGGTGGACCTGCTGAGGTGGACCTTTTTTCTGGTGGACCTTTTTTCTGGTGGACCTCCTGAGGTTGACCTTTTTTTTGGTGGACCTGCTGAGGTGGACATTTTTCTGGTGGACATTTTTTCTGGTGGACCTGCTGAGGTGGACCCTTTTTCTGGTGGACCTTTTTTCTGGTGGACCTTTTTTTCTGGTGGACCTCTGAGGTGGACCTTTTTCCTGGTGGACCTTTTTTCTGGTGGACCTTTTTTCTGGTGGACCTGCTGAGGTGGAACTTTTTTCTGGTGGACCTTTTTTCTGGTGGACCTGCTCAGGTGGACCTTTTTTTCTGGTGGACCTTTTTTTCTGGTGGACCTGCTGAGGTGGACCTTATTTCTGGTGGACCTTTTTTCTGGTGGACCTGCTGAGGTGGACCTTTTTTCTGGTGGACCTTTTTTCTGGTGGACCTGCTGAGGTGGACCTTTTTTCTGGTGGACCTTTTTTCTGGTGGACCTGCTGAGGTGGACCTTTTTTCTGGTGGACCTTTTTTCTGTTGGACCTGCTGAGGTGGACATTTTTTCTGGTGGACCTGCTGAGGTGGACCTTTTTTCTCGTGGACCTTTTTTCTGGTGGACCTGCTGAGGTGGACCTTTTTTCTGGTGGACCTTTTTTCTGGTGGACCTGCTGAGGTGGACCTTTTTTCTGGTGGACTTTTTTTCTGGTGGACCTGCTGAGGTGGACCTTTTTTCTGGTGGACCTTTTTTCTGGTGGACCTGCTGAGGTGGACCTTTTTTCTGATGGACCTGCTGAGGTGGACCTTTTTTTCTGGTGGACCTTTTTTCTGGTGGACCTGCTGAGGTGGACCTTTTTTCGGGTGGACCTTTTTCTGGTGGACCTGCTGAGGTGGAACTTTTTTCTGGTGGACTTTTTTTCTGGTGGACCTGCTCAGGTGGACCTTTTTTTCTGGTGGATCTTTTTTTCTGGTGGACCTGCTGAGGTGGACCTTTTTTCTGGTGGACCTTTTTTCTGGTGGACCTTTTTTCTGGTGCACCTGCTGAGTTGGACCTTTTTCTAGTGGACATTTTTTCTGGTGGACCTGCTGAGGTGGACCTTTTTTCTGGTGGACCTGCTGAGGTGGACCTTTTTTTCTGGTGGACCTGCTGAGGTGGACCTCCTGATGTGGACCTTTTTTCTGGTGGAACTTTTTTCTGGTGGACCTGCTGAGGTGGACCTTTTTTCTGGTGGACCTGCTGAGGTGGACCTTTTTTCTGGTGGACCTTTTTTCTGGTGGACCTGCTGAGGTGGACCTTTTTTTCTGGTGGACCTTTTTTCTGGTGGACCTGCTCAGGTGGACCTTTTTTCTGGTGGACCTTTTTTCTGGTGGACCTTTTTTCTGGTGGACCTGCTGAGGTGGACCTTTTTTCTGGTGGACCTTTTTTCTGGTGGACCTCCTGAGGTTGACCTTTTTTTTGGTGGACCTGCTGAGGTGGACATTTTTCTGGTGGACATTTTTTCTGGTGGACCTGCTGAGGTGGACCCTTTTTCTGGTGGACCTTTTTTCTGGTGGACCTTTTTTTCTGGTGGACCTCTGAGGTGGACCTTTTTCCTGGTGGACCTTTTTTCTGGTGGACCTTTTTTCTGGTGGACCTGCTGAGGTGGACCTTTTTTCTGGTGGACCTTTTTTCTGGTGGACCTGCTGAGGTGGACCTTTTTTCTGGTGGACCTGCTGAGGTGGACCTGCTGAGGTGGACCTGCTGAGGTGGAGCTTTTTTCTGGTGGACCTTTTTTCTGGTGGACCTGCTGAGGTGGACATTTTTTCTGGTGGACCTGCTGAGGTGGACCTTTTTTCTGTTGGACCTTTTTTCTGGTGGACCTGCTGAGGTGGACCTTTTTTCTGGTGGACCTGCTGAGGTGGACCTTTCTTTCTGGTGGACCTCTGAGGTGGACCTTTTTTCTGGTGGACCTTTTTTCTGGTGGACCTGCTGAGGTGGACCTTTTTTCTGGTGGACCTTTTTTCTGGTGGGCCTGCTGAGGTGGACCTTTCTTCTGGTGGACCTGCTGAGGTGGACCTTTTTTCTGGTGGACCTTTTTTCTGGTGGACCTGCTGAGGTGGACCTTTTTTCTGATGGACCTTTTTTCTGGTGGACCTGCTGAGGTGGACCTTTTTTCTGGTGGACCTGCTGAGGTGGACCTTTTTTTCTGGTGGACCTGCTGAGGTAGACCTTTTTTCTGGTGGACCTTTTTTCTGGTGGACCTGCTGAGGTGGATTTTTTTTCTGGTGGACCTTTATTCTGGTGGACCTGCTGAGGTGGACCTTTTTTCTGGTGGACTTTTTTTCTGGTGGACCTCCAGAGGTGGACCTTTTTTCTGGTGGACCTTTTTTCTGGTGGACCTGCTGAGGTGGACCTTTTTTCTGGTGGACCTTTTTTCTGGTGGACCTTTTTTCTGGTGGACCTGCTGAGGTGGACCTTTTTTCTGGTGGACCTTTTTTCTGGTGGACCTGCTGAGGTGGACCTTTTTTCTGGTGGACCTTTTTTTCTGGTGGACCTGCTGAGGTGGACCTTTTTTCTGGTGGACCTTTTTTCTGGTGGACCTTTTTTCTGGTGGACCTGCTGAGGTGGATCTTTTTTCTGGTGGACCTGCTGAGGTGGACCTTTTTTCTGGTGGACCTTATTTCTGGTGGACCTGCTGAGGTGGACCTTTTTTCTGGTGGACCTTTTTCTGGTGGACCTGCTGAGGTGGACCTTTTTTCTGGTGGAACTTTTTTCTGGTGGACCTGCTCAGGTGGACCTTTTTTTCTGGTGGACCTTTTTTTCTGGTGGACCTGCTGAGGTGGACCTTATTTCTGGTGGACCTTTTTTCTGGTGGACCTGCTGAGGTGGACCTTTTTTCTGGTGGACCTTTTTTCTGGTGGACCTGCTGAGGTGGACCTTTTTTCTGGTGGACCTTTTTTCTGGTGGACCTGCTGAGGTGGACCTTTTTTCTGGTGGACCTTTTTTCTGTTGGACCTGCTGAGGTGGACATTTTTTCTGGTGGACCTGCTGAGGTGGACCTTTTTTCTGGTGGACCTTTTTTCTGGTGGACCTGCTGAGGTGGACCTTTTTTCTGGTGGACCTTTTTTCTGGTGGACCTGCTGAGGTGGACCTTTTTTCTGGTGGACCTTTTTTCTGGTGGACCTGCTGAGGTGGACCTTTTTTCTGGTGGACCTTTTTTCTGGTGGACCTGCTGAGGTGGACCTTTTTTCTGATGGACATTTTTTCTGGTGGACCTGCTGAGGTGGACCTTTTTTTCTGGTGGACCTTTTTTCTGGTGGACCTGCTGAGGTGGACCTTTTTTCTGGTGGAACTTTTTTCTGGTGGACCTGCTGAGGTGGACCTTTTTTCTGGTGGACCTTTTTTCTGGTGGACCTGCTGAGGTTGACCTTTTTTTTGGTGGACCTGCTGAGGTGGACCTTTTTTCTGGTGGACATTTTTTCTGGTGGACCTGCTGAGGTGGACATTTTTTCTGGTGGACCTGCTGAGGTGGACCTTTTTTCTGTTGGACCTTTTTTCTGGTGGACCTGCTGAGGTGGACCTGCTGAGGTGGACCTTTTTTCTGGTGGACCTGCTGAGGTGGACCTTTCTTTCTGGTGGACCTCTGAGGTGGACCTTTTCTCTGGTGGACCTTTTTTCTGGTGGACCTGCTGAGGTGGACCTTTTTTCTGGTGGACCTTTTTTCTGGTGGGCCTGCTGAGGTGGACCTTTCTTCTGGTGGACCTGCTGAGGTGGACCTTTTTTCTGGTGGACCTTTTTTCTGGTGGACCTGCTGAGGTGGACCTTTTTTCTGATGGACCTTTTTTCTGGTGGACCTGCTGAGGTGGACCTTTTTTTCTGGTGGACCTGCTGAGGTAGACCTTTTTTCTGGTGGACCTTTTTTCTGGTGGACCTGCTGAGGTGGATTTTTTTTCTGGTGGACCTTTTTTCTGGTGGACCTGCTGAGGTGGACCTTTTTTCTGGTGGACCTGCTGAGGTGGACCTTTTTTTCTGGTGGACTTTTTTTCTGGTGGACCTCCTGAGGTGGACCTTTTTTCTGGTGGACCTTTTTTCTGGTGGACCTGCTGAGGTGGACCTTTTTTCTGGTGGACCTTTTTTCTGGTGGACCTGCTGAGGTGGACCTTTTTTCTGGTGGACCTTTTTTCTGGTGGACCTGCTGAGGTGGACCTTTTTTCTGGTGGACCTTTTTTTCTGGTGGACCTGCTGAGGTGGACCTTTTTTCTGGTGGACCTTTTTTCTGGTGGACCTTTTTTCTGGTGGACCTGCTGAGGTGGATCTTTTTTTCTGGTAGACCTGCTGAGGTGGACCTTTTTTTCTGGTGGACCTTTTTTCTGGTGGACCTGCTGAGGTGGACCTTTTTTCTGGTGGACCTTTTTCTGGTGGACCTGCTGAGGTGGACCTTTTTTCTGGTGGAACTTTTTTCTGGTGGACCTGCTCAGGTGGACCTTTTTTTCTGGTGGACCTTTTTTTCTGGTGGACCTGCTGAGGTGGACCTTATTTCTGGTGGACCTTTTTTCTGGTGGACCTGCTGAGGTGGACCTTTTTTCTGGTGGACCTTTTTTCTGGTGGACCTGCTGAGGTGGACCTTTTTTCTGGTGGACCTTTTTTCTGGTGGACCTGCTGAGGTGGACCTTTTTTCTGGTGGACCTTTTTTCTGTTGGACCTGCTGAGGTGGACATTTTTTCTGGTGGACCTGCTGAGGTGGAACTTTTTTCTGGTGGACTTTTTTCTGGTGGACCTGCTGAGGTGGACCTTTTTTCTGGTGGACCTTTTTTCTGGTGGACCTGCTGAGGTGGACCTTTTTTCTGGTGGACCTTTTTTCTGGTGGACCTGCTGAGGTGGACCTTTTTTCTGGTGGACCTTTTTTCTGGTGGACCTGCTGAGGTGGACCTTTTTTCTGATGGACATTTTTTCTGGTGGACCTGCTGAGGTGGACCTTTTTTTCTGGTGGACCTTTTTTCTGGTGGACCTGCTGAGGTGGACCTTTTTTCTGGTGGAACTTTTTTCTGGTGGACCTGCTGAGGTGGACCTTTTTTCTGGTGGACCTTTTTTCTGGTGGACCTGCTGAGGTTGACCTTTTTTTTGGTGGACCTGCTGAGGTGGACCTTTTTTCTGGTGGACCTTTTTTCTGGTGGACCTGCTGAGGTGGACTTTTTTCTGGTGGACCTGCTGAGGTGGACTTTTTTTCTGGTGGACCTTTTTTCTGGTGGACCTGCTTAGGTCGACCTTTTTTCTGGTGGACCTTTTTTCTGGTGAACTTGCTGAGGTGGACCTTTTTTCTGGTGGACCTTTTTTCTGGTGGACCTGCTGAGGTGGACCTTTTTTCTCGTGGACCTGCTGAGGTTGACCTTTTTTTTGGTGGACCTGCTGAGGTGGACATTTTTCTGGTGGACATTTTTCTGGTGGACCTGCTGAGGTGGACCTTTTTTCTGGTGGACCTTTTTTCTGGTGGACCTGCTGAGGTGGACCTTTTTTCTGGTGGACCTTTTTTCTGGTGGACCTGCTGAGATGGACCTTTTTTCTGGTGGACCTGCTGAGGTGGACCTGCTGAGGTGGACCTTTTTTCTGGTAGACATTTTTTCTGGTGGACCTGCTGAGGTGGACCTTTTTTCTGCTGGACCTTTTTTCTGGTGGACCTGCTGAGGTGGACCTTTTTTCTGGTGGACCTGCTGAGGTGGACCTTTTTTTCTGGTGGACCTGCTGAGGTGGACCTTTTTTCTGGTGGACCTTTTTTTCTGGTGGACCTGCTGAGGTGGACCTTTTTTCTGGTGGACCTGCTGAGGTGGACCTTTTTTCCGGTGGACCTTTTTTCTGGTGCACCTGCTGAGGTTGACCTTTTTCTAGTGGACCTTTTTTCTGGTGGACCTGCTGAGGTGGACCTTTTTTTCTGGTGGACCTGCTGAGGTGGACCTTTTTTCTGGTGGAACTTTTTTCTGGTGGACCTGCTGAGGTGGACCTTTTTTCTGGTGGACCTGCTGAGGTGGACCTTTTTTCTGGTGGACCTTTTTTCTGGTGGACCTGCTGAGGTGGACCTTTTTTCTGGTGGACCTTTTTTCTGGTGGATCTGCTCAGGTGGACCTTTTTTCTGGTGGACCTTTTTTCTGGTGGACCTGCTGAGGTGGACCTTTTTTCTGGTGGACCTTTTTTCTGGTGGACCTGCTGAGGTTGACCTTTTTTTTGGTGGACCTGCTGAGGTGGACATTTTTCTGGTGGACATTTTTTCTGGTGGACCTGCTGAGGTGGACCCTTTTTCTGGTGGACCTTTTTTCTGGTGGACCTGCTGAGGTGGACCTTTTTTCTGGTGGACCTTTTTTCTGGTGGACCTGCTGAGGTGGACCTTTTTTCTGGTGGACCTTTTTTCTGGTGGACCTGCTGAGGTGGACCTTTTTTCTGGTGGACCTTTTTTCTGGTGGACCTGCTGAGGTGGACCTTTTTTCTGGTGGACCTTTTTTCTGGTGGACCTGCTGAGGTGGACCTTTTTTCTGGTGGACTTTTTCTGGTGGACCTGCTGAGGTGGACCTTTGTTCTGGTGGACCTTTTTTCTGGTGGACCTCCTGAGGTGGACCTTTGTTCTGGTGGACCTTTTTTCTGGTGGACCTTTTTTCTGGTGGACCTCTGAGGTGGACCTTTTTCCTGGTGGACCTTTTTTCTGGTGGACCTTTTTTCTGGTGGACCTGCTGAGGTGGACCTTTTTTCTGGTGGACCTTTTTTCTGGTGGACCTGCTGAGGTGGACCTTTTTTTCTGGTGGACCTGCTGAGGTGGACCTGCTGAGGTGGAGCTTTTTTCTGGTGGACCTTTTTTCTGGTGGACCTGCTGAGGTGGACATTTTTTCTGGTGGACCTGCTGAGGTGGACCTTTTTTCTGGTGGACCTTTTTTTTGGTGGACCTGCTGAGGTGGACCTTTTTTCTGGTGGACCTGCTGAGGTGGACCTTTCTTTCTGGTGGACCTCTGAGGTGGACCTTTTTTCTGGTGGACCTTTTTTCTGGTGGACCTGCTCAGGTGGACCTTTTTTCTGGTGGACCTTTTTTCTGGTGGACCTGCTGAGGTGGACCTTTCTTCTGGTGGACCTGCTGAGGTGGACCTTTTTTCTGGTGGACCTTTTTTCTGGTGGACCTGCTGAGGTGGACCTTTTTTCTGATGGACCTTTTTTCTGGTGGACCTGCTGAGGTGGACCTTTTTTTCTGGTGGACCTTTTTTCTGGTGGACCTGCTGAGGTGGACCTTTTTTTCTGGTGGACCTTTTTTCTGGTGGACCTGCTGAGGTGGACCTTTTTTCTGGTGGAACTTTTTTCTTCTGGACCTGCTGAGGTGGACCTTTTTTCTGGTGGACCTTTTTTCTGGTGGACCTGCTGAGGTTGACCTTTTTTTTGGTGGACCTGCTGAGGTGGACCTTTTTTCTGGTGGACATTTTTTCTGGTGGACCTGCTGAGGTGGACCTTTTTTCTGGTGGACCTTTTTTCTGGTGGACTTGCTGAGGTGGACCTTTTTTTCTGGTGGACCTGCTGAGGTGGACCTGCTGAGGTGGAGCTTTTTTCTGGTGGACCTTTTTTCTGGTGGACCTGCTGAGGTGGACATTTTTTCTGGTGGACCTGCTGAGGTGGACCTTTTTTCTGGTGGACCTTTTTTCTGGTAGACCTGCTGAGGTGGACCTTTTTTCTGGTGGACCTGCTGAGGTGGACCTTTCTTTCTGGTGGACCTCTGAGGTGGACCTTTTTTCTGGTGGACCTTTTTTCTGGTGGACCTGCTCAGGTCGACCTTTTTTCTGGTGGACCTTTTTTCTGGTGGACCTGCTGAGGTGGACCTTTCTTCTGGTGGACCTGCTGAGGTGGACCTTTTTTCTGGTGGACCTTTTTTCTGGTGGACCTGCTGAGGTGGACCTTTTTTCTGATGGACCTTTTTTCTGGTGGACCTGCTGAGGTGGACCTTTTTTTCTGGTGGACCTGCTGAGGTGGACCTTTGTTCTGGTGGACCTTTTTTCTGGTGGACCTCCTGAGGTGTACCTTTGTTCTGGTGGACCTTTTTTCTGGTGGACCTCCTGAGGTGGACCTTTTTTTCTGGTGGACCTGCTGAGGTGAACCTGCTGAGGTGGAGCTTTTTTCTGGTAGACCTTTTTTCTGGTGGACCTGCTGAGGCATACCTTTTTTCTGGTGGACCTTTTTTCTGGTGGACCTGCTGAGGTGGACCTTTTTTCTGGTGGACCTGCTGAGGTGGACCTTTTTTTCTGGTAGACCTTTTTTCTGGTGGACCTGCTGAGGTGGACCTTTTTTCTGGTGGACCTGCTGAGGTGGACCTTTTTTTCTGGTGGACCTTTTTTCTGGTGGACCTGCTGAGGTGGACCTTTTTTCGGGTGGACCTTTTTCTGGTGGACCTGCTGAGGTGGACCTTTTTTCTGGTGGACCTGCTGAGGTGGACCTCCTGATGTGGACCTTTTTTCTGGTGGAACTTTTTTCTGGTGGACCTGCTGAGGTGGACCTTTTTTCTGGTGGACCTGCTGAGGTGGACCTTTTTTCTGGTGGACCTTTTTTCTGGTGGACCTGCTGAGGTGGACCTTTTTTTCTGGTGGACCTTTTTTCTGGTGGACCTGCTCAGGTGGACCTTTTTTCTGGTGGACCTTTTTTCTGGTGGACCTGCTGAGGTGGACCTTTTTTCTGGTGGACCTTTTTTCTGGTGGACCTCCTGAGGTTGACCTTTTTTTTGGTGGACCTGCTGAGGTGGACATTTTTCTGGTGGACCTTTTTTCTGGTGGACCTGCTGAGGTGGACCCTTTTTCTGGTGGACCTTTTTTCTGGTGGACCTGCTGAGGTGGACCTTTTTTCTGGTGGACCTTTTTTCTGGTGGACCTGCTGAGGTGGACCTTTTTTCTGGTGGACCTTTTTTCTGGTGGACCTGCTGAGGTGGACCTTTTTTCTGGTGGACCTTTTTTCTGGTGGACCTGCTGAGGTGGACCTTTTTTCTGGTGGACCTTTTTTCTGGTGGACCTGCTGAGGTGGACCTTTTTTCTGGTGGACCTTTTTTCTGGTGGACCTGCTGAGGTGGACCTTTGTTCTGGTGGACCTTTTTTCTGGTGGACCTCCTGAGGTGGACCTTTGTTCTGGTGGACCTTTTTTTCTGGTGCACCTTTTTTTCTGGTGGACCTCTGAGGTGAACCTTTTTCCTGGTGGACCTTTTTTCTGGTGGACCTTTTTTCTGGTGGACCTGCTGAGGTGGACCTTTTTTCTGGTGGACCTTTTTTCTGGTGGACCTGCTGAGGTGGACCATTTTCTGGTGGACCTGCTGAGGTGGACCTGCTGAGGTGGACCTGCTGAGGTGGAGCTTTTTTCTGGTGGACCTTTTTTCTGGTGGACCTGCTGAGGTGGACATTTTTTCTGGTGGACCTGCTGAGGTGGACCTTTTTTCTGGTGGACCTTTTTTCTGGTGGACCTGCTGAGGTGGACCTTTTTTCTGGTGGACCTGCTGAGGTGGACCTTTCTTTCTGGTGGACCTCTGAGGTGGACCTTTTTTCTGGTGGACCTTTTTTCTGGTGGACCTCCTGAGGTGGACCTTTTTTCTGGTGGACCTTTTTTCTGGTGGGCCTGCTGAGGTGGACCTTTCTTCTGGTGGACCTGCTGAGGTGGACCTTTTTTCTGGTGGACCTTTTTTCTGGTGGACCTGCTGAGGTGGACCTTTTTTCTGGTGGACCTTTTTTCTGGTGGACCTGCTGAGGTGGACCTTTTTTCTGGTGGACCTTTTTTCTGGTGGACCTGCTGAGGTGGACCTTTTTTCTGGTGGACCTGCTGAGGTGGACCTTTTTTTCTGGTGGACTTTTTTTCTGGTGGACCTCCTGAGGTGGACCTTTTTTCTGGTGGACCTTTTTTCTGGTGGACCTGCTGAGGTGGACCTTTTTTCTGGTGGACCTTTTTTCTGGTGGACCTGCTGAGGTGGACCTTTTTTCTGGTGGACCTTTTTTCTGGTGGACCTGCTGAGGTGGACCTTTTTTCTGGTGGACCTTTTTTTCTGGTGGACCTGCTGAGGTGGACCTTTTTTCTGGTGGACATTTTTTCTGGTGGACCTTTTTTCTGGTGGACCTGCTGAGGTGGATCTTTTTTCTGGTGGACCTGCTGAGGTGGACCTCCTGAGGTGGACCTTTTTTCTGGTGGAACTTTTTTCTGGTGGACCTGCTGAGGTGGACCTTTTTTCTGGTGGACCTGCTGAGGTGGACCTTTTTTCTGGTGGACCTTTTTTCTGGTGGACCTGCTGAGGTGGACCTTTTTTCTGGTGGACCTTTTTTCTGGTGGACCTGCTGAGGTGGACCTTTTTTCTGGTGGACCTTTTTTCTGGTGGACCTTTTTTCTGGTGGACCTGCTGAGGTGGACCTTTTTTCTGGTGGACCTTTTTTCTGGTGGACCTGCTGAGGTGGACCTTTTTTCTGGTGGACCTTTTTTCTGGTGGACCTGCTGAGGTGGACCTTTGTTCTGGTGGACCTTTTTTCTGGTGGACCTCCTGAGGTGGACCTTTGTTCTGGTGGACCTTTTTTTCTGGTGGACCTTTTTTTCTGGTGGACCTCTGTGGTGGACCTTTTTCCTGGTGGACCTTTTTTCTAGTGGACCTTTTTTCTGGTGGACCTGCTGAGGTGGACCTTTTTTCTGGTGGACCTTTTTTCTGGTGGACCTGCTGAGGTGGACCTGCTGAGGTGGACCTGCTGAGGTGGAGCTTTTTTCTGGTGGACCTTTTTTCTGGTGGACCTGCTGAGGTGGACATTTTTTCTGGTGGACCTGCTGAGGTGGACCTTTTTTCTGGTGGACCTTTTTTCTGGTGGACCTGCTGAGGTGGACCTTTTTTCTGGTGGACCTGCTGAGGTGGACCTTTCTTTCTGGTGGACCTGCTGAGGTGGACCTTTTTTCTGGTGGACCTTTTTTCTGGTGGACCTGCTGAGGTGGACCTTTTTTCTGGTGGACCTTTTTTCTGGTGGACCTGCTGAGGTGGACCTTTCTTCTGGTGGACCTGCTGAGGTGGACCTTTTTTCTGGTGGACCTTTTTTCTGGTGGACCTGCTGAGGTGGACCTTTTTTCTGATGGACCTTTTTTCTGGTGGACCTGCTGAGGTGGACCTTTTTTTCTGGTGGACCTTTTTTCTGGTGGACCTGCTGAGGTGGACCTTTTTTTCTGGTGGACCTTTTTTCTGGTGGACCTGCTGAGGTGGACCTTTCTTTCTGGTGGACCTCTGAGGTGGACCTTTTTTCTGGTGGACCTTTTTTCTGGTGGACCTGCTCAGGTGGACATTTTTTCTGGTGGACCTTTTTTCTGGTGGACCTGCTGAGGTGGACCTTTCTTCTGGTGGACCTGCTGAGGTGGACCTTTTTTTCTGGTGGACCTTTTTTCTGGTGGACCTGCTGAGGTGGACCTTTTTTCTGATGGACCTTTTTTCTGGTGGACCTGCTGAGGTGGACCTTTTTTCTGGTGGAACTTTTTTCTGGTGGACCTGCTGAGGTTGACCTTTTTTTCTGGTGGACCTTTTTTCTGGTGGACCTGCTGAGGTGGACCTTTTTTCTGATGGACCTTTTTTCTGGTGGACCTGCTGAGGTGGACCTTTTTTCTGGTGGAACTTTTTTCTGGTGGACCTGCTGAGGTTGACCTTTTTTTTGGTGGACCTGCTGAGGTGGACCTTTTTTCTGGTGGACATTTTTTCTGGTGGACCTGCTGAGGTGGACCCTTTTTCTGGTGGACCTTTTTCCTGCTGGACCTGCTTAGGTCGACCTTTTTTCTGGTGGACCTTTTTTCTGGTGGACCTGCTGAGGTGGACCTTTTTTTTCTGGTGGACCTGCTGAGGTGGACCTGCTGAGGTGGAGCTTTTTTCTGGTGGACCTTTTTTTTGGTGGACCTGCTGAGGTGGACCTTTTTTCTGGTGGACCTGCTGAGGTGGACCTTTTTTTCTGGTGGACCTTTTTTCTGGTGGACCTGCTGAGGTGGACCTTTTTTCGGGTGGACCTTTTTCTGGTGGACCTGCTGAGGTGGACCTTTTTTCTGGTGGACCTGCTGAGGTGGACCTCCTGATGTGGACCTTTTTTCTGGTGGAACTTTTTTCTGGTGGACCTGCTGAGGTGGACCTTTTTTCTGGTGGACCTTTTTTCTGGTGGACCTGCTGAGGTGGACCTTTTTTCTGGTGGACCTTTTTTCTGGTGGACCTGCTGAGGTGGACCTTTTTTCTGGTGGACCTTTTTTCTGGTGGACCTTTTTTCTGGTGGACCTGCTGAGGTGGACCTTTTTTCTGGTGGACCTTTTTTCTGGTGGACCTGCTGAGGTGGACCTTTTTTCTGGTGGACCTTTTTTCTGGTGGACCTGCTGAGGTGGACCTTTGTTCTGGTGGACCTTTTTTCTGGTGGACCTCCTGAGGTGGACCTTTGTTCTGGTGGACCTTTTTTTCTGGTGGACCTTTTTTTCTGGTGGACCTCTGTGGTGGACCTTTTTCCTGGTGGACCTTTTTTCTAGTGGACCTTTTTTCTGGTGGACCTGCTGAGGTGGACCTTTTTTCTGGTGGACCTTTTTTCTGGTGGACCTGCTGAGGTGGACCTGCTGAGGTGGACCTGCTGAGGTGGAGCTTTTTTCTGGTGGACCTTTTTTCTGGTGGACCTGCTGAGGTGGACATTTTTTCTGGTGGACCTGCTGAGGTGGACCTTTTTTCTGGTGGACCTTTTTTCTGGTGGACCTGCTGAGGTGGACCTTTTTTCTGGTGGACCTGCTGAGGTGGACCTTTCTTTCTGGTGGACCTGCTGAGGTGGACCTTTTTTCTGGTGGACCTTTTTTCTGGTGGACCTGCTGAGGTGGACCTTTTTTCTGGTGGACCTTTTTTCTGGTGGACCTGCTGAGGTGGACCTTTCTTCTGGTGGACCTGCTGAGGTGGACCTTTTTTCTGGTGGACCTTTTTTCTGGTGGACCTGCTGAGGTGGACCTTTTTTCTGATGGACCTTTTTTCTGGTGGACCTGCTGAGGTGGACCTTTTTTTCTGGTGGACCTTTTTTCTGGTGGACCTGCTGAGGTGGACCTTTTTTTCTGGTGGACCTTTTTTCTGGTGGACCTGCTGAGGTGGACCTTTCTTTCTGGTGGACCTCTGAGGTGGACCTTTTTTCTGGTGGACCTTTTTTCTGGTGGACCTGCTCAGGTGGACCTTTTTTCTGGTGGACCTTTTTTCTGGTGGACCTGCTGAGGTGGACCTTTCTTCTGGTGGACCTGCTGAGGTGGACCTTTTTTTCTGGTGGACCTTTTTTCTGGTGGACCTGCTGAGGTGGACCTTTTTTCTGATGGACCTTTTTTCTGGTGGACCTGCTGAGGTGGACCTTTTTTCTGGTGGAACTTTTTTCTGGTGGACCTGCTGAGGTTGACCTTTTTTTCTGGTGGACCTTTTTTCTGGTGGACCTGCTGAGGTGGACCTTTTTTCTGATGGACCTTTTTTCTGGTGGACCTGCTGAGGTGGACCTTTTTTCTGGTGGAACTTTTTTCTGGTGGACCTGCTGAGGTTGACCTTTTTTTTGGTGGACCTGCTGAGGTGGACCTTTTTTCTGGTGGACATTTTTTCTGGTGGACCTGCTGAGGTGGACCCTTTTTCTGGTGGACCTTTTTCCTGCTGGACCTGCTTAGGTCGACCTTTTTTCTGGTGGACCTTTTTTCTGGTGGACCTGCTGAGGTGGACCTTTTTTTTCTGGTGGACCTGCTGAGGTGGACCTGCTGAGGTGGAGCTTTTTTCTGGTGGACCTTTTTTTTGGTGGACCTGCTGAGGTGGACCTTTTTTCTGGTGGACCTGCTGAGGTGGACCTTTTTTTCTGGTGGACCTTTTTTCTGGTGGACCTGCTGAGGTGGACCTTTTTTCGGGTGGACCTTTTTCTGGTGGACCTGCTGAGGTGGACCTTTTTTCTGGTGGACCTGCTGAGGTGGACCTCCTGATGTGGACCTTTTTTCTGGTGGAACTTTTTTCTGGTGGACCTGCTGAGGTGGACCTTTTTTCTGGTGGACCTGCTGAGGTGGACCTTTTTTCTGGTGGACCTTTTTTCTGGTGGACCTGCTGAGGTGGACCTTTTTTCGGGTGGACCTTTTTCTGGTGGACCTGCTGAGGTGGACCTTTTTTCTGGTGGACCTGCTGAGGTGGACCTCCTGATGTGGACCTTTTTTCTGGTGGAACTTTTTTCTGGTGGACCTGCTGAGGTGGACCTTTTTTCTGGTGGACCTGCTGAGGTGGACCTTTTTTTCTGGTGGACCTTTTTTCTGGTGGACCTGCTCAGGTGGACCTTTTTTCTGGTGGACCTTTTTTCTGGTGGACCTTTTTTCTGGTGGACCTGCTGAGGTGGACCTTTTTTCTGGTGGACCTTTTTTCTGGTGGACCTCCTGAGGTTGACCTTTTTTTTGGTGGACCTGCTGAGGTGGACATTTTTCTGGTGGACCTTTTTTCTGGTGGACCTGCTGAGGTGGACCCTTTTTCTGGTGGACCTTTTTTCTGGTGGACCTGCTGAGGTGGACCTTTTTTCTGGTGGACCTTTTTTCTGGTGGACCTGCTGAGGTGGACCTTTTTTCTGGTGGACCTTTTTTCTGGTGGACCTGCTGAGGTGGACCTTTTTTCTGGTGGACCTTTTTTCTGGTGGACCTGCTGAGGTGGACCTTTTTTCTGGTGGACCTTTTTTCTGGTGGACCTGCTGAGGTGGACCTTTTTTCTGGTGGACCTTTTTTCTGGTGGACCTGCTGAGGTGGACCTTTGTTCTGGTGGACCTTTTTTCTGGTGGACCTCCTGAGGTGGACCTTTGTTCTGGTGGACCTTTTTTTCTGGTGCACCTTTTTTTCTGGTGGACCTCTGAGGTGAACCTTTTTCCTGGTGGACCTTTTTTCTGGTGGACCTTTTTTCTGGTGGACCTGCTGAGGTGGACCTTTTTTCTGGTGGACCTTTTTTCTGGTGGACCTGCTGAGGTGGACCATTTTCTGGTGGACCTGCTGAGGTGGACCTGCTGAGGTGGACCTGCTGAGGTGGAGCTTTTTTCTGGTGGACCTTTTTTCTGGTGGACCTGCTGAGGTGGACATTTTTTCTGGTGGACCTGCTGAGGTGGACCTTTTTTCTGGTGGACCTTTTTTCTGGTGGACCTGCTGAGGTGGACCTTTTTTCTGGTGGACCTGCTGAGGTGGACCTTTCTTTCTGGTGGACCTCTGAGGTGGACCTTTTTTCTGGTGGACCTTTTTTCTGGTGGACCTGCTGAGGTGGACCTTTTTTCTGGTGGACCTTTTTTCTGGTGGGCCTGCTGAGGTGGACCTTTCTTCTGGTGGACCTGCTGAGGTGGACCTTTTTTCTGGTGGACCTTTTTTCTGGTGGACCTGCTGAGGTGGACCTTTTTTCTGGTGGACCTTTTTTCTGGTGGACCTGCTGAGGTGGACCTTTTTTCTGGTGGACCTTTTTTCTGGTGGACCTGCTGAGGTGGACCTTTTTTCTGGTGGACCTGCTGAGGTGGACCTTTTTTTCTGGTGGACTTTTTTTCTGGTGGACCTCCTGAGGTGGACCTTTTTTCTGGTGGACCTTTTTTCTGGTGGACCTGCTGAGGTGGACCTTTTTTCTGGTGGACCTTTTTTCTGGTGGACCTGCTGAGGTGGACCTTTTTTCTGGTGGACCTTTTTTCTGGTGGACCTGCTGAGGTGGACCTTTTTTCTGGTGGACCTTTTTTTCTGGTGGACCTGCTGAGGTGGACCTTTTTTCTGGTGGACATTTTTTCTGGTGGACCTTTTTTCTGGTGGACCTGCTGAGGTGGATCTTTTTTCTGGTGGACCTGCTGAGGTGGACCTCCTGAGGTGGACCTTTTTTCTGGTGGAACTTTTTTCTGGTGGACCTGCTGAGGTGGACCTTTTTTCTGGTGGACCTGCTGAGGTGGACCTTTTTTCTGGTGGACCTTTTTTCTGGTGGACCTGCTGAGGTGGACCTTTTTTCTGGTGGACCTTTTTTCTGGTGGACCTGCTGAGGTGGACCTTTTTTCTGGTGGACCTTTTTTCTGGTGGACCTTTTTTCTGGTGGACCTGCTGAGGTGGACCTTTTTTCTGGTGGACCTTTTTTCTGGTGGACCTGCTGAGGTGGACCTTTTTTCTGGTGGACCTTTTTTCTGGTGGACCTGCTGAGGTGGACCTTTGTTCTGGTGGACCTTTTTTCTGGTGGACCTCCTGAGGTGGACCTTTGTTCTGGTGGACCTTTTTTTCTGGTGGACCTTTTTTTCTGGTGGACCTCTGTGGTGGACCTTTTTCCTGGTGGACCTTTTTTCTAGTGGACCTTTTTTCTGGTGGACCTGCTGAGGTGGACCTTTTTTCTGGTGGACCTTTTTTCTGGTGGACCTGCTGAGGTGGACCTGCTGAGGTGGACCTGCTGAGGTGGAGCTTTTTTCTGGTGGACCTTTTTTCTGGTGGACCTGCTGAGGTGGACATTTTTTCTGGTGGACCTGCTGAGGTGGACCTTTTTTCTGGTGGACCTTTTTTCTGGTGGACCTGCTGAGGTGGACCTTTTTTCTGGTGGACCTGCTGAGGTGGACCTTTCTTTCTGGTGGACCTGCTGAGGTGGACCTTTTTTCTGGTGGACCTTTTTTCTGGTGGACCTGCTGAGGTGGACCTTTTTTCTGGTGGACCTTTTTTCTGGTGGACCTGCTGAGGTGGACCTTTCTTCTGGTGGACCTGCTGAGGTGGACCTTTTTTCTGGTGGACCTTTTTTCTGGTGGACCTGCTGAGGTGGACCTTTTTTCTGGTGGACCTTTTTTCTGGTGGACCTGCTGAGGTGGACCTTTTTTTCTGGTGGACCTTTTTTCTGGTGGACCTGCTGAGGTGGACCTTTTTTTCTGGTGGACCTTTTTTCTGGTGGACCTGCTGAGGTGGACCTTTCTTTCTGGTGGACCTCTGAGGTGGACCTTTTTTCTGGTGGACCTTTTTTCTGGTGGACCTGCTCAGGTGGACCTTTTTTCTGGTGGACCTTTTTTCTGGTGGACCTGCTGAGGTGGACCTTTCTTCTGGTGGACCTGCTGAGGTGGACCTTTTTTTCTGGTGGACCTTTTTTCTGGTGGACCTGCTGAGGTGGACCTTTTTTCTGATGGACCTTTTTTCTGGTGGACCTGCTGAGGTGGACCTTTTTTCTGGTGGAACTTTTTTCTGGTGGACCTGCTGAGGTTGACCTTTTTTTCTGGTGGACCTTTTTTCTGGTGGACCTGCTGAGGTGGACATTTTTTCTGATGGACCTTTTTTCTGGTGGACCTGCTGAGGTGGACCTTTTTTCTGGTGGAACTTTTTTCTGGTGGACCTGCTGAGGTTGACCTTTTTTTTGGTGGACCTGCTGAGGTGGACCTTTTTTCTGGTGGACATTTTTTCTGGTGGACCTGCTGAGGTGGACCCTTTTTCTGGTGGACCTTTTTCCTGCTGGACCTGCTTAGGTCGACCTTTTTTCTGGTGGACCTTTTTTCTGGTGGACCTGCTGAGGTGGACCTTTTTTTTCTGGTGGACCTGCTGAGGTGGACCTGCTGAGGTGGAGCTTTTTTCTGGTGGACCTTTTTTTTGGTGGACCTGCTGAGGTGGACCTTTTTTCTGGTGGACCTGCTGAGGTGGACCTTTTTTTCTGGTGGACCTGCTGAGGTGGACCTTTTTTCTGGTGGACCTTTTTTCTGGTGGACCTGCTGAGGTGGACCTTTTTTCTGGTAGACCTTTTTTCTGGTGGACCTGCTGAGGTGGACCTTTTTTTCTGGTGGACCTGCTGAGGTGGACCTGCTGAGGTGGACCTTTTTTCTGGTGGACCTTTTTTCTGGTGGACCTGCTGAGGTGGACCTTTTTTCTGGTGGACCTTTTTTCTGGCGGACCTGCTGAGGTGGACCTTTTTTCTGGTGGACCTTTTTTCTGGTGGACCTGCTGAGGTGGACCTTTTTTCTGGTGGACCTGCTGAGGTGGAACTTTTTTTCTGCTGGACCTTTTTTCTGGTGGACCTGCTGAGGTGGACCTTTTTTCTGGTGGACCTGCTGAGGTGGACCTATTTTCTGGTGGACATTTTTTCTGGTGGACCTTTTTTCTGGTGGACCTGCTGAGGTGGACCTTTGTTCTGGTGGACCTTTTTTCTGGTGGACCTCCTGAGGTGGACCTTTGTTCTGGTGGACCTTTTTTTCTGGTGGACCTCCTGAGGTGGACCTTTTTTTCTGGTGGACCTGCTGAGGTGAACCTGCTGAGGTGGAGCTTTTTTCTGGTGGACCTTTTTTCTGGTGGACCTGCTGAGGCGGACCTTTTTTCTGGTGGACCTTTTTTCTGGTGGACCTGCTGAGGTGGACCTTTTTTCTGGTGGACCTGCTGAGGTGGACCTTTTTTCTGGTAGACCTTTTTTTCTGGTGGACCTGCTGAGGTGGACCTTTTTTCTGGTAGACCTTTTTTCTGGTGGACCTGCTGAGGTGGACCTTTTTTCTGGTGGACCTGCTGAGGTGGACCTTTTTTTCTGGTGGACCTTTTTTCTGGTGGACCTGCTGAGGTGGACCTTTTTTCGGGTGGACCTTTTTCTGGTGGACCTGCTGAGGTGGAACTTTTTTCTGATGGACTTTTTTCTGGTGGACCTGCTCAGGTGGACCTTTTTTTGTGGTGGACCTTTTTTTCTGGTGGACCTGCTGAGGTGGACCTTTGTTCTGGTGGACCTTTTTTCTGGTGGACCTTTTTTCTGGTGGACCTGCTGAGGTGGACCTTTTTTTTGGTGGACCTGCTGAGGTGGACATTTTTCTGGTGGACATTTTTTCTGGTGGACCTGCTGAGGTGGACCCTTTTTCTGGTGGACCTTTTTTCTGGTGGACCTGCTGAGGTGGACCTTTTTTCTGGTGGACCTTTTTTCTGGTGGACCTGCTGAGGTGGACCTTTTTTCTGGTGGACCTTTTTTTTCTGGTGGACCTGCTGAGGTGGACCTTTTTTTCTGGTGGACCTTTTTTCTGGTGGACCTGCTGAGGTGGACCTTTTTTCTGGTGGACCTTTTTTCTGGTGGACCTGCTGAGGTGGACCTTTTTTCTGGTGGACCTTTTTTTTGGTGGACCTGCTGAGGTGGACCTTTGTTCTGGTGGACCTTTTTTCTGGTGGACCTCCTGAGGTGGACCTTTGTTCTGGTGGACCTTTTTTTCTGGTGGACCTTTTTTTCTGGTGGACCTCTGTGGTGGACCTTTTTCCTGGTCGACCTTTTTTCTAGTGGACCTTTTTTCTGGTGGACCTGCTGAGGTGGACCTTTTTTCTGGTGGACCTTTTTTCTGGTGGACCTGCTGAGGTGGACCTGCTGAGGTGGACCTGCTGAGGTGGAGCTTTTTTCTGGTGGACATTTTTCTGGTGGACCTGCTGAGGTGGACATTTTTTCTGGTGGACCTGCTGAGGTGGACCTTTTTTCTGGTGGACCTTTTTTCTGGTGGACCTGCTGAGGTGGACCTTTTTTCTGGTGGACCTGCTGAGGTGGACCTTTCTTTCTGGTGGACCTCTGAGGTGGACCTTTTTTCTGGTGGACCTTTTTTCTGGTGGACCTGCTGAGGTGGACCTTTTTTCTGGTGGACCTTTTTTCTGGTGGACCTGCTGAGGTGGACCTTTCTTCTGGTGGACCTGCTGAGGTGGACCTTTTTTCTGGTGGACCTTTTTTCTGGTGGACCTGCTGAGGTGGACCTTTTTCCTGATGGACCTTTTTTCTGGTGGACCTGCTGAGGTGGACCTTTTTTTCTGGTGGACCTTTTTTTCTGGTGGACCTGCTGAGGTGGACCTTTCTTTCTGGTGGACCTCTGAGGTGGACCTTTTTTCTGGTGGACCTTTTTTCTGGTGGACCTGCTCAGGTGGACCTTTTTTCTGGTGGACCTTTTTTCTGGTGGACCTGCTGAGGTGGACCTTTCTTCTGGTGGACCTGCTGAGGTGGACCTTTTTTTCTGGTGGACCTTTTTTCTGGTGGACCTGCTGAGGTGGACCTTTTTTCTGATGGACCTTTTTTCTGGTGGACCTGCTGAGGTGGACCTTTTTTTCTGGTGGACCTTTTTTCTGGTGGACCTGCTGAGGTGGACCTTTTTTTCTGGTGGACCTTTTTTCTGGTGGACCTGCTGAGGTGGACCTTTTTTCTGGTGGAACTTTTTTCTGGTGGACCTGCTGAGGTGGACCTTTTTTCTGGTGGACCTTTTTTCTGGTGGACCTGCTGAGGTTGACCTTTTTTTTGGTGGACCTGCTGAGGTGGACCTTTTTTCTGGTGGACATTTTTTCTGGTGGACCTGCTGAGGTGGACCCTTTTTCTGGTGGACCTTTTCCTGCTGGACCTGCTTAGGTCGACCTTTTTTCTGGTGGACCTTTTTTCTGGTGGACCTGCTGAATGGACCTTTTTTTCTGGTGGACATGCTGAGGTGGACCTGATGAGGTGGAGCTTTTTTCTGGTGGACCTTTTTTTTGGTGGACCTGCTGAGGTGGACCTTTTTTCTGGTGGACCTGCTGAGGTGGACCTTTTTTTCTGGTGGACCTGCTGAGGTGGACCTTTTTTCTGGTGGACCTTTTTTCTGGTGGACCTGCTGAGGTGGACCTTTTTTCTGGTGGACCTTTTTTCTGGTGGACCTGCTGAGGTGGACCTTTTTTCTGGTGGACCTTTTTTCTGGTGGACCTTTTTTCTGGTGGACCTGCTGAGGTGGACCTTTTTTCTGGTGGACCTTTTTTATGGTGGACCTGCTGAGGTTGACCTTTTTTTTGGTGGACCTGCTGAGGTGGACATTTTTCTGGTGGACATTTTTTCTGGTGGACCTGCTGAGGTGGACCCTTTTTCTGGTGGACCTTTTTTCTGGTGGACCTGCTGAGGTGGACCTTTTTTCTGGTGGACCTTTTTTCTGGTGGACCTGCTGAGGTGGACCTTTTTTCTGGTGGACCTTTTTTCTGGTGGACCTGCTGAGGTGGACCTTTTTTCTGGTGGACCTTTTTTCTGGTGGACCTGCTGAGGTGGACCTTTTTTCTGGTGGACCTTTTTTCTGGTGGACCTGCTGAGGTGGACCTTTTTTCTGGTGGACCTTTTTTCTGGTGGACCTGCTGAGGTGGACCTTTGTTCTGGTGGACCTTTTTTCTGGTGGACCTCCTGAGGTGGACCTTTGTTCTGGTGGACCTTTTTTTCTGGTGGACCTTTTTTTCTGGTGGACCTCTGTGGTGGACCTTTTTCCTGGTGGACCTTTTTTCTAGTGGACCTTTTTTCTGGTGGACCTGCTGAGGTGGACCTTTTTTCTGGTGGACCTTTTTTCTGGTGGACCTGCTGAGGTGGACCTGCTGAGGTGGACCTGCTGAGGTGGAGCTTTTTTCTGGTGGACCTTTTTTCTGGTGGACCTGCTGAGGTGGACATTTTTTCTGGTGGACCTGCTGAGGTGGACCTTTTTTCTGCTGGACCTTTTTTCTGGTGCACCTGCTGAGTTGGACCTTTTTCTAGTGGACCTTTTTTCTGGTGGACCTGCTGAGGTGGACCTTTTTTCTGGTGGACCTGCTGAGGTGGACCTTTTTTTCTGGTGGACCTGCTGAGGTGGACCTCCTGAGGTGGACCTTTTTTCTGGTGGAACTTTTTTCTGGTGGACCTGCTGAGGTGGACCTTTTTTCTGGTGGACCTGCTGAGGTGGACCTTTTTTCTGGTGGACCTTTTTTCTGGTGGACCTGCTGAGGTGGACCTTTTTTCTGGTGGACCTTTTTTCTGGTGGACCTGCTGAGGTGGACCTTTTTTCTGGTGGACCTTTTTTCTGGTGGACCTTTTTTCTGGTGGACCTGCTGAGGTGGACCTTTTTTCTGGTGGACCTTTTTTATGGTGGACCTGCTGAGGTTGACCTTTTTTTTGGTGGACCTGCTGAGGTGGACATTTTTCTGGTGGACATTTTTTCTGGTGGACCTGCTGAGGTGGACCCTTTTTCTGGTGGACCTTTTTCCTGCTGGACCTGCTTAGGTCGACCTTTTTTCTGGTGGACCTTTTTTCTGGTGGACCTGCTGAGGTGGACCTTTTTTTTCTGGTGGACCTGCTGAGGTGGACCTGCTGAGGTGGAGCTTTTTTCTGGTGGACCTTTTTTTTGGTGGACCTGCTGAGGTGGACCTTTTTTCTGGTGGACCTGCTGAGGTGGACCTTTTTTTCTGGTGGACCTGCTGAGGTGGACCTTTTTTCTGGTGGACCTTTTTTCTGGTGGACCTGCTGAGGTGGACCTTTTTTCTGGTAGACCTTTTTTCTGGTGGACCTGCTGAGGTGGACCTTTTTTTCTGGTGGACCTGCTGAGGTGGACCTGCTGAGGTGGACCTTTTTTCTGGTGGACCTTTTTTCTGGTGGACCTGCTGAGGTGGACCTTTTTTCTGGTGGACCTTTTTTCTGGCGGACCTGCTGAGGTGGACCTTTTTTCTGGTGGACCTTTTTTCTGGTGGACCTGCTGAGGTGGACCTTTTTTCTGGTGGACCTGCTGAGGTGGAACTTTTTTTCTGCTGGACCTTTTTTCTGGTGGACCTGCTGAGGTGGACCTTTTTTCTGGTGGACCTGCTGAGGTGGACCTATTTTCTGGTGGACATTTTTTCTGGTGGACCTTTTTTCTGGTGGACCTGCTGAGGTGGACCTTTGTTCTGGTGGACCTTTTTTCTGGTGGACCTCCTGAGGTGGACCTTTGTTCTGGTGGACCTTTTTTTCTGGTGGACCTCCTGAGGTGGACCTTTTTTTCTGGTGGACCTGCTGAGGTGAACCTGCTGAGGTGGAGCTTTTTTCTGGTGGACCTTTTTTCTGGTGGACCTGCTGAGGCGGACCTTTTTTCTGGTGGACCTTTTTTCTGGTGGACCTGCTGAGGTGGACCTTTTTTCTGGTGGACCTGCTGAGGTGGACCTTTTTTCTGGTAGACCTTTTTTTCTGGTGGACCTGCTGAGGTGGACCTTTTTTCTGGTAGACCTTTTTTCTGGTGGACCTGCTGAGGTGGACCTTTTTTCTGGTGGACCTGCTGAGGTGGACCTTTTTTTCTGGTGGACCTTTTTTCTGGTGGACCTGCTGAGGTGGACCTTTTTTCGGGTGGACCTTTTTCTGGTGGACCTGCTGAGGTGGAACTTTTTTCTGATGGACTTTTTTCTGGTGGACCTGCTCAGGTGGACCTTTTTTTGTGGTGGACCTTTTTTTCTGGTGGACCTGCTGAGGTGGACCTTTGTTCTGGTGGACCTTTTTTCTGGTGGACCTTTTTTCTGGTGGACCTGCTGAGGTGGACCTTTTTTTTGGTGGACCTGCTGAGGTGGACATTTTTCTGGTGGACATTTTTTCTGGTGGACCTGCTGAGGTGGACCCTTTTTCTGGTGGACCTTTTTTCTGGTGGACCTGCTGAGGTGGACCTTTTTTCTGGTGGACCTTTTTTCTGGTGGACCTGCTGAGGTGGACCTTTTTTCTGGTGGACCTTTTTTTTCTGGTGGACCTGCTGAGGTGGACCTTTTTTTCTGGTGGACCTTTTTTCTGGTGGACCTGCTGAGGTGGACCTTTTTTCTGGTGGACCTTTTTTCTGGTGGACCTGCTGAGGTGGACCTTTTTTCTGGTGGACCTTTTTTTTGGTGGACCTGCTGAGGTGGACCTTTGTTCTGGTGGACCTTTTTTCTGGTGGACCTCCTGAGGTGGACCTTTGTTCTGGTGGACCTTTTTTTCTGGTGGACCTTTTTTTCTGGTGGACCTCTGTGGTGGACCTTTTTCCTGGTCGACCTTTTTTCTAGTGGACCTTTTTTCTGGTGGACCTGCTGAGGTGGACCTTTTTTCTGGTGGACCTTTTTTCTGGTGGACCTGCTGAGGTGGACCTGCTGAGGTGGACCTGCTGAGGTGGAGCTTTTTTCTGGTGGACATTTTTCTGGTGGACCTGCTGAGGTGGACATTTTTTCTGGTGGACCTGCTGAGGTGGACCTTTTTTCTGGTGGACCTTTTTTCTGGTGGACCTGCTGAGGTGGACCTTTTTTCTGGTGGACCTGCTGAGGTGGACCTTTCTTTCTGGTGGACCTCTGAGGTGGACCTTTTTTCTGGTGGACCTTTTTTCTGGTGGACCTGCTGAGGTGGACCTTTTTTCTGGTGGACCTTTTTTCTGGTGGACCTGCTGAGGTGGACCTTTCTTCTGGTGGACCTGCTGAGGTGGACCTTTTTTCTGGTGGACCTTTTTTCTGGTGGACCTGCTGAGGTGGACCTTTTTCCTGATGGACCTTTTTTCTGGTGGACCTGCTGAGGTGGACCTTTTTTTCTGGTGGACCTTTTTTCTGGTGGACCTGCTGAGGTGGACCTTTCTTTCTGGTGGACCTCTGAGGTGGACCTTTTTTCTGGTGGACCTTTTTTCTGGTGGACCTGCTCAGGTGGACCTTTTTTCTGGTGGACCTTTTTTCTGGTGGACCTGCTGAGGTGGACCTTTCTTCTGGTGGACCTGCTGAGGTGGACCTTTTTTTCTGGTGGACCTTTTTTCTGGTGGACCTGCTGAGGTGGACCTTTTTTCTGATGGACCTTTTTTCTGGTGGACCTGCTGAGGTGGACCTTTTTTTCTGGTGGACCTTTTTTCTGGTGGACCTGCTGAGGTGGACCTTTTTTTCTGGTGGACCTTTTTTCTGGTGGACCTGCTGAGGTGGACCTTTTTTCTGGTGGAACTTTTTTCTGGTGGACCTGCTGAGGTGGACCTTTTTTCTGGTGGACCTTTTTTCTGGTGGACCTGCTGAGGTTGACCTTTTTTTTGGTGGACCTGCTGAGGTGGACCTTTTTTCTGGTGGACATTTTTTCTGGTGGACCTGCTGAGGTGGACCCTTTTTCTGGTGGACCTTTTCCTGCTGGACCTGCTTAGGTCGACCTTTTTTCTGGTGGACCTTTTTTCTGGTGGACCTGCTGAATGGACCTTTTTTTCTGGTGGACATGCTGAGGTGGACCTGATGAGGTGGAGCTTTTTTCTGGTGGACCTTTTTTTTGGTGGACCTGCTGAGGTGGACCTTTTTTCTGGTGGACCTGCTGAGGTGGACCTTTTTTTCTGGTGGACCTGCTGAGGTGGACCTTTTTTCTGGTGGACCTTTTTTCTGGTGGACCTGCTGAGGTGGACCTTTTTTCTGGTGGACCTTTTTTCTGGTGGACCTGCTGAGGTGGACCTTTTTTCTGGTGGACCTTTTTTCTGGTGGACCTTTTTTCTGGTGGACCTGCTGAGGTGGACCTTTTTTCTGGTGGACCTTTTTTATGGTGGACCTGCTGAGGTTGACCTTTTTTTTGGTGGACCTGCTGAGGTGGACATTTTTCTGGTGGACATTTTTTCTGGTGGACCTGCTGAGGTGGACCCTTTTTCTGGTGGACCTTTTTTCTGGTGGACCTGCTGAGGTGGACCTTTTTTCTGGTGGACCTTTTTTCTGGTGGACCTGCTGAGGTGGACCTTTTTTCTGGTGGACCTTTTTTCTGGTGGACCTGCTGAGGTGGACCTTTTTTCTGGTGGACCTTTTTTCTGGTGGACCTGCTGAGGTGGACCTTTTTTCTGGTGGACCTTTTTTCTGGTGGACCTGCTGAGGTGGACCTTTTTTCTGGTGGACCTTTTTTCTGGTGGACCTGCTGAGGTGGACCTTTGTTCTGGTGGACCTTTTTTCTGGTGGACCTCCTGAGGTGGACCTTTGTTCTGGTGGACCTTTTTTTCTGGTGGACCTTTTTTTCTGGTGGACCTCTGTGGTGGACCTTTTTCCTGGTGGACCTTTTTTCTAGTGGACCTTTTTTCTGGTGGACCTGCTGAGGTGGACCTTTTTTCTGGTGGACCTTTTTTCTGGTGGACCTGCTGAGGTGGACCTGCTGAGGTGGACCTGCTGAGGTGGAGCTTTTTTCTGGTGGACCTTTTTTCTGGTGGACCTGCTGAGGTGGACATTTTTTCTGGTGGACCTGCTGAGGTGGACCTTTTTTCTGCTGGACCTTTTTTCTGGTGCACCTGCTGAGTTGGACCTTTTTCTAGTGGACCTTTTTTCTGGTGGACCTGCTGAGGTGGACCTTTTTTCTGGTGGACCTGCTGAGGTGGACCTTTTTTTCTGGTGGACCTGCTGAGGTGGACCTCCTGAGGTGGACCTTTTTTCTGGTGGAACTTTTTTCTGGTGGACCTGCTGAGGTGGACCTTTTTTCTGGTGGACCTGCTGAGGTGGACCTTTTTTCTGGTGGACCTTTTTTCTGGTGGACCTGCTGAGGTGGACCTTTTTTCTGGTGGACCTTTTTTCTGGTGGACCTGCTGAGGTGGACCTTTTTTCTGGTGGACCTTTTTTCTGGTGGACCTTTTTTCTGGTGGACCTGCTGAGGTGGACCTTTTTTCTGGTGGACCTTTTTTATGGTGGACCTGCTGAGGTTGACCTTTTTTTTGGTGGACCTGCTGAGGTGGACATTTTTCTGGTGGACATTTTTTCTGGTGGACCTGCTGAGGTGGACCCTTTTTCTGGTGGACCTTTTTTCTGGTGGACCTGCTGAGGTGGAGCTTTTTTCTGGTGGACCTTTTTTCTGGTGGACCTGCTGAGGTGGACCTTTTTTCTGGTGGACCTTTTTTCTGGTGGACCTGCTGAGGTGGACCTTTTTTCTGGTGGACCTTTTTTCTGGTGGACCTGCTGAGGTGGACCTTTTTTCTGGTGGACCTTTTTTCTGGTGGACCTGCTGAGGTGGACCTTTTTTTCTGGTGGACCTTTTTTCTGGTGGACCTGCTGAGGTGGACCTTTGTTCTGGTGGACCTTTTTTCTGGTGGACCTCCTGAGGTGGACCTTTGTTCTGGTGGACCTTTTTTTCTGGTGGACCTTTTTTTCTGGTGGACCTCTGTGGTGGACCTTTTTCCTGGTGGACCTTTTTTCTAGTGGACCTTTTTTCTGGTGGACCTGCTGAGGTGGACCTTTTTTCTGGTGGACCTTTTTTCTGGTGGACCTGCTGAGGTGGACCTGCTGAGGTGGACCTGCTGAGGTGGAGCTTTTTTCTGGTGGACCTTTTTTCTGGTGGACCTGCTGAGGTGGACATTTTTTCTGGTGGACCTGCTGAGGTGGACCTTTTTTCTGGTGGACCTTTTTTCTGGTGGACCTGCTGAGGTGGACCTTTTTTCTGGTGGACCTGCTGAGGTGGATCTTTCTTTCTGGTGGACCTCTGAGGTGGACCTTTTTTCTGGTGGACCTTTTTTCTGGTGGACCTGCTGAGGTGGACCTTTTTTCTGGTGGACCTTTTTTCTGGTGGACCTGCTGAGGTGGACCTTTCTTCTGGTGGACCTGCTGAGGTGGACCTTTTTTCTGGTGGACCTTTTTTCTGGTGGACCTGCTGAGGTGGACCTTTTTTCTGATGGACCTTTTTTCTGGTGGACCTGCTGAGGTGGACCTTTTTTTCTGGTGGACCTTTTTTCTGGTGGACCTGCTGAGGTGGACCTTTTTTTCTGGTGGACCTTTTTTCTGGTGGACCTGCTGAGGTGGACCTTTTTTCTGGTGGAACTTTTTTCTGGTGGACCTGCTGAGGTGGACCTTTTTTCTGGTGGACCTTTTTTCTGGTGGACCTGCTGAGGTTGACCTTTTTTTTGGTGGACCTGCTGAGGTGGACCTTTTTTCTGGTGGACATTTTTTCTGGTGGACCTGCTGAGGTGGACCCTTTTTCTGGTGGACCTTTTTCCTGCTGGACCTGCTTAGGTCGACCTTTTATCTGGTAGACCTTTTTTCTGGTGGACCTGCTGAGGTGGACCTTTTTTTCTGGTGGACCTGCTGAGGTGGACCTGCTGAGGTGGACCTTTTTTCTGGTGGACCTTTTTTTTGGTGGACCTGCTGAGGTGGACCTTTTTTCTGGTGGACCTGCTGAGGTGGACCTTTTTTCTGGTGGACCTTTTTTCTGGCGGACCTGCTGAGGTGGACCTTTTTTCTGGTGGACCTTTTTTCTGGTGGACCTGCTGAGGTGGACCTTTTTTCTGGTGGACCTGCTGAGGTGGAACTTTTTTTCTGCTGGACCTTTTTTCTGGTGGACCTGCTGAGGTGGACCTTTTTTCTGGTGGACCTGCTGAGGTGGACCTTTTTTCTGGTGGACATTTTTTCTGGTGGACCTTTTTTCTGGTGGACCTGCTGAGGTGGACCTTTGTTCTGGTGGACCTTTTTTCTGGTGGACCTCCTGAGGTGGACCTTTGTTCTGGTGGACCTTTTTTTCTGGTGGACCTCCTGAGGTGGACCTTTTTTTCTGGTGGACCTGCTGAGGTGAACCTGCTGAGGTGGAGCTTTTTTCTGGTGGACCTTTTTTCTGGTGGACCTGCTGACGCGGACCTTTTTTCTGGTGGACCTTTTTTCTGGTGGACCTGCTGAGGTGGACATTTTTTCTGGTGGACCTGCTGAGGTGGACCTTTTTTCTGGTAGACCTTTTTTCTGGTGGACCTGCTGAGGTGGACCTTTTTTCTGGTGGACCTGCTGAGGTGGACCTTTTTTTCTGGTGGACCTTTTTTCTGGTGGACCTGCTGAGATGGACCTTTTTTCGGGTGGACCTTTTTCTGGTGGACCTGCTGAGGTGGAACTTTTTTCTGATGGACTTTTTTCTGGTGGACCTGCTCAGGTGGACCTTTTTTTCTGGTGGACCTTTTTTTCTGGTGGACCTGCTGAGGTGGACCTTTTTTCTGGTGGACCTGCTGAGGTGGACCTTTTTTTCTGGTGGACCTGCTGAGGTGGACCTCCTGAGGTGGACCTTTTTTCTGGTGGAACTTTTTTCTGGTGGACCTGCTGAGGTGGACCTTTTTTCTGGTGGACCTGCTGAGGTGGACCTTTTTTCTGGTGGACCTTTTTTCTGGTGGACCTGCTGAGGTGGACCTTTTTTCTGGTGGACCTTTTTTCTGGTGGACCTGCTGAGGTGGACCTTTTTTCTGGTGGACCTTTTTTCTGGTGGACCTTTTTTCTGGTGGACCTGCTGAGGTGGACCTTTTTTCTGGTGGACCTTTTTTCTGGTGGACCTGCTGAGGTTGACCTTTTTTTTGGTGGACCTGCTGAGGTGGACATTTTTCTGGTGGACATTTTTTCTGGTGGACCTGCTGAGGTGGACCCTTTTTCTGGTGGACCTTTTTTCTGGTGGACCTGCTGAGGTGGACCTTTTTTCTGGTGGACCTTTTTTCTGGTGGACCTGCTGAGGTGGACCTTTTTTCTGGTGGACCTTTTTTCTGGTGGACCTGCTGAGGTGGACCTTTTTTCTGGTGGACCTTTTTTCTGGTGGACCTGCTGAGGTGGACCTTTGTTCTGGTGGACCTTTTTTCTGGTGGACCTCCTGAGGTGGACCTTTGTTCTGGTGGACCTTTTTTTCTGGTGGACCTTTTTTTCTGGTGGACCTCTGTGGTGGACCTTTTTCCTGGTGGACCTTTTTTCTAGTGGACCTTTTTTCTGGTGGACCTGCTGAGGTGGACCTTTTTTCTGGTGGACCTTTTTTCTGGTGGACCTGCTGAGGTGGACCTGCTGAGGTGGACCTGCTGAGGTGGAGCTTTTTTCTGGTGGACCTTTTTTCTGGTGGACCTGCTGAGGTGGACATTTTTTCTGGTGGACCTGCTGAGGTGGACCTTTTTTCTGGTGGACCTTTTTTCTGGTGGACCTGCTGAGGTGGACCTTTTTTCTGGTGGACCTGCTGAGGTGGACCTTTCTTTCTGGTGGACCTCTGAGGTGGACCTTTTTTCTGGTGGACCTTTTTTCTGGTGGACCTGCTGAGGTGGACCTTTTTTCTGGTGGACCTTTTTTCTGGTGGACCTGCTGAGGTGGACCTTTCTTCTGGTGGACCTGCTGAGGTGGACCTTTTTTCTGGTGGACCTTTTTTCTGGTGGACCTGCTGAGGTGGACCTTTTTTCTGATGGACCTTTTTTCTGGTGGACCTGCTGAGGTGGACCTTTTTTTCTGGTGGACCTTTTTTCTGGTGGACCTGCTGAGGTGGACCTTTTTTTCTGGTAGACATTTTTTCTGGTGGACCTGCTGAGGTGGACCTTTCTTTCTGGTGGACCTCTGAGGTGGACCTTTTTTCTGGTGGACCTTTTTTCTGGTGGACCTGCTCAGGGGACCTTTTTTCTGGTGGACCTTTTTTCTGGTGGACCTGCTGAGGTGGACCTTTCTTCTGGTGGACCTGCTGAGGTGGACCTTTTTTCTGGTGGACCTTTTTTCTGGTGGACCTGCTGAGGTGGACCTTTTTTCTGATGGACCTTTTTTCTGGTGGACCTGCTGAGGTGGACCTTTTTTTCTGGTGGACCTTTTTTCTGGTGGACCTGCTGAGGTGGACCTTTTTTTCTGGTGGACATTTTTTCTGGTGGACCTGCTGAGGTGGACCTTTTTTATGGTGGACCTTTTTTCTGGTGGACCTGCTGAGGTGGACCTTTTTTCTGGTGGACCTTTTTTCTGGTGGACCTGCTGAGGTTGACCTTTTTTTTCGTGGACCTGCTGAGGTGGACCTTTTTTCTGGTGGACCTTTTTTCTGGTGGACCTCCTGAGGTGGACCTTTGTTCTGGTGGACCTTTTTTTCTGGTGGACCTCCTGAGGTGGACCTTTTTTTCTGGTGGACCTGCTGAGGTGAACCTGCTGAGGTGGACCTTTTTTCTGGTGGACCTTTTTTCTGGTGGACCTGCTGAGGCGGACCTTTTTTCTGGTGGACATTTTTTCTGGTGGACCTGCTGAGGTGGACCTTTTTTTTGGTGGACCTGCTGAGGTGGACCTTTTTTCTGGTAGACCTTTTTTCTGGTGGACCTGCTGAGGTGGACCTTTTTTCTGGTGGACCTGCTGAGGTGGACCTTTTTTTCTGGTGGACCTTTTTTCTGGTGGACCTGCTGAGGTGGACCTTTTTTCGGGTGGACATTTTTCTGGTGGACCTGCTGAGGAGGAACTTTTTTCTGATGGACTTTTTTCTGGTGGACCTGCTCAGGTTGACCTTTTTTTCTGGTGGACCTTTTTTTCTGGTGGACCTGCTGAGGTGGACCTTTTTTCTGGTGGACCTTTTTTCTGGTGGACCTTTTTTCTGGTGGACCTGCTGAGGTGGACCTTTTTCTAGTGGACCTTTTTTCTGGTGGACCTGCTGAGGTGGACCTTTTTTCTGGTGGACCTGCTGAGGTGGACCTTTTTTTCTGGTGGACCTGCTGAGGTGGACCTCCTGAGGTGGACCTTTTTTCTGGTGGAACTTTTTTCTGGTGGACCTGCTGAGGTGGACCTTTTTTCTGGTGGACCTGCTGAGGTGGACCTTTTTTCTGGTGGACCTTTTTTCTGGTGGACCTGCTGAGGTGGACCTTTTTTCTGGTGGACCTTTTTTCTGGTGGACCTGCTGAGGTGGACCTTTTTTCTGGTGGACCTTTTTTCTGGTGGACCTTTTTTCTGGTGGACCTGCTGAGGTGGACCTTTTTTCTGGTGGACCTTTTTTCTGGTGGACCTGCTGAGGTTGACCTTTTTTTTGGTGGACCTGCTGAGGTGGACATTTTTCTGGTGGACATTTTTTCTGGTGGACCTGCTGAGGTGGACCCTTTTTCTGGTGGACCTTTTTTCTGGTGGACCTGCTGAGGTGGACCTTTTTTCTGGTGGACCTTTTTTCTGGTGGACCTCCTGAGGTGGACCTTTGTTCTGGTGGACCTTTTTTTCTGGTGGACCTCCTGAGGTGGACCTTTTTTTCTGGTGGACCTGCTGAGGTGAACCTGCTGAGGTGGAGCTTTTTTCTGGTGGACCTTTTTTCTGGTGGACCTGCTGACGCGGACCTTTTTTCTGGTGGACCTTTTTTCTGGTGGACCTGCTGAGGTGGACCTTTTTTCTGGTGGACCTGCTGAGGTGGACCTTTTTTCTGGTAGACCTTTTTTCTGGTGGACCTGCTGAGGTGGACCTTTTTTCTGGTGGACCTGCTGAGGTGGACCTTTTTTTCTGGTGGACCTTTTTTCTGGTGGACCTGCTGAGATGGACCTTTTTTCGGGTGGACCTTTTTCTGGTGGACCTGCTGAGGTGGAACTTTTTTCTGATGGACTTTTTTCTGGTGGACCTGCTCAGGTGGACCTTTTTTTCTGGTGGACCTTTTTTTCTGGTGGACCTGCTGAGGTGGACCTTTTTTCTGGTGGACCTTTTTTCTGGTGGACCTTTTTTCTGGTGGACCTGCTGAGGTGGACCTTTTTTCTGGTGGACCTTTTTTCTGGTGCACCTGCTGAGTTGGACCTTTTTCTAGTGGACCTTTTTTCTGGTGGACCTGCTGAGGTGGACCTTTTTTCTGGTGGACCTGCTGAGGTGGACCTTTTTTTCTGGTGGACCTGCTGAGGTGGACCTCCTGAGGTGGACCTTTTTTCTGGTGGAACTTTTTTCTGGTGGACCTGCTGAGGTGGACCTTTTTTCTGGTGGACCTGCTGAGGTGGACCTTTTTTCTGGTGGACCTTTTTTCTGGTGGACCTGCTGAGGTGGACCTTTTTTCTGGTGGACCTTTTTTCTGGTGGACCTGCTGAGGTGGACCTTTTTTCTGGTGGACCTTTTTTCTGGTGGACCTTTTTTCTGGTGGACCTGCTGAGGTGGACCTTTTTTCTGGTGGACCTTTTTTTCTGGTGGACCTGCTGAGGTTGACCTTTTTTTTGGTGGACCTGCTGAGGTGGACATTTTTCTGGTGGACATTTTTTCTGGTGGACCTGCTGAGGTGGACCCTTTTTCTGGTGGACCTTTTTTCTGGTGGACCTGCTGAGGTGGACCTTTTTTCTGGTGGACCTTTTTTCTGGTGGACCTGCTGAGGTGGACCTTTTTTCTGGTGGACCTTTTTTCTGGTGGACCTGCTGAGGTGGACCTTTTTTCTGGTGGACCTTTTTTCTGGTGGACCTGCTGAGGTGGACCTTTGTTCTGGTGGACCTTTTTTCTGGTGGACCTCCTGAGGTGGACCTTTGTTCTGGTGGACCTTTTTTTCTGGTGGACCTTTTTTTCTGGTGGACCTCTGTGGTGGACCTTTTTCCTGGTGGACCTTTTTTCTAGTGGACCTTTTTTCTGGTGGACCTGCTGAGGTGGACCTTTTTTCTGGTGGACCTTTTTTCTGGTGGACCTGCTGAGGTGGACCTTTTTTCTGGTGGACCTGCTGAGGTGGACCTTTTTTTCTGGTGGACCTGCTGAGGTGGACCTCCTGAGGTGGACCTTTTTTCTGGTGGAACTTTTTTCTGGTGGACCTGCTGAGGTGGACCTTTTTTCTGGTGGACCTGCTGAGGTGGACCTTTTTTCTGGTGGACCTTTTTTCTGGTGGACCTGCTGAGGTGGACCTTTTTTCTGGTGGACCTTTTTTCTGGTGGACCTGCTGAGGTGGACCTTTTTTCTGGTGGACCTTTTTTCTGGTGGACCTTTTTTCTGGTGGACCTGCTGAGGTGGACCTTTTTTCTGGTGGACCTTTTTTTCTGGTGGACCTGCTGAGGTTGACCTTTTTTTTGGTGGACCTGCTGAGGTGGACATTTTTCTGGTGGACATTTTTTCTGGTGGACCTGCTGAGGTGGACCCTTTTTCTGGTGGACCTTTTTTCTGGTGGACCTGCTGAGGTGGACCTTTTTTCTGGTGGACCTTTTTTCTGGTGGACCTGCTGAGGTGGACCTTTTTTCTGGTGGACCTTTTTTCTGGTGGACCTGCTGAGGTGGACCTTTTTTCTGGTGGACCTTTTTTCTGGTGGACCTGCTGAGGTGGAGCTTTTTTCTGGTGGACCTTTTTTCTGGTGGACCTTTTTTCTGGTGGACCTGCTGAGGTGAACCTGCTGAGGTGGAGCTTTTTTCTGGTGGACCTTTTTTCTGGTGGACCTGCTGACGCGGACCTTTTTTCTGGTGGACCTTTTTTCTGGTGGACCTGCTGAGGTGGACCTTTTTTCTGGTGGACCTGCTGAGGTGGACCTTTTTTCTGGTAGACCTTTTTTCTGGTGGACCTGCTGAGGTGGACCTTTTTTCTGGTGGACCTGCTGAGGTGGACCTTTTTTTCTGGTGGACCTTTTTTCTGGTGGACCTGCTGAGATGGACCTTTTTTCGGGTGGACCTTTTTCTGGTGGACCTGCTGAGGTGGAACTTTTTTCTGATGGACTTTTTTCTGGTGGACCTGCTCAGGTGGACCTTTTTTTCTGGTGGACCTTTTTTTCTGGTGGACCTGCTGAGGTGGACCTTTTTTCTGGTGGACCTTTTTTCTGGTGGACCTTTTTTCTGGTGGACCTGCTGAGGTGGACCTTTTTTCTGGTGGACCTTTTTTCTGGTGCACCTGCTGAGTTGGACCTTTTTCTAGTGGACCTTTTTTCTGGTGGACCTGCTGAGGTGGACCTTTTTTCTGGTGGACCTGCTGAGGTGGACCTTTTTTTCTGGTGGACCTGCTGAGGTGGACCTCCTGAGGTGGACCTTTTTTCTGGTGGAACTTTTTTCTGGTGGACCTGCTGAGGTGGACCTTTTTTCTGGTGGACCTGCTGAGGTGGACCTTTTTTCTGGTGGACCTTTTTTCTGGTGGACCTGCTGAGGTGGACCTTTTTTCTGGTGGACCTTTTTTCTGGTGGACCTGCTGAGGTGGACCTTTTTTCTGGTGGACCTTTTTTCTGGTGGACCTTTTTTCTGGTGGACCTGCTGAGGTGGACCTTTTTTCTGGTGGACCTTTTTTTCTGGTGGACCTGCTGAGGTTGACCTTTTTTTTGGTGGACCTGCTGAGGTGGACATTTTTCTGGTGGACATTTTTTCTGGTGGACCTGCTGAGGTGGACCCTTTTTCTGGTGGACCTTTTTTCTGGTGGACCTGCTGAGGTGGACCTTTTTTCTGGTGGACCTTTTTTCTGGTGGACCTGCTGAGGTGGACCTTTTTTCTGGTGGACCTTTTTTCTGGTGGACCTGCTGAGGTGGACCTTTTTTCTGGTGGACCTTTTTTCTGGTGGACCTGCTGAGGTGGACCTTTGTTCTGGTGGACCTTTTTTCTGGTGGACCTCCTGAGGTGGACCTTTGTTCTGGTGGACCTTTTTTTCTGGTGGACCTTTTTTTCTGGTGGACCTCTGTGGTGGACCTTTTTCCTGGTGGACCTTTTTTCTAGTGGACCTTTTTTCTGGTGGACCTGCTGAGGTGGACCTTTTTTCTGGTGGACCTTTTTTCTAGTGGACCTGCTGAGGTGGACCTGCTGAGGTGGACCTGCTGAGGTGGAGCTTTTTTCTGGTGGACCTTTTTTCTGGTGGACCTGCTGAGGTGGACATTTTTTCTGGTGGACTTGCTGAGGTGGACCTTTTTTCTGGTGGACCTTTTTTCTGGTGGACCTGCTGAGGTGGACCTTTTTTCTGGTGGACCTGCTGAGGTGGACCTTTCTTTCTGGTGGACCTCTGAGGTGGACCTTTTTTCTGGTGGACCTTTTTTCTGGTGGACCTGCTGAGGTGGACCTTTTTTCTGGTGGACCTTTTTTCTGGTGGACCTGCTGAGGTGGACCTTTCTTCTGGTGGACCTGCTGAGGTGGACCTTTTTTCTGGTGGACCTTTTTTCTGGTGGACCTGCTGAGGTGGACCTTTTTTCTGATGGACCTTTTTTCTGGTGGACCTGCTGAGGTGGACCTTTTTTTCTGGTGGACCTTTTTTCTGGTGGACCTGCTGAGGTGGACCTTTTTTTCTGGTGGACATTTTTTCTGGTGGACCTGCTGCGGTGGACCTTTCTTTCTGGTGGACCTCTGAGGTGGACCTTTTTTCTGGTGGACCTTTTTTCTGGTGGACCTGCTCAGGGGACCTTTTTTCTGGTGGACCTTTTTTCTGGTGGACCTGCTGAGGTGGACCTTTCTTCTGGTGGACCTGCTGAGGTGGACCTTTTTTCTGGTGGACCTTTTTTCTGGTGGACCTGCTGAGGTGGACCTTTTTTCTGATGGACCTTTTTTCTGGTGGACCTGCTGAGGTGGACCTTTTTTTCTGGTGGACCTTTTTTCTGGTGGACCTGCTGAGGTGGACCTTTTTTTCTGGTGGACATTTTTTCTGGTGGACCTGCTGAGGTGGACCTTTTTTATGGTGGACCTTTTTTCTGGTGGACCTGCTGAGGTGGACCTTTTTTCTGGTGGACCTTTTTTCTGGTGGACCTGCTGAGGTTGACCTTTTTTTTCGTGGACCTGCTGAGGTGGACCTTTTTTCTGGTGGACCTTTTTTCTGGTGGACCTCCTGAGGTGGACCTTTGTTCTGGTGGACCTTTTTTTCTGGTGGACCTCCTGAGGTGGACCTTTTTTTCTGGTGGACCTGCTGAGGTGAACCTGCTGAGGTGGACCTTTTTTCTGGTGGACCTTTTTTCTGGTGGACCTGCTGAGGCGGACCTTTTTTCTGGTGGACATTTTTTCTGGTGGACCTGCTGAGGTGGACCTTTTTTTTGGTGGACCTGCTGAGGTGGACCTTTTTTCTGGTAGACCTTTTTTCTGGTGGACCTGCTGAGGTGGACCTTTTTTCTGGTGGACCTGCTGAGGTGGACCTTTTTTTCTGGTGGACCTTTTTTCTGGTGGACCTGCTGAGGTGGACCTTTTTTCGGGTGGACCTTTTTCTGGTGGACCTGCTGAGGTGGAACTTTTTTCTGATGGACTTTTTTCTGGTGGACCTGCTCAGGTGGACCTTTTTTCTGGTGGACCTTTTTTCTGGTGGACCTGCTGAGGTGGACCTTTTTTCTGGTGGACCTGCTGAGGTGGACCTTTTTTTCTGGTGGACCTGCTGAGGTGGACCTTTTTTCTTGTGGACCTTTTTTCTGGTGGACCTGCTGAGGTGGACCTTTTTTCTGGTGGACCTGCTGAGGTGGACCTTTTTTTCTGGTGGACCTGCTGAGGTGGACCTCCTGAGGTGGACCTTTTTTCTGGTGGAACTTTTTTCTGGTGGACCTGCTGAGGTGGACCTTTTTTCTGGTGGACCTGCTGAGGTGGACCTTTTTTCTGGTGGACCTTTTTTCTGGTGGACCTGCTGAGGTGGACCTTTTTTCTGGTGGACCTTTTTTCTGGTGGACCTGCTGAGGTTGACCTTTTTTTTCGTGGACCTGCTGAGGTGGACCTTTTTTCTGGTGGACCTTTTTTCTGGTGGACCTCCTGAGGTGGACCTTTGTTCTGGTGGACCTTTTTTTCTGGTGGACCTCCTGAGGTGGACCTTTTTTTCTGGTGGACCTGCTGAGGTGAACCTGCTGAGGTGGACCTTTTTTCTGGTGGACCTTTTTTCTGGTGGACCTGCTGAGGCGGACCTTTTTTCTGGTGGACATTTTTTCTGGTGGACCTGCTGAGGTGGACCTTTTTTTTGGTGGACCTGCTGAGGTGGAACTTTTTTCTGGTAGACCTTTTTTCTGGTGGACCTGCTGAGGTGGACCTTTTTTCTGGTGGACCTGCTGAGGTGGACCTTTTTTTCTGGTGGACCTTTTTTCTGGTGGACCTGCTGAGGTGGACCTTTTTTCGGGTGGACCTTTTTCTGGTGGACCTGCTGAGGTGGAACTTTTTTCTGATGGACTTTTTTCTGGTGGACCTGCTCAGGTGGACCTTTTTTTCTGGTGGACCTTTTTTTCTGGTGGACCTGCTGAGGTGGACCTCCTGAGGTGGACCTTTTTTCTGGTGGAACTTTTTTCTGGTGGACCTGCTGAGGTGGACCTTTTTTCTGGTGGACCTGCTGAGGTGGACCTTTTTTCTGGTGGACCTTTTTTCTGGTGGACCTGCTGAGGTGGACCTTTTTTCTGGTGGACCTTTTTTCTGGTGGACCTGCTGAGGTGGACCTTTTTTCTGGTGGACCTTTTTTCTGGTGGACCTTTTTTCTGGTGGACCTGCTGAGGTGGACCTTTTTTCTGGTGGACCTTTTTTCTGGTGGACCTGCTGAGGTTGACCTTTTTTTTTGGTGGACCTGCTGAGGTGGACATTTTTCTGGTGGACATTTTTTCTGGTGGACCTGCTGAGGTGGACCCTTTTTCTGGTGGACCTTTTTTCTGGTGGACCTGCTGAGGTGGACCTTTTTTCTGGTGGACCTTTTTTCTGGTGGACCTGCTGAGGTGGACCTTTTTTCGTGTGGACCTTTTTTCTGGTGGACCTGCTGAGGTGGACCTTTTTTCTGGTGGACCTTTTTTCTGGTGGACCTGCTGAGGTGGACCTTTTTTCTGGTGGACCTTTTTTCTGGTGGACCTGCTGAGGTGGACCTTTTTTCTGGTGGACCTTTTTTCTGGTGGACCTGCTGAGGTGGACCTTTGTTCTGGTGGACCTTTTTTCTGGTGGACCTCCTGAGGTGGACCTTTGTTCTGGTGGACCTTTTTTTCTGGTGGACCTTTTTTTCTGGTGGACCTCTGTGGTGGACCTTTTTCCTGGTGGACCTTTTTTTCTAGTGGACCTTTTTTCTGGTGGACCTGCTGAGGTGGACATTTTTCTGGTGGACCTTTTTTCTGGTGGACCTGCTGAGGTGGACCTGCTGAGGTGGACCTGCTGAGGTGGAGCTTTTTTCTGGTGGACCTTTTTTCTGGTGGACCTGCTGAGGTGGACATTTTTTCTGGTGGACCTGCTGAGGTGGACCTTTTTTCTGGTGGACCTTTTTTCTGGTGGACCTGCTGAGGTGGACCTTTGTTCTGGTGTGACCTTTTTTCTGGTGGACCTCCTGAGGTGGACCTTTCTTCTGGTGGACCTGCTGAGGTGGACCTTTTTTCTGGTGGACCTGCTGAGGTGGACCTTTCTTTCTGGTGGACCTCTGAGGTGGACCTTTTTTCTGGTGGACATTTTTTCTGGTGGACCTGCTGAGGTGGACCTTTTTTCTGGTGGACCTTTTTTCTGGTGGACCTTCTGAGGTGGACCTTTCTTCTGGTGGACCTGCTGAGGTGGACCTTTTTTCTGGTGGACCTTTTTTCTGGTGGACCTGCTGAGGTGGACCTTTTTTCTGATGGACCTTTTTTCTGGTGGACCTGCTGAGGTGGACCTTTTTTTCTGGTGGACCTTTTTTCTGGTGGACCTGCTGAGGTGGACCTTTTTTTCTGGTGGACCTTTTTTCTGGTGGACCTGCTGAGGTGGACCTTTTTTCTGGTGGAACTTTTTTCTGGTGGACCTGCTGAGGTGGACCTTTTTTCTGGTGGACCTTTTTTCTGGTGGACCTGCTGAGGTTGACCTTTTTTCTGGTGGACCTGCTGAGGTGGACCTTTTTTCTGGTGCACATTTTTTCTGGTGGACCTGCTGAGGTGGACCCTTTTTCTGGTGGACCTTTTTCCTGCTGGACCTGCTTAGGTCGACCTTTTATATGGTAGACCTTTTTTCTGGTGGACCTGCTGAGGTGGACCTTTTTTTCTGGTGGACCTGCTGAGGTGGACCTGCTGAGGTGGACCTTTTTTCTGGTGGACCTTTTTTTTGGTGGACCTGCTGAGGTGGACCTTTTTTCTGGTGGACCTGCTGAGGTGGACCTTTTTTCTGGTGGACCTGCTGAGGTGGACCTTTTTTCTGGTGGACCTGCTGAGGTGGACCTTTTTTTCTGGTGGACCTGCTGAGGTGGACCTGCTGAGGTGGACCTTTTTTCTGGTGGACCTTTTTTCTGGCGGACCTGCTGAGGTGGACCTTTTTTCTGGTGGACCTTTTTTCTGGTGGACCTGCTGAGGTGGACCTTTTTTCTGGTGGACCTGCTGAGGTGGACCTTTTTTTCTGGTGGACCTGCTGAGGTGGACCTCCTGAGGTGGACCTTTTTTCTGGTGGACCTTTTTTCTGGTGGACCTGCTGAGGTGGACCTTTTTTCTGGTGGACCTGCTGAGGTGGACCTTTTTTCTGGTGGACCTTTTTTCTGGTGGACCTGCTGAGGTGGACCTTTTTTCTGGTGGACCTTTTTTCTGGTGGACCTGCTCAGGTGGACCTTTTTTCTGGTGGACCTTTTTTCTGGTGGACCTTTTTTCTGGTGGACCTGCTGAGGTGGACCTTTTTTCTGGTGGACCTTTTTTCTGGTGGACCTGCTGAGGTTGACCTTTTTTTTGGTGGACCTGCTGAGGTGGACATTTTTCTGGTGGACATTTTTTCTGGTGGACCTGCTGAGGTGGACCCTTTTTCTGGTGGACCTTTTTTCTGGTGGACCTGCTGAGGTGGACCTTTTTTCTGGTGGACCTTTTTTCTGGTGGACCTGCTGAGGTGGACCTTTTTTCTGGTGGACCTTTTTTCTGGTGGACCTGCTGAGGTGGACCTTTTTTCTGGTGGACCTTTTTTCTGGTGGACCTGCTGAGGTGGACCTTTTTTCTGGTGGACCTTTTTTCTGGTGGACCTGCTGAGGTGGACCTTTGTTCTGGTGGACCTTTGTTCTGGTGGACCTTTTTTCTGGTGGACCTTTTTTTCTGGTGGACCTCTGAGGTGGACCTTTTTTCTGGTGGACCTTTTTTCTGGTGGACCTGCTGAGGTGGACCTTTTTTCTGGTGGACCTGCTGAGGTGGACCTGCTGAGGTGGACCTGCTGAGGTGGAGCTTTTTTCTGGTGGACCTTTTTTCTGGTGGACCTGCTGAGGTGGACCTTTTTTCTGGTGGACCTGCTGAGGTGGACCTTTGTTCTGGTGGACCTTTGTTCTGGTGGACCTTTTTTCTGGTGGACCTTTTTTTCTGGTGGACCTGCTGAGGTGGACCTTTTTTCTGGTGGACCTTTTTTCTGGTGGACCTGCTGAGGTGGACCTTTTTTCTGGTGGACCTGCTGAGGTGGACCTGCTGAGGTGGACCTGCTGAGGTGGAGCTTTTTTCTGGTGGAGCTTTTTTCTGGTGGACCTGCTGAGGTGGACCTTTTTTCTGGTGGACCTTTTTTCTGGTGGACCTGCTGAGGTGGACCTTTGTTCTGGTGGACCTTTGTTCTGGTGGACCTTTTTTCTGGTGGACCTTTTTTTCTGGTGGACCTGCTGAGGTGGGCCTTTTTTCGGGTGGACCTTTTTCTGGTGGACCTGCTGAGGTGGAACTTTTTTCTGATGGACTTTTTTCTGGTGGACCTGCTCAGGTGGACCTTTTTTTTCTGGTGGACCTTTTTTTCTGGTGGACCTGCTGAGGTGGACCTTTTTTCTGGTGGACCTTTTTTCTGGTGGACCTTTTTTCTGGTGGACCTGCTGAGGTGGACCTTTTTTCTGGTGGACCTTTTTTCTGGTGCACCTTCTGAGTTGGACCTTTTTCTAGTGGACCTTTTTTCTGGTGGACCTGCTGAGGTGGACCTTTTTTCTGGTGGACCTGCTGAGGTGGACCTTTTTTTCTGGTGGACCTGCTGAGGTGGACCTCCTGAGGTGGACCTTTTTTCTGGTGGAACTTTTTTCTGGTGGACCTGCTGAGGTGGACCTTTTTTCTGGTGGACCTGCTGAGGTGGACCTTTTTTCTGGTGGACCTTTTTTCTGGTGGACCTGCTGAGGTGGACCTTTTTTCTGGTGGACCTTTTTTCTGGTGGACCTGCTGAGGTGGACCTTTTTTCTGGTGGACCTTTTTTCTGGTGGACCTTTTTTCTGGTGGACCTGCTGAGGTGGACCTTTTTTCTGGTGGACCTTTTTTCTGGTGGACCTGCTGAGGTTGACCTTTTTTTTGGTGGACCTGCTGAGGTGGACATTTTTCTGGTGGACATTTTTTCTGGTGGACCTGCTGAGGTGGACCCTTTTTCTGGTGGACCTTTTTTCTGGTGGACCTGCTGAGGTGGACCTTTTTTCTGGTGGACCTTTTTTCTGGTGGACCTGCTGAGGTGGACCTTTTTTCTGGTGGACCTTTTTTCTGGTGGACCTGCTGAGGTGGACCTTTTTTCTGGTGGACCTTTTTTTCTGGTGGACCTGCTGAGGTGGACCTTTTTTTCTGGTGGACCTTTTTTCTGGTGGACCTGCTGAGGTGGACCTTTTTTCTGGTGGACCTTTTTTCTGGTGGAACTGCTGAGGTGGACCTTTGTTCTGGTGGACCTTTTTTCTGGTGGACCTCCTGAGGTGGACCTTTGTTCTGGTGGACCTTTTTTTCTGGTGGACCTTTTTTTCTGGTGGACCTCTGTGGTGGACCTTTTTCCTGGTGGACCTTTTTTCTAGTGGACCTTTTTTCTGGTGGACCTGCTGAGGTGGACCTTTTTTCTGGTGGACCTTTTTTCTGGTGGACCTGCTGAGGTGGACCTTTTTTCTGGTGGACCTTTTTTCTGGTGGACCTGCTGAGGTGGACCTTTTTTCTGGTGGACCTTTTTTCTGGTGGACCTGCTGAGGTGGACCTTTCTTCTGGTGGACCTGCTGAGGTGGACCTTTTTTCTGGTGGACCTTTTTTCTGGTGGACCTGCTGAGGTGGACCTTTTTTCTGATGGACCTTTTTTCTGGTGGACCTGCTGAGGTGGTCCTTTTTTTCTGGTGTACCTTTTTTCTGGTGGACCTGCTGAGGTGGACCTTTTTTTCTGGTGGAACTTTTTTCTGGTAGACCTGCTGAGGTGGACCTTTTTTCTGGTGGACCTTTTTTCTGGTGGACCTGCTGAGGTTGACCTTTTTTTTGGTGGACCTGCTGAGGTGGACCTTTTTTCTGGTGGACCTGCTGAGGTGGACCTGCTGAGGTGGACCTGCTGAGGTGGACCTTTTTTCTGGTGGACCTTTTTTCTGGTGGACCTGCTGAGGTGGACCTTTTTTCTGGTGGACCTGCTGAGGTGGACCTGCTGAGGTGGACCTTTTTTCTGGTAGACCTTTCTTCTGGTGGACCTGCTGAGGTGGACCTTTTTTCTGGTGGACCTGCTGAGGTGGACCTTTTTTCCTGGTGGACCTGCTGAGGTGGACCTTTTTTCTGGTGGACCTTTTTTCTGGTGCACCTGCTGAGTTGGAACTTTTTCTAGTGGACCTTTTTTCTGGTGGACCTGCTGAGGTGGACCTTTTTTCTGGTGGACCTGCTGAGGTGGACCTTTTTTTCTGGTGGACCTGCTGAGGTGGACCTCCTGAGGTGGACCTTTTTTCTGGTGGACATTTTTTCTGGTGGACCTGCTGAGGTGGACCTTTTTTCTGGTGGACCTTTTTTCTGGTGGACCTGCTGAGGTGGACCTTTTTTCTGGTGGACCTTTTTTCTGGTGGACCTGCTCAGGTGGACCTTTTTTCTGGTGGACCTTTTTTCTGGTGGACCTTTTTTCTGGTGGACCTGCTGAGGTGGACCTTTTTTCTGGTGGACCTTTTTTCTGGTGGACCTGCTGAGGTTGACCTTTTTTCTGGTGGACCTGCTGAGGTGGACATTTTTCTGGTGGACATTTTTTCTGGTGGACCTGCTGAGGTGGACCCTTTTTCTGGTGGACCTTTTTTCTGGTGGACCTGCTGAGGTGGACCTTTTTTCTGGTGGACCTTTTTTCTGGTGGACCTGCTGAGGTGGACCTTTTTTCTGGTGGACCTTTTTTCTGGTGGACCTGCTGAGGTGGACCTTTTTTCTGGTGGAACTTTTTTCTGGTGGACCTGCTGAGGTGGACCTTTTTTCTGGTGGACCTTTTTTCTGGTGGACCTGCTGAGGTGGACCTTTTTTCTGGTGGACCTGCTGAGGTGGACCTTTCTTTCTGGTGGACCTCTGAGGTGGACCTTTTTTCTGGTGGACCTTTTTTCTGGTGGACCTGCTGAGGTGGACCTTTTTTTCTGGTGGACCTTTTTTCTGGTGGACCTGCTGAGGTGGACCTTTCTTCTGGTGGACCTGCTGAGGTGGACTTTTTTCTGGTGGACCTTTTTTCTGGTGGACCTGCTGAGGTGGACCTTTTTTCTGATGGACCTTTTTTCTGGTGGACCTGCTGAGGTGGACCTTTTTTTCTGGTGGACCTTTTTTCTGGTGGACCTGCTGAGGTGGACCTTTTTTTCTGGTGGACCTTTTTTCTGGTGGACCTGCTGAGGTGGACCTTTCTTTCTGGTGGACCTCTGAGGTGGACCTTTTTTCTGGTGGACCTTTTTTCTGGTGGACCTGCTCAGGTGGACCTTTTTTCTGGTGGACCTTTTTTCTGGTGGACCTGCTGAGGTGGACCTTTCTTCTGGTGGACCTGCTGAGGTGGACCTTTTTTCTGGTGGACCTTTTTTCTGGTGGACCTGCTGAGGTGGACCTTTTTTCTGATGGACCTTTTTTCTGGTGGACCTGCTGAGGTGGACCTTTTTTTCTGGTGGACCTTTTTTCTGGTGGACCTGCTGAGGTGGACCTTTTTTTCTGGTGGACCTTTTTTCTGGTGGACCTGCTGAGGTGGACCTTTTTTCTGGTGGAACTTTTTTCTGGTGGACCTGCTGAGGTGGACCTTTTTTCTGGTGGACCTTTTTTCTGGTGGACCTGCTGAGGTTGACCTTTTTTTTGGTGGACCTGCTGAGGTGGACCTTTTTTCTGGTGGACCTTTTTTCTGGTGGACCTCCTGAGGTGGACCTTTGTTCTGGTGGACCTTTTTTTCTGGTGGACCTCCTGAGGTGGACCTTTTTTTCTGGTGGACCTTCTGAGGTGAACCTGCTGAGGTGGACCTTTTTTCTGGTGGACCTTTTTTCTGGTGGACCTGCTGAGGCGGACTTTTTCTGGTGGACCTTTTTTCTCGTGGACCTGCTGAGGTGGACCTTTTTTCTGGTGGACCTGCTGAGGTGGACCTTGTTTCTGGTAGACCTTTTTTCTGGTGGACCTGCTGAGGTGGACCTTTTTTCTGGTGGACCTGCTGAGGTGGACCTTTTTTTCTGGTGGACCTTTTTTCTGGTGGACCTGCTGAGGTGGACCTTTTTTCGGGTGGACCTTTTTCTGGTGGACCTGCTGAGGTGGAACTTTTTTCTGATGGACTTTTTTCTGGTGGACCTGCTCAGGTGGACCTTTTTTTCTGGTGGACCTTTTTTTCTGGTGGACCTGCTGAGGTGGACCTTTTTTCTGGTGGACCTTTTTTCTGGTGGACCTTTTTTCTGGTGGACCTGCTGAGGTGGACATTTTTTCTGGTGGACCTTTTTTCTGGTGCACCTGCTGAGTTGGACCTTTTTCTAGTGGACCTTTTTTCTGGTGGACCTGCTGAGGTGGACCTTTTTTTCTGGTGGACCTGCTGAGGTGGACCTCCTGAGGTGGACCTTTTTTCTGGTGGAACTTTTTTCTGGTGGACCTGCTGAGGTGGACCTTTTTTCTGGTGGACCTGCTGAGGTGGACCTTTTTTCTGGTGGACCTTTTTTCTGGTGGACCTGCTGAGGTGGACCTTTTTTCTGGTGGACCTTTTTTCTGGTGGACCTGCTGAGGTGGACCTTTTTTCTGGTGGACCTTTTTTCTGGTGGACCTTTTTTCTGGTGGACCTGCTGAGGTGGACCTTTTTTCTGGTGGACCTTTTTTCTGGTGGACCTGCTGAGGTTGACCTTTTTTTTGGTGGACCTGCTGAGGTGGACATTTTTCTGGTGGACATTTTTTCTGGTGGACCTGCTGAGGTGGACCTTTTTTCTGGTGGACCTTTTTTCTGGTGGACCTGCTGAGGTGGACCTTTTTTCTGGTGGACCTTTTTTCTGGTGGACCTGCTGAGGTGGACCTTTTTTCTGGTGGACCTTTTTTCTGGTGGACCTGCTGAGGTGGACCTTTTTTCTGGTGGACCTTTTTTCTGGTGGACCTGCTGAGGTGGACCTTTTTTTCTGGTGGACCTTTTTTCTGGTGGACCTGCTGAGGTGGACCTTTTTTCTGGTGGACCTTTTTTCTGGTGGACCTGCTGAGGTGGACCTTTGTTCTGGTGGACCTTTTTTCTGGTGGACCTCCTGAGGTGGACCTTTGTTCTGGTGGACCTTTTTTTCTGGTGGACCTCCTGAGGTGGACCTTTTTTTCTGGTGGACCTGCTGAGGTGAACCTGCTGAGGTGGACCTTTTTTCTGGTGGACCTTTTTTCTGGTGGACCTGCTGAGGCGGACCTTTTTTCTGGTGGACATTTTTTCTGGTGGACCTGCTGAGGTGGACCTTTTTTTTGGTGGACCTGCTGAGGTGGACCTTTTTTCTGGTAGACCTTTTTTCTGGTGGACCTGCTGAGGTGGACCTTTTTTCTGGTGGACCTGCTGAGGTGGACCTTTTTTTCTGGTGGACCTTTTTTCTGGTGGACCTGCTGAGGTGGACCTTTTTTCGGGTGGACCTTTTTCTGGTGGACCTGCTGAGGTGGAACTTTTTTCTGATGGACTTTTTTCTGGTGGACCTGCTCAGGTGGACCTTTTTTTCTGGTGGACCTTTTTTTCTGGTGGACCTGCTGAGGTGGACCTTTTTTCTGGTGGACCTTTTTTCTGGTGGACCTTTTTTCTGGTGGACCTGCTGAGGTGGACCTTTTTCTAGTGGACCTTTTTTCTGGTGGACCTGCTGAGGTGGACCTTTTTTCTGGTGGACCTGCTGAGGTGGACCTTTTTTTCTGGTGGACCTGCTGAGGTGGACCTCCTGAGGTGGACCTTTTTTCTGGTGGAACTTTTTTCTGGTGGACCTGCTGAGGTGGACCTTTTTTCTGGTGGACCTGCTGAGGTGGACCTTTTTTCTGGTGGACCTTTTTTCTGGTGGACCTGCTGAGGTGGACCTTTTTTCTGGTGGACCTTTTTTCTGGTGGACCTGCTGAGGTTGACCTTTTTTTTCGTGGACCTGCTGAGGTGGACCTTTTTTCTGGTGGACCTTTTTTCTGGTGGACCTCCTGAGGTGGACCTTTGTTCTGGTGGACCTTTTTTTCTGGTGGACCTCCTGAGGTGGAGCTTTTTTTCTGGTGGACCTGCTGAGGTGAACCTGCTGAGGTGGACCTTTTTTCTGGTGGACCTTTTTTCTGGTGGACCTGCTGAGGCGGACCTTTTTTCTGGTGGACATTTTTTCTGGTGGACCTGCTGAGGTGGACCTTTTTTTTGGTGGACCTGCTGAGGTGGACCTTTTTTCTGGTAGACCTTTTTTCTGGTGGACCTGCTGAGGTGGACCTTTTTTCTGGTGGACCTGCTGAGGTGGACCTTTTTTTCTGGTGGACCTTTTTTCTGGTGGACCTGCTGAGGTGGACCTTTTTTCGGGTGGACCTTTTTCTGGTGGACCTGCTGAGGTGGAACTTTTTTCTGATGGACTTTTTTCTGGTGGACCTGCTCAGGTGGACCTTTTTTTCTGGTGGACCTTTTTTTCTGGTGGACCTGCTGAGGTGGACCTTTTTTCTGGTGGACCTTTTTTCTGGTGGACCTTTTTTCTGGTGGACCTGCTGAGGTGGACCTTTTTCTAGTGGACCTTTTTTCTGGTGGACCTGCTGAGGTGGACCTTTTTTCTGGTGGACCTGCTGAGGTGGACCTTTTTTTCTGGTGGACCTGCTGAGGTGGACCTCCTGAGGTGGACCTTTTTTCTGGTGGAACTTTTTTCTGGTGGACCTGCTGAGGTGGACCTTTTTTCTGGTGGACCTGCTGAGGTGGACCTTTTTTCTGGTGGACCTTTTTTCTGGTGGACCTGCTGAGGTGGACCTTTTTTCTGGTGGACCTTTTTTCTGGTGGACCTGCTGAGGTGGACCTTTTTTCTGGTGGACCTTTTTTCTGGTGGACCTTTTTTCTGGTGGACCTGCTGAGGTGGACCTTTTTTCTGGTGGACCTTTTTTCTGGTGGACCTGCTGAGGTTGACCTTTTTTTTTGGTGGACCTGCTGAGGTGGACATTTTTCTGGTGGACATTTTTTCTGGTGGACCTGCTGAGGTGGACCCTTTTTCTGGTGGACCTTTTTTCTGGTGGACCTGCTGAGGTGGACCTTTTTTCTGGTGGACCTTTTTTCTGGTGGACCTGCTGAGGTGGACCTTTTTTCGTGTGGACCTTTTTTCTGGTGGACCTGCTGAGGTGGACCTTTTTTCTGGTGGACCTTTTTTCTGGTGGACCTGCTGAGGTGGACCTTTTTTCTGGTGGACCTTTTTTCTGGTGGACCTGCTGAGGTGGACCTTTGTTCTGGTGGACCTTTTTTCTGGTGGACCTCCTGAGGTGGACCTTTGTTCTGGTGGACCTTTTTTTCTGGTGGACCTTTTTTTCTGGTGGACCTCTGTGGTGGACCTTTTTCCTGGTGGACCTTTTTTTCTAGTGGACCTTTTTTCTGGTGGACCTGCTGAGGTGGACATTTTTCTGGTGGACCTTTTTTCTGGTGGACCTGCTGAGGTGGACCTGCTGAGGTGGACCTGCTGAGGTGGAGCTTTTTTCTGGTGGACCTTTTTTCTGGTGGACCTGCTGAGGTGGACATTTTTTCTGGTGGACCTGCTGAGGTGGACCTTTTTTCTGGTGGACCTTTTTTCTGGTGGACCTGCTGAGGTGGACCTTTTTTCTGGTGGACCTGCTGAGGTGGACCTTTCTTTCTGGTGGACCTCTGAGGTGGACCTTTTTTCTGGTGGACATTTTTTCTGGTGGACCTGCTGAGGTGGACCTTTTTTCTGGTGGACCTTTTTTCTGGTGGACCTTCTGAGGTGGACCTTTCTTCTGGTGGACCTGCTGAGGTGGACCTTTTTTCTGGTGGACCTTTTTTCTGGTGGACCTGCTGAGGTGGACCTTTTTTCTGATGGACCTTTTTTCTGGTGGACCTGCTGAGGTGGACCTTTTTTTCTGGTGGACCTTTTTTCTGGTGGACCTGCTGAGGTGGACCTTTTTTTCTGGTGGACTTTTTTCTGGTGGACCTGCTGAGGTGGACCTTTTTTCTGGTGGAACTTTTTTCTGGTGGACCTGCTGAGGTGGACCTTTTTTCTGGTGGACCTTTTTTCTGGTGGACCTGCTGAGGTTGACCTTTTTTCTGGTGGACCTGCTGAGGTGGACCTTTTTTCTGGTGCACATTTTTTCTGGTGGACCTGCTGAGGTGGACCCTTTTTCTGGTGGACCTTTTTCCTGCTGGACCTGCTTAGGTCGACCTTTTATATGGTAGACCTTTTTTTCTGGTGGACCTGCTGAGGTGGACCTTTTTTTCTGGTGGACCTGCTGAGGTGGACCTGCTGAGGTGGACCTTTTTTCTGGTGGACCTTTTTTTTGGTGGACCTGCTGAGGTGGACCTTTTTTCTGGTGGACCTGCTGAGGTGGACCTTTTTTCTGGTGGACCTGCTGAGGTGGACCTTTTTTTCTGGTGGACCTGCTGAGGTGGACCTGCTGAGGTGGACCTTTTTTCTGGTGGACCTTTTTTCTGGCGGACCTGCTGAGGTGGACCTTTTTTCTGGTGGACCTTTTTTCTGGTGGACCTGCTGAGGTGGACCTTTTTTCTGGTGGACCTGCTGAGGTGGACCTTTTTTTCTGGTGGACCTGCTGAGGTGGACCTCCTGAGGTGGACCTTTTTTCTGGTGGACCTTTTTTCTGGTGGACCTGCTGAGGTGGACCTTTTTTCTGGTGGACCTTTTTTCTGGTGGACCTGCTGAGGTGGACCTTTTTTCTGGTGGACCTTTTTTCTGGTGGACCTGCTCAGGTGGACCTTTTTTCTGGTGGACCTTTTTTCTGGTGGACCTTTTTTCTGGTGGACCTGCTGAGGTGGACCTTTTTTCTGGTGGACCTTTTTTCTGGTGGACCTGCTGAGGTTGACCTTTTTTTTGGTGGACCTGCTGAGGTGGACATTTTTCTGGTGGACATTTTTTCTGGTGGACCTGCTGAGGTGGACCCTTTTTCTGGTGGACCTTTTTTCTGGTGGACCTGCTGAGGTGGACCTTTTTTCTGGTGGACCTTTTTTCTGGTGGACCTGCTGAGGTGGACCTTTTTTCTGGTGGACCTTTTTTCTGGTGGACCTGCTGAGGTGGACCTTTTTTCTGGTGGACCTTTTTTCTGGTGGACCTGCTGAGGTGGACCTTTTTTCTGGTGGACCTTTTTTCTGGTGGACCTGCTGAGGTGGACCTTTGTTCTGGTGGACCTTTGTTCTGGTGGACCTTTTTTCTGGTGGACCTTTTTTTCTGGTGGACCTCTGAGGTGGACCTTTTTCCTGGTGGACCTTTTTTCTGGTGGACCTGCTGAGGTGGACCTTTTTTCTGGTGGACCTGCTGAGGTGGACCTGCTGAGGTGGACCTGCTGAGGTGGAGCTTTTTTCTGGTGGACCTTTTTTCTGGTGGACCTGCTGAGGTGGACCTTTTTTCTGGTGGACCTGCTGAGGTGGACCTTTGTTCTGGTGGACCTTTGTTCTGGTGGACCTTTTTTCTGGTGGACCTTTTTTTCTGGTGGACCTGCTGAGGTGGACCTTTTTTCTGGTGGACCTTTTTTCTGGTGGACCTGCTGAGGTGGACCTTTTTTCTGGTGGACCTTTTTTCTGGTGGACCTTTTTTCTGGTGGACCTGCTGAGGTGGACCTTTTTTCTGGTGGACCTTTTTTCTGGTGGACCTGCTGAGGTTGACCTTTTTTTTGGTGGACCTGCTGAGGTGGACATTTTTCTGGTGGACATTTTTTCTGGTGGACCTGCTGAGGTGGACCCTTTTTCTGGTGGACCTTTTTTCTGGTGGACCTGCTGAGGTGGACCTTTTTTCTGGTGGACCTTTTTTCTGGTGGACCTGCTGAGGTGGACCTTTTTTCTGGTGGACCTTTTTTCTGGTGGACCTGCTGAGGTGGACCTTTTTTCTGGTGGACCTTTTTTTCTGGTGGACCTGCTGAGGTGGACCTTTTTTTCTGGTGGACCTTTTTTCTGGTGGACCTGCTGAGGTGGACCTTTTTTCTGGTGGACCTTTTTTCTGGTGGAACTGCTGAGGTGGACCTTTGTTCTGGTGGACCTTTTTTCTGGTGGACCTCCTGAGGTGGACCTTTGTTCTGGTGGACCTTTTTTTCTGGTGGACCTTTTTTTCTGGTGGACCTCTGTGGTGGACCTTTTTCCTGGTGGACCTTTTTTCTAGTGGACCTTTTTTCTGGTGGACCTGCTGAGGTGGACCTTTTTTCTGGTGGACCTTTTTTCTGGTGGACCTGCTGAGGTGGACCTTTTTTCTGGTGGACCTTTTTTCTGGTGGACCTGCTGAGGTGGACCTTTTTTCTGGTGGACCTTTTTTCTGGTGGACCTGCTGAGGTGGACCTTTCTTCTGGTGGACCTGCTGAGGTGGACCTTTTTTCTGGTGGACCTTTTTTCTGGTGGACCTGCTGAGGTGGACCTTTTTTCTGATGGACCTTTTTTCTGGTGGACCTGCTGAGGTGGACCTTTTTTTCTGGTGTACCTTTTTTCTGGTGGACCTGCTGAGGTGGACCTTTTTTTCTGGTGGAACTTTTTTCTGGTGGACCTGCTGAGGTGGACCTTTTTTCTGGTGGACCTTTTTTCTGGTGGACCTGCTGAGGTTGACCTTTTTTTTGGTGGACCTGCTGAGGTGGACCTTTTTTCTGGTGGACCTGCTGAGGTGGACCTGCTGAGGTGGACCTGCTGAGGTGGACCTTTTTTCTGGTGGACCTTTTTTCTGGTGGACCTGCTGAGGTGGACCTTTTTTCTGGTGGACCTGCTGAGGTGGACCTGCTGAGGTGGACCTTTTTTCTGGTAGACCTTTCTTCTGGTGGACCTGCTGAGGTGGACCTTTTTTCTGGTGGACCTGCTGAGGTGGACCTTTTTTTCTGGTGGACCTTTTTTCTGGTGGACCTGCTGAGGTGGACCTTTTTTCTGGTGGACCTTTTTCTGGTGGACCTGCTGAGGTGGAACTTTTTTCTGGTGGACTTTTTTTCTGGTGGACCTGCTCAGGTGGACCTTTTTTCCTGGTGGACCTTTTTTTCTGGTGGACCTGCTGAGGTGGACCTTTTTTCTGGTGGACCTTTTTTCTGGTGGACCTGCTGAGGTGGACCTTTTTTTCTGGTGGACCTTTTTTCTGGTGCACCTGCTGAGTTGGAACTTTTTCTAGTGGACCTTTTTTCTGGTGGACCTGCTGAGGTGGACCTTTTTTCTGGTGGACCTGCTGAGGTGGACCTTTTTTTCTGGTGGACCTGCTGAGGTGGACCTCCTGAGGTGGACCTTTTTTTTGGTGGACATTTTTTCTGGTGGACCTGCTGAGGTGGACCTTTTTTCTGGTGGACCTTTTTTCTGGTGGACCTGCTGAGGTGGACCTTTTTTCTGGTGGACCTTTTTTCTGGTGGACCTGCTCAGGTGGACCTTTTTTCTGGTGGACCTTTTTTCTGGTGGACCTTTTTTCTGGTGGACCTGCTGAGGTGGACCTTTTTTCTGGTGGACCTTTTTTCTGGTGGACCTGCTGAGGTTGACCTTTTTTCTGGTGGACCTGCTGAGGTGGACATTTTTCTGGTGGACATTTTTTCTGGTGGACCTGCTGAGGTGGACCCTTTTTCTGGTGGACCTTTTTTCTGGTGGACCTGCTGAGGTGGACCTTTTTTCTGGTGGACCTTTTTTCTGGTGGACCTGCTGAGGTGGACCTTTTTTCTGGTGGACCTTTTTTCTGGTGGACCTGCTGAGGTGGACCTTTTTTCTGGTGGAACTTTTTTCTGGTGGACCTGCTGAGGTGGACCTTTTTTCTGGTGGACCTTTTTTCTGGTGGACCTGCTGAGGTGGACCTTTTTTCTGGTGGACCTGCTGAGGTGGACCTTTCTTTCTGGTGGACCTCTGAGGTGGACCTTTTTTCTGGTGGACCTTTTTTCTGGTGGACCTGCTGAGGTGGACCTTTCTTCTGGTGGACCTGCTGAGGTGGACTTTTTTCTGGTGGACCTTTTTTCTGGTGGACCTGCTGAGGTGGACCTTTTTTCTGATGGACCTTTTTTCTGGTGGACCTGCTGAGGTGGACCTTTTTTTCTGGTGGACCTTTTTTCTGGTGGACCTGCTGAGGTGGACCTTTTTTTCTGGTGGACCTTTTTTCTGGTGGACCTGCTGAGGTGGACCTTTCTTTCTGGTGGACCTCTGAGGTGGACCTTTTTTCTGGTGGACCTTTTTTCTGGTGGACCTGCTCAGGTGGACCTTTTTTCTGGTGGACCTTTTTTCTGGTGGACCTGCTGAGGTGGACCTTTCTTCTGGTGGACCTGCTGAGGTGGACCTTTTTTCTGGTGGACCTTTTTTCTGGTGGACCTGCTGAGGTGGACCTTTTTTCTGATGGACCTTTTTTCTGGTGGACCTGCTGAGGTGGACCTTTTTTTCTGGTGGACCTTTTTTCTGGTGGACCTGCTGAGGTGGACCTTTTTTTCTGGTGGACCTTTTTTCTGGTGGACCTGCTGAGGTGGACCTTTTTTCTGGTGGAACTTTTTTCTGGTGGACCTGCTGAGGTGGACCTTTTTTCTGGTGGACCTTTTTTCTGGTGGACCTGCTGAGGTTGACCTTTTTTTTGGTGGACCTGCTGAGGTGGACCTTTTTTCTGGTGGACCTTTTTTCTGGTGGACCTCCTGAGGTGGACCTTTGTTCTGGTGGACCTTTTTTTCTGGTGGACCTCCTGAGGTGGACCTTTTTTTCTGGTGGACCTTCTGAGGTGAACCTGCTGAGGTGGACCTTTTTTCTGGTGGACCTTTTTTCTGGTGGACCTGCTGAGGCGGACTTTTTCTGGTGGACCTTTTTTCTGGTGGACCTGCTGAGGTGGACCTTTTTTCTGGTGGACCTGCTGAGGTGGACCTTGTTTCTGGTAGACCTTTTTTCTGGTAGACCTGCTGAGGTGGACCTTTTTTCTGGTGGACCTGCTGAGGTGGACCTTTTTTTCTGGTGGACCTTTTTTCTGGTGGACCTGCTGAGGTGGACCTTTTTTCGGGTGGACCTTTTTCTGGTGGACCTGCTGAGGTGGAACTTTTTTCTGATGGACTTTTTTCTGGTGGACCTGCTCAGGTGGACCTTTTTTTCTGGTGGACCTTTTTTTCTGGTGGACCTGCTGAGGTGGACCTTTTTTCTGGTGGACCTTTTTTCTGGTTGACCTTTTTTCTGGTGGACCTGCTGAGGTGGACCTTTTTTCTGGTGGACCTTTTTTCTGGTGCACCTGCTGAGTTGGACCTTTTTCTAGTGGACCTTTTTTCTGGTGGACCTGCTGAGGTGGACCTTTTTTCTGGTGGACCTGCTGAGGTGGACCTTTTTTTCTGGTGGACCTGCTGAGGTGGACCTCCTGAGGTGGACCTTTTTTCTGGTGGAACTTTTTTCTGGTGGACCTGCTGAGGTGGACCTTTTTTCTGGTGGACCTGCTGAGGTGGACCTTTTTTCTGGTGGACCTTTTTTCTGGTGGACCTGCTGAGGTGGACCTTTTTTCTGGTGGACCTTTTTTCTGGTGGACCTGCTGAGGTGGACCTTTTTTCTGGTGGACCTTTTTTCTGGTGGACCTTTTTTCTGGTGGACCTGCTGAGGTGGACCTTTTTTCTGGTGGACCTTTTTTCTGGTGGACCTGCTGAGGTTGACCTTTTTTTTGGTGGACCTGCTGAGGTGGACATTTTTCTGGTGGACATTTTTTCTGGTGGACCTGCTGAGGTGGACCCTTTTTCTGGTGGACCTTTTTTCTGGTGGACCTGCTGAGGTGGACCTTTTTTCTGGTGGACCTTTTTTCTGGTGGACCTGCTGAGGTGGACCTTTTTTCTGGTGGACCTTTTTTCTGGTGGACCTGCTGAGGTGGACCTTTTTTCTGGTGGACCTTTTTTCTGGTGGACCTGCTGAGGTGGACCTTTTTTTCTGGTGGACCTTTTTTCTGGTGGACCTGCTGAGGTGGACCTTTTTTCTGGTGGACCTTTTTTCTGGTGGACCTGCTGAGGTGGACCTTTGTTCTGGTGGACCTTTTTTCTGGTGGACCTCCTGAGGTGGACCTTTGTTCTGGTGGACCTTTTTTTCTGGTGGACCTTTTTTTCTGGTGGACCTCTGTGGTGGACCTTTTTCCTGGTGGACCTTTTTTCTAGTGGACCTTTTTTCTGGTGGACCTGCTGAGGTGGACCTTTTTTCTGGTGGACTTTTTTTTCTGGTGGACCTGCTGAGGTGGACCTTTTTTCTGGTGGACCTTTTTTCTGGTGGACCTGCTGAGGTGGACCTTTTTTCTGGTGGACCTTTTTTCTGGTGGACCTGCTGAGGTGGACCTTTCTTCTGGTGGACCTGCTGAGGTGGACCTTTTTTCTGGTGGACCTTTTTTCTGGTGGACCTGCTGAGGTGGACCTTTTTTCTGATGGACCTTTTTTCTGGTGGACCTGCTGAGGTGGACCTTTTTTTCTGGTGTACCTTTTTTCTGGTGGACCTGCTGAGGTGGACCTTTTTTTCTGGTGGACCTTTTTTCTGGTGGACCTGCTGAGGTGGACCTTTTTTCTGGTGGACCTTTTTTCTGGTGGACCTGCTGAGGTTGACGTTTTTTTTGGTGGACCTGCTGAGGTGGACCTTTTTTCTGGTGGACCTTTTTCCTGGTGGACCTGCTTAGGTCGACCTTTTTTCTGGTGGACATTTTTTCTGGTAGACCTGCTGAGGTGGACCTTTTTCTGGTGGACCTTTTTTCTGGTGGACCTGCTGAGGTGGACCTTTTTTCTGGTGGACATTTTTTCTGGTGGACCTTTTTTCTGGTGGACCTGCTGAGGTGGACCTTTGTTCTGGTGGACCTTTTTTCTGGTGGACCTCCTGAGGTGGACCTTTGTTCTGGTGGACCTTTTTTCTGGTGGACCTCCTGAGGTGGACCTTTTTTTCTGGTGGACCTGCTGAGGTGAACCTGCTGAGGTGGAGCTTTTTTCTGGTGGACCTTTTTTCTGGTGGACCTGCTGAGGCGGACCTTTTTTCTGGTGGACCTTTTTTCTGGTGGACCTGCTGAGGTGGACCTTTTTTCTGGTGGACCTGCTGAGGTGGACCTGCTGAGGTGGACCTTTTTTCTGGTAGACCTTTTTTCTGGTGGACCTGCTGAGGTGGACCTTTTTTCTGGTGGACCTGCTGAGGTGGACCTTTTTTTTTTTTGGACCTTTTTTCTGGTGGACTTTTTTTCTGGTGGACCTGCTCAGGTGGACCTTTTTTTCTGGTGGACCTTTTTTTCTGGTGGACCTGCTGAGGTGGACCTTTTTTTCTGGTGGACCTTTTTTCTGGTGGACCTGCTGAGGTGGACCTTTTTTCTGGTGGAACTTTTTTCTGGTGGACCTGCTGAGGTGGACCTTTTTTCTGGTGGACCTTTTTTCTGGTGGACCTGCTGAGGTTGACCTTTTTTTTGGTGGACCTGCTGAGGTGGACCTTTTTTCGGGTGGACCTTTTTTCTGGTGGACCTCCTGAGGTGGACCTTTGTTCTGGTGGACCTTTTTTTCTGGTGGACCTCCTGAGGTGGACCTTTTTTTCTGGTGGACCTGCTGAGGTGAACCTGCTGAGGTGGACCTTTTTTCTGGTGGACCTTTTTTCTGGTGGACCTGCTGAGGCGGACCTTTTTTCTGGTGGACCTTTTTTCTGGTGGACCTGCTGAGGTGGACCTTTTTTCTGGTGGACCTGCTGAGGTGGACCTTGTTTCTGGTAGACCTTTTTTCTGGTGGACCTGCTGAGGTGGACCTTTTTTCTGGTGGACCTGCTGAGGTGGACCTTTTTTTCTGGTGGACCTTTTTTCTGGTGGACCTGCTGAGGTGGACCTTTTTTCGGGTGGACCTTTTTCTGGTGGACCTGCTGAGGTGGAACTTTTTTCTTATGGACTTTTTTCTGGTGGACCTGCTCAGGTGGACCTTTTTTTCTGGTGGACCTTTTTTTCTGGTGGACCTGCTGAGGTGGACCTTTTTTCTGGTGGACCTTTTTTCTGGTGGACCTTTTTTCTGGTGGACCTGCTGAGTTGGACCTTTTTCTAGTGGACCTTTTTTCTGGTGGACCTGCTGAGGTGGACCTTTTTTCTGGTGGACCTGCTGAGGTGGACCTTTTTTTCTGGTGGACCTGCTGAGGTGGACCTCCTGAGGTGGACCTTTTTTCTGGTGGAACTTTTTTCTGGTGGACCTGCTGAGGTGGACCTTTTTTCTGGTGGACCTGCTGAGGTGGACCTTTTTTCTGGTGGACCTTTTTTCTGGTGGACCTGCTGAGGTGGACCTTTTTTCTGGTGGACCTTTTTTCTGGTGGACCTTTTTTCTGGTGGACCTGCTGAGGTGGACCTTTTTTCTGGTGGACCTTTTTTCTGGTGGACCTGCTGAGGTTGACCTTTTTTTTGGTGGACCTGCTGAGGTGGACATTTTTCTGGTGGACATTTTTTCTGGTGGACCTGCTGAGGTGGACCCTTTTTCTGGTGGACCTTTTTTCTGGTGGACCTGCTGAGGTGGACCTTTTTTCTGGTGGACCTTTTTTCTGGTGGACCTGCTGAGGTGGACCTTTTTTCTGGTGGACCTTTTTTCTGGTGGACCTGCTGAGGTGGACCTTTTTTCTGGTGGACCTTTTTTTCTGGTGGACCTGCTGAGGTGGACCTTTTTTTCTGGTGGACCTTTTTTCTGGTGGACCTGCTGAGGTGGACCTTTTTTCTGGTGGACCTTTTTTCTGGTGGACCTGCTGAGGTGGACCTTTGTTCTGGTGGACCTTTTTTCTGGTGGACCTCCTGAGGTGGACCTTTGTTCTGGTGGACCTTTTTTTCTGGTGGACCTTTTTTTCTGGTGGACCTCTGTGGTGGACCTTTTTCCTGGTGGACCTTTTTTCTAGTGGACCTTTTTTCTGGTGGACCTGCTGAGGTGGACCTTTTTTCTGGTGGACCTTTTTTCTGGTGGACCTGCTGAGGTGGACCTTTTTTCTGGTGGACCTTTTTTCTGGTGGACCTGCTGAGGTGGACCTTTTTTCTGGTGGACCTTTTTTCTGGTGGACCTGCTGAGGTGGACCTTTCTTCTGGTGGACCTGCTGAGGTGGACCTTTTTTCTGGTGGACCTTTTTTCTGGTGGACCTGCTGAGGTGGACCTTTTTTCTGATGGACCTTTTTTCTGGTGGACCTGCTGAGGTGGACCTTTTTTTCTGGTGTACCTTTTTTCTGGTGGACCTGCTGAGGTGGACCTTTTTTTCTGGTGGACCTTTTTTCTGGTGGACCTGCTGAGGTGGACCTTTTTTCTGGTGGACCTTTTTTCTGGTGGACCTGCTGAGGTTGACCTTTTTTTTGGTGGACCTGCTGAGGTGGACCTTTTTTCTGGTGGACCTGCTGAGGTGGACCTGCTGAGGTGGACCTGCTGAGGTGGACCTTTTTTCTGGTGGACCTTTTTTCTGGTGGACCTGCTGAGGTGGACCTTTTTTCTGGTGGACCTGCTGAGGTGGACCTGCTGAGGTGGACCTTTTTTCTGGTAGACCTTTTTTCTGGTGGACCTGCTGAGGTGGACCTTTTTTCTGGTGGACCTGCTGAGGTGGACCTTTTTTTCTGGTGGACCTTTTTTCTGGTGGACCTGCTGAGGTGGACCTTTTTTCTGGTGGACCTTTTTCTGGTGGACCTGCTGAGGTGGAACTTTTTTCTGGTGGACTTTTTTTCTGGTGGACCTGCTCAGGTGGACCTTTTTTTCTGGTGGACCTTTTTTTCTGGTGGACCTGCTGAGGTGGACCTTTTTTCTGGTGGACCTTTTTTCTGGTGGACCTGCTGAGGTGGACCTTTTTTCTGGTGGACCTTTTTTCTGGTGCACCTGCTGAGTTGGAACTTTTTCTAGTGGACCTTTTTTCTGGTGGACCTGCTGAGGTGGACCTTTTTTTCTGGTGGACCTGCTGAGGTGGACCTCCTGAGGTGGACCTTTTTTCTGGTGGACCTGCTGAGGTGGACCTTTTTTCTGGTGGACCTTTTTTCTGGTGGACCTGCTCAGGTGGACCTTTTTTCTGGTGGACCTTTTTTCTGGTGGACCTGCTGAGGTGGACCTTTTTTCTGGTGGACCTTTTTTCTGGTGGACCTTTTTTCTGGTGGACCTGCTGAGGTGGACCTTTTTTCTGGTGGACCTTTTTTCTGGTGGACCTGCTGAGGTTGACCTTTTTTTTGGTGGACCTGCTGAGGTGGACATTTTTCTGGTGGACATTTTTTCTGGTGGACCTGCTGAGGTGGACCCTTTTTCTGGTGGACCTTTTTTCTGGTGGACCTGCTGAGGTGGACCTTTTTTCTGGTGGACCTTTTTTCTGGTGGACCTGCTGAGGTGGACCTTTTTTCTGGTGGACCTTTTTTCTGGTGGACCTGCTGAGGTGGACCTTTTTTCTGGTGGACCTTTTTTTCTGGTGGACCTGCTGAGGTGGACCTTTTTTTCTGGTGGACCTTTTTTCTGGTGGACCTGCTGAGGTGGACCTTTTTTCTGGTGGACCTTTTTTCTGGTGGACCTGCTGAGGTGGACCTTTGTTCTGGTGGACCTTTTTTCTGGTGGACCTCCTGAGGTGGACCTTTGTTCTGGTGGACCTTTTTTTCTGGTGGACCTTTTTTTCTGGTGGACCTCTGTGGTGGACCTTTTTCCTGGTGGACCTTTTTTCTAGTGGACCTTTTTTCTGGTGGACCTGCTGAGGTGGACCTTTTTTCTGGTGGACCTTTTTTCTGGTGGACCTGCTGAGGTGGACCTTTTTTCTGGTGGACCTTTTTTCTGGTGGACCTGCTGAGGTGGACCTTTTTTCTGGTGGACCTTTTTTCTGGTGGACCTGCTGAGGTGGACCTTTCTTCTGGTGGACCTGCTGAGGTGGACCTTTTTTCTGGTGGACCTTTTTTCTGGTGGACCTGCTGAGGTGGACCTTTTTTCTGATGGACCTTTTTTCTGGTGGACCTGCTGAGGTGGACCTTTTTTTCTGGTGTACCTTTTTTCTGGTGGACCTGCTGAGGTGGACCTTTTTTTCTGGTGGACCTTTTTTCTGGTGGACCTGCTGAGGTGGACCTTTTTTCTGGTGGACCTTTTTTCTGGTGGACCTGCTGAGGTTGACCTTTTTTTTTGGTGGACCTGCTGAGGTGGACCTTTTTTCTGGTGGACCTGCTGAGGTGGACCTGCTGAGGTGGACCTGCTGAGGTGGACCTTTTTTCTGGTGGACCTTTTTTCTGGTGGACCTGCTGAGGTGGACCTTTTTTCTGGTGGACCTGCTGAGGTGGACCTGCTGAGGTGGACCTTTTTTCTGGTAGACCTTTTTTCTGGTGGACCTGCTGAGGTGGACCTTTTTTCTGGTGGACCTGCTGAGGTGGACCTTTTTTTCTGGTGGACCTTTTTTCTGGTGGACCTGCTGAGGTGGACCTTTTTTCTGGTGGACCTTTTTCTGGTGGACCTGCTGAGGTGGAACTTTTTTCTGGTGGACTTTTTTTCTGGTGGACCTGCTCAGGTGGACCTTTTTTTCTGGTGGACCTTTTTTTCTGGTGGACCTGCTGAGGTGGACCTTTTTTCTGGTGGACCTTTTTTCTGGTGGACCTGCTGAGGTGGACCTTTTTTCTGGTGGACCTTTTTTCTGGTGCACCTGTTGAGTTGGAACTTTTTCTAGTGGACCTTTTTTCTGGTGGACCTGCTGAGGTGGACCTTTTTTCTGGTGGACCTGCTGAGGTGGACCTTTTTTTCTGGTGGACCTGCTGAGGTGGACCTCCTGAGGTGGACCTTTTTTCTGGTGGACATTTTTTCTGGTGGACCTGCTGAGGTGGACCTTTTTTCTGGTGGACCTTTTTTCTGGTGGACCTGCTGAGGTGGACCTTTTTTCTGGTGGACCTTTTTTCTGGTGGACCTGCTCAGGTGGACCTTTTTTCTGGTGGACCGTTTTTCTGGTGGACCTTTTTTCTGGTGGACCTTCTCAGGTGGACCTTTTTTCTGGTGGACCTTTTTTCTGGTGGACCTTTTTTCTGGTGGACCTGCTGAGGTGGACCTTTTTTCTGGTGGACCTTTTTTCTGGTGGACCTGCTGAGGTTGACCTTTTTTCTGGTGGACCTGCTGAGGTGGACATTTTTCTGGTGGACATTTTTTCTGGTGGACCTGCTGAGGTGGACCCTTTTTCTGGTGGACCTTTTTTTCTGGTGGACCTGCTGAGGTGGACCTTTTTTCTGGTGGACCTTTTTTCTGGTGGACCTGCTGAGGTGGACCTTTTTTCTGGTGGACCTGCTGAGGTGGACCTTTCTTTCTGGTGGACCTCTGAGGTGGACCTTTTTTCTGGTGGACCTTTTTTCTGGTGGACCTGCTGAGGTGGACCTTTTTTTCTGGTGGACCTTTTTTCTGGTGGACCTGCTGAGGTGGACCTTTCTTCTGGTGGACCTGCTGAGGTGGACCTTTTTTCTGGTGGACCTTTTTTCTGGTGGACCTGCTGAGGTGGACCTTTTTTCTGATGGACCTTTTTTCTGGTGGACCTGCTGAGGTGGACCTTTTTTTCTGGTGGACCTTTTTTCTGGTGGACCTGCTGAGGTGGACCTTTTTTTCTGGTGGACCTTTTTTCTGGTGGACCTGCTGAGGTGGACCTTTCTTTCTGGTGGACCTCTGAGGTGGACCTTTTTTCTGGTGGACCTTTTTTCTGGTGGACCTGCTCAGGTGGACCTTTTTTCTGGTGGACCTTTTTTCTGGTGGACCTGCTGAGGTGGACCTTTCTTCTGGTGGACCTGCTGAGGTGGACCTTTTTTCTGGTGGACCTTTTTTCTGGTGGACCTGCTGAGGTGGACCTTTTTTCTGATGGACCTTTTTTCTGGTGGACCTGCTGAGGTGGACCTTTTTTTCTGGTGGACCTTTTTTCTGGTGGACCTGCTGAGGTGGACCTTTTTTTCTGGTGGACCTTTTTTCTGGTGGACCTGCTGAGGTGGACCTTTTTTCTGGTGGACCTTTTTTCTGGTGGACCTGCTGAGGTGGACCTTTTTTCTGGTGGACCTTTTTTCTGGTGGACCTGCTGAGGTGGACCTTTTTTCTGGTGGACCTTTTTCTGGTGGACCTGCTGAGGTGGAACTTTTTTCTGGTGGACTTTTTTTCTGGTGGACCTGCTCAGGTGGACCTTTTTTTCTGGTGGACCTTTTTTTCTGGTGGACCTGCTGAGGTGGACCTTTTTTCTGGTGGACCTTTTTTCTGGTGGACCTGCTGAGGTGGACCTTTTTTCTGGTGGACCTTTTTTCTGGTGCACCTGCTGAGTTGGAACTTTTTCTAGTGGACCTTTTTTCTGGTGGACCTGCTGAGGTGGACCTTTTTTCTGGTGGACCTGCTGAGGTGGACCTTTTTTTCTGGTGGACCTGCTGAGGTGGACCTCCTGAGGTGGACCTTTTTTCTGGTGGACATTTTTTCTGGTGGACCTGCTGAGGTGGACCTTTTTTCTGGTGGACCTTTTTTCTGGTGGACCTGCTGAGGTGGACCTTTTTTCTGGTGGACCTTTTTTCTGGTGGACCTGCTCAGGTGGACCTTTTTTCTGGTGGACCTTTTTTCTGGTGGACCTGCTGAGGTGGACCTTTTTTCTGGTGGACCTTTTTTCTGGTGGACCTGCTGAGGTTGACCTTTTTTCTGGTGGACCTGCTGAGGTGGACATTTTTCTGGTGGACATTTTTTCTGGTGGACCTGCTGAGGTGGACCCTTTTTCTGGTGGACCTTTTTTCTGGTGGACCTGCTGAGGTGGACCTTTTTTCTGGTGGACCTTTTTTCTGGTGGACCTGCTGAGGTGGACCTTTTTTCTGGTGGACCTTTTTTCTGGTGGACCTGCTGAGGTGGACCTTTTTTCTGGTGGAACTTTTTTCTGGTGGACCTGCTGAGGTGGACCTTTTTTCTGGTGGACCTTTTTTCTGGTGGACCTGCTGAGGTGGACCTTTTTTCTGGTGGACCTGCTGAGGTGGACCTTTCTTTCTGGTGGACCTCTGAGGTGGACCTTTTTTCTGGTGGACCTTTTTTCTGGTGGACCTGCTGAGGTGGACCTTTTTTTCTGGTGGACCTTTTTTCTGGTGGACCTGCTGAGGTGGACCTTTCTTCTGGTGGACCTGCTGAGGTGGACCTTTTTTCTGGTGGACCTTTTTTCTGGTGGACCTGCTGAGGTGGACCTTTTTTCGGATGGACCTTTTTTCTGGTGGACCTGCTGAGGTGGACCTTTTTTTCTGGTGGACCTTTTTTCTGGTGGACCTGCTGAGGTGGACCTTTTTTTCTGGTGGACCTTTTTTCTGGTGGACCTGCTGAGGTGGACCTTTCTTTCTGGTGGACCTCTGAGGTGGACCTTTTTTCTGGTGGACCTTTTTTTCTGGTGGACCTGCTCAGGTGGACCTTTTTTCTGGTGGACCTTTTTTCTGGTGGACCTGCTGAGGTGGACCTTTCTTCTGGTGGACCTGCTGAGGTGGACCTTTTTTCTGGTGGACCTTTTTTCTGGTGGACCTGCTGAGGTGGACCTTTTTTCTGATGGACCTTTTTTCTGGTGGACCTGCTGAGGTGGACCTTTTTTTCTGGTGGACCTTTTTTCTGGTGGACCTGCTGAGGTGGACCTTTTTTTCTGGTGGACCTTTTTTCTCGTGGACCTGCTGAGGTGGACCTTTTTTCTGGTGGACCTTTTTTCTGTTGGACCTGCTGAGGTGGACCTTTTTTCTGGTGGACCTTTTTTCTGGTGGACCTCCTGAGGTGGACCTTTGTTCTGGTGGACCTTTTTTTCTGGTGGACCTCCTGAGGTGGACCTTTTTTTCTGGTGGACCTGCTGAGGTGAACCTGCTGAGGTGGACCTTTTTTCTGGTGGACCTTTTTTCTGGTGGACCTGCTGAGGCGGACCTTTTTTCTGGTGGACCTTTTTTCTGGTGGACCTGCTGAGGTGGACCTTTTTTCTGGTGGACCTGCTGAGGTGGACCTTGTTTCTGGTACACCTTTTTTCTGGTGGACCTGCTGAGGTGGACCTTTTTTCTGGTGGACCTGCTGAGGTGGACCTTTTTTTCTGGTGGACCTTTTTTCTGGTGGACCTGCTGAGGTGGACCTTTTTTCGGGTGGACCTTTTTCTGGTGGACCTGCTGAGGTGGAACTTTTTTCTGATGGACTTTTTTCTGGTGGACCTGCTCAGGTGGACCTTTTTTTTCTGGTAAACCTTTTTTTCTGGTGGACCTGCTGAGGTGGACCTTTTTTCTGGTGGACCTTTTTTCTGGTGGACCTTTTTTCTGGTGGACCTGCTGAGGTGGACCTTTTTTCTGGTGGACCTTTTTTCTGGTGCACCTGCTGAGTTGGACCTTTTTTTTGGTGGACCTGCTGAGGTGGACCTTTTTTCTGGTGGACCTTTTTTCTGGTGGACCTCCTGAGGTGGACCTTTGTTCTGGTGGACCTTTTTTTCTGGTGGACCTCCTGAGGTGGACCTTTTTTTCTGGTGGACCTGCTGAGGTGAACCTGCTGAGGTGGACCTTTTTTCTGGTGGACCTTTTTTCTGGTGGACCTGCTGAGGCGGACCTTTTTTCTGGTGGACCTTTTTTCTGGTGGACCTGCTGAGGTGGACCTTTTTTCTGGTGGACCTGCTGAGGTGGACCTTGTTTCTGGTAGACCTTTTTTCTGGTGGACCTGCTGAGGTGGACCTTTTTTCTGGTGGACCTGCTGAGGTGGACCTTTTTTTCTGGTGGACCTTTTTTCTGGTGGACCTGCTGAGGTGGACCTTTTTTCGGGTGGACCTTTTTCTGGTGGACCTGCTGAGGTGGAACTTTTTTCTGATGGACTTTTTTCTGGTGGACCTGCTCAGGTGGACCTTTTTTTCTGGTGGACCTTTTTTTCTGGTGGACCTGCTGAGGTGGACCTTTTTTCTGGTGGACCTTTTTTCTGGTGGACCTTTTTTCTGGTGGACCTGCTGAGGTGGACATTTTTCTGGTGGACATTTTTTCTGGTGGACCTCCTGAGGTGGACCCTTTTTCTGGTGGACCTTTTTTCTGGTGGACCTGCTGAGGTGGACCTTTTTTCTGGTGGACCTTTTTTCTGGTGGACCTGCTGAGGTGGACCTTTTTTCTGGTGGACCTTTTTTCTGGTGGACCTGCTGAGGTGGACCTTTTTTCTGGTGGAACTTTTTTCTGGTGGACCTGCTGAGGTGGACCTTTTTTCTGGTGGACCTTTTTTTCTGGTGGACCTTTTTTTCTGGTGGACCTCTGTGGTGGACCTTTTTCCTGGTGGACCTTTTTTTCTAGTGGACCTTTTTTCTGGTGGACCTGCTGAGGTGGACATTTTTCTGGTGGACCTTTTTTCTGGTGGACCTGCTGAGGTGGACCTGCTGAGGTGGACCTGCTGAGGTGGAGCTTTTTTCTGGTGGACCTTTTTTCTGGTGGACCTGCTGAGGTGGACATTTTTTCTGGTGGACCTGCTGAGGTGGACCTTTTTTCTGGTGGACCTTTTTTCTGGTGGACCTGCTGAGGTGGACCTTTTTTCTGGTGGACCTGCTGAGGTGGACCTTTCTTTCTGGTGGACCTCTGAGGTGGACCTTTTTTCTGGTGGACATTTTTTCTGGTGGACCTGCTGAGGTGGACCTTTTTTCTGGTGGACCTTTTTTCTGGTGGACCTTCTGAGGTGGACCTTTCTTCTGGTGGACCTGCTGAGGTGGACCTTTTTTCTGGTGGACCTTTTTTCTGGTGGACCTGCTGAGGTGGACCTTTTTTCTGATGGACCTTTTTTCTGGTGGACCTGCTGAGGTGGACCTTTTTTTCTGGTGGACCTTTTTTCTGGTGGACCTGCTGAGGTGGACCTTTTTTTCTGGTGGACCTTTTTTCTGGTGGACCTGCTGAGGTGGACCTTTTTTCTGGTGGAACTTTTTTCTGGTGGACCTGCTGAGGTGGACCTTTTTTCTGGTGGACCTTTTTTCTGGTGGACCTGCTGAGGTTGACCTTTTTTCTGGTGGACCTGCTGAGGTGGACCTTTTTTCTGGTGCACATTTTTTCTGGTGGACCTGCTGAGGTGGACCCTTTTTCTGGTGGACCTTTTTCCTGCTGGACCTGCTTAGGTCGACCTTTTATATGGTAGACCTTTTTTCTGGTGGACCTGCTGAGGTGGACCTTTTTTTCTGGTGGACCTGCTGAGGTGGACCTGCTGAGGTGGACCTTTTTTCTGGTGGACCTTTTTTTTGGTGGACCTGCTGAGGTGGACCTTTTTTCTGGTGGACCTGCTGAGGTGGACCTTTTTTCTGGTGGACCTGCTGAGGTGGACCTTTTTTCTGGTGGACCTGCTGAGGTGGACCTTTTTTTCTGGTGGACCTGCTGAGGTGGACCTGCTGAGGTGGACCTTTTTTCTGGTGGACCTTTTTTCTGGCGGACCTGCTGAGGTGGACCTTTTTTCTGGTGGACCTTTTTTCTGGTGGACCTGCTGAGGTGGACCTTTTTTCTGGTGGACCTGCTGAGGTGGACCTTTTTTTCTGGTGGACCTGCTGAGGTGGACCTCCTGAGGTGGACCTTTTTTCTGGTGGACCTTTTTTCTGGTGGACCTGCTGAGGTGGACCTTTTTTCTGGTGGACCTGCTGAGGTGGACCTTTTTTCTGGTGGACCTTTTTTCTGGTGGACCTGCTGAGGTGGACCTTTTTTCTGGTGGACCTTTTTTCTGGTGGACCTGCTCAGGTGGACCTTTTTTCTGGTGGACCTTTTTTCTGGTGGACCTTTTTTCTGGTGGACCTGCTGAGGTGGACCTTTTTTCTGGTGGACCTTTTTTCTGGTGGACCTGCTGAGGTTGACCTTTTTTTTGGTGGACCTGCTGAGGTGGACATTTTTCTGGTGGACATTTTTTCTGGTGGACCTGCTGAGGTGGACCCTTTTTCTGGTGGACCTTTTTTCTGGTGGACCTGCTGAGGTGGACCTTTTTTCTGGTGGACCTTTTTTCTGGTGGACCTGCTGAGGTGGACCTTTTTTCTGGTGGAACTTTTTTCTGGTGGACCTGCTGAGGTGGACCTTTTTTCTGGTGGACCTTTTTTCTGGTGGACCTGCTGAGGTGGACCTTTTTTCTGGTGGACCTTTTTTCTGGTGGACCTGCTGAGGTGGACCTTTGTTCTGGTGGACCTTTGTTCTGGTGGACCTTTTTTCTGGTGGACCTTTTTTTCTGGTGGACCTCTGAGGTGGACCTTTTTCCTGGTGGACCTTTTTTCTGGTGGACCTGCTGAGGTGGACCTGCTGAGGTGGACCTGCTGAGGTGGAGCTTTTTTCTGGTGGACCTTTTTTCTGGTGGACCTGCTGAGGTGGACCTTTTTTCTGGTGGACCTGCTGAGGTGGACCTTTGTTCTGGTGGACCTTTGTTCTGGTGGACCTTTTTTCTGGTGGACCTTTTTTTCTGGTGGACCTGCTGAGGTGGACCTTTTTTCTGGTGGACCTTTTTTCTGGTGGACCTGCTGAGGTGGACCTTTTTTCTGGTGGACCTGCTGAGGTGGACCTGCTGAGGTGGACCTGCTGAGGTGGAGCTTTTTTCTGGTGGAGCTTTTTTCTGGTGGACCTGCTGAGGTGGACCTTTTTTCTGGTGGACCTTTTTTCTGGTGGACCTGCTGAGGTGGACCTTTGTTCTGGTGGACCTTTGTTCTGGTGGACCTTTTTTCTGGTGGACCTTTTTTTCTGGTGGACCTGCTGAGGTGGGCCTTTTTTCGGGTGGACCTTTTTCTGGTGGACCTGCTGAGGTGGAACTTTTTTCTGATGGACTTTTTTCTGGTGGACCTGCTCAGGTGGACCTTTTTTTTCTGGTGGACCTTTTTTTCTGGTGGACCTGCTGAGGTGGACCTTTTTTCTGGTGGACCTTTTTTCTGGTGGACCTTTTTTCTGGTGGACCTGCTGAGGTGGACCTTTTTTCTGGTGGACCTTTTTTCTGGTGCACCTTCTGAGTTGGACCTTTTTCTAGTGGACCTTTTTTCTGGTGGACCTGCTGAGGTGGACCTTTTTTCTGGTGGACCTGCTGAGGTGGACCTTTTTTTCTGGTGGACCTGCTGAGGTGGACCTCCTGAGGTGGACCTTTTTTCTGGTGGAACTTTTTTCTGGTGGACCTGCTGAGGTGGACCTATTTTCTGGTGGACCTGCTGAGGTGGACCTTTTTTCTGGTGGACCTTTTTTCTGGTGGACCTGCTGAGGTGGACCTTTTTTCTGGTGGACCTTTTTTCTGGTGGACCTGCTGAGGTGGACCTTTTTTCTGGTGGACCTTTTTTCTGGTGGACCTTTTTTCTGGTGGACCTGCTGAGGTGGACCTTTTTTCTGGTGGACCTTTTTTCTGGTGGACCTGCTGAGGTTGACCTTTTTTTTGGTGGACCTGCTGAGGTGGACATTTTTCTGGTGGACATTTTTTCTGGTGGACCTGCTGAGGTGGACCCTTTTTCTGGTGGACCTTTTTTCTGGTGGACCTGCTGAGGTGGACCTTTTTTCTGGTGGACCTTTTTTCTGGTGGACCTGCTGAGGTGGACCTTTTTTCTGGTGGACCTTTTTTCTGGTGGACCTGCTGAGGTGGACCTTTTTTCTGGTGGACCTTTTTTTCTGGTGGACCTGCTGAGGTGGACCTTTTTTTCTGGTGGACCTTTTTTCTGGTGGACCTGCTGAGGTGGACCTTTTTTCTGGTGGACCTTTTTTCTGGTGGAACTGCTGAGGTGGACCTTTGTTCTGGTGGACCTTTTTTCTGGTGGACCTCCTGAGGTGGACCTTTGTTCTGGTGGACCTTTTTTTCTGGTGGACCTTTTTTTCTGGTGGACCTCTGTGGTGGACCTTTTTCCTGGTGGACCTTTTTTCTAGTGGACCTTTTTTCTGGTGGACCTGCTGAGGTGGACCTTTTTTCTGGTGGACCTTTTTTCTGGTGGACCTGCTGAGGTGGACCTTTTTTCTGGTGGACCTTTTTTCTGGTGGACCTGCTGAGGTGGACCTTTTTTCTGGTGGACCTTTTTTCTGGTGGACCTGCTGAGGTGGACCTTTCTTCTGGTGGACCTGCTGAGGTGGACCTTTTTTCTGGTGGACCTTTTTTCTGGTGGACCTGCTGAGGTGGACCTTTTTTCTGATGGACCTTTTTTCTGATGGACCTGCTGAGGTGGACCTTTTTTTCTGGTGTACCTTTTTTCTGGTGGACCTGCTGAGGTGGACCTTTTTTTCTGGTGGAACTTTTTTCTGGTGGACCTGCTGAGGTGGACCTTTTTTCTGGTGGACCTTTTTTCTGGTGGACCTGCTGAGGTTGACCTTTTTTTTGGTGGACCTGCTGAGGTGGACCTTTTTTCTGGTGGACCTGCTGAGGTGGACCTGCTGAGGTGGACCTGCTGAGGTGGACCTTTTTTCTGGTGGACCTTTTTTCTGGTGGACCTGCTGAGGTGGACCTTTTTTCTGGTGGACCTGCTGAGGTGGACCTGCTGAGGTGGACCTTTTTTCTGGTAGACCTTTCTTCTGGTGGACCTGCTGAGGTGGACCTTTTTTCTGGTGGACCTGCTGAGGTGGACCTTTTTTTCTGGTGGACCTTTTTTCTGGTGGACCTGCTGAGGTGGACCTTTTTTCTGGTGGACCTTTTTCTGGTGGACCTGCTGAGGTGGAACTTTTTTCTGGTGGACTTTTTTTCTGGTGGACCTGCTCAGGTGGACCTTTTTTCCTGGTGGACCTTTTTTTCTGGTGGACCTGCTGAGGTGGACCTTTTTTCTGGTGGACCTTTTTTCTGGTGGACCTGCTGAGGTGGACCTTTTTTCTGGTGGACCTTTTTTCTGGTGCACCTGCTGAGTTGGAACTTTTTCTAGTGGACCTTTTTTCTGGTGGACCTGCTGAGGTGGACCTTTTTTCTGGTGGACCTGCTGAGGTGGACCTTTTTTTCTGGTGGACCTGCTGAGGTGGACCTCCTGAGGTGGACCTTTTTTTTGGTGGACATTTTTTCTGGTGGACCTGCTGAGGTGGACCTTTTTTCTGGTGGACCTTTTTTCTGGTGGACCTGCTGAGGTGGACCTTTTTTCTGGTGGACCTTTTTTCTGGTGGACCTGCTCAGGTGGACCTTTTTTCTGGTGGACCTTTTTTCTGGTGGACCTTTTTTCTGGTGGACCTGCTGAGGTGGACCTTTTTTCTGGTGGACCTTTTTTCTGGTGGACCTGCTGAGGTTGACCTTTTTTCTGGTGGACCTGCTGAGGTGGACATTTTTCTGGTGGACATTTTTTCTGGTGGACCTGCTGAGGTGGACCCTTTTTCTGGTGGACCTTTTTTCTGGTGGACCTGCTGAGGTGGACCTTTTTTCTGGTGGACCTTTTTTCTGGTGGACCTGCTGAGGTGGACCTTTTTTCTGGTGGACCTTTTTTCTGGTGGACCTGCTGAGGTGGACCTTTTTTCTGGTGGAACTTTTTTCTGGTGGACCTGCTGAGGTGGACCTTTTTTCTGGTGGACCTTTTTTCTGGTGGACCTGCTGAGGTGGACCTTTTTTCTGGTGGACCTGCTGAGGTGGACCTTTCTTTCTGGTGGACCTCTGAGGTGGACCTTTTTTCTGGTGGACCTTTTTTCTGGTGGACCTGCTGAGGTGGACCTTTCTTCTGGTGGACCTGCTGAGGTGGACTTTTTTCTGGTGGACCTTTTTTCTGGTGGACCTGCTGAGGTGGACCTTTTTTCTGATGGACCTTTTTTCTGGTGGACCTGCTGAGGTGGACCTTTTTTTCTGGTGGACCTTTTTTCTGGTGGACCTGCTGAGGTGGACCTTTTTTTCTGGTGGACCTTTTTTCTGGTGGACCTGCTGAGGTGGACCTTTCTTTCTGGTGGACCTCTGAGGTGGACCTTTTTTCTGGTGGACCTTTTTTCTGGTGGACCTGCTCAGGTGGACCTTTTTTCTGGTGGACCTTTTTTCTGGTGGACCTGCTGAGGTGGACCTTTCTTCTGGTGGACCTGCTGAGGTGGACCTTTTTTCTGGTGGACCTTTTTTCTGGTGGACCTGCTGAGGTGGACCTTTTTTCTGATGGACCTTTTTTCTGGTGGACCTGCTGAGGTGGACCTTTTTTTCTGGTGGACCTTTTTTCTGGTGGACCTGCTGAGGTGGACCTTTTTTTCTGGTGGACCTTTTTTCTGGTGGACCTGCTGAGGTGGACCTTTTTTCTGGTGGAACTTTTTTCTGGTGGACCTGCTGAGGTGGACCTTTTTTCTGGTGGACCTTTTTTCTGGTGGACCTGCTGAGGTTGACCTTTTTTTTGGTGGACCTGCTGAGGTGGACCTTTTTTCTGGTGGACCTTTTTTCTGGTGGACCTCCTGAGGTGGACCTTTGTTCTGGTGGACCTTTTTTTCTGGTGGACCTCCTGAGGTGGACCTTTTTTTCTGGTGGACCTTCTGAGGTGAACCTGCTGAGGTGGACCTTTTTTCTGGTGGACCTTTTTTCTGGTGGACCTGCTGAGGCGGACTTTTTCTGGTGGACCTTTTTTCTGGTGGACCTGCTGAGGTGGACCTTTTTTCTGGTGGACCTGCTGAGGTGGACCTTGTTTCTGGTAGACCTTTTTTCTGGTAGACCTGCTGAGGTGGACCTTTTTTCTGGTGGACCTGCTGAGGTGGACCTTTTTTTCTGGTGGACCTTTTTTCTGGTGGACCTGCTGAGGTGGACCTTTTTTCGGGTGGACCTTTTTCTGGTGGACCTGCTGAGGTGGAACTTTTTTCTGATGGACTTTTTTCTGGTGGACCTGCTCAGGTGGACCTTTTTTTCTGGTGGACCTTTTTTTCTGGTGGACCTGCTGAGGTGGACCTTTTTTCTGGTGGACCTTTTTTCTGGTTGACCTTTTTTCTGGTGGACCTGCTGAGGTGGACCTTTTTTCTGGTGGACCTTTTTTCTGGTGCACCTGCTGAGTTGGACCTTTTTCTAGTGGACCTTTTTTCTGGTGGACCTGCTGAGGTGGACCTTTTTTCTGGTGGACCTGCTGAGGTGGACCTTTTTTTCTGGTGGACCTGCTGAGGTGGACCTCCTGAGGTGGACCTTTTTTCTGGTGGAACTTTTTTCTGGTGGACCTGCTGAGGTGGACCTTTTTTCTGGTGGACCTGCTGAGGTGGACCTTTTTTCTGGTGGACCTTTTTTCTGGTGGACCTGCTGAGGTGGACCTTTTTTCTGGTGGACCTTTTTTCTGGTGGACCTGCTGAGGTGGACCTTTTTTCTGGTGGACCTTTTTTCTGGTGGACCTTTTTTCTGGTGGACCTGCTGAGGTGGACCTTTTTTCTGGTGGACCTTTTTTCTGGTGGACCTGCTGAGGTTGACCTTTTTTTTGGTGGACCTGCTGAGGTGGACATTTTTCTGGTGGACATTTTTTCTGGTGGACCTGCTGAGGTGGACCCTTTTTCTGGTGGACCTTTTTTCTGGTGGACCTGCTGAGGTGGACCTTTTTTCTGGTGGACCTTTTTTCTGGTGGACCTGCTGAGGTGGACCTTTTTTCTGGTGGACCTTTTTTCTGGTGGACCTGCTGAGGTGGACCTTTTTTCTGGTGGACCTTTTTTCTGGTGGACCTGCTGAGGTGGACCTTTTTTTCTGGTGGACCTTTTTTCTGGTGGACCTGCTGAGGTGGACCTTTTTTCTGGTGGACCTTTTTTCTGGTGGACCTGCTGAGGTGGACCTTTGTTCTGGTGGACCTTTTTTCTGGTGGACCTCCTGAGGTGGACCTTTGTTCTGGTGGACCTTTTTTTCTGGTGGACCTTTTTTTCTGGTGGACCTCTGTGGTGGACCTTTTTCCTGGTGGACCTTTTTTCTAGTGGACCTTTTTTCTGGTGGACCTGCTGAGGTGGACCTTTTTTCTGGTGGACTTTTTTTTCTGGTGGACCTGCTGAGGTGGACCTTTTTTCTGGTGGACCTTTTTTCTGGTGGACCTGCTGAGGTGGACCTTTTTTCTGGTGGACCTTTTTTCTGGTGGACCTGCTGAGGTGGACCTTTCTTCTGGTGGACCTGCTGAGGTGGACCTTTTTTCTGGTGGACCTTTTTTCTGGTGGACCTGCTGAGGTGGACCTTTTTTCTGATGGACCTTTTTTCTGGTGGACCTGCTGAGGTGGACCTTTTTTTCTGGTGTACCTTTTTTCTGGTGGACCTGCTGAGGTGGACCTTTTTTTCTGGTGGACCTTTTTTCTGGTGGACCTGCTGAGGTGGACCTTTTTTCTGGTGGACCTTTTTTCTGGTGGACCTGCTGAGGTTGACGTTTTTTTTGGTGGACCTGCTGAGGTGGACCTTTTTTCTGGTGGACCTTTTTCCTGGTGGACCTGCTTAGGTCGACCTTTTTTCTGGTGGACATTTTTTCTGGTAGACCTGCTGAGGTGGACCTTTTTCTGGTGGACCTTTTTTCTGGTGGACCTGCTGAGGTGGACCTTTTTTCTGGTGGACATTTTTTCTGGTGGACCTTTTTTCTGGTGGACCTGCTGAGGTGGACCTTTGTTCTGGTGGACCTTTTTTCTGGTGGACCTCCTGAGGTGGACCTTTGTTCTGGTGGACCTTTTTTCTGGTGGACCTCCTGAGGTGGACCTTTTTTTCTGGTGGACCTGCTGAGGTGAACCTGCTGAGGTGGAGCTTTTTTCTGGTGGACCTTTTTTCTGGTGGACCTGCTGAGGCGGACCTTTTTTCTGGTGGACCTTTTTTCTGGTGGACCTGCTGAGGTGGACCTTTTTTCTGGTGGACCTGCTGAGGTGGACCTGCTGAGGTGGACCTTTTTTCTGGTAGACCTTTTTTCTGGTGGACCTGCTGAGGTGGACCTTTTTTCTGGTGGACCTGCTGAGGTGGACCTTTTTTTTTTTTGGACCTTTTTTCTGGTGGACTTTTTTTCTGGTGGACCTGCTCAGGTGGACCTTTTTTTCTGGTGGACCTTTTTTTCTGGTGGACCTGCTGAGGTGGACCTTTTTTTCTGGTGGACCTTTTTTCTGGTGGACCTGCTGAGGTGGACCTTTTTTCTGGTGGAACTTTTTTCTGGTGGACCTGCTGAGGTGGACCTTTTTTCTGGTGGACCTTTTTTCTGGTGGACCTGCTGAGGTTGACCTTTTTTTTGGTGGACCTGCTGAGGTGGACCTTTTTTCGGGTGGACCTTTTTTCTGGTGGACCTCCTGAGGTGGACCTTTGTTCTGGTGGACCTTTTTTTCTGGTGGACCTCCTGAGGTGGACCTTTTTTTCTGGTGGACCTGCTGAGGTGAACCTGCTGAGGTGGACCTTTTTTCTGGTGGACCTTTTTTCTGGTGGACCTGCTGAGGCGGACCTTTTTTCTGGTGGACCTTTTTTCTGGTGGACCTGCTGAGGTGGACCTTTTTTCTGGTGGACCTGCTGAGGTGGACCTTGTTTCTGGTAGACCTTTTTTCTGGTGGACCTGCTGAGGTGGACCTTTTTTCTGGTGGACCTGCTGAGGTGGACCTTTTTTTCTGGTGGACCTTTTTTCTGGTGGACCTGCTGAGGTGGACCTTTTTTCGGGTGGACCTTTTTCTGGTGGACCTGCTGAGGTGGAACTTTTTTCTTATGGACTTTTTTCTGGTGGACCTGCTCAGGTGGACCTTTTTTTCTGGTGGACCTTTTTTTCTGGTGGACCTGCTGAGGTGGACCTTTTTTCTGGTGGACCTTTTTTCTGGTGGACCTTTTTTCTGGTGGACCTGCTGAGTTGGACCTTTTTCTAGTGGACCTTTTTTCTGGTGGACCTGCTGAGGTGGACCTTTTTTCTGGTGGACCTGCTGAGGTGGACCTTTTTTTCTGGTGGACCTGCTGAGGTGGACCTCCTGAGGTGGACCTTTTTTCTGGTGGAACTTTTTTCTGGTGGACCTGCTGAGGTGGACCTTTTTTCTGGTGGACCTGCTGAGGTGGACCTTTTTTCTGGTGGACCTTTTTTCTGGTGGACCTGCTGAGGTGGACCTTTTTTCTGGTGGACCTTTTTTCTGGTGGACCTTTTTTCTGGTGGACCTGCTGAGGTGGACCTTTTTTCTGGTGGACCTTTTTTCTGGTGGACCTGCTGAGGTTGACCTTTTTTTTGGTGGACCTGCTGAGGTGGACATTTTTCTGGTGGACATTTTTTCTGGTGGACCTGCTGAGGTGGACCCTTTTTCTGGTGGACCTTTTTTCTGGTGGACCTGCTGAGGTGGACCTTTTTTCTGGTGGACCTTTTTTCTGGTGGACCTGCTGAGGTGGACCTTTTTTCTGGTGGACCTTTTTTCTGGTGGACCTGCTGAGGTGGACCTTTTTTCTGGTGGACCTTTTTTTCTGGTGGACCTGCTGAGGTGGACCTTTTTTTCTGGTGGACCTTTTTTCTGGTGGACCTGCTGAGGTGGACCTTTTTTCTGGTGGACCTTTTTTCTGGTGGACCTGCTGAGGTGGACCTTTGTTCTGGTGGACCTTTTTTCTGGTGGACCTCCTGAGGTGGACCTTTGTTCTGGTGGACCTTTTTTTCTGGTGGACCTTTTTTTCTGGTGGACCTCTGTGGTGGACCTTTTTCCTGGTGGACCTTTTTTCTAGTGGACCTTTTTTCTGGTGGACCTGCTGAGGTGGACCTTTTTTCTGGTGGACCTTTTTTCTGGTGGACCTGCTGAGGTGGACCTTTTTTCTGGTGGACCTTTTTTCTGGTGGACCTGCTGAGGTGGACCTTTTTTCTGGTGGACCTTTTTTCTGGTGGACCTGCTGAGGTGGACCTTTCTTCTGGTGGACCTGCTGAGGTGGACCTTTTTTCTGGTGGACCTTTTTTCTGGTGGACCTGCTGAGGTGGACCTTTTTTCTGATGGACCTTTTTTCTGGTGGACCTGCTGAGGTGGACCTTTTTTTCTGGTGTACCTTTTTTCTGGTGGACCTGCTGAGGTGGACCTTTTTTTCTGGTGGACCTTTTTTCTGGTGGACCTGCTGAGGTGGACCTTTTTTCTGGTGGACCTTTTTTCTGGTGGACCTGCTGAGGTTGACCTTTTTTTTGGTGGACCTGCTGAGGTGGACCTTTTTTCTGGTGGACCTGCTGAGGTGGACCTGCTGAGGTGGACCTGCTGAGGTGGACCTTTTTTCTGGTGGACCTTTTTTCTGGTGGACCTGCTGAGGTGGACCTTTTTTCTGGTGGACCTGCTGAGGTGGACCTGCTGAGGTGGACCTTTTTTCTGGTAGACCTTTTTTCTGGTGGACCTGCTGAGGTGGACCTTTTTTCTGGTGGACCTGCTGAGGTGGACCTTTTTTTCTGGTGGACCTTTTTTCTGGTGGACCTGCTGAGGTGGACCTTTTTTCTGGTGGACCTTTTTCTGGTGGACCTGCTGAGGTGGAACTTTTTTCTGGTGGACTTTTTTTCTGGTGGACCTGCTCAGGTGGACCTTTTTTTCTGGTGGACCTTTTTTTCTGGTGGACCTGCTGAGGTGGACCTTTTTTCTGGTGGACCTTTTTTCTGGTGGACCTGCTGAGGTGGACCTTTTTTCTGGTGGACCTTTTTTCTGGTGCACCTGCTGAGTTGGAACTTTTTCTAGTGGACCTTTTTTCTGGTGGACCTGCTGAGGTGGACCTTTTTTTCTGGTGGACCTGCTGAGGTGGACCTCCTGAGGTGGACCTTTTTTCTGGTGGACCTGCTGAGGTGGACCTTTTTTCTGGTGGACCTTTTTTCTGGTGGACCTGCTCAGGTGGACCTTTTTTCTGGTGGACCTTTTTTCTGGTGGACCTGCTGAGGTGGACCTTTTTTCTGGTGGACCTTTTTTCTGGTGGACCTTTTTTCTGGTGGACCTGCTGAGGTGGACCTTTTTTCTGGTGGACCTTTTTTCTGGTGGACCTGCTGAGGTTGACCTTTTTTTTGGTGGACCTGCTGAGGTGGACATTTTTCTGGTGGACATTTTTTCTGGTGGACCTGCTGAGGTGGACCCTTTTTCTGGTGGACCTTTTTTCTGGTGGACCTGCTGAGGTGGACCTTTTTTCTGGTGGACCTTTTTTCTGGTGGACCTGCTGAGGTGGACCTTTTTTCTGGTGGACCTTTTTTCTGGTGGACCTGCTGAGGTGGACCTTTTTTCTGGTGGACCTTTTTTTCTGGTGGACCTGCTGAGGTGGACCTTTTTTTCTGGTGGACCTTTTTTCTGGTGGACCTGCTGAGGTGGACCTTTTTTCTGGTGGACCTTTTTTCTGGTGGACCTGCTGAGGTGGACCTTTGTTCTGGTGGACCTTTTTTCTGGTGGACCTCCTGAGGTGGACCTTTGTTCTGGTGGACCTTTTTTTCTGGTGGACCTTTTTTTCTGGTGGACCTCTGTGGTGGACCTTTTTCCTGGTGGACCTTTTTTCTAGTGGACCTTTTTTCTGGTGGACCTGCTGAGGTGGACCTTTTTTCTGGTGGACCTTTTTTCTGGTGGACCTGCTGAGGTGGACCTTTTTTCTGGTGGACCTTTTTTCTGGTGGACCTGCTGAGGTGGACCTTTTTTCTGGTGGACCTTTTTTCTGGTGGACCTGCTGAGGTGGACCTTTCTTCTGGTGGACCTGCTGAGGTGGACCTTTTTTCTGGTGGACCTTTTTTCTGGTGGACCTGCTGAGGTGGACCTTTTTTCTGATGGACCTTTTTTCTGGTGGACCTGCTGAGGTGGACCTTTTTTTCTGGTGTACCTTTTTTCTGGTGGACCTGCTGAGGTGGACCTTTTTTTCTGGTGGACCTTTTTTCTGGTGGACCTGCTGAGGTGGACCTTTTTTCTGGTGGACCTTTTTTCTGGTGGACCTGCTGAGGTTGACCTTTTTTTTTGGTGGACCTGCTGAGGTGGACCTTTTTTCTGGTGGACCTGCTGAGGTGGACCTGCTGAGGTGGACCTGCTGAGGTGGACCTTTTTTCTGGTGGACCTTTTTTCTGGTGGACCTGCTGAGGTGGACCTTTTTTCTGGTGGACCTGCTGAGGTGGACCTGCTGAGGTGGACCTTTTTTCTGGTAGACCTTTTTTCTGGTGGACCTGCTGAGGTGGACCTTTTTTCTGGTGGACCTGCTGAGGTGGACCTTTTTTTCTGGTGGACCTTTTTTCTGGTGGACCTGCTGAGGTGGACCTTTTTTCTGGTGGACCTTTTTCTGGTGGACCTGCTGAGGTGGAACTTTTTTCTGGTGGACTTTTTTTCTGGTGGACCTGCTCAGGTGGACCTTTTTTTCTGGTGGACCTTTTTTTCTGGTGGACCTGCTGAGGTGGACCTTTTTTCTGGTGGACCTTTTTTCTGGTGGACCTGCTGAGGTGGACCTTTTTTCTGGTGGACCTTTTTTCTGGTGCACCTGTTGAGTTGGAACTTTTTCTAGTGGACCTTTTTTCTGGTGGACCTGCTGAGGTGGACCTTTTTTCTGGTGGACCTGCTGAGGTGGACCTTTTTTTCTGGTGGACCTGCTGAGGTGGACCTCCTGAGGTGGACCTTTTTTCTGGTGGACATTTTTTCTGGTGGACCTGCTGAGGTGGACCTTTTTTCTGGTGGACCTTTTTTCTGGTGGACCTGCTGAGGTGGACCTTTTTTCTGGTGGACCTTTTTTCTGGTGGACCTGCTCAGGTGGACCTTTTTTCTGGTGGACCTTTTTTCTGGTGGACCTTTTTTCTGGTGGACCTTCTCAGGTGGACCTTTTTTCTGGTGGACCTTTTTTCTGGTGGACCTTTTTTCTGGTGGACCTGCTGAGGTGGACCTTTTTTCTGGTGGACCTTTTTTCTGGTGGACCTGCTGAGGTTGACCTTTTTTCTGGTGGACCTGCTGAGGTGGACATTTTTCTGGTGGACATTTTTTCTGGTGGACCTGCTGAGGTGGACCCTTTTTCTGGTGGACCTTTTTTTCTGGTGGACCTGCTGAGGTGGACCTTTTTTCTGGTGGACCTTTTTTCTGGTGGACCTGCTGAGGTGGACCTTTTTTCTGGTGGACCTGCTGAGGTGGACCTTTCTTTCTGGTGGACCTCTGAGGTGGACCTTTTTTCTGGTGGACCTTTTTTCTGGTGGACCTGCTGAGGTGGACCTTTTTTTCTGGTGGACCTTTTTTCTGGTGGACCTGCTGAGGTGGACCTTTCTTCTGGTGGACCTGCTGAGGTGGACCTTTTTTCTGGTGGACCTTTTTTCTGGTGGACCTGCTGAGGTGGACCTTTTTTCTGATGGACCTTTTTTCTGGTGGACCTGCTGAGGTGGACCTTTTTTTCTGGTGGACCTTTTTTCTGGTGGACCTGCTGAGGTGGACCTTTTTTTCTGGTGGACCTTTTTTCTGGTGGACCTGCTGAGGTGGACCTTTCTTTCTGGTGGACCTCTGAGGTGGACCTTTTTTCTGGTGGACCTTTTTTCTGGTGGACCTGCTCAGGTGGACCTTTTTTCTGGTGGACCTTTTTTCTGGTGGACCTGCTGAGGTGGACCTTTCTTCTGGTGGACCTGCTGAGGTGGACCTTTTTTCTGGTGGACCTTTTTTCTGGTGGACCTGCTGAGGTGGACCTTTTTTCTGATGGACCTTTTTTCTGGTGGACCTGCTGAGGTGGACCTTTTTTTCTGGTGGACCTTTTTTCTGGTGGACCTGCTGAGGTGGACCTTTTTTTCTGGTGGACCTTTTTTCTGGTGGACCTGCTGAGGTGGACCTTTTTTCTGGTGGACCTTTTTTCTGGTGGACCTGCTGAGGTGGACCTTTTTTCTGGTGGACCTTTTTTCTGGTGGACCTGCTGAGGTGGACCTTTTTTCTGGTGGACCTTTTTCTGGTGGACCTGCTGAGGTGGAACTTTTTTCTGGTGGACTTTTTTTCTGGTGGACCTGCTCAGGTGGACCTTTTTTTCTGGTGGACCTTTTTTTCTGGTGGACCTGCTGAGGTGGACCTTTTTTCTGGTGGACCTTTTTTCTGGTGGACCTGCTGAGGTGGACCTTTTTTCTGGTGGACCTTTTTTCTGGTGCACCTGCTGAGTTGGAACTTTTTCTAGTGGACCTTTTTTCTGGTGGACCTGCTGAGGTGGACCTTTTTTCTGGTGGACCTGCTGAGGTGGACCTTTTTTTCTGGTGGACCTGCTGAGGTGGACCTCCTGAGGTGGACCTTTTTTCTGGTGGACATTTTTTCTGGTGGACCTGCTGAGGTGGACCTTTTTTCTGGTGGACCTTTTTTCTGGTGGACCTGCTGAGGTGGACCTTTTTTCTGGTGGACCTTTTTTCTGGTGGACCTGCTCAGGTGGACCTTTTTTCTGGTGGACCTTTTTTCTGGTGGACCTTTTTTCTGGTGGACCTGCTGAGGTGGACCTTTTTTCTGGTGGACCTTTTTTCTGGTGGACCTGCTGAGGTTGACCTTTTTTCTGGTGGACCTGCTGAGGTGGACATTTTTCTGGTGGACATTTTTTCTGGTGGACCTGCTGAGGTGGACCCTTTTTCTGGTGGACCTTTTTTCTGGTGGACCTGCTGAGGTGGACCTTTTTTCTGGTGGACCTTTTTTCTGGTGGACCTGCTGAGGTGGACCTTTTTTCTGGTGGACCTTTTTTCTGGTGGACCTGCTGAGGTGGACCTTTTTTCTGGTGGAACTTTTTTCTGGTGGACCTGCTGAGGTGGACCTTTTTTCTGGTGGACCTTTTTTCTGGTGGACCTGCTGAGGTGGACCTTTTTTCTGGTGGACCTGCTGAGGTGGACCTTTCTTTCTGGTGGACCTCTGAGGTGGACCTTTTTTCTGGTGGACCTTTTTTCTGGTGGACCTGCTGAGGTGGACCTTTTTTTCTGGTGGACCTTTTTTCTGGTGGACCTGCTGAGGTGGACCTTTCTTCTGGTGGACCTGCTGAGGTGGACCTTTTTTCTGGTGGACCTTTTTTCTGGTGGACCTGCTGAGGTGGACCTTTTTTCGGATGGACCTTTTTTCTGGTGGACCTGCTGAGGTGGACCTTTTTTTCTGGTGGACCTTTTTTCTGGTGGACCTGCTGAGGTGGACCTTTTTTTCTGGTGGACCTTTTTTCTGGTGGACCTGCTGAGGTGGACCTTTCTTTCTGGTGGACCTCTGAGGTGGACCTTTTTTCTGGTGGACCTTTTTTTCTGGTGGACCTGCTCAGGTGGACCTTTTTTCTGGTGGACCTTTTTTCTGGTGGACCTGCTGAGGTGGACCTTTCTTCTGGTGGACCTGCTGAGGTGGACCTTTTTTCTGGTGGACCTTTTTTCTGGTGGACCTGCTGAGGTGGACCTTTTTTCTGATGGACCTTTTTTCTGGTGGACCTGCTGAGGTGGACCTTTTTTTCTGGTGGACCTTTTTTCTGGTGGACCTGCTGAGGTGGACCTTTTTTTCTGGTGGACCTTTTTTCTCGTGGACCTGCTGAGGTGGACCTTTTTTCTGGTGGACCTTTTTTCTGTTGGACCTGCTGAGGTGGACCTTTTTTCTGGTGGACCTTTTTTCTGGTGGACCTCCTGAGGTGGACCTTTGTTCTGGTGGACCTTTTTTTCTGGTGGACCTCCTGAGGTGGACCTTTTTTTCTGGTGGACCTGCTGAGGTGAACCTGCTGAGGTGGACCTTTTTTCTGGTGGACCTTTTTTCTGGTGGACCTGCTGAGGCGGACCTTTTTTCTGGTGGACCTTTTTTCTGGTGGACCTGCTGAGGTGGACCTTTTTTCTGGTGGACCTGCTGAGGTGGACCTTGTTTCTGGTACACCTTTTTTCTGGTGGACCTGCTGAGGTGGACCTTTTTTCTGGTGGACCTGCTGAGGTGGACCTTTTTTTCTGGTGGACCTTTTTTCTGGTGGACCTGCTGAGGTGGACCTTTTTTCGGGTGGACCTTTTTCTGGTGGACCTGCTGAGGTGGAACTTTTTTCTGATGGACTTTTTTCTGGTGGACCTGCTCAGGTGGACCTTTTTTTTCTGGTAAACCTTTTTTTCTGGTGGACCTGCTGAGGTGGACCTTTTTTCTGGTGGACCTTTTTTCTGGTGGACCTTTTTTCTGGTGGACCTGCTGAGGTGGACCTTTTTTCTGGTGGACCTTTTTTCTGGTGCACCTGCTGAGTTGGACCTTTTTTTTGGTGGACCTGCTGAGGTGGACCTTTTTTCTGGTGGACCTTTTTTCTGGTGGACCTCCTGAGGTGGACCTTTGTTCTGGTGGACCTTTTTTTCTGGTGGACCTCCTGAGGTGGACCTTTTTTTCTGGTGGACCTGCTGAGGTGAACCTGCTGAGGTGGACCTTTTTTCTGGTGGACCTTTTTTCTGGTGGACCTGCTGAGGCGGACCTTTTTTCTGGTGGACCTTTTTTCTGGTGGACCTGCTGAGGTGGACCTTTTTTCTGGTGGACCTGCTGAGGTGGACCTTGTTTCTGGTAGACCTTTTTTCTGGTGGACCTGCTGAGGTGGACCTTTTTTCTGGTGGACCTGCTGAGGTGGACCTTTTTTTCTGGTGGACCTTTTTTCTGGTGGACCTGCTGAGGTGGACCTTTTTTCGGGTGGACCTTTTTCTGGTGGACCTGCTGAGGTGGAACTTTTTTCTGATGGACTTTTTTCTGGTGGACCTGCTCAGGTGGACCTTTTTTTCTGGTGGACCTTTTTTTCTGGTGGACCTGCTGAGGTGGACCTTTTTTCTGGTGGACCTTTTTTCTGGTGGACCTTTTTTCTGGTGGACCTGCTGAGGTGGACCTTTTTTCTGGTGGACCTTTTTTCTGGTGGACCTTTTTTCTGGTGGACCTGCTGAGGTGGACCTTTTTTCTGGTGGACCTGCTGAGGTGGACCTTTTTTTCTGGTGGACCTGCTGAGGTGGACCTCCTGAGGTGGACCTTTTTTCTGGTGGAACTTTTTTCTGGTGGACCTGCTGAGGTGGACCTTTTTTCTGGTGGACCTGCTGAGGTGGACCTTTTTTCTGGTGGACCTTTTTTCTGGTGGACCTGCTGAGGTGGACCTTTTTTCTGGTGGACCTTTTTTCTGGTGGACCTGCTGAGGTGGACCTTTTTTCTGGTGGACCTTTTTTCTGGTGGACCTTTTTTCTGGTGGACCTGCTGAGGTGGACCTTTTTTCTGGTGGACCTTTTTTCTGGTGGACCTGCTGAGGTTGACCTTTTTTTTGGTGGACCTGCTGAGGTGGACATTTTTCTGGTGGACATTTTTTCTGGTGGACCTGCTGAGGTGGACCCTTTTTCTGGTGGACCTTTTTTCTGGTGGACTTGCTGAGGTGGACCTTTTTTCTGGTGGACCTTTTTTCTGGTGGACCTGCTGAGGTGGACCTTTTTTCTGGTGGACCTTTTTTCTGGTGGACCTGCTGAGGTGGACCTTTTTTCTGGTGGACCTTTTTTCTGGTGGACCTGCTGAGGTGGACCTTTTTTTCTGGTGGACCTTTTTTCTGGTGGACCTGCTGAGGTGGACCTTTTTTCTGGTGGACCTTTTTTCTGGTGGACCTGCTGAGGTGGACCTTTGTTCTGGTGGACCTTTTTTCTGGTGGACCTCCTGAGGTGGACCTTTGTTCTGGTGGACTTTTTTTCTGGTGGACCTTTTTTTCTGGTGGACCTCTGTGGTGGACCTTTTTCCTGGTGGACCTTTTTTCTAGTGGACCTTTTTTCTGGTGGACCTGCTGAGGTGGACCTTTTTTCTGGTGGACCTTTTTTCTGGTGGACCTGCTGAGGTGGACCTTTTTTCTGGTGGACCTTTTTTCTGGTGGACCTGCTGAGGTGGACCTTTTTTCTGGTGGACCTTTTTTCTGGTGGACCTGCTGAGGTGGACCTTTCTTCTGGTGGACCTGCTGAGGTGGACCTTTTTTCTGGTGGACCTTTTTTCTGGTGGACCTGCTGAGGTGGACCTTTTTTCTGATGGACCTTTTTTCTGGTGGACCTGCTGAGGTGGACCTTTTTTTCTGGTGTACCTTTTTTCTGGTGGACCTGCTGAGGTGGACCTTTTTTTCTGGTGGACCTTTTTTTCTGGTGGACCTGCTGAGGTGGACCTTTTTTCTGGTGGACCTTTTTTCTGGTGGACCTGCTGAGGTTGACCTTTTTTTTGGTGGACCTGCTGAGGTGGACCTTTTTTCTGGTGGACCTTTTTCCTGGTGGACCTGCTTAGGTCGACCTTTTTTCTGGTGGACATTTTTTCTGGTAGACCTGCTGAGGTGGACCTTTTTCTGGTGGACCTTTTTTCTGGTGGACCTGCTGAGGTGGACCTTTTTTCTGGTGGACCTGCTGAGGTGGACCTTTTTTCTGGTGGACATTTTTTCTGGTGGACCTTTTTTCTGGTGGACCTGCTGAGGTGGACCTTTGTTCTGGTGGACCTTTTTTCTGGTGGACCTCCTGAGGTGGACCTTTGTTCTGGTGGACCTTTTTTCTGGTGGACCTCCTGAGGTGGACCTTTTTTTCTGGTGGACCTGCTGAGGTGAACCTGCTGAGGTGGAGCTTTTTTCTGGTGGACCTTTTTTCTGGTGGACCAGCTGAGGCGGACCTTTTTTCTGGTGGACCTTTTTTCTGGTGGACCTGCTGAGGTGGACCTTTTTTTCTGGTGGACCTGCTGAGGTGGACCTGCTGAGGTGGACCTTTTTTCTGGTGGACCTGCTGAGGTGGACCTTTTTTTCTGGTGGACCTTTTTTCTGGTGGACTTTTTTTCTGGTGGACCTGCTCAGGTGGACCTTTTTTTCTGGTGGACCTTTTTTTCTGGTGGACCTGCTGAGGTGGACCTTTTTTCTGGTGGACCTTTTTTCTGGTGGACCTTTTTTCTGGTGGACCTGCTGAGGTGGACCTTTTTTCTGGTGGACCTTTTTTCTGGTGCACCTGCTGAGTTGGAACTTTTTCTAGTGGACCTTTTTTCTGGTGGACCTGCTGAGGTGGACCTTTTTTCTGGTGGACCTGCTGAGGTGGACCTTTTTTTCTGGTGGACCTGCTGAGGTGGACCTCCTGAGGTGGACCTTTTTTCTGGTGGACATTTTTTCTGGTGGACCTGCTGAGGTGGACCTTTTTTCTGATGGACCTTTTTTCTGGTGGACCTGCTGAGGTGGACCTTTTTTTCTGGTGGAGCTTTTTTCTGGTGGACCTGCTGAGGTGGACCTTTTTTTCTGGTGGACCTTTTTTCTGGTGGACCTGCTGAGGTGGACCTTTTTTCTGGTGGAACTTTTTTCTGGTGGACCTGCTGAGGTGGACCTTTTTTCTGGTGGACCTTTTTTCTGGTGGACCTGCTGAGGTTGACCTTTTTTTTGGTGGACCTGCTGAGGTCGACCTTTTTTCGGGTGGACCTTTTTTCTGGTGGACCTCCTGAGGTGGACCTTTGTTCTGGTGGACCTTTTTTTCTGGTGGACCTCCTGAGGTGGACCTTTTTTTCTGGTGGACCTGCTGAGGTGAACCTGCTGAGGTGGACCTTTTTTCTGGTGGACCTTTTTTCTGGTGGACCTGCTGAGGCGGACCTTTTTTCTGGTGGACCTTTTTTCTGGTGGACCTGCTGAGGTGGACCTTTTTTCTGGTGGACCTGCTGAGGTGGACCTTGTTTCTGGTAGACCTTTTTTCTGGTGGACCTGCTGAGGTGGACCTTTTTTTTGGTGGACCTGCTGAGGTGGACCTTTTTTTCTGGTGGACCTTTTTTCTGGTGGACCTGCTGAGGTGGACCTTTTTTCGGGTGGACCTTTTTCTGGTGGACCTGCTGAGGTGGAACTTTTTTCTGATGGACTTTTTTCTGGTGGACCTGCTCAGGTGGACCTTTTTTTCTGGTGGACCTTTTTTTCTGGTGGACCTGCTGAGGTGGACCTTTTTTCTGGTGGACCTTTTTTCTGGTGGACCTTTTTTCTGGTGGACCTGCTGAGGTGGACCTTTTTTCTGGTGGACCTTTTTTCTGGTGCACCTGCTGAGTTGGACCTTTTTCTAGTGGACCTTTTTTCTGGTGGACCTGCTGAGGTGGACCTTTTTTCTGGTGGACCTGCTGAGGTGGACCTTTTTTTCTGGTGGACCTGCTGAGGTGGACCTCCTGAGGTGGACCTTTTTTCTGGTGGAACTTTTTTATGGTGGACCTGCTGAGGTGGACCTTTTTTCTGGTGGACCTGCTGAGGTGGACCTTTTTTCTGGTGGACCTTTTTTCTGGTGGACCTGCTGAGGTGGACCTTTTTTCTGGTGGACCTTTTTTCTGCTGGACCTGCTGAGGTGGACCTTTTTTCTGGTGGACCTTTTTTCTGGTGGACCTTTTTTCTGGTGGACCTGCTGAGGTGGACCTTTTTTCTGGTGGACCTTTTTTCTGGTGGACCTGCTGAGGTTGACCTTTTTTTTGGTGGACCTGCTGAGGTGGACATTTTTCTGGTGGACATTTTTTCTGGTGGACCTGCTGAGGTGTACCCTTTTTCTGGTGGACCTTTTTTCTGGTGGACCTGCTGAGGTGGACCTTTTTTCTGGTGGACCTTTTTTCTGGTGGACCTGCTGAGGTGGACCTTTTTTCTGGTGGACCTTTTTTCTGGTGGACCTGCTGAGGTGGACCTTTTTTCTGGTGGACCTTTTTTTCTGGTGGACCTGCTGAGGTGGACCTTTTTTTCTGGTGGACCTTTTTTCTGGTGGACCTGCTGAGGTGGACCTTTTTTCTGGTGGACCTTTTTTCTGGTGGACCTGCTGAGGTGGACCTTTTTTCTGGAGGACCTGCTGAGGTGGACCTGCTGAGGTGGACCTTTTTTCTGGTAGACCTTTTTTCTGGTGGACCTGCTGAGGTGGACCTTTTTTCTGGTGGACCTGCTGAGGTGGACCTTTTTTTCTGGTGGACCTTTTTTCTGGTGGACTTTTTTTCTGGTGGACCTGCTCAGGTGGACCTTTTTTTCTGGTGGACCTTTTTTTCTGGTGGACCTGCTGAGGTGGACCTTTTTTCTGGTGGACCTTTTTTCTGGTGGACCTTTTTTCTGGTGGACCTGCTGAGGTGGACCTTTTTTCTGGTGGACCTTTTTTCTGGTGCACCTGCTGAGTTGGAACTTTTTCTAGTGGACCTTTTTTCTGGTGGACCTGCTGAGGTGGACCTTTTTTCTGGTGGACCTGCTGAGGTGGACCTTTTTTTCTGGTGGACCTGCTGAGGTGGACCTCCTGAGGTGGACCTTTTTTCTGGTGGACATTTTTTCTGGTGGACCTGCTGAGGTGGAACTTTTTTCTGATGGACTTTTTTCTGGTGGACCTGCTCAGGTGGACCTTTTTTTCTGGTGGACCTTTTTTTCTGGTGGACCTGCTGAGGTGGACCTTTTTTCTGGTGGACCTTTTTTCTGGTGGACCTTTTTTCTGGTGGACCTGCTGAGGTGGACCTTTTTTCTGGTGGAACTTTTTTCTGGTGCACCTGCTGAGTTGGACCTTTTTCTAGTGGACCTTTTTTTCTGGTGGACCTGCTGAGGTGGACCTTTTTTTCTGGTGGACCTGCTGAGGTGGACCTCCTGAGGTGGACCTTTTTTCTGGTGGAACTTTTTTCTGGTGGACCTGCTGAGGTGGACCTTTTTTCTGGTGGACCTGCTGAGGTGGACCTTTTTTCTGGTGGACCTGCTGAGGTGGACCTTTTTTCTGGTGGACCTTTTTTCTGCTGGACCTGCTGAGGTGGACCTTTTTTCTGGTGGACCTTTTTTCTGGTGGACCTTTTTTCTGGTGGACCTGCTGAGGTGGACCTTTTTTCTGGTGGACCTTTTTTCTGGTGGACCTGCTGAGGTTGACCTTTTTTTTGGTGGACCTGCTGAGGTGGACATTTTTCTGGTGGACATTTTTTCTGGTGGACCTGCTGAGGTGTACCCTTTTTCTGGTGGACCTTTTTTCTGGTGGACCTGCTGAGGTGGACCTTTTTTCTGGTGGACCTTTTTTCTGGTGGACCTGCTGAGGTGGACCTTTTTTCTGGTGGACCTTTTTTCTGGTGGACCTGCTGAGGTGGACCTTTTTTCTGGTGGACCTTTTTTTCTGGTGGACCTGCTGAGGTGGACCTTTTTTTCTGGTGGACCTTTTTTCTGGTGGACCTGCTGAGGTGGACCTTTTTTCTGGTGGAACTTTTTTCTGGTGGACCTGCTGAGGTGGACCTTTGTTCTGGTGGACCTTTTTTCTGGTGGACCTCCTGAGGTGGACCTTTGTTCTGGTGGACCTTTTTTTCTGGTGGACCTTTTTTTCTGGTGGACCTCTGTGGTGGACCTTTTTCCTGGTGGACCTTTTTTCTAGTGGACCTTTTTTCTGGTGGACCTGCTGAGGTGGACCTTTTTTCTGGTTAACCTTTTTTCTGGTGGACCTGCTGAGGTGGACCTTTTTTCTGGTGGACCTTTTTTCTGGTGGACCTGCTGAGGTGGACCTTTTTTCTGGTGGACCTTTTTTCTGGTGGACCTGCTGAGGTGGACCTTTCTTCTGGTGGACCTGCTGAGGTGGACCTTTTTTCTGGTGGACCTTTTTTCTGGTGGACCTGCTGAGGTGGACCTTTTTTCTGATGGACCTTTTTTCTGGTGGACCTGCTGAGGTGGACCTTTTTTTCTGGTGTACCTTTTTTCTGGTGGACCTGCTGAGGTGGACCTTTTTTTCTGGTGGACCTTTTTTCTGGTGGACCTGCTGAGGTGGACCTTTTTTCTGGTGGACCTTTTTTCTGGTGGACCTGCTGAGGTTGACCTTTTTTTTGGTGGACCTGCTGAGGTGGACCTTTTTTCTGGTGGACCTGCTGAGGTGGACCTGCTGAGGTGGACCTGCTGAGGTGGACCTTTTTTCTGGTGGACCTTTTTTCTGGTGGACCTGCTGAGGTGGACCTTTTTTCTGGTGGACCTGCTGAGGTGGACCTGCTGAGGTGGACCTTTTTTCTGGTAGACCTTTTTTCTGGTGGACCTGCTGAGGTGGACCTTTTTTCTGGTGGACCTGCTGAGGTGGACCTTTTTTTCTGGTGGACCTTTTTTCTGGTGGACCTGCTGAGGTGGACCTTTTTTCTGGTGGACCTTTTTCTGGTGGACCTGCTGAGGTGGAACTTTTTTCTGGTGGACTTTTTTTCTGGTGGACATGCTCAGGTGGACCTTTTTTTCTGGTGGACCTTTTTTTCTGGTGGACCTGCTGAGGTGGACCTTTTTTCTGGTGGACCTTTTTTCTGGTGGACCTGCTGAGGTGGACCTTTTTTCTGGTGGACCTTTTTTCTGGTGCACCTGCTGAGTTGGAACTTTTTCTAGTGGACCTTTTTTCTGGTGGACCTGCTGAGGTGGACCTTTTTTTCTGGTGGACCTGCTGAGGTGGACCTCCTGAGGTGGACCTTTTTTCTGGTGGACATTTTTTCTGGTGGACCTGCTGAGGTGGACCTTTTTTCTGGTGGACCTTTTTTCTGGTGGACCTGCTGAGGTGGACCTTTTTTCTGGTGGACCTTTTTTCTGGTGGACCTGCTCAGGTGTACCTTTTTTCTGGTGGACCTTTTTTCTGGTGGACCTTTTTTCTGGTGGACCTGCTGAGGTGGACTTTTTTTCTGGTGGAACTTTTTTCTGGTGGACCTGCTGAGGTGGACCTTTTTTCTGGTGGACCTTTTTTCTGGTGGACCTGCTGAGGTGGACCTTTTTTCTGGTGGACCTGCTGAGGTGGACCTTTCTTTCTGGTGGACCTCTGAGGTGGACCTTTTTTCTGGTGGACCTGCTGAGGTGGACCTTTTTTCTGGTGGACCTTTTTTCTGGTGGACCTGCTGAGGTGGACCTTTTTTCTGGTGGAACTTTTTTCTGGTGGACCTGCTGAGGTGGACCTTTTTTCTGGTGGACCTTTTTTCTGGTGGACCTGCTGAGGTGGACCTTTTTTTCTGGTGGACCTTTTTTCTGGTGGACCTGCTGAGGTGGACCTTTCTTCTGGTGGACCTGCTGAGGTGGACCTTTTTTCTGGTGGACCTTTTTTCAGGTGGACCTGCTGAGGTGGACCTTTTTTCTGATGGACCTTTTTTCTGGTGGACCTGCTGAGGTGGACCTTTTTTTCTGGTGGACCTTTTTTCTGGTGGACCTGCTGAGGTGGACCTTTTTTTCTGGTGGACCTTTTTTCTGGTGGACCTGCTGAGGTGGACCTTTCTTTCTGGTGGACCTCTGAGGTGGACCTTTTTTCTGGTGGACCTTTTTTCTGGTGGACCTGCTCAGGTGGACCTTTTTTCTGGTGGACCTTTTTTCTGGTGGACCTGCTGAGGTGGACCTTTCTTCTGGTGGACCTGCTGAGGTGGACCTTTTTTCTCGTGGACCTTTTTTCTGGTGGACCTGCTGAGGTGGACCTTTTTTCTGATGGACCTTTTTTCTGGTGGACCTGCTGAGGTGGACCTTTTTTTCTGGTGTACCTTTTTTCTGGTGGACCTGCTGAGGTGGACCTTTTTTTCTGGTGGACCTTTTTTCTGGTGGACCTGCTGAGGTGGACCTTTTTTCTGGTGGACCTTTTTTCTGGTGGACCTGCTGAGGTGGACCTTTTTTCTGGTGGACCTTTTTTCTGGTGGACCTGCTGAGGTTAACCTTTTTTTTGGTGGACCTGCTGAGGTGGACCTTTTTTCTGGTGGACCTTTTTTCTGGTGGACCTCCTGAGGTGGACCTTTGTTCTGGTGGACCTTTTTTTCTGGTGGACCTCCTGAGGTGGACCTTTTTTTCTGGTGGACCTGCTGAGGTGAACCTGCTGAGGTGGACCTTTTTTCTGGTGGACCTTTTTTCTGGTGGACCTGCTGAGGCGGACCTTTTTTCTGGTGGACCTTTTTTCTGGTGGACCTGCTGAGGTGGACCTTTTTTCTGGTGGACCTGCTGAGGTGGACCTTGTTTCTGGTAGACCTTTTTTCTGGTGGACCTGCTGAGGTGGACCTTTTTTCGGGTGGACCTTTTTCTGGTGGACCTGCTGAGGTGGAACTTTTTTCTGATGGACTTTTTTCTGGTGGACCTGCTCAGGTGGACCTTTTTTTCTGGTGGACCTTTTTTTCTGGTGGACCTGCTGAGGTGGAACTTTTTTCTGGTGTACCTTTTTTCTGGTGGACCTGCTGAGGTGGACCTTTTTTTCTGGTGGACCTTTTTTCTGGTGGACCTGCTGAGGTGGACCTTTTTTCTGGTGGACCTTTTTTCTGGTGGACCTGCTGAGGTTAACCTTTTTTTTGGTGGACCTGCTGAGGTGGACCTTTTTTCTGGTGGACCTTTTTTCTGGTGGACCTCCTGAGGTGGACCTTTGTTCTGGTGGACCTTTTTTTCTGGTGGACCTCCTGAGGTGGACCTTTTTTTCTGGTGGACCTGCTGAGGTGAACCTGCTGAGGTGGACCTTTTTTCTGGTGGACCTTTTTTCTGGTGGACCTGCTGAGGCGGACCTTTTTTCTGGTGGACCTTTTTTCTGGTGGACCTGCTGAGGTGGACCTTTTTTCTGGTGGACCTGCTTAGGTGGACCTTGTTTCTGGTAGACCTTTTTTCTGGTGGACCTGCTGAGGTGGACCTTTTTTCTGGTGGACCTGCTGAGGTGGACCTTTTTTTCTGGTGGACCTTTTTTCTGGTGGACCTGCTGAGGTGGACCTTTTTTCGGGTGGACCTTTTTCTGGTGGACCTGCTGAGGTGGAACTTTTTTCTGATGGACTTTTTTCTGGTGGACCTGCTCAGGTGGACCTTTTTTTCTGGTGGACCTTTTTTTCTGGTGGACCTGCTGAGGTGGAACTTTTTTCTGGTGGACCTTTTTTCTGGTGGACCTTTTTTCTGGTGGACCTGCTGAGGTGGACCTTTTTTCTGGTGGAACTTTTTTCTGGTGCACCTGCTGAGTTGGACCTTTTTCTAGTGGACCTTTTTTCTGGTGGACCTGCTGAGGTGGACCTTTTTTCTGGTGGACCTGCTGAGGTGGACCTTTTTTTCTGGTGGACCTGCTGAGGTGGACCTCCTGAGGTGGACCTTTTTTCTGGTGGAACTTTTTTCTGGTGGACCTGCTGAGGTGGACCTTTTTTCTGGTGGACCTGCTGAGGTGGACCTTTTTTCTGGTGGACCTTTTTTCTGGTGGACCTGCTGAGGTGGACCTTTTTTCTGGTGGACCTTTTTTCTGGTGGACCTGCTGAGGTGGACCTTTTTTCTGGTGGACCTTTTTTCTGGTGGACCTGCTGAGGTGGACCTTTTTTCTGGTGGACCTTTTTTCTGGTGGACCTGCTGAGGTTGACCTTTTTTTTGGTGGACCTGCTGAGGTGGACATTTTTCTGGTGGACATTTTTTCTGGTGGACCTGCTGAGGTGGACCCTTTTTCTGGTGGACCTTTTTTCTGGTGGACCTGCTGAGGTGGACCTTTTTTCTGGTGGACCTTTTTTCTGGTGGACCTGCTGAGGTGGACCTTTTTTCTGGTGGACCTTTTTTCTGGTGGACCTGCTGAGGTGGACCTTTTTTCTGGTGGACCTTTTTTCTGGTGGACCTGCTGAGGTGGACCTTTTTTTCTGGTGGACCTTTTTTCTGGTGGACCTGCTGAGGTGGACCTTTTTTCTGGTGGACCTTTTTTCTGGTGGACCTGCTGAGGTGGACCTTTGTTCTGGTGGACCTTTTTTCTGGTGGACCTCCTGAGGTGGACCTTTGTTCTGGTGGACCTTTTTTTCTGGTGGACCTTTTTTTCTGGTGGACCTCTGTGGTGGACCTTTTTCCTGGTGGACCTTTTTTCTAGTGGACCTTTTTTCTGGTGGACCTGCTGAGGTGGACCTTTTTTCTGGTGGACCTTTTTTCTGGTGGACCTGCTGAGGTGGACCTTTTTTCTGGTGGACCTTTATTCTGGTGGACCTGCTGAGGTGGACCTTTTTTCTGGTGGACCTTTTTTCTGGTGGACCTGCTGAGGTGGACCTTTCTTCTGGTGGACCTGCTGAGGTGGACCTTTTTTCTGGTGGACCTTTTTTCTGGTGGACCTGCTGAGGTGGACCTTTTTTCTGATGGACCTTTTTTCTGGTGGACCTGCTGAGGTGGACCTTTTTTTCTGGTGTACCTTTTTTCTGGTGGACCTGCTGAGGTGGACCTTTTTTTCTGGTGGACCTTTTTTCTGGTGGACCTGCTGAGGTGGACCTTTTTTCTGGTGGACCTTTTTTCTGGTGGACCTGCTGAGGTTGACCTTTTTTTTGGTGGACCTGCTGAGGTGGACCTTTTTTCTGGTGGACCTTTTTCCTGGTGGACCTGCTTAGGTCGACCTTTTTTCTGGTGGACATTTTTTCTGGTAGACCTTCTGAGGTGGACCTTTTTCTGGTGGACCTTTTTTCTGGTGGACCTGCTGAGGTGGACCTTTTTTCTGGTGGACCTGCTGAGGTGGACCTTTTTTCTGGTGGACATTTTTTCTGGTGGACCTTTTTTCTGGTGGACCTGCTGAGGTGGACCTTTTTTCTGGTGGACCTTTTTTCTGGTGGACCTCCTGAGGTGGACCTTTGTTCTGGTGGACCTTTTTTCTGGTGGACCTCCTGAGGTGGACCTTTTTTTCTGGTGGACCTGCTGAGGTGGACCTGCTGAGGTGGAGCTTTTTTCTGGTGGACCTTTTTTCTGGTGGACCTGCTGAGGCGGACCTTTTTTCTGGTGGACCTTTTTTCTGGTGGACCTGCTGAGGTGGACCTTTTTTCTGGTGGACCTGCTGAGGTGGACCTGCTGAGGTGGACCTTTTTTCTGGTAGACCTTTTTTCTGGTGGACCTGCTCAGGTGGACCTTTTTTCTGGTGGACCTTTTTTCTGGTGGACTTTTTTTCTGGTGGACCTGCTCAGGTGGACCTTTTTTTCTGGTGGACCTTTTTTTCTGGTGGACCTGCTGAGGTGGACCTTTTTTCTGGTGGACCTTTTTTCTGGTGGACCTTTTTTCTGGTGGACCTGCTGAGGTGGACCTTTTTTCTGCTGGACCTTTTTTCTGGTGCACCTGCTGAGTTGGAACTTTTTCTAGTGGACCTTTTTTCTGGTGGACCTGCTGAGGTGGACCTTTTTTCTGGTGGACCTGCTGAGGTGGACCTTTTTTTCTGGTGGACCTGCTGAGGTGGACCTCCTGAGGTGGACCTTTTTTCTGGTGGACATTTTTTCTGGTGGACCTGCTGAGGTGGACCTTTTTTCTGGTGGACCTTTTTTCTGGTGGACCTGCTGAGGTGGACCTTTTTTCTGGTGGACCTTTTTTCTGGTGGACCTGCTCAGGTGGACCTTTTTTCTGGTGGACCTTTTTTCTGGTGGACCTTTTTTCTGGTGGACCTGCTGAGGTGGACCTTTTTTCTGGTGGACCTTTTTTCTGGTGGACCTGCTGAGGTTGACCTTTTTTTTGGTGGACCTGCTGAGGTGGACATTTTTCTGGTGGACATTTTTTCTGGTGGACCTGCTGAGGTGGACCCTTTTTCTGGTGGACCTTTTTTCTGGTGGACCTGCTGAGGTGGACCTTTTTTCTGGTGGACCTTTTTTCTGGTGGACCTGCTGAGGTGGACCTTTTTTCTGGTGGACCTTTTTTCTGGTGGACCTGCTGAGGTGGACCTTTTTTCTGGTGGACCTTTTTTCTGGTGGACCTGCTGAGGTGGACCTTTTTTCTGGTGGACCTTTTTTCTGGTGGACCTGCTGAGGTGGACCTTTTTTCTGATGGACCTTTTTTCTGGTGGACCTGCTGAGGTGGACCTTTTTTTCTGGTGGACCATTTTTCTGGTGGACCTGCTGAGGTGGACCTTTTTTTCTGGTGGACCTTTTTTCTGGTGGACCTGCTGAGGTGGACCTTTTTTCTGGTGGAACTTTTTTCTGGAGGACCTGCTGAGGTGGACCTTTTTTCTGGTGGACCTTTTTTCTGGTGGACCTGCTGAGGTGGACCTTTTTTTTGGTGGACCTGCTGAGGTGGACCTTTTTTCTGGTGGACATTTTTTCTGGTGGACCTGCTGAGGTGGACCCTTTTTCTCGTGGACCTTTTTCCTGGTGGACCTGCTTAGGTCGACCTTTTTTCTGGTGGACATTTTTTCTGGTGGACCTGCTGAGGTGGACCTTTTTTTCTGGTGGACCTCTGAGGTGGACATTTTTTCTGGTGGACCTGCTGAGGTGGACCTTTTTTCTGGTTGACCTTTTTTCTGGTGGACCTGCTGAGGTGGACCTTTTTTCTGGTGGACCTTTTTTCTGGTGGACCTGCTGAGGTGGACCTTTTTTCTGGTGGACCTTTTTTCTGCTGGACCTTTTTTCTGGTGGACCTGCTGAGGTAGACCTTTTTTCCGGTGGAACTTTTTTCTGGTGGACCTGGTGAGGTGGACCTTTTTTCTGGTGGACCTTTTTTCTGGTGGACCTGCTGAGGTGGACCTTTTTTCTGGTGGACCTTTTTTCTGCTGGACCTTTTTTCTGGTGGACCTGCTGAGGTAGACCTTTTTTCCGGTGGACCTTTTTTCTGGTGGACCTGCTGAGGTGGACCTTTTTTCTGGTGGACCTTTTTTCTGGTGGACCTGCTCAGGTGGACCTTTTTTCTGGTGGACCTTTTTTCTGGTGGACCTTTTTTTCTGGTGGACCTGCTGAGGTGGACCTTTTTTCTGGTGGACCTTTTTTCTGGTGGACCTGCTGAGGTTGACCTTTTTTTTGGTGGACCTTCTGAGGTGGACATTTTTCTGGTGGACATTTTTTCTGGTGGACCTGCTGAGGTGGACCCTTTTTCTGGTGGACCTTTTTTCTGGTGGACCTGCTGAGGTGGACCTTTTTTCTGGTGGACCTTTTTTCTGGTGGACCTGCTGAGGTGGACCTTTGTTCTGGTGGACCTGCTGAGGTGGACCTTTTTTCTGGTGGACCTTTTTTCTGGTGGACCTGCTGAGGTGGACCTTTTTTCTGGTAGACCTTTTTTCTGGTGGACCTGCTGAGGTGGACCTTTTTTTCTGGTAGACCTGCTGAGGTGGACCTGCTGAGGTGGAGCTTTTTTCTGGTGGACCTTTTTTCTGGTGGACCTGCTGAGGTGTACATTTTTTCTGGTGGACCTGCTGAGGTGGACCTTTTTTCTGGTGGACCTTTTTTCTGGTGGACCTGCTGAGGTGGACCTTTTTTCTGGTAAACCTTTTTTCTGGCGGACCTGCTGAGGTGGACCTTTTTTCTGGTGGACCTTGTTTCTGGTGGACCTGCTGAGGTGGACCTTTTTTCTGGTGGACCTGCTGAGGTGGAACTTTTTTTCTGCTGGACCTTTTTTCTGGTGGACCTGCTGAGGTTGACCTTTTTTCTGGTGGACCTTTTTTCTGGTGGACCTGCTGAGGTGGACCTTTTTTCTGGTGGACCTTTTTTCTGGTGGACCTGCTGAGGTGGACCTTTTTTCTGGTGGACCTTTTTTCTGGTGGACCTGCTCAGGTGTACCTTTTTTCTGGTGGACCTTTTTTCTGGTGGACCTTTTTTCTGGTGGACCTGCTGAGGTGGACTTTTTTTCTGGTGGAACTTTTTTCTGGTGGACCTGCTGAGGTGGACCTTTTTTCTGGTGGACCTTTTTTCTGGTGGACCTGCTGAGGTGGACCTTTTTTCTGGTGGACCTGCTGAGGTGGACCTTTCTTTCTGGTGGACCTCTGAGGTGGACCTTTTTTCTGGTGGACCTGCTGAGGTGGACCTTTTTTCTGGTGGACCTTTTTTCTGGTGGACCTGCTGAGGTGGACCTTTTTTCTGGTGGAACTTTTTTCTGGTGGACCTGCTGAGGTGGACCTTTTTTCTGGTGGACCTTTTTTCTGGTGGACCTGCTGAGGTGGACCTTTTTTTCTGGTGGACCTTTTTTCTGGTGGACCTGCTGAGGTGGACCTTTCTTCTGGTGGACCTGCTGAGGTGGACCTTTTTTCTGGTGGACCTTTTTTCAGGTGGACCTGCTGAGGTGGACCTTTTTTCTGATGGACCTTTTTTCTGGTGGACCTGCTGAGGTGGACCTTTTTTTCTGGTGGACCTTTTTTCTGGTGGACCTGCTGAGGTGGACCTTTTTTTCTGGTGGACCTTTTTTCTGGTGGACCTGCTGAGGTGGACCTTTCTTTCTGGTGGACCTCTGAGGTGGACCTTTTTTCTGGTGGACCTTTTTTCTGGTGGACCTGCTCAGGTGGACCTTTTTTCTGGTGGACCTTTTTTCTGGTGGACCTGCTGAGGTGGACCTTTCTTCTGGTGGACCTGCTGAGGTGGACCTTTTTTCTCGTGGACCTTTTTTCTGGTGGACCTGCTGAGGTGGACCTTTTTTCTGATGGACCTTTTTTCTGGTGGACCTGCTGAGGTGGACCTTTTTTTCTGGTGTACCTTTTTTCTGGTGGACCTGCTGAGGTGGACCTTTTTTTCTGGTGGACCTTTTTTCTGGTGGACCTGCTGAGGTGGACCTTTTTTCTGGTGGACCTTTTTTCTGGTGGACCTGCTGAGGTGGACCTTTTTTCTGGTGGACCTTTTTTCTGGTGGACCTGCTGAGGTTAACCTTTTTTTTGGTGGACCTGCTGAGGTGGACCTTTTTTCTGGTGGACCTTTTTTCTGGTGGACCTCCTGAGGTGGACCTTTGTTCTGGTGGACCTTTTTTTCTGGTGGACCTCCTGAGGTGGACCTTTTTTTCTGGTGGACCTGCTGAGGTGAACCTGCTGAGGTGGACCTTTTTTCTGGTGGACCTTTTTTCTGGTGGACCTGCTGAGGCGGACCTTTTTTCTGGTGGACCTTTTTTCTGGTGGACCTGCTGAGGTGGACCTTTTTTCTGGTGGACCTGCTGAGGTGGACCTTGTTTCTGGTAGACCTTTTTTCTGGTGGACCTGCTGAGGTGGACCTTTTTTCGGGTGGACCTTTTTCTGGTGGACCTGCTGAGGTGGAACTTTTTTCTGATGGACTTTTTTCTGGTGGACCTGCTCAGGTGGACCTTTTTTTCTGGTGGACCTTTTTTTCTGGTGGACCTGCTGAGGTGGAACTTTTTTCTGGTGTACCTTTTTTCTGGTGGACCTGCTGAGGTGGACCTTTTTTTCTGGTGGACCTTTTTTCTGGTGGACCTGCTGAGGTGGACCTTTTTTCTGGTGGACCTTTTTTCTGGTGGACCTGCTGAGGTGGACCTTTTTTCTGGTGGACCTTTTTTCTGGTGGACCTGCTGAGGTTAACCTTTTTTTTGGTGGACCTGCTGAGGTGGACCTTTTTTCTGGTGGACCTTTTTTCTGGTGGACCTCCTGAGGTGGACCTTTGTTCTGGTGGACCTTTTTTTCTGGTGGACCTCCTGAGGTGGACCTTTTTTTCTGGTGGACCTGCTGAGGTGAACCTGCTGAGGTGGACCTTTTTTCTGGTGGACCTTTTTTCTGGTGGACCTGCTGAGGCGGACCTTTTTTCTGGTGGACCTTTTTTCTGGTGGACCTGCTGAGGTGGACCTTTTTTCTGGTGGACCTGCTTAGGTGGACCTTGTTTCTGGTAGACCTTTTTTCTGGTGGACCTGCTGAGGTGGACCTTTTTTCTGGTGGACCTGCTGAGGTGGACCTTTTTTTCTGGTGGACCTTTTTTCTGGTGGACCTGCTGAGGTGGACCTTTTTTCGGGTGGACCTTTTTCTGGTGGACCTGCTGAGGTGGAACTTTTTTCTGATGGACTTTTTTCTGGTGGACCTGCTCAGGTGGACCTTTTTTTCTGGTGGACCTTTTTTTCTGGTGGACCTGCTGAGGTGGAACTTTTTTCTGGTGGACCTTTTTTCTGGTGGACCTTTTTTCTGGTGGACCTGCTGAGGTGGACCTTTTTTCTGGTGGAACTTTTTTCTGGTGCACCTGCTGAGTTGGACCTTTTTCTAGTGGACCTTTTTTCTGGTGGACCTGCTGAGGTGGACCTTTTTTCTGGTGGACCTGCTGAGGTGGACCTTTTTTTCTGGTGGACCTGCTGAGGTGGACCTCCTGAGGTGGACCTTTTTTCTGGTGGAACTTTTTTCTGGTGGACCTGCTGAGGTGGACCTTTTTTCTGGTGGACCTGCTGAGGTGGACCTTTTTTCTGGTGGACCTTTTTTCTGGTGGACCTGCTGAGGTGGACCTTTTTTCTGGTGGACCTTTTTTCTGGTGGACCTGCTGAGGTGGACCTTTTTTCTGGTGGACCTTTTTTCTGGTGGACCTTTTTTCTGGTGGACCTGCTGAGGTGGACCTTTTTTCTGGTGGACCTTTTTTCTGGTGGACCTGCTGAGGTTGACCTTTTTTTTGGTGGACCTGCTGAGGTGGACATTTTTCTGGTGGACATTTTTTCTGGTGGACCTGCTGAGGTGGACCCTTTTTCTGGTGGACCTTTTTTCTGGTGGACCTGCTGAGGTGGACCTTTTTTCTGGTGGACCTTTTTTCTGGTGGACCTGCTGAGGTGGACCTTTTTTCTGGTGGACCTTTTTTCTGGTGGACCTGCTGAGGTGGACCTTTTTTCTGGTGGACCTTTTTTCTGGTGGACCTGCTGAGGTGGACCTTTTTTTCTGGTGGACCTTTTTTCTGGTGGACCTGCTGAGGTGGACCTTTTTTCTGGTGGACCTTTTTTCTGGTGGACCTGCTGAGGTGGACCTTTGTTCTGGTGGACCTTTTTTCTGGTGGACCTCCTGAGGTGGACCTTTGTTCTGGTGGACCTTTTTTTCTGGTGGACCTTTTTTTCTGGTGGACCTCTGTGGTGGACCTTTTTCCTGGTGGACCTTTTTTCTAGTGGACCTTTTTTCTGGTGGACCTGCTGAGGTGGACCTTTTTTCTGGTGGACCTTTTTTCTGGTGGACCTGCTGAGGTGGACCTTTTTTCTGGTGGACCTTTATTCTGGTGGACCTGCTGAGGTGGACCTTTTTTCTGGTGGACCTTTTTTCTGGTGGACCTGCTGAGGTGGACCTTTCTTCTGGTGGACCTGCTGAGGTGGACCTTTTTTCTGGTGGACCTTTTTTCTGGTGGACCTGCTGAGGTGGACCTTTTTTCTGATGGACCTTTTTTCTGGTGGACCTGCTGAGGTGGACCTTTTTTTCTGGTGTACCTTTTTTCTGGTGGACCTGCTGAGGTGGACCTTTTTTTCTGGTGGACCTTTTTTCTGGTGGACCTGCTGAGGTGGACCTTTTTTCTGGTGGACCTTTTTTCTGGTGGACCTGCTGAGGTTGACCTTTTTTTTGGTGGACCTGCTGAGGTGGACCTTTTTTCTGGTGGACCTTTTTCCTGGTGGACCTGCTTAGGTCGACCTTTTTTCTGGTGGACATTTTTTCTGGTAGACCTTCTGAGGTGGACCTTTTTCTGGTGGACCTTTTTTCTGGTGGACCTGCTGAGGTGGACCTTTTTTCTGGTGGACCTGCTGAGGTGGACCTTTTTTCTGGTGGACATTTTTTCTGGTGGACCTTTTTTCTGGTGGACCTGCTGAGGTGGACCTTTTTTCTGGTGGACCTTTTTTCTGGTGGACCTCCTGAGGTGGACCTTTGTTCTGGTGGACCTTTTTTCTGGTGGACCTCCTGAGGTGGACCTTTTTTTCTGGTGGACCTGCTGAGGTGGACCTGCTGAGGTGGAGCTTTTTTCTGGTGGACCTTTTTTCTGGTGGACCTGCTGAGGCGGACCTTTTTTCTGGTGGACCTTTTTTCTGGTGGACCTGCTGAGGTGGACCTTTTTTCTGGTGGACCTGCTGAGGTGGACCTGCTGAGGTGGACCTTTTTTCTGGTAGACCTTTTTTCTGGTGGACCTGCTCAGGTGGACCTTTTTTCTGGTGGACCTTTTTTCTGGTGGACTTTTTTTCTGGTGGACCTGCTCAGGTGGACCTTTTTTTCTGGTGGACCTTTTTTTCTGGTGGACCTGCTGAGGTGGACCTTTTTTCTGGTGGACCTTTTTTCTGGTGGACCTTTTTTCTGGTGGACCTGCTGAGGTGGACCTTTTTTCTGCTGGACCTTTTTTCTGGTGCACCTGCTGAGTTGGAACTTTTTCTAGTGGACCTTTTTTCTGGTGGACCTGCTGAGGTGGACCTTTTTTCTGGTGGACCTGCTGAGGTGGACCTTTTTTTCTGGTGGACCTGCTGAGGTGGACCTCCTGAGGTGGACCTTTTTTCTGGTGGACATTTTTTCTGGTGGACCTGCTGAGGTGGACCTTTTTTCTGGTGGACCTTTTTTCTGGTGGACCTGCTGAGGTGGACCTTTTTTCTGGTGGACCTTTTTTCTGGTGGACCTGCTCAGGTGGACCTTTTTTCTGGTGGACCTTTTTTCTGGTGGACCTTTTTTCTGGTGGACCTGCTGAGGTGGACCTTTTTTCTGGTGGACCTTTTTTCTGGTGGACCTGCTGAGGTTGACCTTTTTTTTGGTGGACCTGCTGAGGTGGACATTTTTCTGGTGGACATTTTTTCTGGTGGACCTGCTGAGGTGGACCCTTTTTCTGGTGGACCTTTTTTCTGGTGGACCTGCTGAGGTGGACCTTTTTTCTGGTGGACCTTTTTTCTGGTGGACCTGCTGAGGTGGACCTTTTTTCTGGTGGACCTTTTTTCTGGTGGACCTGCTGAGGTGGACCTTTTTTCTGGTGGACCTTTTTTTCTGGTGGACCTGCTGAGGTGGACCTTTTTTCTGGTGGACCTTTTTTCTGGTGGACCTGCTGAGGTGGACCTTTTTTCTGATGGACCTTTTTTCTGGTGGACCTGCTGAGGTGGACCTTTTTTTCTGGTGGACCATTTTTCTGGTGGACCTGCTGAGGTGGACCTTTTTTTCTGGTGGACCTTTTTTCTGGTGGACCTGCTGAGGTGGACCTTTTTTCTGGTGGAACTTTTTTCTGGAGGACCTGCTGAGGTGGACCTTTTTTCTGGTGGACCTTTTTTCTGGTGGACCTGCTGAGGTTGACCTTTTTTTTGGTGGACCTGCTGAGGTGGACCTTTTTTCTGGTGGACATTTTTTCTGGTGGACCTGCTGAGGTGGACCCTTTTTCTCGTGGACCTTTTTCCTGGTGGACCTGCTTAGGTCGACCTTTTTTCTGGTGGACATTTTTTCTGGTGGACCTGCTGAGGTGGACCTTTTTTTCTGGTGGACCTCTGAGGTGGACATTTTTTCTGGTGGACCTGCTGAGGTGGACCTTTTTTCTGGTTGACCTTTTTTCTGGTGGACCTGCTGAGGTGGACCTTTTTTCTGGTGGACCTTTTTTCTGGTGGACCTGCTGAGGTGGACCTTTTTTCTGGTGGACCTTTTTTCTGCTGGACCTTTTTTCTGGTGGACCTGCTGAGGTAGACCTTTTTTCCGGTGGAACTTTTTTCTGGTGGACCTGGTGAGGTGGACCTTTTTTCTGGTGGACCTTTTTTCTGGTGGACCTGCTGAGGTGGACCTTTTTTCTGGTGGACCTTTTTTCTGCTGGACCTTTTTTCTGGTGGACCTGCTGAGGTAGACCTTTTTTCCGGTGGACCTTTTTTCTGGTGGACCTGCTGAGGTGGACCTTTTTTCTGGTGGACCTTTTTTCTGGTGGACCTGCTCAGGTGGACCTTTTTTCTGGTGGACCTTTTTTCTGGTGGACCTTTTTTTCTGGTGGACCTGCTGAGGTGGACCTTTTTTCTGGTGGACCTTTTTTCTGGTGGACCTGCTGAGGTTGACCTTTTTTTTGGTGGACCTTCTGAGGTGGACATTTTTCTGGTGGACATTTTTTCTGGTGGACCTGCTGAGGTGGACCCTTTTTCTGGTGGACCTTTTTTCTGGTGGACCTGCTGAGGTGGACCTTTTTTCTGGTGGACCTTTTTTCTGGTGGACCTGCTGAGGTGGACCTTTGTTCTGGTGGACCTGCTGAGGTGGACCTTTTTTCTGGTGGACCTTTTTTCTGGTGGACCTGCTGAGGTGGACCTTTTTTCTGGTAGACCTTTTTTCTGGTGGACCTGCTGAGGTGGACCTTTTTTTCTGGTAGACCTGCTGAGGTGGACCTGCTGAGGTGGAGCTTTTTTCTGGTGGACCTTTTTTCTGGTGGACCTGCTGAGGTGTACATTTTTTCTGGTGGACCTGCTGAGGTGGACCTTTTTTCTGGTGGACCTTTTTTCTGGTGGACCTGCTGAGGTGGACCTTTTTTCTGGTAAACCTTTTTTCTGGCGGACCTGCTGAGGTGGACCTTTTTTCTGGTGGACCTTGTTTCTGGTGGACCTGCTGAGGTGGACCTTTTTTCTGGTGGACCTGCTGAGGTGGAACTTTTTTTCTGCTGGACCTTTTTTCTGGTGGACCTGCTGAGGTTGACCTTTTTTCTGGTGGACCTTTTTTCTGGTGGACCTGCTGAGGTTGACCTTTTTTTTGGTGGACCTGCTGAGGTGGACCTTTTTTCTGGTGGACATTTTTTCTGGTGGACCTGCTGAAATGGACCCTTTTTCTGGTGGACATTTTTTCTGGTGGACCTGCTGAGGTGGACCTTTTTTCTGGTGGACATTTTTCCTGGTGGACCTGCTTAGGTCGACCTTTTTTCTGGTGGACATTTTTTCTGGTGGACCTGCTGAGGTGGACCTTTTTCTAGTGGACCTTTTTTCTGGTGGACCTGCTGAGGTGGACCTTTTTTCTGGTGGACCTTTTTTCTGGTGGACCTTTTTTCTGGTGGACCTGCTGAGGTGGACCTTTTTTCTGGTGGACCTTTTTTCTGGTGGACGTGCTGAGGTGGACCTTTGTTCTGGTGGACCTTTTTTCTGGTGGACCTGCTGAGGTGGACCTTTGTTCTGGTGGACCTTTTTTCTGGTGGACCTGCTGAGGTGGACCTTTTTTTCTGGTGGACCTGCTGAGGTGGACCTGCTGAGGTGGACCTTTTTTCTGGTGGACCTTTTTCCTGGTGGACCTGCTGAGGTGGACCTTTTTTCTGGTGGACCTTTTTTCTGGTGGACCTTTTTTCTGGTGGACCTGCTGAGGTGGACCTTTTTTCTGGTGGACTTTTTTTCTGGTAGACCTGCTGAGGTGGACCTTTGTTCTGGTGGACCTTTTTTCTGGTGGACCTCCTGAGGTGGACCTTTGTTCTGGTGGACCTTTTTTCTGGTGGACCTCCTGAGGTGGACCTTTTTTTCTGGTGGACCTGCTGAGGTGAACCTGCTGAGGTGGAGCTTTTTTCTGGTGGACCTTTTTTCTGGTGGACCTGCTGAGGTGGACATTTTTTCTGGTGGACCTGCTGAGGTGGACCTTTTTTCTGGTGGACCTTTTTTCTGGTGGACCTGCTGAGGTGGACCTTTTTTCTGGTGGACCTTTTTTCTGGTGGACCTGCTGAGGTGGACATTTTTTCTGGTGGACCTGCTGAGGTGGACCTTTTTTCTGGTGGACCTTTTTTCTGGTGGACCTGCTGAGGTGGACCTTTTTTCTGGTGGACCTTTTTTCTGGTGGACCTGCTGAGGTAGACCTGCTGAGGTGGACCTTTTTTCTGGTGGACCTTTTTTCTGGTGGACCTGCGGAGGTGGACCTTTTTTCTGGTGGACCTTTTTTCTGGTGGACCTGCTGAGGTGGACCTTTTTTCTGGTGGACCTTTTTTCTGGTGGACCTACTGAGGTGGACCTTTTTTCTGGTGGACCTTTTTTCTGGTGGACCTGCTGAGGTGGACCTTTGTTCTGGTGGACCTTTTTTCTGGTGGACTTCCTGAGGTGGACCTTTGTTCTGGTGGACCTTTTTTCTGGTGGACCTTTTTTTCTGGTGGACCTCTGAGGTGGACCTTTTTCCTGGTGGACCTTTTTTCTGGTGGACCTTTTTTCTGGTGGACCTGCTGAGGTGGACCTTTTTTCTGGTGGACCTTTTTTCTGGTGGACCTGCTGAGGTGGACCTTTTTTCTGGTGGACCTGCTGAGGTGGACCTGCTGAGGTGGACCTGCTGAGGTGGAGCTTTTTTCTGGTGGACCTTTTTTCTGGTGGACCTGCTGAGGTGGACATTTTTTCTGGTGGACCTGCTGAGGTGGACCTTTTTTCTGGTGGACCTTTTTTCTGGTGGACCTGCTGAGGTGGACCTTTTTTCTGGTGGACCTGCTGAGGTGGACCTTTCTTTCTGGTGGACCTCTGAGGTGGACCTTTTTCCTGGTGGACCTTTTTTCTGGTGGACCTGCTGAGGTGGACCTTTTTTCTGGTGGACCTTTTTTCTGGTGGACCTGCTGAGGTGGACCTTTCTTCTGGTGGACCTGCTGAGGTGGACCTTTTTTCTGGTGGACCTTTTTTCTGGTGGACCTGCTGAGGTGGACCTTTTTTTCTGGTGGACCTTTTTTCTGGTGGACCTGCTGAGGTGGACCTTTTTTTCTGGTGGACCTTTTTTCTGGTGGACCTGCTGAGGTGGACCTTTTTTCTGGTGGAACTTTTTTCTGGTGGACCTGCTGAGGTGGACCTTTTTTCTGGTGGACCTTTTTTCTGGTGGACCTGCTAAGGTTGACTTTTTTTTTGGTGGACCTGCTGAGGTCGACCTTTTTTCTGGTGGACATTTTTTCTGGTGGACCTGCTGAGGTAGACCCTTTTTCTGGTGGAACTTTTTCCTGGTGGACCTGCTTAGGTCGACCTTTTTTCTGGTAGACCTTTTTTCTGGTGGACCTGCTGAGGTGGACCTTTTTTTCTGGTGGACCTGCTGAGGTGGACCTGCTGAGGTGGAGCTTTTTTCTGGTGGACCTTTTTTTTGGTGGACCTGCTGAGGTGGACCTTTTTTCTGGTGGACCTGCTGAGGTGGACCTTTTTTTCTGGTGGACCTGCTGAGGTGGACCTTTTTTCTGGTGGACCTTTTTTCTGGTGGACCTGCTGAGGTGGACCTTTTTTCTGGTAGACCTTTTTTCTGGTGGACCTCCTGAGGTGGACCTTTTTTTCTGGTGGACCTGCTGAGGTGGACCTGCTGAGGTGGAGCTTTTTTCTGGTGGACCTTTTTTCTGGTGGACCTGCTGAGGTGTACATTTTTTCTGGTGGACCTGCTGAGGTGGACCTTTTTTCTGGTGGACCTTTTTTCCGGTGGACCTGCTGAGGTGGACCTTTTTTCTGGTAAACCTTTTTTCTGGTGGACCTGCTGAGGTGGACCTTTTTTCTGGTGGACCTTGTTTCTGGTGGACCTGCTGAGGTGGACCTTTTTTCTGGTGGACCTGCTGAGGTGGAACTTTTTTTCTGCTGGACCTTTTTTCTGGTGGACCTGCTGAGGTTGACCTTTTTTTTTGGTGGACCTGCTGAGGTGGACCTTTTTTCTGGTGGACCTTTTTTCTGGTGGACCTGCTGAGGTTGACCTTTTTTTTGGTGGACCTGCTGAGGTGGACCTTTTTTCTGGTGGACATTTTTTCTGGTGGACCTGCTGAAATGGACCCTTTTTCTGGTGGACCTTTTTTCTGGTGGACCTGCTGAGGTGGACCTTTTTTCTGGTGGACATTTTTCCTGGTGGACCTGCTTAGGTCGACCTTTTTTCTGGTGGACATTTTTTCTGGTGGACCTGCTGAGGTGGACCTTTTTCTAGTGGACCTTTTTTCTGGTGGACCTGCTGAGGTGGACCTTTTTTCTGGTGGACCTTTTTTCTGGTGGACCTTTTTTCTGGTGGACCTGCTGAGGTGGACCTTTTTTCTGGTGGACCTTTTTTCTGGTGGACCTGCTGAGGTGGACCTTTGTTCTGGTGGACCTTTTTTCTGGTGGACCTGCTGAGGTGGACCTTTTTTTCTGGTGGACCTTTTTTCTGGTGGACCTGCTGAGGTGGACCTTTTTTTCTGGTGGACCTGCTGAGGTGGACCTGCTGAGGTGGAGCTTTTTTCTGGTGGACATTTTTTCTGGTGGACCTGCTGAGGTGGACCTATTTCTGGTGGACCTTTTTCCTGGTGGACCTGCTTAGGTCGACCTTTTTTCTGGTGGACATTTTTTCTAGTGGACCTGCTGAGGTGGACCTTTTTCTAGTGGACCTTTTTTTCTGGTGGACCTGCTGAGGTGGACCTTTTTTCTGGTGGACCTTTTTTCTGGTGGACCTTTTTTCTGGTGGACCTGCTGAGGTGGACCTTTTTTCTGGTGGACTTTTTTTCTGGTGGACCTGCTGAGGTGGACCTTTGTTCTGGTGGACCTTTTTTCTGGTGGACCTCCTGAGGTGGACCTTTGTTCTGGTGAACCTTTTTTCTGGTGGACCTCCTGAGGTGGACCTTTTTTTCTGGTGGACCTGCTGAGGTGAACCTGCTGAGGTGGAGCTTTTTTCTGGTGGACCTTTTTTCTGGTGGACCTGCTGAGGTGGACCTTTTTTCTGGTGGACCTGCTGAGGTGGACCTTTTTTCTGGTGGACCTTTTTTCTGGTGGACCTGCTGAGGTGGACCTTTTTTCTGCTGGACCTTTTTTCTGGTGGACCTGCTGAGGTAGACCTGCTGAGGTGGACCTTTTTTCTGCTGGACCTTTTTTCTGGTGGACCTGCGGAGGTGGACCTTTTTTTCTGGTGGACCTGCTGAGGTGGACCTCCTGAGGTGGACCTTTGTTCTGGTGGACCTTTTTTCTGGTGGACCTCCTGAGGTGGACCTTTTTTTCTGGTGGACCTGCTGAGGTGAACCTGCTGAGGTGGAGCTTTTTTCTGGTGGACCTTTTTTCTGGTGGACCTGCTGAGGCGGACCTTTTTTCTGGTGGACCTTTTTTCTGGTGGACCTGCTGAGGTGGACCTTTTTTCTGGTGGACCTGCTGAGGTGGACCTGCTGAGGTGGACCTTTTTTCTGGTAGACCTTTTTTCTGGTGGACCTGCTGAGGTGGACCTTTTTTCTGGTGGACCTGCTGAGGTGGACCTTTTTTTCTGGTGGACCTTTTTTCTGGTGGACCTGCTGAGGTGGACCTTTTTTCTGGTGGACCTTTTTCTGGTGGACCTGCTGAGGTGGAACTTTTTTCTGGTGGACTTTTTTTCTGGTGGACCTGCTCAGGTGGACCTTTTTTTCTGGTGGACCTTTTTTCTGGTGGACCTTTTTTTCTGGTGGACCTGCTGAGGTGGACCTTTTTTCTGGTGGACCTTTTTTCTGGTGCACCTGCTGAGTTGGACCTTTTTCTAGTGGACCTTTTTTCTGGTGGACCTGCTGAGGTGGACCTTTTTTTCTGGTGGACCTGCTGAGGTGGACCTCCTGAGGTGGACCTTTTTTCTGGTGGACCTTTTTTCTGGTGGACCTGCTGAGGTGGACCTTTTTTCTGGTGGACCTGCTGAGGTGGACCTTTTTTCTGGTGGACCTTTTTTCTGGTGGACCTGCTCAGGTGGACCTTTTTTCTGGTGGACCTTTTTTCTGGTGGACCTTTTTTCTGGTGGACCTGCTGAGGTGGACCTTTTTTCTGGTGGACCTTTTTTCTGGTGGACCTGCTGAGGTTGACCTTTTTTTTGGTGGACCTGCTGAGGTGGACATTTTTCTGGTGGACATTTTTTCTGGTGGACCTGCTGAGGTGGACCCTTTTTCTGGTGGACCTTTTTTCTGGTGGACCTGCTGAGGTGGACCTTTTTTCTGGTGGACCTTTTTTCTGGTGGACCTGCTGAGGTGGACCTTTGTTCTGGTGGACCTGCTGAGGTGGACCTTTTTTCTGGTGGACCTTTTTTCTGGTGGACCTGCTGAGGTGGACCTTTTTTCTGGTAGACCTTTTTTCTGGTGGACCTGCTGAGGTGGACCTTTTTTTCTGGTGGACCCGCTGAGGTGGACCTGCTGAGGTGGAGCTTTTTTCTGGTGGACCTTTTTTCTGGTGGACCTGCTGAGGTGTACATTTTTTCTGGTGGACCTGCTGAGGTGGACCTTTTTTCTGGTGGACCTTTTTTCTGGTGGACCTGCTGAGGTGGACCTTTTTTCTGGTAAACCTTTTTTCTGGCGGACCTGCTGAGGTGGACCTTTTTTCTGGTGGACCTTGTTTCTGGTGGACCTGCTGAGGTGGACCTTTTTTCTGGTGGACCTGCTGAGGTGGAACTTTTTTTCTGCTGGACCTTTTTTCTGGTGGACCTGCTGAGGTTGACCTTTTTTTTTGGTGGACCTGCTGAGGTGGACCTTTTTTCTGGTGGACCTTTTTTCTGGTGGACCTGCTGAGGTTGACCTTTTTTTTGGTGGACCTGCTGAGGTGGACCTTTTTTCTGGTGGACATTTTTTCTGGTGGACCTGCTGAAATGGACCCTTTTTCTGGTGGACCTTTTTTCTGGTGGACCTGCTGAGGTGGACCTTTTTTCTGGTGGACATTTTTCCTGGTGGACCTGCTTAGGTCGACCTTTTTTCTGGTGGACATTTTTTCTGGTGGACCTGCTGAGGTGGACCTTTTTCTAGTGGACCTTTTTTCTGGTGGACCTGCTGAGGTGGACCTTTTTTCTGGTGGACCTTTTTTCTGGTGGACCTTTTTTCTGGTGGACCTGCTGAGGTGGACCTTTTTTTCTGGTGGACCTGCTGAGGTGGACCTGCTGAGGTGGAGCTTTTTTCTGGTGGACCTTTTTTCTGGTGGACCTGCTGAGGTGGACCTTTTTTCTGGTGGACCTTTTTCCTGGTGGACCTGCTGAGGTGGACCTTTTTTCTGGTGGACCTTTTTTCTGGTGGACCTTTTTTCTGGTGGACCTGCTGAGGTGGACCTTTTTTCTGGTGGACTTTTTTTCTGGTAGACCTGCTGAGGTGGACCTTTGTTCTGGTGGACCTTTTTTCTGGTGGACCTCCTGAGGTGGACCTTTGTTCTGGTGGACCTTTTTTCTGGTGGACCTCCTGAGGTGGACCTTTTTTTCTGGTGGACCTGCTGAGGTGAACCTGCTGAGGTGGAGCTTTTTTCTGGTGGACCTTTTTTCTGGTGGACCTGCTGAGGTGGACATTTTTTCTGGTGGACCTGCTGAGGTGGACCTTTTTTCTGGTGGACCTTTTTTCTGGTGGACCTGCTGAGGTGGACCTTTTTTCTGGTGGACCTGCTGAGGTGGACCTCCTGAGGTGGACCTTTGTTCTGGTGGACCTTTTTTCTGGTGGACCTGCTGAGGTGGACCTTTTTTCTGGTGGACCTGCTGAGGTGGACCTGCTGAGGTGGACCTTTTTTCTGGTAGACCTTTTTTCTGGTGGACCTGCTGAGGTGGACCTTTTTTCTGGTGGACCTGCTGAGGTGGACCTTTTTTTCTGGTGGACCTTTTTTCTGGTGGACCTGCTGAGGTGGACCTTTTTTCTGGTGGACCTTTTTCTGGTGGACCTGCTGAGGTGGAACTTTTTTCTGGTGGACTTTTTTTCTGGTGGACCTGCACAGGTGGACCTTTTTTTCTGGTGGACCTTTTTTTCTGGTGGACCTGCTGAGGTGGACATTTTTTCTGGTGGACCTTTTTTCTGGTGGACCTTTTTTCTGGTGGACCTGCTGAGGTGGACCTTTTTTCTGGTGGACCTTTTTTCTGGTGCACCTTCTGAGTTGGACCTTTTTCTAGTGGACCTTTTTTCTGGTGGACCTGCTGAGGTGGACCTTTTTTTCTGGTGGACCTGCTGAGGTGGACCTCCTGAGGTGGACCTTTTTTCTGGTGGACCTTTTTTCTGGTGGACCTGCTGAGGTGGACCTTTTTTCTGGTGGACCTTTTTTCTGGTGGACCTGCTCAGGTGGACCTTTTTTCTCGTGGACCTTTTTTCTGGTGGACCTTTTTTCTGGTGGACCTGCTGAGGTGGAACTTTTTTCTGGTGGACCTTTTTTCTGGTGGACCTGCTGAGGTTGACCTTTTTTTTGGTGGACCTGCTGAGGTGGACATTTTTCTGGTGGACATTTTTTCTGGTGGACCTGCTGAGGTGGACCCTTTTTCTGGTGGACATTTTTCTGGTGGACCTGCTGAGATGGACCTTTTTTCTGGTGGACCTTTTTTCTGGTGGACCTGCTGAGGTGGACCTTTTTTCTGGTGGACCTTTTTTCTGGTGGACCTGCTGAGGTGGACCTTTTTTCTGGTGGACCTTTTTTCTGGTGGACCTGCTGAGGTGGACCTTTTTTCTGGTGGACCTTTTTTCTGGTGGACCTACTGAGGTGGACCTTTTTTCTGGTGGACCTTTTTTCTGGTGGACCTGCTGATGTGGACCTTTGTTCTGGTGGACCTTTTTTCTGGTGGACCTCCTGAGGTGGACCTTTGTTCTGGTGGACCTTTTTTCTGGTGGACCTTTTTTTCTGGTGGACCTCTGAGGTGGACCTTTTTCCTGGTGGACCTTTTTTCTGGTGGACCTTTTTTCTGGTGGACCTGCTGAGGTGGACCTTTTTTCTGGTGGACCTGCTGAGGTGGACCTTTTTTCTGGTGGACCTTTTTTCTGGTGGACCTGCTGAGGTGGACCTTTTTTCTGGTGGACCTGCTGAGGTGGACCTGCTGAGGTGGACCTGCTGAGGTGGAGCTTTTTTCTGGTGGACCTTTTTTCTGGTGGACCTGCTGAGGTGGACATTTTTTCTGGTGGACCTGCTGAGGTGGACCTTTTTTCTGGTGGACCTTTTTTCTGGTGGACCTGCTGAGGTGGACCTTTTTTCTGGTGGACCTGCTCAGGTGGACCTTTTTTCTGGTGGACCTTTTTTCTGGTGGACCTGCTGAGGTGGACCTTTTTTCTGATGGACCTTTTTTCTGGTGGACCTGCTGAGGTGGACCTTTCTTTCTGGTGGACCTCTGAGGTGGACCTTTTTTCTGGTGGACCTTTTTTCTGGTGGACCTGCTGAGGTGGACCTTTTTTCTGGTGGACCTTTTTTCTGGTGGACCTGCTGAGGTGGACCTTTCTTCTGGTGGACCTGCTCAGGTGGACCTTTTTCTGGTGGACCTTTTTTCTGGTGGACCTGCTGAGGTGGACCTTTTTTCTGATGGACCTTTTTTCTGGTGGACCTGCTGAGGTGGAACTTTTTTTCTGGTGGACCTTTTTTCTGGTGGACCTGCTGAGGTGGACCTTTTTTTCTGGTGGACCTTTTTTCTGGTGGACCTGCTGAGGTGGACCTTTTTTCTGGTGGAACTTTTTTCTGGTGGACCTGCTGAGGTGGACCTTTTTTCTGGTGGACCTTTTTTCTGGTGGACCTGCTAAGGTTGACTTTTTTTTTGGTGGACCTGCTGAGGTGGACCTTTTTTCTGGTGGACCTTTTTTCTGGTGGACCTGCTGAGGTGGACCTTTTTTTTGGTGGACCTGCTGAGGTGGACCTTTTTTCTGGTGGACATTTTTTCTGGTGGACCTGCTGAAATGGACCCTTTTTCTGGTGGACCTTTTTTCTGGTGGACCTGCTGAGGTGGACCTTTTTTCTGGTGGACATTTTTCCTGGTGGACCTGCTTAGGTCGACCTTTTTTCTGGTGGACATTTTTTCTGGTGGACCTGCTGAGGTGGACCTTTTTCTAGTGGACCTTTTTTCTGGTGGACCTGCTGAGGTGGACCTTTTTTCTGGTGGACCTTTTTTCTGGTGGACCTTTTTTCTGGTGGACCTGCTGAGGTGGACCTTTTTTCTGGTGGACCTTTTTTCTGGTGGACCTGCTGAGGTGGACCTTTGTTCTGGTGGACCTTTTTTCTGGTGGACCTGCTGAGGTGGACCTTTTTTTCTGGTGGACCTTTTTTCTGGTGGACCTGCTGAGGTGGACCTTTTTTTCTGGTGGACCTGCTGAGGTGGACCTGCTGAGGTGGAGCTTTTTTCTGGTGGACATTTTTTCTGGTGGACCTGCTGAGGTGGACCTATTTCTGGTGGACCTTTTTCCTGGTGGACCTGCTTAGGTCGACCTTTTTTCTGGTGGACATTTTTTCTAGTGGACCTGCTGAGGTGGACCTTTTTCTAGTGGACCTTTTTTTCTGGTGGACCTGCTGAGGTGGACCTTTTTTCTGGTGGACCTTTTTTCTGGTGGACCTTTTTTCTGGTGGACCTGCTGAGGTGGACCTTTTTTCTGGTGGACTTTTTTTCTGGTGGACCTGCTGAGGTGGACCTTTGTTCTGGTGGACCTTTTTTCTGGTGGACCTCCTGAGGTGGACCTTTGTTCTGGTGAACCTTTTTTCTGGTGGACCTCCTGAGGTGGACCTTTTTTTCTGGTGGACCTGCTGAGGTGAACCTGCTGAGGTGGAGCTTTTTTCTGGTGGACCTTTTTTCTGGTGGACCTGCTGAGGTGGACCTTTTTTCTGGTGGACCTGCTGAGGTGGACCTTTTTTCTGGTGGACCTTTTTTCTGGTGGACCTGCTGAGGTGGACCTTTTTTCTGCTGGACCTTTTTTCTGGTGGACCTGCTGAGGTAGACCTGCTGAGGTGGACCTTTTTTCTGCTGGACCTTTTTTCTGGTGGACCTGCGGAGGTGGACCTTTTTTTCTGGTGGACCTGCTGAGGTGGACCTCCTGAGGTGGACCTTTGTTCTGGTGGACCTTTTTTCTGGTGGACCTCCTGAGGTGGACCTTTTTTTCTGGTGGACCTGCTGAGGTGAACCTGCTGAGGTGGAGCTTTTTTCTGGTGGACCTTTTTTCTGGTGGACCTGCTGAGGCGGACCTTTTTTCTGGTGGACCTTTTTTCTGGTGGACCTGCTGAGGTGGACCTTTTTTCTGGTGGACCTGCTGAGGTGGACCTGCTGAGGTGGACCTTTTTTCTGGTAGACCTTTTTTCTGGTGGACCTGCTGAGGTGGACCTTTTTTCTGGTGGACCTGCTGAGGTGGACCTTTTTTTCTGGTGGACCTTTTTTCTGGTGGACCTGCTGAGGTGGACCTTTTTTCTGGTGGACCTTTTTCTGGTGGACCTGCTGAGGTGGAACTTTTTTCTGGTGGACTTTTTTTCTGGTGGACCTGCTCAGGTGGACCTTTTTTTCTGGTGGACCTTTTTTCTGGTGGACCTTTTTTTCTGGTGGACCTGCTGAGGTGGACCTTTTTTCTGGTGGACCTTTTTTCTGGTGCACCTGCTGAGTTGGACCTTTTTCTAGTGGACCTTTTTTCTGGTGGACCTGCTGAGGTGGACCTTTTTTTCTGGTGGACCTGCTGAGGTGGACCTCCTGAGGTGGACCTTTTTTCTGGTGGACCTTTTTTCTGGTGGACCTGCTGAGGTGGACCTTTTTTCTGGTGGACCTGCTGAGGTGGACCTTTTTTCTGGTGGACCTTTTTTCTGGTGGACCTGCTCAGGTGGACCTTTTTTCTGGTGGACCTTTTTTCTGGTGGACCTTTTTTCTGGTGGACCTGCTGAGGTGGACCTTTTTTCTGGTGGACCTTTTTTCTGGTGGACCTGCTGAGGTTGACCTTTTTTTTGGTGGACCTGCTGAGGTGGACATTTTTCTGGTGGACATTTTTTCTGGTGGACCTGCTGAGGTGGACCCTTTTTCTGGTGGACCTTTTTTCTGGTGGACCTGCTGAGGTGGACCTTTTTTCTGGTGGACCTTTTTTCTGGTGGACCTGCTGAGGTGGACCTTTGTTCTGGTGGACCTGCTGAGGTGGACCTTTTTTCTGGTGGACCTTTTTTCTGGTGGACCTGCTGAGGTGGACCTTTTTTCTGGTAGACCTTTTTTCTGGTGGACCTGCTGAGGTGGACCTTTTTTTCTGGTGGACCCGCTGAGGTGGACCTGCTGAGGTGGAGCTTTTTTCTGGTGGACCTTTTTTCTGGTGGACCTGCTGAGGTGTACATTTTTTCTGGTGGACCTGCTGAGGTGGACCTTTTTTCTGGTGGACCTTTTTTCTGGTGGACCTGCTGAGGTGGACCTTTTTTCTGGTAAACCTTTTTTCTGGCGGACCTGCTGAGGTGGACCTTTTTTCTGGTGGACCTTGTTTCTGGTGGACCTGCTGAGGTGGACCTTTTTTCTGGTGGACCTGCTGAGGTGGAACTTTTTTTCTGCTGGACCTTTTTTCTGGTGGACCTGCTGAGGTTGACCTTTTTTTTTGGTGGACCTGCTGAGGTGGACCTTTTTTCTGGTGGACCTTTTTTCTGGTGGACCTGCTGAGGTTGACCTTTTTTTTGGTGGACCTGCTGAGGTGGACCTTTTTTCTGGTGGACATTTTTTCTGGTGGACCTGCTGAAATGGACCCTTTTTCTGGTGGACCTTTTTTCTGGTGGACCTGCTGAGGTGGACCTTTTTTCTGGTGGACATTTTTCCTGGTGGACCTGCTTAGGTCGACCTTTTTTCTGGTGGACATTTTTTCTGGTGGACCTGCTGAGGTGGACCTTTTTCTAGTGGACCTTTTTTCTGGTGGACCTGCTGAGGTGGACCTTTTTTCTGGTGGACCTTTTTTCTGGTGGACCTTTTTTCTGGTGGACCTGCTGAGGTGGACCTTTTTTTCTGGTGGACCTGCTGAGGTGGACCTGCTGAGGTGGAGCTTTTTTCTGGTGGACCTTTTTTCTGGTGGACCTGCTGAGGTGGACCTTTTTTCTGGTGGACCTTTTTCCTGGTGGACCTGCTGAGGTGGACCTTTTTTCTGGTGGACCTTTTTTCTGGTGGACCTTTTTTCTGGTGGACCTGCTGAGGTGGACCTTTTTTCTGGTGGACTTTTTTTCTGGTAGACCTGCTGAGGTGGACCTTTGTTCTGGTGGACCTTTTTTCTGGTGGACCTCCTGAGGTGGACCTTTGTTCTGGTGGACCTTTTTTCTGGTGGACCTCCTGAGGTGGACCTTTTTTTCTGGTGGACCTGCTGAGGTGAACCTGCTGAGGTGGAGCTTTTTTCTGGTGGACCTTTTTTCTGGTGGACCTGCTGAGGTGGACATTTTTTCTGGTGGACCTGCTGAGGTGGACCTTTTTTCTGGTGGACCTTTTTTCTGGTGGACCTGCTGAGGTGGACCTTTTTTCTGGTGGACCTGCTGAGGTGGACCTCCTGAGGTGGACCTTTGTTCTGGTGGACCTTTTTTCTGGTGGACCTGCTGAGGTGGACCTTTTTTCTGGTGGACCTGCTGAGGTGGACCTGCTGAGGTGGACCTTTTTTCTGGTAGACCTTTTTTCTGGTGGACCTGCTGAGGTGGACCTTTTTTCTGGTGGACCTGCTGAGGTGGACCTTTTTTTCTGGTGGACCTTTTTTCTGGTGGACCTGCTGAGGTGGACCTTTTTTCTGGTGGACCTTTTTCTGGTGGACCTGCTGAGGTGGAACTTTTTTCTGGTGGACTTTTTTTCTGGTGGACCTGCACAGGTGGACCTTTTTTTCTGGTGGACCTTTTTTTCTGGTGGACCTGCTGAGGTGGACATTTTTTCTGGTGGACCTTTTTTCTGGTGGACCTTTTTTCTGGTGGACCTGCTGAGGTGGACCTTTTTTCTGGTGGACCTTTTTTCTGGTGCACCTTCTGAGTTGGACCTTTTTCTAGTGGACCTTTTTTCTGGTGGACCTGCTGAGGTGGACCTTTTTTTCTGGTGGACCTGCTGAGGTGGACCTCCTGAGGTGGACCTTTTTTCTGGTGGACCTTTTTTCTGGTGGACCTGCTGAGGTGGACCTTTTTTCTGGTGGACCTTTTTTCTGGTGGACCTGCTCAGGTGGACCTTTTTTCTCGTGGACCTTTTTTCTGGTGGACCTTTTTTCTGGTGGACCTGCTGAGGTGGAACTTTTTTCTGGTGGACCTTTTTTCTGGTGGACCTGCTGAGGTTGACCTTTTTTTTGGTGGACCTGCTGAGGTGGACATTTTTCTGGTGGACATTTTTTCTGGTGGACCTGCTGAGGTGGACCCTTTTTCTGGTGGACATTTTTCTGGTGGACCTGCTGAGATGGACCTTTTTTCTGGTGGACCTTTTTTCTGGTGGACCTGCTGAGGTGGACCTTTTTTCTGGTGGACCTTTTTTCTGGTGGACCTGCTGAGGTGGACCTTTTTTCTGGTGGACCTTTTTTCTGGTGGACCTGCTGAGGTGGACCTTTTTTCTGGTGGACCTTTTTTCTGGTGGACCTACTGAGGTGGACCTTTTTTCTGGTGGACCTTTTTTCTGGTGGACCTGCTGATGTGGACCTTTGTTCTGGTGGACCTTTTTTCTGGTGGACCTCCTGAGGTGGACCTTTGTTCTGGTGGACCTTTTTTCTGGTGGACCTTTTTTTCTGGTGGACCTCTGAGGTGGACCTTTTTCCTGGTGGACCTTTTTTCTGGTGGACCTTTTTTCTGGTGGACCTGCTGAGGTGGACCTTTTTTCTGGTGGACCTGCTGAGGTGGACCTTTTTTCTGGTGGACCTTTTTTCTGGTGGACCTGCTGAGGTGGACCTTTTTTCTGGTGGACCTGCTGAGGTGGACCTGCTGAGGTGGACCTGCTGAGGTGGAGCTTTTTTCTGGTGGACCTTTTTTCTGGTGGACCTGCTGAGGTGGACATTTTTTCTGGTGGACCTGCTGAGGTGGACCTTTTTTCTGGTGGACCTTTTTTCTGGTGGACCTGCTGAGGTGGACCTTTTTTCTGGTGGACCTGCTCAGGTGGACCTTTTTTCTGGTGGACCTTTTTTCTGGTGGACCTGCTGAGGTGGACCTTTTTTCTGATGGACCTTTTTTCTGGTGGACCTGCTGAGGTGGACCTTTCTTTCTGGTGGACCTCTGAGGTGGACCTTTTTTCTGGTGGACCTTTTTTCTGGTGGACCTGCTGAGGTGGACCTTTTTTCTGGTGGACCTTTTTTCTGGTGGACCTGCTGAGGTGGACCTTTCTTCTGGTGGACCTGCTCAGGTGGACCTTTTTCTGGTGGACCTTTTTTCTGGTGGACCTGCTGAGGTGGACCTTTTTTCTGATGGACCTTTTTTCTGGTGGACCTGCTGAGGTGGAACTTTTTTTCTGGTGGACCTTTTTTCTGGTGGACCTGCTGAGGTGGACCTTTTTTTCTGGTGGACCTTTTTTCTGGTGGACCTGCTGAGGTGGACCTTTTTTCTGGTGGAACTTTTTTCTGGTGGACCTGCTGAGGTGGACCTTTTTTCTGGTGGACCTTTTTTCTGGTGGACCTGCTAAGGTTGACTTTTTTTTTGGTGGACCTGCTGAGGTCGACCTTTTTTCTGGTGGACATTTTTTCTGGTGGACCTGCTGAGGTAGACCCTTTTTCTGGTGGAACTTTTTCCTGGTGGACCTGCTTAGGTCGACCTTTTTTCTGGTAGACCTTTTTTCTGGTGGACCTGCTGAGGTGGAACTTTTTTTCTGGTGGACCTGCTGAGGTGGACCTGCTGAGGTGGAGCTTTTTTCTGGTGGACCTTTTTTTTGGTGGACCTGCTGAGGTGGACCTTTTTTTCTGGTGGACCTGCTGAGGTGGACCTTTTTTCTGGTGGACCTTTTTTCTGGTGGACCTGCTGAGGTGGACCTTTTTTCTGGTAGACCTTTTTTCTGGTGGACCTGCTGAGGTGGACCTTTTTTTCTGGTGGACCTGCTGAGGTGGACCTGCTGAGGTGGAGCTTTTTTCTGGTGGACCTTTTTTCTGGTGGACCTGCTGAGGTGTACATTTTTTCTGGTGGACCTGCTGAGGTGGACCTTTTTTCTGGTGGACCTTTTTTCTGGTGGACCTGCTGAGGTGGACCTTTTTTCTGGTAAACCTTTTTTCTGGCGGACCTGCTGAGGTGGACCTTTTTTCTGGTGGACCTTGTTTCTGGTGGACCTGCTGAGGTGGACCTTTTTTTCTGGTGGACCTGCTGAGGTGGAACTTTTTTTCTGGTGGACCTTTTTTCTGGTGGACCTGCTGAGGTGGACCTTTTTTTTTGGTGGACCTGCTGAGGTGGACCTTTTTTCTGGTGGACCTTTTTTCTGGTGGACCTGCTGAGGTTGACCTTTTTTTTGGCGGACCTGCTGAGGTGGACCTTTTTTCTGGTGGACATTTTTTCTGGTGGACCTGCTGAAATGGACCCTTTTTCTGGTGGACCTTTTTTCTGGTGGACCTGCTGAGGTGGACCTTTTTTCTGGTGGACATTTTTCCTGGTGGACCTGCTTAGGTCGACCTTTTTTCTGGTGGACATTTTTTCTGGTGGACCTGCTGAGGTGGACCTTTTTCTAGTGGACCTTTTTTCTGGTGGACCTGCTGAGGTGGACCTTTTTTCTGGTGGACCTTTTTTCTGGTGGACCTGCTGAGGTGGACCTTTTTTCTGGTGGACCTTTTTTCTGGTGGACCTGCTGAGGTGGACCTTTGTTCTGGTGGACCTTTTTTCTGGTGGACCTGCTGAGGTGGACCTTTGTTCTGGTGGACCTTTTTTCTGGTGGACCTGCTGAGGTGGACCTTTTTTTCTGGTGGACCTGCTGAGGTGGACCTGCTGAGGTGGAGCTTTTTTCTGGTGGACCTTTTTTCTGGTGGACCTGCTGAGGTGGACCTTTTTTCTGGTGGACCTTTTTCCTGGTGGACCTGCTTAGGTCGACCTTTTTTCCGGTGGACATTTTTTCTGGTGGACCTGCTGAGGTGGACCTTTTTCTAGTGGACCTTTTTTCTGGTGGACCTGCTGAGGTGGACCTTTTTTCTGGTGGACCTTTTTTCTGGTGGACCTGCTGAGGTGGACCTTTTTTCTGGTGGACTTTTTTTCTGGTGGACCTGCTGAGGTGGACCTTTGTTCTGGTGGACCTTTTTTCTGGTGGACCTCCTGAGGTGGACCTTTGTTCTGGTGGACCTTTTTTCTGGTGGACCTCCTGAGGTGGACCTTTTTTTCTGGTGGACCTGCTGAGGTGAACCTGCTGAGGTGGAGTTTTTTTCTGGTGGACCTTTTTTCTGGTGGACCTGCTGAGGTGGACATTTTTTCTGGTGGACCTGCTGAGGTGGACCTTTTTTCTGGTGGACCTTTTTTCTGGTGGACCTGCTGAGGTGGACCTTTTTTCTGGTGGACCTTTTTTCTGGTGGACCTGCTGAGGTAGACCTGCTGAGGTGGACCTTTTTTTCTGGTGGACATTTTTTCTGGTGGACCTGCGGAGGTGGACCTTTTTTCTGGTGGACCTTTTTTCTGGTGGACCTGCTGAGGTGGACCTTTTTTCTGGTGGACCTTTTTTCTGGTGGACCTGCTGAGGTGGACCTGCTGAGGTGGACCTTTTTTCTGGTAGACCTTTTTTCTCGTGGACCTGCTGAGGTGGACCTTTTTTCTGGTGGACCTGCTGAGGTGGACCTTTTTTCTGGTGGACCTTTTTTCTGGTGGACCTGCTGACGTGGACCTTTTTTCTGGTGGACCTTTTTTCTGGTGGACCTGCTGAGGTGGACCTTTTTTTTCTGGTGGACCTGCTGAGGTAGACCTGCTGAGGTGGACCTTTGTTCTGGTGGACCTTTTTTCTGGTGGACCTGCTGAGGTGGACATTTTTTCTGGTGGACCTGCTGAGGTGGACCCTTTTTCTGGTGGACCTTTTTTCTGGTGGACCTGCTGAGGTGGACCTTTTTTCTGGTGGACCTTTTTTCTGGTGGACCTGCTCAGGTGGACCTTTTTTCTGGTGGACCTTTTTTCTGGTGGACCTGCTGAGGTGGACCTTTTTTCTGGTGGACCTTTTTTCTGGTGGACCTGCTGAGGTTGACCTTTTTTTTGGTGGACCTGCTGAGGTGGACCTTTTTTCTGGTGGACATTTTTTCTGGTGGACCTGCTGAGGTGGACCTTTCTTCTGGTGGACCTGCTGAGGTGTACCTTTTTTCTGGTGGACCTTTTTTCTGGTGGACCTGCTGAGGTGGACCTTTTTTCTGATGGACCTTTTTTCTGGTGGACCTGCTGAGGTGGACCTTTGTTCTGGTGGACCTTTTTTCTGGTGGACCTCCTGAGGTGGACCTTTGTTCTGGTGGACCTTTTTCTGGTGGACCTGCTGAGGTGGACCTTTTTTCTGGTGGAACTTTTTTCTGGTGGACCTGCTGAGGTGGACCTTTTTTCTGGTGGACCTTTTTTCTGGTGGACCTGCTGAGGTTGATTTTTTTTTTGGTGGACCTGCTGAGGTGGACCTTTTTTCTGGTAGACATTTTTTTCTGGTGGACCTGCTGAGGTGGACCTTTTTTCTGGTGGACCTTTTTTCTGGTGGACCTGCTGAGGTGGACCTTTTTTCTGGTGGACCTTTTTTCTGGTGGACCTGCTGAGGTGGACCTTTTTTCTGGTGGACCTTTTTTTTTGGTGGACCTGCTGAGGTGGACCTTTTTTCTGGTGGACCTGCTGAGGTGGACCTTTTTTTCAGGTGGACCTGCTGAGGTGGACCTTTTTTCTGGTGGACCTTTTTTCTGGTGGACCTGCTGAGGTGGACCTTTTTTCTGGTAGACCTTTTTTTCTGGTGGACCTGCTGAGGTGGACCTTTTTTTCTGGTGGACCTGCTGAGGTGGACCTGCTGAGGTGGAGCTTTTTTCTGGTAGACCTTTTTTCTGGTGGACCTGCTGAGGTGTACATTTTTTCTGGTGGACCTGCTGAGGTGGACCTTTTTTTGGTGGACCTTTTTTCTGGTGGACCTGCTGAGGTGGACCTTTTTTGTGGTGGACCTTTTTTCTGGTGGACCTGCTGAGGTGGATCTTTTTTCTGGTGGACCTTTTTTCTGGTGGACCTGCTGAGGTGGACCTTTTTTTCTGGTGGACCTGCTGAGGTGGAACTTTTTTTCTGCTGGACCTTTTTTCTGGTGGACCTGCTGAGGTTGACCTTTTTTTTGGTGGACCTGCTGAGGTGGACCTTTTTTCTGGTGGACCTTTTTTTCTGGTGGACCTGCTGAGGTTGACCTTTTTTTTGGTGGACCTGCTGAGGTGGACCTTTTTTCTGGTGGACATTTTTTCTGGTGGACCTGCTGAAATGGACCCTTTTTCTGGTGGACCTTTTTTCTGGTGGACCTGCTGAGGTGGACCTTTTTTCTGGTGGACCTTTTTTCTGGTGGACCTGCTGAGGTGGACCTTTGTTCTGGTGGACCTTTTTTCTGGTGGACCTCCTGAGGTGGACCTTTGTTCTCGTGGACCTTTTTTCTGGTGGACCTCCTGAGGTGGACCTTTTTTTCTGGTGGACCTGCTGAGGTGAACCTGCTGAGGTGGACCTTTTTTCTGGTGGACCTTTTTTCTGGTGGACCTGCTGAGGTGGACATTTTTTCTGGTGGACCTGCTGAGGTGGACCTTTTTTCTGGTGGACCTTTTTTCTGGTGGACCTGCTGAGGTGGACCTTTTTTCTGGTGGACCTTTTTTCTGGTGGACCTGCTGAGGTAGACCTGCTGAGGTGGACCTTTTTTCTGGTGGACCTTTTTTCTGGTGGACCTGCTGAGGTGGACCTTTTTTCTGGTGGACCTTTTTTCTGGTGGACCTGCTGAGGTGGACCTTTTTTCTGGTGGACCTTTTTTCTGGTGGACCTGCTGAGGTGGACATTTTTTCTGGTGGACCTGCTGAGGTGGACCTTTTTCTAGTGGACCTTTTTTCTGGTAAACCTGCTGAGGTGGATCTTTTTTCTGGTGGACCTTTTTTCTGGTGGACCTTTTTTCTGGTGGACCTGCTGAGGTGGACCTTTGTTCTGGTGGACCTTTTTTCTGGTGGACCTGCTGAGGTGGACCTTTGTTCTGGTGGACCTTTTTTCTGGTGGACCTGCTGAGGTGGACCTTTTTTTCTGGTGGACCTGCTGAGGTGGAGCTGCTGAGGTGGAGCTTTTTTCTGGTGGACCTTTTTTCTGGTGGACCTGCTTAGGTCGACCTTTTTTCTGGTGGACATTTTTTCTGGTGGACCTGCTGAGGTGGACCTTTTTCTAGTGGACCTTTTTTCTGGTGGACCTGCTGAGGTGGACCTTTTTTCTGGTGGACCTTTTTTCTGGTGGACCTGCTGAGGTGGACCTTTTTTCTGGTGGACTTTTTTTCTGGTGGACCTGCTGAGGTGGACCTTTGTTCTGGTGGACCTTTTTTCTGGTGGACCTCCTGAGGTGGACCTTTGTTCTGGTGGACCTTTTTTCTGGTGGACCTCCTGAGGTGGACCTTTTTTTCTGGTGGACCTGCTGAGGTGAACCTGCTGAGGTGGAGCTTTTTTCTGGTGGACCTTTTTTCTGGTGGACCTGCTGAGGTGGACATTTTTTCTGGTGGACCTGCTGAGGTGGACCTTTTTTCTGCTGGACCTTTTTTCTGGTGGACCTGCTGAGGTGGACCTTTTTTCTGGTGGACCTTTTTTCTGGTGGACCTGCTGAGGTAGACCTGCTGAGGTGGACCTTTTTTCTGGTGGACCTTTTTTCTGGTGGACCTGCGGAGGTGGACCTTTTTTCTGGTGGACCTTTTTTCTGGTGGACCTGCTGAGGTGGACCTTTTTTCTGGTGGACCTTTTTTCTGGTGGACCTGCTGAGGTGGATCTTTTTTCTGGTGGACCTTTTTTCTGGTGGACCTGCTGAGGTGGACCTGCTGAGGTGGACCTTTTTTCTGGTAGACCTTTTTTCTCGTGGACCTGCTGAGGTGGACCTTTTTTCTGGTGGACCTGCTGAGGTGGACCTTTTTTTCTGGTGGACCTTTTTTCTGGTGGACCTGCTGAGGTGGACCTTTTTTCTGGTGGACCTTTTTTCTGGTGGACCTGCTGAGGTGGACCTTTTTTCTGGTGGACCTGCTGAGGTGGACCTTTTTTTCTGGTGGACCTGCTGAGGTGGACCTGCTGAGGTGGACCTTTTTTCTGGTGGACCTTTTTTCTGGTGGACCTGCTGAGGTGGACATTTTTTCTGGTGGACCTGCTGAGGTGGACCCTTTTTCTGGTGGACCTTTTTTCTGGTGGACCTGCTGAGATGGACCTTTTTTCTGGTGGACCTTTTTTCTGGTGGACCTGCTCAGGTGGACCTTTTTTCTGGTGGACCTTTTTTCTGGTGGACCTGCTGAGGTGGACCTTTTTTCTGGTGGACCTTTTTTCTGGTGGACCTGCTGAGGTTGACCTTTTTTTTGGTGGACCTGCTGAGGTGGACCTTTTTTCTGGTGGACATTTTTTCTGGTGGACCTGCTGAGGTGGACCTTTCTTCTGGTGGACCTGCTGAGGTGTACCTTTTTTCTGGTGGACCTTTTTTCTGGTGGACCTGCTGAGGTGGACCTTTTTTCTGATGGACCTTTTTTCTGGTGGACCTGCTGAGGTGGACCTTTGTTCTGGTGGACCTTTTTTCTGGTGGACCTCCTGAGGTGGACCTTTGTTCTGGTGGACCTTTTTCTGGTGGACCTGCTGAGGTGGACCTTTTTTCTGGTGGAACTTTTTTCTGGTGGACCTGCTGAGGTGGACCTTTTTTCTGGTGGACCTTTTTTCTGGTGGACCTGCTGAGGTTGACCTTTTTTTTGGTGGACCTGCTGAGGTGGACCTTTTTTCTGGTAGACATTTTTTTTCTGGTGGACCTGCTGAGGTGGACCTTTTTTCTGGTGGACCTTTTTTCTGGTGGACCTGCTGAGGTGGACCTTTTTTCTGGTGGACCTTTTTTCTGGTGGACCTGCTGAGGTGGACCTTTTTTCTGGTGGACCTTTTTTTTTGGTGGACCTGCTGAGGTGGACCTTTTTTCTGGTGGACCTGCTGAGGTGGACCTTTTTTTCAGGTGGACCTGCTGAGGTGGACCTTTTTTCTGGTGGACCTGCTGAGGTGGACCTTTTTTCTGGTGGACCTTTTTTCTGGTGGACCTGCTGAGGTGGACCTTTTTTTCTGGTAGACATTTTTTCTGGTGGACCTGCTGAGGTGGACCTTTTTTTCTGGTGGACCTGCTGAGGTGGACCTGCTGAGGTGGAGCTTTTTTCTGGTGGACCTTTTTTCTGGTGGACCTGCTGAGGTGTACATTTTTTCTGGTGGACCTGCTGAGGTGGACCTTTTTTCTGGTGGACCTTTTTTCTGGTGGATCTGCTGAGGTGGACCTTTTTTCTGGCGGACCTTTTTTCTGGCGGACCTGCTGAGGTGGACCTTTTTTATGGTGGACCTTTTTTCTGGTGGACCTGCTGAGGTGGACCTTTTTTCTGGTGGACCTGCTGAGGTGGAACTTTTTTTCTGCTGGACTTTTTTTTCTGGTGGACCTGCTGAGGTTGACCTTTTTTTTTGGTGGACCTGCTGAGGTGGACCTTTTTTCTGGTGGACCTTTTTTCTGGTGGACCTGCTGAGGTTGACCTTTTTTTTGGTGGACCTGCTGAGGTGGACCTTTTTTTCTGGTGGACATTTTTTCTGGTGGACCTGCTGAAATGGACCCTTTTTCTGGTGGACGTTTTTTCTGGTGGACCTGCTGAGGTGGACCTTTTTTCTGGTGGACCTTTTTCCTGGTGGACCTGCTTAGGTCGACCTTTTTTCTGGTGGACCTTTTTTCTGGTGGACCTGCTGAGGTGGACCTTTTTCTAGTGGACCTTTTTTCTGGTGGACCTGCTGAGGTGGACCTTTTTTCTGGTGGACCTTTTTTCTGGTGGACCTTTTTTCTGGTGGACCTGCTGAGGTGGACCTTTTTTCTGGTGGACCTTTTTTCTGGTGGACGTGCTGAGGTGGACCTTTGTTCTGGTGGACCTTTTTTCTGGTGGACCTGCTGAGGTGGACCTTTTTTCTGGTGGACCTGCTGAGGTGGACCTTTCTTTCTGGTGGACCTCTGAGGTGGACCTTTTTTCTGGTGGACCTTTTTTCTGGTGGACCTGCTGAGGTGGACCTTTTTTCTGGTGGACCTTTTTTCTGGTGGACCTGCTGAGGTGGACCTTTCTTCTGGTGGACCTGCTGAGGTGGACCTTTTTTCTGGTGGACCTTTTTTCTGGTGGACCTGCTGAGGTGGACCTTTTTTCTGATGGACCTTTTTTCTGGTGGACCTGCTGAGGTGGACCTTTTTTTCTGGTGGACCTTTTTTCTGGTGGACCTGCTGAGGTGGACCTTTTTTTCTGGTGGACCTTTTTTCTGGTGGACCTGCTGAGGTGGACCTTTTTTCTGGTGGAACTTTTTTCTGGTGGACCTGCTGAGGTGGACCTTTTTTCTGTTGGACCTTTTTTCTGGGGGACCTTTTTTCTGGTGGACCTGCTGAGGTTGACCTTTTTTTTGGTGGACCTGCTGAGGTGGACCTTTTTTCTGGTGGACATTTTTTCTGGTGCACCTGCTGAGGTGGACCCTTTTTCTGGTGGACCTTTTTCCTGGTGGACCTGCTGAGGTGGACCTTTTTTCTGGTGGACATTTTTTCTGGTGGACCTGCTGAGGTGGACCTTTTTCTAGTGGACCTTTTTTCTGGTGGACCTGCTGAGGTGGACCTTTTTTCTGGTGGACCTTTTTTCTGGTGGACCTGCTGAGGTGGACCTTTTTTCTGGTGGACCTTTTTTTTGGTGGACCTGCTGAGGTGGACCTTTTTTCTGGTGGACCTGCTGAGGTGGACCTTTTTGTCTGGTGGACCTGCTGAGGTGGACCTTTTTTCTGGTGGACCTTTTTTCTGGTGGACCTGCTGAGGTGGACCTTTTTTCTGGTAGACCTTTTTTCTGGTGGACCTGCTGAGGTGGACCTTTTTTTCTGGTGGACCTGCTGAGGTGGACCCGCTGAGGTGGAGCTTTTTTCTGGTGGACCTTTTTTCTGGTGGACCTGCTGAGGTGTACATTTTTTCTGGTGGACCTGCTGAGGTGGACCTTTTTTCTGGTGGACCTTTTTTCTGGTGGACCTGCTGAGGTGGACCTTTTTTCTGGTGGACCTTTTTTCTGGTGGACCTGCTTAGGTCGACCTTTTTTCTGGTGGACCTTTTTTCTGGTGGACCTGCTGAGGTGGACCTTTTTTCTGGTGGACCTGCTGAGGTGGAACTTTTTTTCTGCTGGACCTTTATTCTGGTGGACCTGCTGAGGTTGACCTTTTTTTTGGTGGACCTGCTGAGGTGGACCTTTTTTCTGGTGGACCTTTTTTCTGGTGGACCTGCTGAGGTGGACCTTTTTTTTGGTGGACCTGCTGAGGTGGACCTTTTTTCTGGTGGACCTTTTTTCTGGTGGACCTGCTGAGGTGGACCTTTTTTCTGATGGACCTTTTTTCTGGTGGACCTGCTGAGGTGGACCTTTTTTTCTGGTGGACCTTTTTTCTGGTGGACCTGCTGAGGTGGACCTTTTTTTCTGGTGGACCTTTTTTCTGGTGGACCTGCTGAGGTGGACCTTTTTTCTGGTGGAACTTTTTTCTGGTGGACCTGCTGAGGTGGACCTTTTTTCTGATGGACCTTTTTTCTGGTGGACCTGCTGAGGTGGACCTTTTTTCTGGTGGAACTTTTTTCTGGTGGACCTGCTGAGGTGGACCTTTTTTCTGGTGGACCTTTTTTCTGGTGGACCTGCTGAGGTTGACCTTTTTTTTGGTGGACCTGCTGAGGTGGACCTTTTTTCTGGTAGACATTTTTTTCTGGTGGACCTGCTGAGGTGGACCTTTTTTCTGGTGGACCTTTTTTCTGGTGGACCTGCTGAGGTGGACCTTTTTTCTGGTGGACCTTTTTTCTGGTGGACCTGCTGAGGTGGACCTTTTTTCTGGTGGACCTTTTTTTTTGGTGGACCTGCTGAGGTGGACCTTTTTTCTGGTGGACCTGCTGAGGTGGACCTTTTTTTCAGGTGGACCTGCTGAGGTGGACCTTTTTTCTGGTGGACCTGCTGAGGTGGACCTTTTTTCTGGTGGACCTTTTTTCTGGTGGACCTGCTGAGGTGGACCTTTTTTTCTGGTAGACCTTTTTTCTGGTGGACCTGCTGAGGTGGACCTTTTTTTCTGGTAGACCTGCTGAGGTGGACCTGCTGAGGTGGAGCTTTTTTCTGGTGGACCTTTTTTCTGGTGGACCTGCTGAGGTGTACATTTTTTCTGGTGGACCTGCTGAGGTGGACCTTTTTTCTGGTGGACCTTTTTTCTGGTGGATCTGCTGAGGTGGACCTTTTTTCTGGCGGACCTTTTTTCTGGCGGACCTGCTGAGGTGGACCTTTTTTATGGTGGACCTTTTTTCTGGTGGACCTGCTCAGGTGGACCTTTTTTCTGGTGGACCTGCTGAGGTGGAACTTTTTTTCTGCTGGACCTTTTTTTCTGGTGGACCTGCTGAGGTTGACCTTTTTTTTTGGTGGACCTGCTGAGGTGGACCTTTTTTCTGGTGGACCTTTTTTCTGGTGGACCTGCTGAGGTTGACCTTTTTTTTGGTGGACCTGCTGAGGTGGACCTTTTTTTCTGGTGGACATTTTTTCTGGTGGACCTGCTGAAATGGACCCTTTTTCTGGTGGACGTTTTTTCTGGTGGACCTGCTGAGGTGGACCTTTTTTCTGGTGGACCTTTTTCCTGGTGGACCTGCTTAGGTCGACCTTTTTTCTGGTGGACCTTTTTTCTGGTGGACCTGCTGAGGTGGACCTTTTTCTAGTGGACCTTTTTTCTGGTGGACCTGCTGAGGTGGACCTTTTTTCTGGTGGACCTTTTTTCTGGTGGACCTTTTTTCTGGTGGACCTGCTATGGTGGACCTTTTTTCTGGTGGACCTTTTTTCTGGTGGACGTGCTGAGGTGGACCTTTGTTCTGGTGGACCTTTTTTCTGGTGGACCTGCTGAGGTGGACCTTTTTTCTGGTGGACCTGCTGAGGTGGACCTTTCTTTCTGGTGGACCTCTGAGGTGGACCTTTTTTCTGGTGGACCTTTTTTCTGGTGGACCTGCTGAGGTGGACCTTTTTTCTGGTGGACCTTTTTTCTGGTGGACCTGCTGAGGTGGACCTTTCTTCTGGTGGACCTGCTGAGGTGGACCTTTTTTCTGGTGGACCTTTTTTCTGGTGGACCTGCTGAGGTGGACCTTTTTTCTGATGGACCTTTTTTCTGGTGGACCTGCTGAGGTGGATCTTTTTTTCTGGTGGACCTTTTTTCTGGTGGACCTGCTGAGGTGGACCTTTTTTTCTGGTGGACCTTTTTTCTGGTGGACCTGCTGAGGTGGACCTTTTTTCTGGTGGAACTTTTTTCTGGTGGACCTGCTGAGGTGGACCTTTTTTCTGTTGGACCTTTTTTCTGGGGGACCTTTTTTCTGGTGGACCTGCTGAGGTTGACCTTTTTTTTGGTGGACCTGCTGAGGTGGACCTTTTTTCTGGTGGACATTTTTTCTGGTGCACCTGCTGAGGTGGACCCTTTTTCTGGTGGACCTTTTTCCTGGTGGACCTGCTGAGGTGGACCTTTTTTCTGGTGGACATTTTTTCTGGTGGACCTGCTGAGGTGGACCTTTTTCTAGTGGACCTTTTTTCTGGTGGACCTGCTGAGGTGGACCTTTTTTCTGGTGGACCTTTTTTCTGGTGGACCTGCTGAGGTGGACCTTTTTTCTGGTGGACCTTTTTTTTGGTGGACCTGCTGAGGTGGACCTTTTTTCTGGTGGACCTGCTGAGGTGGACCTTTTTTTCTGGTGGACCTGCTGAGGTGGACCTTTTTTCTGGTGGACCTTTTTTCTGGTGGACCTGCTGAGGTGGACCTTTTTTCTGGTAGACCTTTTTTCTGGTGGACCTGCTGAGGTGGACCTTTTTTTCTGGTGGACCTGCTGAGGTGGACCCGCTGAGGTGGAGCTTTTTTCTGGTGGACCTTTTTTCTGGTGGACCTGCTGAGGTGTACATTTTTTCTGGTGGACCTGCTGAGGTGGACCTTTTTTCTGGTGGACCTTTTTTCCGGTGGACCTGCTGAGGTGGACCTTTTTTCTGGTGGACCTTTTTTCTGGTGGACCTGCTGAGGTGGACCTTTTTTCTGGTGGACCTTTTTTCTGGTGGACCTGCTGAGGTGGACCTTTTTTCTGGTGGACCTGCTGAGGTGGAACTTTTTTTCTGCTGAACCTTTATTCTGGTGGACCTGCTGAGGTTGACCTTTTTTTTGGTGGACCTGCTGAGGTGGACCTTTTTTCTGGTGGACCTTTTTTCTGGTGGACCTGCTGAGGTGGACCTTTTTTTTGGTGGACCTGCTGAGGTGGACCTTTTTTCTGGTGGACCTTTTTTCTGGTGGACCTGCTGAGGTGGACCTTTTTTCTGATGGACCTTTTTTCTGGTGGACCTGCTGAGGTGGACCTTTTTTTCTGGTGGACCTTTTTTCTGGTGGACCTGCTGAGGTGGACCTTTTTTCTGGTGGAACTTTTTTCTGGTGGACCTGCTGAGGTGGACCTTTTTTCTGATGGACCTTTTTTCTGGTGGACCTGCTGAGGTTGACCTTTTTTTTGGTGGACCTGCTGAGGTGGACCTTTTTTCTGGTGGACATTTTTTCTGGTGGACCTGCTGAGGTGGACCCTTTTTCTGGTGGACCTTTTCCCTGGTGGACCTGCTTAGGTCGACCTTTTTTCTGGTGGACATTTTTTCTGGTGGACCTGCTGAGGTGGACCTTTTTCTAGTGGACCTTTTTTCTGGTGGACCTGCTGAGGTGGACCTTTTTTCTGGTGGACCTGCTGAGGTGGACCTTTTTTCTGGTAGACCTTTTTTCTGGTGGACCTGCTGAGGTGGACCTTTTTTTCTGGTGGACCTGCTGAGGTGGACCTGCTGAGGTGGAGCTTTTTTCTGGTGGACCTTTTTTCTGGTGGACCTCCTGAGGTGTACATTTTTTCTGGTGGACCTGCTGAGGTGGACCTTTTTTCTGGTGGACCTGCTGAGGTTGACCTTTTTTTTGGTGGACCTGCTGAGGTGGACCTTTTTTCTGGTGGACCTTTTTTCTGGTGGACCTGCTGAGGTGGACCTTTTTTTTGGTGGACCTGCTGAGGTGGACCTTTTTTCTGGTGGACATTTTTTCTGGTGGACCTGCTGAAATGGACCCTTTTTCTGGTGGACCTTTTTTCTGGTGGACCTGCTGAGGTGGACCTTTTTTCTGGTGGACCTTTTTTCTGGTGGACCTTTTTTCTGGTGGACCTGCTGAGGTGGAGCTTTTTTTCTGGTGGACCTTTTTTCTGGTGGACCTGCTGAGGTGGACCTTTGTTCTGGTGGACCTTTTTTCTGGTGGACCTGTAGAGGTGGACCTTTTTTTCTAATGGACCTGCTGAGGTGGACCTGCTGAGGTGGAGCTTTTTTCTGGTGGACCTTTTTTCTGGTGGACCTGCTGAGGTGGACCTTTTTTTTGGTGGACCTGTTTCCTCGTGGACCTGCTTAGGTCGACCTTTTTTCTGGTGGACCTTTTTTCTGGTGGACCTGCTGAGGTGGACCTTTTTTCTGGTGGACCTTTTTTCTGGTGGACCTTTTTTCTGGTGGACCTGCTGAGGTGGACCTTTTTTCTGGTGGACCTTTTTTCTGGTGGACCTGCTGAGGTGGACCTTTGTTCTGGTGGACCTTTTTTCTGGTGGACCTCCTGAGGTGGACCTTTGTTCTGGTGGACCTTTTTTCTGGTGGACCTCCTGAGGTGGACCTTTTTTTCTGGTGGACCTGCTGAGGTGAACCTGCTGAGGTGGAGCTTTTTTCTGGTGGACCTTATTTCTGGTGGACCTGCTGAGGTGGACATTTTTTCTGGTGGACCTGCTGAGGTGGACCTTTTTTCTGGTGGACCTTTTTTCTGGTGGACCTGCTGAGGTGGACCTTTTTTCTGGTGGACTTCTTTCTGGTGGACCTTTTTTCTGGTGGACCTGCTGAGGTGGACCTTTTTTCTGGTGGACCTTTTTTCTGGTGGACCTGCTGAGGTGGACCTTTTTTCTGGTGGACTTTTTTCTGGTGGACCTGCTGAGGTGGACCTTTTTTCTGGTGGACCTTTTTTCTGGTGGACCTGCTGAGGTGGACCTTTTTTCTGGTGGACCTTTTTTCTGGTGGACCTGCTGAGGTGGACCTTTTTTCTGGTGGACCTTTTTTCTGGTGGACCTGCTGAGGTGGACCTTTTTTCTGGTGGACCTTTTTTCTGGTGGACCTGCTGAGGCGGACCTTTTTTCTGGTGGACCTTTTTTCTGGTGGACCTGCTGAGGTTGACCTTTTTTTTGGTGGACCTGCTGAGGTGGACCTTTTTTCTGGTGGACATTTTTTCTGGTGGACCTGCTGAGGTGGACCCTTTTTCTGGTGGACCTTTTCCCTGGTGGACCTGCTTAGGTCGACCTTTTTTCTGGTGGACATTTTTTCTGGTGGACCTGCTGAGGTGGACCTTTTTCTAGTGGACCTTTTTTCTGGTGGACCTGCTGAGGTGGACCTTTTTTCTGGTAGACCTTTTTTCTGGTGGACCTGCTGAGGTGGACCTTTTTTTCTGGTGGACCTGCTGAGGTGGACCTGCTGAGGTGGAGCTTTTTTCTGGTGGACCTTTTTTCTGGTGGACCTGCTGAGGTGTACATTTTTTCTGGTGGACCTGCTGAGGTGGACCTTTTTTCTGGTGGACCTTTTTTCTGGTGGACCTGCTGAGGTGGACCTTTTTTCTGGTGGACATTTTTACTGGCGGACCTGCTGAGGTGGACCTTTTTTCTGGTGGACCTTTTTTCTGGTGGACCTGCTGAGGTGGACCTTTTTTCTGGTGGACCTGCTGAGGTGGACCTGCTGAGGTGGAGCTTTTTTCTGGTGGACCTTTTTTCTGGTGGACCTTTTTTCTGGTGGACCTGCTGAGGTGGACCTTTTTTTCTGGTGGACCTGCTGAGGTGGACCTGCTGAGGTGGAGCTTTTTTCTGGTGGACCTTTTTTTCTGGTGGACCTGCTGAGGTGGACCTTTTTTCTGGTGGACCTTTTTCCTGGTGGACCTGCTTAGGTCGACCTTTTTTCTGGTGGACCTGCTGAGGTGGACCTGCTGAGGTGGAGCTTTTTTCTGGTGGACCTTTTTTCTGGTGGACCTGCTGAGGTGGACCTTTTTCTAGTGGACCTTTTTTCTGGTGGACCTGCTGAGGTGGACCTTTTTTCTGGTGGACCTTTTTTCTGGTGGACTTTTTTTCTGGTGGACCTACTGAGGTGGACCTTTTTTCTGCTGGACATTTTTCTGGTGGACCTCCTGAGATGGACCTTTGTTCTGGTGGACCTTTTTTCTGGTGGACCTCCTGAGGTGGACCTTTTTTTCTGGTGGACCTTTTTTCTGGTGGACCTGCTGAGGTGGACCTTTTTTTCTGGTGGACCTGCTGAGGTGGACCTGCTGAGGTGGAGCTTTTTTCTGGTGGACCTTTTTTTCTGGTGGACCTGCTGAGGTGTACATTTTTTTCTGGTGGACCTGCTGAGGTGGACCTTTTTTCTGGTCGACCTTTTTTCTGGTGGACCTGCTGAGGTGGACCTTTTTTCTGGTGGACCTTTTTTCTGGCGGACCTGCTGAGGTGGACCTTTTTTCTGGTGGACCTTTTTTCTGGTGGACCTGCTGAGGTGGACCTTTTTTCTGGTGGACCTGCTGAGGTGGAACTTTTTTTCTGCTGGACCTTTTTTCTGGTGGACCTGCTGAGGTGGACCTTTTTTCTGGTGGACCTTTTTTCTGGTGGACCTGCTGAGGTTGACCTTTTTTTTGGTGGACCTGCTGAGGTGGACCTTTTTTCTGGTGGACATTTTTTCTGGTGGACCTGCTGAAATGGACCCTTTTTCTGGTGGACCTTTTTTCTGGTGGACCTGCTGAGGTGGACCTTTTTTCTGGTGGACCTTTTTCCTGGTGGACCTGCTTAGGTCGACCTTTTTTCTGGTGGACATTTTTTCTGGTGGACCTGCTGAGGTGGACCTTTTTCTAGTGGACCTTTTTTCTGGTGGACCTGCTGAGGTGGACCTTTTTTCTGGTGGACCTTTTTTCTGGTGGACCTTTTTTCTGGTGGACCTGCTGAGGTGGACCTTTTTTCTGGTGGACCTTTTTTCTGGTGGACCTGCTGAGGTGGACCTTTGTTCTGGTGGACCTTTTTTCTGGTGGACCTGCTGAGGTGGACCTTTTTTTCTGGTGGACCTGCTGAGGTGAACCTGCTGAGGTGGAGCTTTTTTCTGGTGGACCTTTTTTCTGGTGGACCTGCTGAGGTGGACCTTTTTTCTGGTGGACCTTTTTCCTGGTGGACCTGCTTAGGTCGACCTTTTTTCTGGTGGACATTTTTTCTGGTGGACCTTTTTTCTGGTGGACCTGCTGAGGTGGACCTTTTTTCTGGTGGACCTTTTTTCTGGTGGACCTCCTGAGGTGGACCTTTGTTCTGGTGGACCTTTTTTCTGGTGGACCTCCTGAGGTGGACCTTTTTTTCTGGTGGACCTGCTGAGGTGAACCTGCTGAGGTGGACCTTTTTTCTGGTGGACCTTTTTTCTGGTGGACCTGCTGAGGTGGACATTTTTTCTGGTGGACCTGCTGAGGTGGACCTTTTTTCTGGTGGACCTTTTTTCTGGTGGACCTGCTGAGGTGGACATTTTTTCTGGTGGACCTTTTTTCTGGTGGACCTGCTGAGGTGGACCTTTTTTCTGGTGGACCTTTTTTTCTGGTGGACCTGCTGAGGTGGACCTTTTTTCTGGTGGACCTTTTTTCTGGTGGACCTGCTGAGGTTGACCTTTTTTTTGGTGGACCTGCTGAGGTCGACCTTTTTTCTGGTGGACATTTTTTCTGGTGGACCTGCTGAGGTAGACCCTTTTTCTGGTGGACCTTTTTCCTGGTGGACCTGCTTAGGTCGACCTTTTTTCTGGTAGACCTTTTTTCTGGTGGACCTGCTGAGGTGGACCTTTTTTTTCTGGTGGACCTGCTGAGGTGGACCTGCTGAGGTGGAGCTTTTTTCTGGTGGACCTTTTTTTTGCTGGACCTGCTGAGGTGGACCTTTTTTCTGGTGGACCTGCTGAGGTGGACCTTTTTTTCTGGTGGACCTGCTGAGGTGGACCTTTTTTCTGGTGGACCTTTTTTCTGGCGGACCTGCTGAGGTGGACCTTTTTTCTGGTGGACCTTGTTTCTGGTGGACCTGCTGAGGTGGACCTTTTTTCTGGTGGACCTGCTGAGGTGGAAGATTTTTTCTGCTGGACCTTTTTTCTGGTGGACCTGCTGAGGTTGACCTTTTTTTTTGGTGGACCTGCTGAGGTGGACCTTTTTTCGGGTGAACCTTTTTTCTGCTGGACCTGCTGAGGTTAACCTTTTTTTTGGTGGACCTGCTGAGGTGGACCTTTTTTCTGGTGGACATTTTTTCTGGTGGACCTGCTGAAATGGACCCTTTTTCTGGTGGACCTTTTTTCTGGTGGACCTGCTGAGGTGGACCTTTTTTCTGGTGGACCTTTTTCCTGGTGGACCTGCTTAGGTCGACCTTTTTTCTGGTGGACATTTTTTCTGGTGGACCTGCTGAGGTGGACCTTTTTCTAGTGGACCTTTTTTCGGGTGGACCTGCTGAGGTGGACCTTTTTTCTGGTGGACCTTTTTTCTGGTGGACCTTTTTTGTGGTGAACCTGCTGACGTGGACCTTTTTTCTGGTGGACCTTTTTTCTGGTGGACCTGCTGAGGTGGACCTTTGTTCTGGTGGACCTTTTTTCTGGTGGACGTGCTGAGGTGGACCTTTGTTCTGGTGGACCTTTTTTCTGGTGGACCTGCTGAGGTGGACCTTTTTTTCTGGTGGACCTGCTGAGGTGGACCTGCTGAGGTGGAGCTTTTTTCTGGTGGACCTTTTTTCTGGTGGACCTGCTGAGGTGGACCTTTTTTCTGGTGGACCTTTTTCCTGGTGGACCTGCTTAGGTCGACCTTTTTTCTGGTGGACATTTTTTCTGGTGGACCTGCTGAGGTGGACCTTTTTCTAGTGGACCTTTTTTCTGGTGGACCTGCTGAGGTGGACCTTTTTTCTGGTGGACCTTTTTTCTGGTGGACCTTTTTTCTGGTGGACCTGCTGAGGTGGACCTTTTTTCTGGTGGACTTTTTTTCTGGTGGACCTGCTGAGGTGGACCTTTTTTCTGGTGGACCTTTTTTCTGGTGGACCTCCTGAGGTGGACCTTTATTCTGGTGGACGTTTTTTCTGGTGGACCTCCTGAGGTGGACCTTTTTTTCTGGTGGACCTTTTTTCTGGTGGACCTGCTGAGGTGGACCTTTTTTTCTGGTGGACCTGCTGAGGTGGACCTGCTGAGGTGGAGCTTTTTTCTGGTGGACCTTTTTTCTGGTGGACCTGCTGAGGTGTACATTTTTTCTGGTGGACCTGCTGAGGTGGACCTTTTTTCTGGTGGACCTTTTTTCTGGTGGACCTGCTGAGGTGGACCTTTTTTCTGGTGGACCTTTTTTCTGGCGGACCTGCTGAGGTGGACCTTTTTTCTGGTGGACCTTTTTTTCTGGTGGACCTGCTGAGGTGGACCTTTTTTCTGGTGGACCTGCTGAGGTGGACCTTTTTTCTGGTGGACCTTTTTTCTGGCGGACCTGCTGAGGTGGACCTTTTTTCTGGTGGACCTTTTTTCTGGTGGACCTGCTGAGGTTGACCTTTTTTTTGGTGGACCTGCTGAGGTGGACCTTTTTTCTGGTGGACATTTTTTCTGGTGGACCTGCTGAAATGGACCCTTTTTCTGGTGGACCTTTTTTCTGGTGGACCTGCTGAGGTGGACCTTTTTTCTGGTGGACCTTTTTCCTGGTGGACCTGCTTAGGTCGACCTTTTTTCTGGTGGACATTTTTTCTGGTGGACCTGCTGAGGTGGACCTTTTTCTAGTGGACCTTTTTTCTGGTGGACCTGCTGAGGTGGACCTTTTTTCTGGTGGACCTTTTTTCTGGTGGACCTTTTTTCTGGTGGACCTGCTGAGGTGGACCTTTTTTCTGGTGGACATTTTTTCTGGTGGACCTGCTGAGGTGGACCTTTTTCTAGTGGACCTTTTTTCGGGTGGACCTGCTGAGGTGGACCTTTTTTCTGGTGGACCTTTTTTCTGGTGGACCTGCTGAGGTGGACCTTTTTTCTGGTGGACCTTTTTTCTGGTGGACCTGCTGAGGTGGACCTTTTTTTTGGTGGACCTGCTGAGGTGGACCTTTTTTTCTGGTGGACATTTTTTCTGGTGGACCTGCTGAAATGGACCCTTTTTCTGGTGGACCTTTTTTCTGGTGGACCTGCTGAGGTGGACCTTTTTTCTGGTGGACCTTTTTTCTGGTGGACCTTTTTTCTGGTGGACCTGCTGAGGTGGAGCTTTTTTCTGGTGGACCTTTTTTCTGGTGGACCTGCTGAGGTGGACCTTTGTTCTGGTGGACCTTTTTTCTGGTGGACCTGTAGAGGTGGACCTTTTTTTCTAATGGACCTGCTGAGGTGGACCTGCTGAGGTGGAGCTTTTTTCTGGTGGACCTTTTTTCTGGTGGACCTGCTGAGGTGGACCTTTTTTCTGGTGGACCTTTTTCCTCGTGGACCTGCTTAGGTCGACCTTTTTTCTGGTGGACCTTTTTTCTGGTGGACCTGCTGAGGTGGACATTTTTTCTGGTGGACCTTTTTTCTGGTGGACCTTTTTTCTGGTGGACCTGCTGAGGTGGACCTTTTTTCTGGTGGACCTTTTTTCTGGTGGACCTGCTGAGGTGGACCTTTGTTCTGGTGGACCTTTTTTCTGGTGGACCTCCTGAGGTGGACCTTTGTTCTGGTGGACCTTTTTTCTGGTGGACCTCCTGAGGTGGACCTTTTTTTCTGGTGGACCTGCTGAGGTGAACCTGCTGAGGTGGAGCTTTTTTCTGGTGGACCTTATTTCTGGTGGACCTGCTGAGGTGGACATTTTTTCTGGTGGACCTGCTGAGGTGGACCTTTTTTCTGGTGGACCTTTTTTCTGGTGGACCTGCTGAGGTGGACCTTTTTTCTGGTGGACTTCTTTCTGGTGGACCTTTTTTCTGGTGGACCTGCTGAGGTGGACCTTTTTTCTGGTGGACCTTTTTTCTGGTGGACCTGCTGAGGTGGACCTTTTTTCTGGTGGACATTTTTTCTGGTGGACCTGCTGAGGTGGACCTTTTTTCTGGTGGACCGTTTTTCTGGTGGACCTGCTGAGGTGGACCTTTTTTCTGGTGGACCTTTTTTCTGGTGGACCTGCTGAGGTGGACCTTTTTTCTGGTGGACCTTTTTTCTGGTGGACCTGCTGAGGTGGACCTTTTTTCTGGTGGACCTTTTTTCTGGTGGACCTGCTGAGGCGGACCTTTTTTCTGGTGGACCTTTTTTCTGGTGGACCTGCTGAGGTTGACCTTTTTTTTGGTGGACCTGCTGAGGTGGACCTTTTTTCTGGTGGACATTTTTTCTGGTGGACCTGCTGAGGTGGACCTGCTGAGGTGGAGCTTTTTTCTGGTGGACCTTTTTTCTGGTGGACCTGCTGAGGTGTACATTTTTTCTGGTGGACCTGCTGAGGTGGACCTTTTTTCTGGTGGACCTTTTTTCTGGTGGACCTGCTGAGGTGGACCTTTTTTCTGGTGGACATTTTTACTGGCGGACCTGCTGAGGTGGACCTTTTTTCTGGTGGACCTGCTGAGGTAGACCTGCTGAGGTGGAGCTTTTTTCTGGTGGACCTTTTTTCTGGTCGACCTTTTTTCTGGTGGACCTGCTGAGGTGGACCTTTTTTTCTGGTGGACCTGCTGAGGTGGACCTGCTGAGGTGGAGCTTTTTTCTGGTGGACCTTTTTTCTGGTGGACCTGCTGAGGTGGACCTTTTTTCTGGTGGACCTTTTTCCTGGTGGACCTGCTTAGGTCGACCTTTTTTCTGGTGGACCTGCTGAGGTGGACCTGCTGAGGTGGAGCTTTTTTCTGGTGGACCTTTTTTCTGGTGGACCTGCTGATGTGGACCTTTTTCTAGTGGACCTTTTTTCTGGTGGACCTGCTGAGGTGGACCTTTTTTCTGGTGGACCTTTTTTCTGGTGGACTTTTTTTCTGGTGGACCTACTGAGGTGGACCTTTTTTCTGCTGGACCTTTTTTCTGGTGGACCTCCTGAGATGGACCTTTGTTCTGGTGGACCTTTTTTCTGGTGGACCTCCTGAGGTGGACCTTTTTTTCTGGTGGACCTTTTTTCTGGTGGACCTGCTGAGGTGGACCTTTTTTTCTGGTGGACCTGCTGAGGTGGACCTGCTGAGCTGGAGCTTTTTTCTGGTGGACCTTTTTTCTGGTGGACCTGCTGAGGTGTACATTTTTTCTGGTGGACCTGCTGAGGTGGACCTTTTTTCTGGTGGACCTTTTTTCTGGTGGACCTGCTGAGGTGGACCTTTTTTCTGGTGGACCTTTTTTCTGGCGGACCTGCTGAGGTGGACCTTTTTTCTGGTGGACCTTTTTTCTGGTGGACCTGCTGAGGTGGACCTTTTTTCTGGTGGACCTGCTGAGGTGGAACTTTTTTTCTGCTGGACCTTTTTTCTGGTGGACCTGCTGAGGTGGACCTTTTTTCTGGTGGACCTTTTTTCTGGTGGACCTGCTGAGGTTGACCTTTTTTTTGGTGGACCTGCTGAGGTGGACCTTTTTTCTGGTGGACATTTTTTCTGGTGGACCTGCTGAAATGGACCCTTTTTCTGGTGGACCTTTTTTCTGGTGGACCTGCTGAGGTGGACCTTTTTTCTGGTGGACCTTTTTCCTGGTGGACCTGCTTAGGTCGACCTTTTTTCTGGTGGACATTTTTTCTGGTGGACCTGCTGAGGTGGACCTTTTTCTAGTGGACCTTTTTTCTGGTGGACCTGCTGAGGTGGACCTTTTTTCTGGTGGACCTTTTTTCTGGTGGACCTGCTGAGGTGGACCTTTTTTCTGGTGGACCTTTTTTCTGGTGGACCTGCTGAGGTGGACCTTTGTTCTGGTGGACCTTTTTTCTGGTGGACCTGCTGAGGTGGACCTTTTTTTCTGGTGGACCTGCTGAGGTGAACCTGCTGAGGTGGAGCTTTTCTCTGGTGGACCTTTTTTCTGGTGGACCTGCTGAGGTGGACCTTTTTTCTGGTGGACCTTTTTCCTGGTGGACCTGCTTAGGTCGACCTTTTTTCTGGTGGACATTTTTTCTGGTGGACCTTTTTTCTGGTGGACCTGCTGAGGTGGACCTTTTTTCTGGTGGACCTTTTTTCTGGTGGACCTCCTGAGGTGGACCTTTGTTCTGGTGGACCTTTTTTCTGGTGGACCTCCTGAGGTGGACCTTTTTTTCTGGTGGACCTGCTGAGGTGAACCTGCTGAGGTGGACCTTTTTTCTGGTGGACCTTTTTTCTGGTGGACCTGCTGAGGTGGACATTTTTTCTGGTGGACCTGCTGAGGTGGACCTTTTTTCTGGTGGACCTTTTTTCTGGTGGACCTGCTGAGGTGGACATTTTTTCTGGTGGACCTTTTTTCTGGTGGACCTTTTTTCTGGTGGACCTGCTGAGGTGGACCTTTTTTCTGGTGGACCTTTTTTCTGGTGGACCTGCTGAGGTGGACCTTTTTTCTGGTGGACCTTTTTTCTGGTGGACCTGCTGAGGTTGACCTTTTTTTTGGTGGACCTGCTGAGGTCGACCTTTTTTCTGGTGGACATTTTTTCTGGTGGACCTGCTGAGGTAGACCCTTTTTCTGGTGGACCTTTTTCCTGGTGGACCTGCTTAGGTCGACCTTTTTTCTGGTAGACCTTTTTTCTGGTGGACCTGCTGAGGTGGACCTTTTTTTTCTGGTGGACCTGCTGAGGTGGACCTGCTGAGGTGGAGCTTTTTTCTGGTGGACCTTTTTTTTGGTGGACCTGCTGAGGTGGACCTTTTTTCTGGTGGACCTGCTGAGGTGGACCTTTTTTTCTGGTGGACCTGCTGAGGTGGACCTTTTTTCTGGTGGACCTTTTTTCTGGCGGACCTGCTGAGGTGGACCTTTTTTCTGGTGGACCTTGTTTCTGGTGGACCTGCTGAGGTGGACCTTTTTTCTGGTGGACCTGCTGAGGTGGAAGATTTTTTCTGCTGGACCTTTTTTCTGGTGGACCTGCTGAGGTTGACCTTTTTTTTTGGTGGACCTGCTGAGGTGGACCTTTTTTCGGGTGGACCTTTTTTCTGCTGGACCTGCTGAGGTTAACCTTTTTTTTGGTGGACCTGCTGAGGTGGACCTTTTTTCTGGTGGACATTTTTTCTGGTGGACCTGCTGAAATGGACCCTTTTTCTGGTGGACCTTTTTTCTGGTGGACCTGCTGAGGTGGACCTTTTTTCTGGTGGACCTTTTTCCTGGTGGACCTGCTTAGGTCGACCTTTTTTCTGGTGGACATTTTTTCTGGTGGACCTGCTGAGGTGGACCTTTTTCTAGTGGACCTTTTTTCGGGTGGACCTGCTGAGGTGGACCTTTTTTCTGGTGGACCTTTTTTCTGGTGGACCTTTTTTCTGGTGGACCTGCTGAGGTGGACCTTTTTTCTGGTGGACCTTTTTTCTGGTGGACCTGCTGAGGTGGACCTTTGTTCTGGTGGACCTTTTTTCTGGTGGACGTGCTGAGGTGGACCTTTGTTCTGGTGGACCTTTTTTCTGGTGGACCTGCTGAGGTGGACCTTTTTTTCTGGTGGACCTGCTGAGGTGGACCTGCTGAGGTGGAGCTTTTTTCTGGTGGACCTTTTTTCTGGTGGACCTGCTGAGGTGGACCTTTTTTCTGGTGGACCTTTTTCCTGGTGGACCTGCTTAGGTCGACCTTTTTTCTGGTGGACATTTTTTCTGGTGGACCTGCTGAGGTGGACCTTTTTCTAGTGGACCTTTTTTCTGGTGGACCTGCTGAGGTGGACCTTTTTTCTGGTGGACCTTTTTTCTGGTGGACCTTTTTTCTGGTGGACCTGCTGAGGTGGACCTTTTTTCTGGTGGACTTTTTTTCTGGTGGACCTGCTGAGGTGGACCTTTTTTCTGGTGGACCTTTTTTCTGGTGGACCTCCTGAGGTGGACCTTTATTCTGGTCACCTTTTTTCTGGTGGACCTCCTGAGGTGGACCTTTTTTTCTGGTGGACCTTTTTTCTGGTGGACCTGCTGAGGTGGACCTTTTTTTCTGGTGGACCTGCTGAGGTGGACCTGCTGAGGTGGAGCTTTTTTCTGGTGGACCTTTTTTCTGGTGGACCTGCTGAGGTGTACATTTTTTCTGGTGGACCTGCTGAGGTGGACCTTTTTTCTGGTGGACCTGCTGAGGTGGACCTTTTTTCTGGTGGACCTTTTTTCTGGCGGACCTGCTGAGGTGGACCTTTTTTCTGGTGGACCTTTTTTCTGGTGGACCTGCTGAGGTGGACCTTTTTTCTGGTGGACCTGCTGAGGTGGAACTTTTTTTCTGCTGGACCTTTTTTCTGGTGGACCTGCTGAGGTGGACCTTTTTTCTGGTGGACCTTTTTTCTGGTGGACCTGCTGAGGTTGACCTTTTTTTTGGTGGACCTGCTGAGGTGGACCTTTTTTCTGGTGGACATTTTTTCTGGTGGACCTGCTGAAATGGACCCTTTTTCTGGTGGACCTTTTTTCTGGTGGACCTGCTGAGGTGGACCTTTTTTCTGGTGGACCTTTTTCCTGGTGGACCTGCTTAGGTCGACCTTTTTTCTGGTGGACATTTTTTCTGGTGGACCTGCTGAGGTGGACCTTTTTCTAGTGGACCTTTTTTCTGGTGGACCTGCTGAGGTGGACCTTTTTTCTGGTGGACCTTTTTTCTGGTGGACCTTTTTTCTGGTGGACCTGCTGAGGTGGACCTTTTTTCTGGTGGACATTTTTTCTGGTGGACCTGCTGAGGTGGACCTTTTTCTAGTGGACCTTTTTTCGGGTGGACCTGCTGAGGTGGACCTTTTTTCTGGTGGACCTTTTTTCTGGTGGACCTGCTGAGGTGGACCTTTTTTCTGGTGGACCTTTTTTCTGGTGGACCTGCTGAGGTGGACCTTTGTTCTGGTGGACCTTTTTTCTGGTGGACCTGCTGAGGTGGACCTTTTTTCTGGTGGACCTTTTTTCTGGTGGACCTGCTGAGGTGGACCTTTTTTCTGGTGGACCTTTTTTCTGGTGGACCTGCTGAGGTGGAGCTTTTTTCTGGTGGACCTGCTGAGGTGGAACTTTTTTTCTGCTGGACCTTTTTTCTGGTGGACCTGCTGAGGTTGACGGTTTTTTTGGTGGACCTGCTGAGGTGGACCTTTTTTCTGGTGGACCTTTTTTTCTGGTGGACCTGCTGAGGTTGACCTTTTTTTTGCTGGACCTGCTTAGGTGGACCTTTTTTCTGGTGGACATTTTTTCTGGTGGACCTGCTGAAATGGACCCTTTTTCTGGTGGACCTTTTTTCTGGTGGACCTGCTGAGGTCGACCTTTTTTCTGGTGGACCTTTTTCCTGGTGGACCTGCTTAGGTCGACCTTTTTTCTGGTGGACATTTTTTCTGGTGGACCTGCTGAGGTGGATTTTTTTTTAGTGGACCTTTTTTCTGGTGGACCTGCTGATGTGGACCTTTTTTCTGGTGGACCTTTTTTCTGGTGGACCTTTTTTCTGGTGGACCTGCTGAGGTGGACCTTTTTTCTGGTGGACCTTTTTTCTGGTGGACCTCCTGAGGTGGACCTTTGTTCTGGTGGACCTTTTTTCTGGTGGACCTGGTGAGGTGGACCTTTTTTTCTGGTGGACCTGCTGAGGTGGACCTGCTGAGGTGGAGCTTTTTTCTGGTGGACCTTTTTTCTGGTGGACCTGCTGAGGTTGACCTTTTTTTTGGTGGACCTGCTGAGGTGGACCTTTTTTCTGGTGGACCTTTTTTCTGGTGGACCTGCTGAGGTGGACCTTTTTTTTGGTGGACCTGCTGAGGTGGACCTTTTTTCTGGTGGACATTTTTTCTGGTGGACCTGCTGAAATGGACCCTTTTTCTGGTGGACCTTTTTTCTGGTGGACCTGCTGAGGTGGACCTTTTTTCTGGTGGACCTTTTTTCTGGTGGACCTTTTTTCTGGTGGACCTGCTGAGGTGGACCTTTTTCCAGGTGGACCTTTTTTCTGGTGGACCTGCTGAGGTGGACCTTTGTTCTGGTGGACCTTTTTTCTGGTGGACCTGTAGAGGTGGACCTTTTTTTCTAATGGACCTGCTGAGGTGGACCTGCTGAGGTGGAGCTTTTTTCTGGTGGACCTTTTTTCTGGTGGACCTGCTGAGGTGGACCTTTTTTCTGGTGGACCTTTTTCCTGGTGGACCTGCTTAGGTCGACCTTTTTTCTGGTGGACCTTTTTTCTGGTGGACCTGCTGAGGTGGACATTTTTTCTGGTGGACCTTTTTTCTGGTGGACCTTTTTTCTGGTGGACCTGCTGAGGTGGACCTTTTTTCTGGTGGACCTTTTTTCTGGTGGACCTGCTGAGGTGGACCTTTGTTCTGGTGGACCTTTTTTCTGGTGGACCTCCTGAGGTGGACCTTTGTTCTGGTGGACCTTTTTTCTGGTGGACCTCCTGAGGTGGACGTTTTTTTCTGGTGGACCTGCTGAGGTGGACCTTTTTTCTGGTGGAACTTTTTTCTGGTGGACCTGCTGAGGTGGACCTTTTTTCTGGTGGACTTCTTTCTGGTGGACCTTTTTTCTGGTGGACCTGCTGAGGTGGACCTTATTTCTGATGGACCTTTTTTCTGGTGGACCTGCTGAGGTGGACCTTTTTTCTGGTGGACCTTTTTTCTGGTGGACCTGCTGAGGTGGACCTTTTTTCTGGTAGACCTTTTTTCTGGTGGACCTGCTGAGGTGGACCTTTTTTTTCTGGTGGACCTGCTGAGGTGGACCTGCTGAGGTGGAGCTTTTTTCTGGTGGACCTTTTTTTTGGTGGACCTGCTGAGGTGGACCTTTTTTCTGGTGGACCTGCTGAGGTGGACCTTTTTTTCTGGTGGACCTGCTGAGGTGGACCTTTTTTCTGGTGGACCTTTTTTCTGGCGGACCTGCTGAGGTGGACCTTTTTTCTGGTGGACCTTGTTTCTGGTGGACCTGCTGAGGTGGACCTTTTTTCTGGTGGACCTGCTGAGGTGGAAGATTTTTTCTGCTGGACCTTTTTTTCTGGTGGACCTGCTGAGGTTGACCTTTTTTTTTGGTGGACCTGCTGAGGTGGACCTTTTTTCTGGTGGACCTTTTTTCTGCTGGACCTGCTGAGGTTAACCTTTTTTTTGGTGGACCTGCTGAGGTGGACCTTTTTTCTGGTGGACATTTTTTCTGGTGGACCTGCTGAAATGGACCCTTTTTCTGGTGGACCTTTTTTCTGGTGGACTTGCTGAGGTGGACCTTTTTTCTGGTGGACCTTTTTCCTGGTGGACCTGCTTAGGTCGACCTTTTTTCTGGTGGACATTTTTTCTGGTGGACCTGCTGAGGTGGACCTTTTTCTAGTGGACCTTTTTTCTGGTCGACCTGCTGAGGTGGACCTTTTTTCTGGTGGACCTTTTTTCTGGTGGACCTTTTTTCTGGTGGACCTGCTGAGGTGGACCTTTTTTCTGGTGGACCTTTTTTCTGGTGGACCTGCTGAGGTGGACCTTTGTTCTGGTGGACCTTTTTTCTGGTGGACCTGCTGAGGTGGACCTTTTTTTCTGGTGGACCTGCTGAGGTGAACCTGCTGAGGTGGAGCTTTTTTTCTGGTGGACCTTTTTTCTGGTGGACCTGCTGAGGTGGACCTTTTTTCTGGTGGACCTTTTTCCTGGTGGACCTGCTTAGGTCGACCTTTTTTCTGGTGGACATTTTTTCTGGTGGACCTTTTTTCTGGTGGACCTGCTGAGGTGGACCTTTTTTCTGGTGGACCTTTTTTCTGGTGGATCTCCTGAGGTGGACCTTTGTTCTGGTGGACCTTTTTTCTGGTGGACCTCCTGAGGTGGACCTTTTTTTCTGGTGGACCTGCTGAGGTGAACCTGCTGAGGTGGACCTTTTTTCTGGTGGACCTTTTTTCTGGTGGACCTGCTGAGGTGGACATTTTTTCTGGTGGACCTGCTGAGGTTGACCTTTTTTCTGGTGGACCTTTTTTCTGGTGGACCTGCTGAGGTGGACATTTTTTCTGGTGGACCTTTTTTCTGGTGGACCTGCTGAGGTGGACCTTTTTTCTGGTGGACCTTTTTTCTGGTGGACCTGCTGAGGTGGACCTTTTTTCTGGTGGACCTTTTTTCTGGTGGACCTGCTGAGGTGGACCTTTTTTCTGGTGGACCTTTTTTCTGGTGGACCTGCTGAGGCGGACCTTTTTTCTGGTGGACCTTTTTTCTGGTGGACCTGCTGAGGTGGACCTTTTTTCTGGTGGACCTTTTTTCTGGTGGACCTGCTGAGGTGGACCTTTTTTCTGGTGGACCTGCTGAGGTGGACCTGCTGAGGTGGACCTTTTTTCTGGTAGACCTTTTTTCTCGTGGACCTGCTGAGGTGGACCTTTTTTCTGGTGGACCTGCTGAGGTGGACCTTTTTTTCTGGTGGACCTTTTTTCTGGTGGACCTGCTGAGGTGGACCTTTTTTCTGGTGGACCTTTTTCTGGTGGACCTGCTGAGGTGGACCTTTTTTCTGGTGGACTTTTTTTCTGGTGGACCTGCTCAGGTGGACCTTTTTTTCTGGTGGACCTTTTTTTCTGGTGGACCTGCTGAGGTGGACCTTTTTTCTGGTGGACCTTTTTAATGGTGGACCTGCTGAGGTAAAGTTTTTCTAGTGAACCTTTTTTCTGGTGGACCTACTGAGGTGGACATTTTTCTAGTGGACCTTTTTTCTGGTGGACCTGATGAGGTGGACATTTTTTCTGGTGGACCTGCTGAGGTGGACCTTTTTTCTGGTGGACCTTTTTTCTGGTGGACCTGCTGAGGTGGACCTTTTTTCTGGTGGAACTTTTTTCTAGTGGACCTGCTCAGGTGGACCTTTTTTCTGGTGGACCTTTTTTCTGGTGGACCTTTTTTCTGGTGGACCTGCTGAGGTGGACCTTTTTTCTGGTGGACCTTTTTTCTGGTGGACCTGCTGAGGTTGACCTTTTTTTTGGTGGACCTGCTGAGGTGGACCTTTTTTCTGGTGGACATTTTTTCTGGTGGACCTGCTGAGGTGGACCTTTCTTCTGGTGGACCTGCTGAGGTGGACCTTTTTTCTGGTGGACCTTTTTTCTGGTGGACCTGCTGAGGTGGACCTTTTTTCTGATGGACCTTTTTTCTGGTGGACCTGCTGAGGTGGACCTTTGTTCTGGTGGACCTTTTTTCTGGTGGACCTGCTGAGGTGGACCTTTTTTTCTGGTGGACCTTTTTTCTGGTGGACCTGCTGAGGTGGACCTTTTTTCTGGTGGAACTTTTTTCTGGTGGACCTGCTGAGGTGGACCTTTTTTCTGGTGGACCTTTTTTCTGGTGGACCTGCTGAGGTTGACCTTTTTTTTGGTGGACCTGCTGAGGTGGACCTTTTTTCTGGTAGACATTTTTTCTGGTGGACCTGCTGAGGTGGACCCTTTTTCTGGTGGACCTTTTTCCTGGTGGACCTGGTTAGGTCGACCTTTTTTCTGGTGGACATTTTTTCTGGTGGACCTGCTGAGGTGGACCTGCTGAGGTGGAGCTTTTTTCTGGTGGACCTTTTTTCTGGTGGACCTCCTGAGGTTGACCTTTTTTTTGGTGGACCTGCTGAGGTGGACCTTTTTTCTGGTGGACCTTTTTTCTGGTGGACCTGCTGAGGTGGACCTTTTTTTTGGTGGACCTGCTGAGGTGGACCTTTTTTCTGGTGGACATTTTTTCTGGTGGACCTGCTGAAATGGACCCTTTTTCTGGTGGACCTTTTTTCTGGTGGACCTGCTGAGGTGGACCTTTTTTCTGGTGGACCTTTTTTCTGGTGGACCTTTTTTCTGGTGGACCTGCTGAGGTGGACCTTTTTCCAGGTGGACCTTTTTTCTGGTGGACCTGCTGAGGTGGACCTTTGTTCTGGTGGACCTTTTTTCTGGTGGACCTGTAGAGGTGGACCTTTTTTTCTAATGGACCTGCTGAGGTGGACCTGCTGAGGTGGAGCTTTTTTCTGGTGGACCTTTTTTCTGGTGGACCTGCTGAGGTGGACCTTTTTTCTGGTGGATCTTTTTCCTGGTGGACCTGCTTAGGTCGACCTTTTTTCTGGTGGACCTTTTTTCTGGTGGACCTGCTGAGGTGGACATTTTTTCTGGTGGACCTTTTTTCTGGTGGACCTTTTTTCTGGTGGACCTGCTGAGGTGGACCTTTTTTCTGGTGGACCTTTTTTCTGGTGGACCTGCTGAGGTGGACCTTTGTTCTGGTGGACCTTTTTTCTGGTGGACCTCCTGAGGTGGACCTTTGTTCTGGTGGACCTTTTTTCTGGTGGACCTTCTGAGGTGGACGTTTTTTTCTGGTGGACCTGCTGAGGTGGACCTTTTTTCTGGTGGAACTTTTTTCTGGTGGACCTGCTGAGGTGGACCTTTTTTCTGGTGGACTTCTTTCTGGTGGACCTTTTTTCTGGTGGACCTGCTGAGGTGGACCTTATTTCTGATGGACCTTTTTTCTGGTGGACCTGCTGAGGTGGACCTTTTTTCTGGTGGACCTTTTTTCTGGTGGACCTGCTGAGGTGGACCTTTTTTCTGGTAGACCTTTTTTCTGGTGGACCTGCTGAGGTGGACCTTTTTTTTCTGGTGGACCTGCTGAGGTGGACCTGCTGAGGTGGAGCTTTTTTCTGGTGGACCTTTTTTTTGGTGGACCTGCTGAGGTGGACCTTTTTTCTGGTGGACCTGCTGAGGTGGACCTTTTTTTCTGGTGGACCTGCTGAGGTGGACCTTTTTTCTGGTGGACCTTTTTTCTGGCGGACCTGCTGAGGTGGACCTTTTTTCTGGTGGACCTTGTTTCTGGTGGACCTGCTGAGGTGGACCTTTTTTCTGGTGGACCTGCTGAGGTGGAAGATTTTTTCTGCTGGACCTTTTTTTCTGGTGGACCTGCTGAGGTTGACCTTTTTTTTTGGTGGACCTGCTGAGGTGGACCTTTTTTCTGGTGGACCTTTTTTCTGCTGGACCTGCTGAGGTTAACCTTTTTTTTGGTGGACCTGCTGAGGTGGACCTTTTTTCTGGTGGACATTTTTTCTGGTGGACCTGCTGAAATGGACCCTTTTTCTGGTGGACCTTTTTTCTGGTGGACTTGCTGAGGTGGACCTTTTTTCTGGTGGACCTTTTTCCTGGTGGACCTGCTTAGGTCGACCTTTTTTCTGGTGGACATTTTTTCTGGTGGACCTGCTGAGGTGGACCTTTTTCTAGTGGACCTTTTTTCTGGTGGACCTGCTGAGGTGGACCTTTTTTCTGGTGGACCTTTTTTCTGGTGGACCTTTTTTCTGGTGGACCTGCTGAGGTGGACCTTTTTTCTGGTGGACCTTTTTTCTGGTGGACCTGCTGAGGTGGACCTTTGTTCTGGTGGACCTTTTTTCTGGTGGACCTGCTGAGGTGGACCTTTTTTTCTGGTGGACCTGCTGAGGTGAACCTGCTGAGGTGGAGCTTTTTTTCTGGTGGACCTTTTTTCTGGTGGACCTGCTGAGGTGGACCTTTTTTCTGGTGGACCTTTTTCCTGGTGGACCTGCTTAGGTCGACCTTTTTTCTGGTGGACATTTTTTCTGGTGGACCTTTTTTCTGGTGGACCTGCTGAGGTGGACCTTTTTTCTGGTGGACCTTTTTTCTGGTGGATCTCCTGAGGTGGACCTTTGTTCTGGTGGACCTTTTTTCTGGTGGACCTCCTGAGGTGGACCTTTTTTTCTGGTGGACCTGCTGAGGTGAACCTGCTGAGGTGGACCTTTTTTCTGGTGGACCTTTTTTCTGGTGGACCTGCTGAGGTGGACATTTTTTCTGGTGGACCTGCTGAGGTTGACCTTTTTTCTGGTGGACCTTTTTTCTGGTGGACCTGCTGAGGTGGACATTTTTTCTGGTGGACCTTTTTTCTGGTGGACCTGCTGAGGTGGACCTTTTTTCTGGTGGACCTTTTTTCTGGTGGACCTGCTGAGGTGGACCTTTTTTCTGGTGGACCTTTTTTCTGGTGGACCTGCTGAGGTGGACCTTTTTTCTGGTGGACCTTTTTTCTGGTGGACCTGCTGAGGCGGACCTTTTTTCTGGTGGACCTTTTTTCTGGTGGACCTGCTGAGGTGGACCTTTTTTCTGGTGGACCTTTTTTCTGGTGGACCTGCTGAGGTGGACCTTTTTTCTGGTGGACCTGCTGAGGTGGACCTGCTGAGGTGGACCTTTTTTCTGGTAGACCTTTTTTCTCGTGGACCTGCTGAGGTGGACCTTTTTTCTGGTGGACCTGCTGAGGTGGACCTTTTTTTCTGGTGGACCTTTTTTCTGGTGGACCTGCTGAGGTGGACCTTTTTTCTGGTGGACCTTTTTCTGGTGGACCTGCTGAGGTGGACCTTTTTTTCTGGTGGACCTTTTTTTCTGGTGGACCTGCTGAGGTGGACCTTTTTTCTGGTGGACCTTTTTAATGGTGGACCTGCTGAGGTAAAGTTTTTCTAGTGAACCTTTTTTCTGGTGGACCTACTGAGGTGGACATTTTTCTAGTGGACCTTTTTTCTGGTGGACCTGATGAGGTGGACATTTTTTCTGGTGGACCTGCTGAGGTGGACCTTTTTTCTGGTGGACCTTTTTTCTGGTGGACCTGCTGAGGTGGACCTTTTTTCTGGTGGAACTTTTTTCTAGTGGACCTGCTGAGGTGGACCTTTTTTCTGGTGGACCTTTTTTCTGGTGGACCTGCTGAGGTTGACCTTTTTTTTGGTGGACCTGCTGAGGTGGACCTTTTTTCTGGTGGACCTTTTTTCTGGTGGACCTGCTGAGGTGGACCTTTTTTCTGATGGACCTTTTTTCTGGTGGACCTGCTGAGGTGGACCTTTGTTCTGGTGGACCTTTTTTCTGGTGGACCTGCTGAGGTGGACCTTTTTTTCTGGTGGACCTTTTTTCTGGTGTACCTGCTGAGGTGGACCTTTTTTCTGGTGGAACTTTTTTCTGGTGGACCTGCTGAGGTGGACCTTTTTTCTGGTGGACCTTTTTTCTGGTGGACCTGCTGAGGTTGACCTTTTTTTTGGTGGACCTGCTGAGGTGGACCTTTTTTCTGGTAGACATTTTTTCTGGTGGACCTGCTGAGGTGGACCCTTTTTCTGGTGGACCTTTTTCCTGGTGGACCTGCTTAGGTCGACCTTTTTTCTGGTGGACCTTTTTTCTGGTGGACCTGCTCAGGTGGACCTTTTTTCTGGTGGACCTGCTGAGGTGGACCTTTCTTTCTGGTCGACCTCTGAGGTGGACATTTTTTCTGGTGGACCTGCTGAGGTGGGCCTTTTTTCTGGTGGACCTTTTTTCTGGTGGACCTGCTGAGGTGGACCTTTTTTCTGGTAAACCTGCTGAGGTGGACCTGCTGAGGTGGACCTGCTGAGGTGGAGCTTTTTTCTGGTGGACCTTTTTTCTGGTGGACCTGCTGAGGTGGACATTTTTTCTGGTGGACCTCCTGAGGTGGACCTTTGTTCTGGTGGACCTTTTTTCTGGTGGACCTTTTTTCTGGTGGACCTCTGAGGTGGACCTTTTTTCTGGTGGACCTTTTTTTCTGGTGGACCTTTTTTCTGGTGGACCTGCTGAGGTGGACCTTTTTTCTGGTGGACCTTTTTTCTGGTGGACCTGCTGAGGTGGACCTTTTTTCTGGTGGACCTGCTGAGGTAGACCTGCTGAGGTGGACCTTTTTTCTGGTGGACCTTTTTTCTGGTGGACCTGCTGAGGTGGACCTTTTTTCTGGTGGACCTTTTTTCTGGTGGACCTGCTGAGGTGGACCTTTTTTCTGGTGGACCTTTTTTCTGGTGGACCTGCTGAGGTGGACCTTTTTTCTGGTGGACCTTTTTTCTGGTGGACCTGCTGAGGTGGACCTCTTTTCTGGTGGACCTTTTTTCTGGTGGACCTGCTGAGGTGGACCTTTTTTCTGGTGGAGCTGCTGAGGTGGACCTGCTGAGGTGGACCTTTTTTCTGGTAGACCTTTTTTCTGGTGGACCTGCTGAGGTGGACCTTTTTTCTGGTGGACCTGCTGAGGTGGACCTTTTTTTCTGGTGGACCTTTTTTCTGGTGGACCTGCTGAGGTGGACCTTTTTTCTGGTGGACCTTTTTCTGGTGGACCTGCTGAGGTGGACCTTTTTTCTGGTGGACTTTTTTTCTGGTGGACCTGCTCAGGTGGACCTTTTTTTCTGGTGGACCTTTTTTTTCTGGTGGACCTGCTGAGGTGGACCTTTTTTCTGCTGGACCTTTTTTCTGGTGGACCTGCTGAGGTGGACCTTTTTTCTGGTGGACGTTTTTTCTGGTGCACCTGCTGAGGTGGACCTTTTTCTAGTGGACATTTTTTCTGGTGGACCTGCTGATGTGGACCTTTTTTCTGCTGGACCTTTTTTCTGGTGGACCTGCTGAGGTGGACCTTTTTTCTGGTGGACCTTTTTCTGGTGGACCTGCTGAGGTGGACCTTTTTTCTGGTGGACTTCTTTTCTGGTGGACCTGCTCAGGTGGACTTTTTTTTCTGGTGGACCTTTTTTTCTGGTGGACCTGCTGAGGTGGACCTTTTTTCTGGTGGACCTTTTTTCTGGTGGACCTTTTTTCTGGTGGACCTGCTGAGGTGGACCATTTTTCTGGTGGACCTTTTTTCTGGTGCACCTGCTGAGGTGGACCTTTTTCTAGTGGACCTTTTTTCTGGTGGACCTGCTGAGGTGGACCTTTTTTCTGGTGGACCTGCTGAGGTGGACCTTTTTTTCTGTTGGACCTGCTGAGGTGGACCTGCTGAGGTGGACATTTTTTCTGGTGGACCTGCTGATGTGGACCTTTTTTCTGGTGGACCTTTTTTCTGGTGGACCTGCTGAGGTGGACCTTTTTTCTGGTGCACCTTTTTTCTGGTGGACCTGCTCAGGTGGACCTTTTTTCTGGTGGACCTTTTTTCTGGTGGACATTTTTTCTGGTGGACCTGCTGAGGTGGACCTTTTTCTAGTGGACCTTTTTTCTGGTGGACCTGCTGAGGTGGACTTTTTTTCTGGTGGACCTTTTTTCTGGTGGACCTTTTTTTCTGGTGGACCTGCTGAGGTGGACCTTTTTTCTGGTGGACCTTTTTTCTGGTGGACCTGCTGAGTTGGACCTTTTTTCTGGTGGACTTTTTTCTGGTGGACCTGCTGAGGTGGACCTTTTTTCTGGTGGACCTTTTTTCTGGTGGACCTGCTCAGGTGGACTTTTGTTCTGGTGGACCTTTTTTCTGGTGGACCTCCTGAGGTGGACCTTTGTTCTGGTGGACTTTTTTTCTGGTGGACCTTTTTTTCTGGTGGACCTCTGAGGTGGACCTTTTTTCTGGTGGACCTTTTTTCTGGTGGACCTTTTTTCTGGTGGACCTGCTGAGGTGGACCTTTTTTCTGGTGGACCTTTTTTCTGGTGGACCTGCTGAGGTGGACCTTTTTTCTGGTAAACCTGCTGAGGTGGACCTGCTGAGGTGGACCTGCTGAGGTGGAGCTTTTTTCTGGTGGACCTTTTTTCTGGTGGACCTGCTGAGGTGGACATTTTTTCTGGTGGACCTGCTGAGGTGGACCTTTTTTCTGGTGGACCTTTTTTCTGGTGGACCTGCTGAGGTGGACCTTTTTTCTGGTGGACCTGCTGAGGTGGACCTTTCTTTCTGGTGGACCTCTGAGGTGGACATTTTTTCTGGTGGACCTGCTGAGGTGGACCTTTTTTCTGGTGGACCTTTTTTCTGGTGGACCTGCTGAGGTGGACCTTTTTTCTGGTGGACCTTTTTTCTGGTGGACCTGCTGAGGTGGACCTTTTTTCTGGTGGACCTGCTGAGGTAGACCTGCTGAGGTGGACCTTTTTTCTGGTGGGCCTTTTTTCTGGTGGACCTGCTGAGGTGGACCTTTTTTCTGGTGGACCTTTTTTCTGGTGGACCTGCTGAGGTGGACCTTTTTTCTGGTGGACCTTTTTTCTGGTGGACCTGCTGAGGCGGACCTTTTTTCTGGTGGACCTTTTTTCTGGTGGACCTGCTGAGGTGGACCTTTTTTCTGGTGGACCTTTTTTCTGGTGGACCTGCTGAGGTGGACCTTTTTTCTGGTGGAGCTGCTGAGGTGGACCTGCTGAGGTGGACCTTTTTTCTGGTAGACCTTTTTTCTCGTGGACCTGCTGAGGTGGACCTTTTTTCTGGTGGACCTGCTGAGGTGGACCTTTTTTTCTGGTGGACCTTTTTTCTGGTGGACCTGCTGAGGTGGACCTTTTTTCTGGTGGACCTTTTTCTGGTGGACCTGCTGAGGTGGACCTTTTTTCTGGTGGACTTTTTTTCTGGTGGACCTGCTCAGGTGGACCTTTTTTTCTGGTGGACCTTTTTTTTCTGGTGGACCTGCTGAGGTGGACCTTTTTTCTGGTGGACCTTTTTTCTGGTGGACCTGCTGAGGTGGACCTTTTTTCTGGTGGACGTTTTTTCTGGTGCACCTGCTGAGGTGGACCTTTTTCTAGTGGACCTTCTTTCTGGTGGACCTGCTGAGGTGGAACTTTTTTTCTGCTGGACCTTTTTTCTGGTGGACCTGCTGAGGTGGACCTTTTTTCTGGTGGACCTTTTTTCTGGTGGACCTGCTGAGGTTGACCTTTTTTTTGGTGGACCTGCTGAGGTGGACCTTTTTTCTGGTGGACCTTTTTTCTGGTGGACCTGCTGAAATGGACCCTTTTTCTGGTGGACCTTTTTTCTGGTGGACCTGCTGAGGTGGACCTTTTTTCTGGTGGACCTTTTTCCTGGTGGACCTGCTTAGGTCGACCTTTTTTCTGGTGGACATTTTTTCTGGTGGACCTGCTGAGGTGGACCTTTTTCTAGTGGACCTTTTTTCTGGTGGACCTGCTGAGGTGGACCTTTTTTCTGGTGGACCTTTGTTCTGGTGGACCTTTTTTCTGGTGGACCTGCTGAGGTGGACCTTTTTTCTGGTGGACCTTTTTCCTGGTGGACCTGCTTAGGTGGACCTTTTTTCTGGTGGACCTTTTTTCTGGTGGACCTGCTGAGGTGGACCTTTTTTCTGGTGGACCTTTTTTCTGGTGGACCTCCTGAGGTGGACCTTTGTTCTGGTGGACCTTTTTTCTGGTGGACCTCCTGAGGTGGACCTTTTTTTCTGGTGGACCTGCTGAGGTGAACCTGCTGAGGTGGACCTTTTTTCTGGTGGACCTTTTTTCTGGTGGACCTGCTGAGGTGGACATTTTTTCTGGTGGACCTGATGAGGTGGACCTTTTTTCTGGTGGACCTTTTTTCTGGTGGACCTGCTGAGGTGGACATTTTTTCTGGTGGACCTTTTTTCTGGTGGACCTTTTTTCTGGTGGACCTGCTGAGGTGGACCTTTTTTCTGGTGGACCTTTTTTCTGGTGGACCTGCTGAGGTGGACCTTTTTTCTGGTGGACCTTTTTTCTGGTGGACCTGCTGAGGTGGACCTTTTTTCTGGTGGACCTTTTTTCTGGTGGACCTGCTGAGGCGGACCTTTTTTCTGGTGGACCTTTTTTCTGGTGGACCTGCTGAGGTGGACCTTTTTTCTGGTGGACCTTTTTTCTGGTGGACCTGCTGAGGTGGACCTTTTTTCTGGTGGACCTGCTGAGGTGGACCTGCTGAGGTGGACCTTTTTTCTGGTAGACATTTTTTCTCGTGGACCTGCTGAGGTGGACCTTTTTTCTGGTGGACCTGCTGAGGTGGACCTTTTTTTCTAATGGACCTTTTTTCTGGTGGACCTGCTGAGGTGGACCTTTTTTCTGGTGGACCTTTTTCTGGTGGACCTGCTGAGGTGGACCTTTTTTCTGGTGGACTTTTTTTCTGGTGGACCTGCTCAGGTGGACCTTTTTTTCTGGTGGACCTTTTTTTCTGGTGGACCTGCTGAGGTGGACCTTTTTTCTGGTGGACCTTTTTTCTGGTGGACCTTTTTTCTGGTGGACCTGCTGAGGTGGACCTTTTTCTAGTGGACCTTTTTTCTGGTGGACCTGCTGAGGTGGACATTTTTCTGGTGGACCTTTTTTCTGGTGGACCTGCTGAGGTGGACATTTTTTCTGGTGGACCTGCTGAGGTGGACCTTTTTTCTGGTGGACATTTTTTCTGGTGGACCTGCTGAGGTGGACCTTTTTTCTGGTGGACCTTTTTTCTGGTGGACCTGCTGAGGTGGACCTTTTTTTCTGGTGGACCTTTTTTCTGGTGGACCTGCTGAGGTGGACCTGCTGAGGTGGACATTTTTTCTGGTGGACATTTTTTCTGGTGGACCTGCTGAGGTGGACCTTTTTTCTGGTGGACCTTTTTTTCTGGTGGACCTGCTGAGGTGGACCTTTTTTCTGTTGGACCTTTTTTCTGGTGGACCTGCTGAGGTGGACCTTTTTTCTGGTGGACCTTTTCTCTGGTGGACCTTTTTTCTGGTGGACCTTTTTTCTGGTGGACCTGCTGAGGTGGACCTTTTTTCTGGTGGACCTTTTTTCTGGTGGACCTTTTTTCTGGTGGACCTGCTGAGGTGGACCTTTTTTCTGGTGGACCTTTTTTCTGGTGGACCTGCTGAGGTGGACCTTTTTTCTGGTGGACCTTTTTTCTGGTGGACCTTTTTTCTGGTGGACCTGCTGAGGTGGACCTTTTTTCTGGTGGACCTTTTTTTCTGGTGGACCTGCTGAGGTGGACCTTTTTTCTGGTGGACCTTTTTTTCTGGTGGACCTGCTGAGGTGGACCTTTTTTCTGGTGTACCTTTTTTCTGGAGGACCTGCTGAGGTGGACCTTTTTTCTGGTGGACCTTTTTTCTGGTGGACCTGCTGAGGTGGACCTTTTTTCTGGTGGACCTTTTTTCTGGTGGACCTGCTGAGGTGGACCTTTTTTCTGGTGGACCTTTTTTCTGGTGGACCTGCTGAGGTGGACCTTTTTTCTGGTGGACCTTTTTTCTGGTGGACCTGCTGAGGTGGACCTTTTTTCTGGTAAACCTGCTGAGGTGGACCTGCTGAGGTGGACCTGCTGAGGTGGAGCTTTTTTCTGGTGGACCTTTTTTCTGGTGGACCTGCTGACGTGGACATTTTTTCTGGTGGACCTGCTGAGGTGGACCTTTTTTCTGGTGGACCTTTTTTCTGGTGGACCTGCTGAGGTGGACCTTTTTTCTGGTGGACGTGCTGAGGTGGACCTTTCTTTCTGGTGGACCTCTGAGGTGGACATTTTTTCTGGTGGACCTGCTGAGGTGGACCTTTTTTCTGGTGGACCTTTTTTCTGGTGGACCTGCTGAAGTGGACCTTTTTTCTGGTGGACCTTTTTTCTGGTGGACCTGCTGAGGTGGACCTTTTTTCTGGTGGACCTGCTGAGGTAGACCTGCTGAGGTGGACCTTTTTTCTGGTGGACATTTTTTCTGGTGGACCTGCTGAGGTGGACCTTTTTTCTGGTGGACCTTTTTTCTGGTGGACCTGCTGAGGTGGACCTTTTTTCTGGTGGACCTTTTTTCTGGTGGACCTGCTGAGGTGGACCTTTTTTCTGGTGGACCTTTTTTCTGGTGGACCTGCTGAGGTGGACCTCTTTTCTGGTGGACCTTTTTTCTGGTGGACCTGCTGAGGTGGACCTTTTTTCTGGTGGAGCTGCTGAGGTGGACCTGCTGAGGTGGACCTTTTTTCTGGTAGACCTTTTTTCTCGTGGACCTGCTGAGGTGGACCTTTTTTCTGGTGGACCTGCTGAGGTGGACCTTTTTTTCTGGTGGACCTTTTTTCTGGTGGACCTGCTGAGGTGGACCTTTTTTCTGGTGGACCTTTTTCTGGTGGACCTGCTGAGGTGGACCTTTTTTCTGGTGGACTTTTTTTCTGGTGGACCTGCTCAGGTGGACCTTTTTTTCTGGTGGACCTTTTTTTTCTGGTGGACCTGCTGAGGTGGACCTTTTTTCTGCTGGAACTTTTTTCTGGTGGACCTGCTGAGGTGGCCCTTTTTTCTGGTGGACGTTTTTTCTGGTGCACCTGCTGAGGTGGAACTTTTTCTAGTGGACATTTTTTCTGGTGGACCTGCTGATGTGGACCTTTTTTCTGCTGGACCTTTTTTCTGGTGGACCTGCTGAGGTGGACCTTTTTTCTGGTGGACCTTTTTCTGGTGGACCTGCTGAGGTGGACCTTTTTTCTGGTGGACTTCTTTTCTGGTGGACCTGCTCAGGTGGACCTTTTTTTCTGGTGGACCTTTTTTTCTGGTGGACCTGCTGAGGTGGACTTTTTTCTGGTGGACCTTTTTTCTGGTGGACCTTTTTTCTGGTGGACCTGCTCAGGTGGACCTTTTTTCTGGTGGACCTTTTTTCTGGTGCACCTGCTGAGGTGGACCTTTTTCTAGTGGACCTTTTTTCTGGTGGACCTGCTGAGGTGGACCTTTTTTCTGGTGGACCTGCTGAGGTGGACCTTTTTTTCTGTTGGACCTGCTGAGGTGGACCTGCTGAGGTGGACATTTTTTCTGGTGGACCTGCTGATGTGGACCTTTTTTCTGGTGGACCTTTTTTCTGGTGGACCTGCTGAGGTGGACCTTTTTTCTGGTGGACCTTTTTTTCTGGTGGACCTGCTGAGGTGGACCTTTTTTCTGGTGGACCTTTTTTCTGGTGGACCTGCTGAGTTGGACCTTTTTTCTGGTGGACTTTTTTCTGGTGGACCTGCTGAGGTGGACCTTTTTTCTGGTGGACCTTTTTTCTGGTGGACCTGCTCAGGTGGACTTTTGTTCTGGTGGACCTTTTTTCTGGTGGACCTCCTGAGGTGGACCTTTGTTCTGGTGGACCTTTTTTCTGGTGGACCTTTTTTTCTGGTGGACCTCTGAGGTGGACCTTCTTTCTGGTGGACCTTTTTTCTGGTGGACCTTTTTTCTGGTGAACCTGCTGAGGTGGACCTTTTTTCTGGTGGACCTTTTTTCTGGTGGACCTGCTGAGGTGGACCTTTTTTCTGGTAAACCTGCTGAGGTGGACCTGCTGAGGTGGACCTGCTGAGGTGGAGCTTTTTTCTGGTGGACCTTTTTTCTGGTGGACCTGCTGAGGTGGACATTTTTTCTGGTGGACCTGCTGAGGTGGACCTTTTTTCTGGTGGACCTTTTTTCTGGTGGACCTGCTGAGGTGGACCTTTTTTCTGGTGGACCTGCTGAGGTGGACCTTTCTTTCTGGTGGACCTCTGAGGTGGACATTTTTTCTGGTGGACCTGCTGAGGTGGACCTTTTTTCTGGTGGACCTTTTTTCTGGTGGACCTGCTGAGGTGGACCTTTTTTCTGGTGGACCTTTTTTCTGGTGGACCTGCTGAGGTGGACCTTTTTTCTGGTGGACCTGCTGAGGTAGACCTGCTGAGGTGGACCTTTTTTCTGGTGGACCTTTTTTCTGGTGGACCTGCTGAGGTGGACCTTTTTTCTGGTGGACCTTTTTTCTGGTGGACCTGCTGAGGTGGACCTTTTTTCTGGTGGACCTTTTTTCTGGTGGACCTGCTGAGGCGGACCTTTTTTCTGGTGGACCTTTTTTCTGGTGGACCTGCTGAGGTGGACCTTTTTTCTGGTGGACCTTTTTTCTGGTGGACCTGCTGAGGTGGACCTTTTTTCTGGTGGAGCTGCTGAGGTGGACCTGCTGAGGTGGACCTTTTTTCTGGTAGACCTTTTTTCTCGTGGACCTGCTGAGGTGGACCTTTTTTCTGGTGGACCTGCTGAGGTGGACCTTTTTTTCTGGTGGACCTTTTTTCTGGTGGACCTGCTGAGGTGGACCTTTTTTCTGGTGGACCTTTTTCTGGTGGACCTGCTGAGGTGGACCTTTTTTCTGGTGGACGTTTTTTCTGGTGCACCTGCTGAGGTGGACCTTTTTCTAGTGGACCTTTTTTCTGGTGGACCTACTGAGGTGGAACTTTTTTTCTGCTGGACCTTTTTTCTGGTGGACCTGCTGAGGTGGACCTTTTTTCTGGTGGACCTTTTTTCTGGTGGACCTGCTGAGGTTGACCTTTTTTTTGGTGGACATTTTTTCTGGTGGACCTGCTGAGGTGGACCTTTTTATAGTGGACCTTTTTTCTGGTGGACCTGCTGAGGTGGACCTTTTTTCTGGTGGACCTTTTTTCTGGTGGACCTTTTTTCTGGTGGACCTGCTGAGGTGGACCTTTTTTCTGGTGGACCTTTTTTCTGGTGGACCTGCTGAGGTGGACCTTTTTTCTGGTGGACCTTTTTTTCTGGTGGACCTGCTGAGGTGGACCTTTTTTCTGTTGGACCTTTTTTCTGGTGGACCTGCTGAGGTGGACCTTTTTTCTGGTGGACCTTTTCTCTGGTGGACCTTTTTTCTGGTGGACCTTTTTTCTGGTGGACCTGCTGAGGTGGACCTTTTTTCTGGTGGACCTTTTTTCTGGTGGACCTTTTTTCTGGTGGACCTGCTGAGGTGGACCTTTTTTCTGGTGGACCTTTTTTCTGGTGGACCTGCTGAGGTGGACCTTTTTTCTGGTGGACCTTTTTTCTGGTGGACCTTTTTTCTGGTGGACCTGCTGAGGTGGACCTTTTTTCTGGTGGACCTTTTTTTCTGGTGGACCTGCTGAGGTGGACCTTTTTTCTGGTGTACCTTTTTTCTGGAGGACCTGCTGAGGTGGACCTTTTTTCTGGTGGACCTTTTTTCTGGTGGACCTGCTGAGGTGGACCTTTTTTCTGGTGGACCTTTTTTCTGGTGGACCTGCTGAGGTGGACCTTTTTTCTGGTGGACCTTTTTTCTGGTGGACCTGCTGAGGTGGACCTTTTTTCTGGTGGACCTTTTTTCTGGTGGACCTGCTGAGGTGGACCTTTTTTCTGGTAAACCTGCTGAGGTGGACCTGCTGAGGTGGACCTGCTGAGGTGGAGCTTTTTTCTGGTGGACCTTTTTTCTGGTGGACCTGCTGAGGTGGACATTTTTTCTGGTGGACCTGCTGAGGTGGACCTTTTTTCTGGTGGACCTTTTTTCTGGTGGACCTGCTGAGGTGGACCTTTTTTCTGGTGGACGTGCTGAGGTGGACCTTTCTTTCTGGTGGACCTCTGAGGTGGACATTTTTTCTGGTGGACCTGCTGAGGTGGACCTTTTTTCTGGTGGACCTTTTTTCTGGTGGACCTGCTGAAGTGGACCTTTTTTCTGGTGGACCTTTTTTCTGGTGGACCTGCTGAGGTGGACCTTTTTTCTGGTGGACCTGCTGAGGTAGACCTGCTGAGGTGGACCTTTTTTCTGGTGGACATTTTTTCTGGTGGACCTGCTGAGGTGGACCTTTTTTCTGGTGGACCTTTTTTCTGGTGGACCTGCTGAGGTGGACCTTTTTTCTGGTGGACCTTTTTTCTGGTGGACCTGCTGAGGTGGACCTTTTTTCTGGTGGACCTTTTTTCTGGTGGACCTGCTGAGGTGGACCTCTTTTCTGGTGGACCTTTTTTCTGGTGGACCTGCTGAGGTGGACCTTTTTTCTGGTGGAGCTGCTGAGGTGGACCTGCTGAGGTGGACCTTTTTTCTGGTAGACCTTTTTTCTGGTGGACCTGCTGAGGTGGACCTTTTTTCTGGTGGACCTGCTGAGGTGGACCTTTTTTTCTGGTGGACCTTTTTTCTGGTGGACCTGCTGAGGTGGACCTTTTTTCTGGTGGACCTTTTTCTGGTGGACCTGCTGAGGTGGACCTTTTTTCTGGTGGACTTTTTTTCTGGTGGACCTGCTCAGGTGGACCTTTTTTTCTGGTGGACCTTTTTTTTCTGGTGGACCTGCTGAGGTGGACCTTTTTTCTGCTGGAACTTTTTTCTGGTGGACCTGCTGAGGTGGACCTTTTTTCTGGTGGACGTTTTTTCTGGTGCACCTGCTGAGGTGGAACTTTTTCTAGTGGACATTTTTTCTGGTGGACCTGCTGATGTGGACCTTTTTTCTGCTGGACCTTTTTTCTGGTGGACCTGCTGAGGTGGACCTTTTTTCTGGTGGACCTTTTTCTGGTGGACCTGCTGAGGTGGACCTTTTTTCTGGTGGACTTCTTTTCTGGTGGACCTGCTCAGGTGGACCTTTTTTTCTGGTGGACCTTTTTTTCTGGTGGACCTGCTGAGGTGGACTTTTTTCTGGTGGACCTTTTTTCTGGTGGACCTTTTTTCTGGTGGACCTGCTGAGGTGGACCTTTTTTCTGGTGGACCTTTTTTCTGGTGCACCTGCTGAGGTGGACCTTTTTCTAGTGGACCTTTTTTCTGGTGGACCTGCTGAGGTGGACCTTTTTTCTGGTGGACCTGCTGAGGTGGACCTTTTTTTCTGGTGGACCTGCTGAGGTGGACCTGCTGAGGTGGACATTTTTTCTGGTGGACCTGCTGATGTGGACCTTTTTTCTGGTGGACCTTTTTTCTGGTGGACCTGCTGAGGTGGACCTTTTTTCTGGTGGACCTTTTTTCTGGTGGACCTGCTCAGGTGGACCTTTTTTCTGGTGGACCTTTTTTCTGGTGGACATTTTTTCTGGTGGACCTTTTTTCTGGTGGACCTTTTTCTAGTCAACCTTTTTTCTGGTGGACCTGCTGAGGTGGACTTTTTTTCTGGTGGACCTTTTTTCTGGTGGACCTTTTTTTCTGGTGGACCTGCTGAGGTGGACCTTTTTTCTGGTGGACCTTTTTTCTGGTGGACCTGCTGAGTTGGACCTTTTTTCTGGTGGACTTTTTTCTGGTGGACCTGCTGAGGTGGACCTTTTTTCTGGTGGACCTTTTTTCTGGTGGACCTGCTCAGGTGGACTTTTGTTCTGGTGGACCTTTTTTCTGGTGGACCTCCTGAGGTGGACCTTTGTTCTGGTGGACCTTTTTTCTGGTGGACCTTTTTTTCTGGTGGACCTCTGAGGTGGACCTTCTTTCTGGTGGACCTTTTTTCTGGTGGACCTTTTTTCTGGTGGACCTGCTGAGGTGGACCTTTTTTCTGGTGGACCTTTTTTCTGGTGGACCTGCTGAGGTGGACCTTTTTTCTGGTAAACCTGCTGAGGTGGACCTGCTGAGGTGGACCTGCTGAGGTGGAGCTTTTTTCTGGTGGACCTTTTTTCTGGTGGACCTGCTGAGGTGGACATTTTTTCTGGTGGACCTGCTGAGGTGGACCTTTTTTCTGGTGGACCTTTTTTCTGGTGGACCTGCTGAGGTGGACCTTTTTTCTGGTGGACCTGCTGAGGTGGACCTTTCTTTCTGGTGGACCTCTGAGGTGGACATTTTTTCTGGTGGACCTGCTGAGGTGGACCTTTTTTCTGGTGGACCTTTTTTCTGGTGGACCTGCTGAGGTGGACCTTTTTTCTGGTGGACCTTTTTTCTGGTGGACCTGCTGAGGTGGACCTTTTTTCTGGTGGACCTGCTGAGGTAGACCTGCTGAGGTGGACCTTTTTTCTGGTGGACCTTTTTTCTGGTGGACCTGCTGAGGTGGACCTTTTTTCTGGTGGACCTTTTTTCTGGTGGACCTGCTGAGGTGGACCTTTTTTCTGGTGGACCTTTTTTCTGGTGGACCTGCTGAGGCGGACCTTTTTTCTGGTGGACCTTTTTTCTGGTGGACCTGCTGAGGTGGACCTTTTTTCTGGTGGACCTTTTTTCTGGTGGACCTGCTGAGGTGGACCTTTTTTCTGGTGGAGCTGCTGAGGTGGACCTGCTGAGGTGGACCTTTTTTCTGGTAGACCTTTTTTCTCGTGGACCTGCTGAGGTGGACCTTTTTTCTGGTGGACCTGCTGAGGTGGACCTTTTTTTCTGGTGGACCTTTTTTCTGGTGGACCTGCTGAGGTGGACCTTTTTTCTGGTGGACCTTTTTCTGGTGGACCTGCTGAGGTGGACCTTTTTTCTGGTGGACGTTTTTTCTGGTGCACCTGCTGAGGTGGACCTTTTTCTAGTGGACCTTTTTTCTGGTGGACCTACTGAGGTGGAACTTTTTTTCTGCTGGACCTTTTTTCTGGTGGACCTGCTGAGGTGGACCTTTTTTCTGGTGGACCTTTTTTCTGGTGGACCTGCTGAGGTTGACCTTTTTTTTGGTGGACATTTTTTCTGGTGGACCTGCTGAGGTGGACCTTTTTATAGTGGACCTTTTTTCTGGTGGACCTGCTGAGGTGGACCTTTTTTCTGGTGGACCTTTTTTCTGGTGGACCTTTTTTCTGGTGGACCTGCTGAGGTGGACCTTTTTTCTGGTGGACCTTTTTTCTGGTGGACCTGCTTAGGTGGACCTTTTTTCTGGTGGACCTTTTTTCTGGTGGACCTGCTGAGGTGGACCTTTTTTCTGGTGGACCTTTTTTCTGGTGGACCTCCTGAGGTGGACCTTTGTTCTGGTGGACCTTTTTTCTGGTGGACCTCCTGAGGTGGACCTTTTTTTCTGGTGGACCTGCTGAGGTGAACCTGCTGAGGTGGACCTTTTTTCTGGTGGACCTTTTTTCTGGTGGACCTGCTGAGGTGGACATTTTTTCTGGTGGACCTGCTGAGGTGGACCTTTTTTCTGGTGGACCTTTTTTCTGGTGGACCTGCTGAAGTGGACATTTTTTCTGGTGGACCTTTTTTCTGGTGGACCTTTTTTCTGGTGGACCTGCTGAGGTGGACCTTTTTTCTGGTGGACCTTTTTTCTGGTGGACCTGCTGAGGTGGACCTTTTTTCTGGTGGACCTTTTTTCTGGTGGACCTGCTGAGGTGGACCTTTTTTCTGGTGGACCTTTTTTCTGGTGGACCTGCTGAGGCGGACCTTTTTTCTGGTGGACCTTTTTTCTGGTGGACCTGCTGAGGTGGACCTTTTTTCTGGTGGACCTTTTTTCTGGTGGACCTGCTGAGGTGGACCTTTTTTCTGGTGGACCTGCTGAGGTGGACCTGCTGAGGTGGACCTTTTTTCTGGTAGACATTTTTTCTCGTGGACCTGCTGAGGTGGACCTTTTTTCTGGTGGACCTGCTGAGGTGGACCTTTTTTTCTGGTGGACCTTTTTTCTGGTGGACCTGCTGAGGTGGACCTTTTTTCTGGTGGAACTTTTTCTGGTGGACCTGCTGAGGTGGACCTTTTTTCTGGTGGACTTTTTTTCTGGTGGACCTGCTCAGGTGGACCTTTTTTTCTGGTGGACCTTTTTTTCTGGTGGACCTGCTGAGGTGGACCTTTTTTCTGGTGGACCTTTTTTCTGGTGGACCTTTTTTCTGGTGGACCTGCTGAGGTGGACCTTTTTCTAGTGGACCTTTTTTCTGGTGGACCTGCTGAGGTGGACATTTTTCTAGTGGACCTTTTTTCTGGTGGACCTGCTGAGGTGGACATTTTTTCTGGTGGACCTGCTGAGGTGGACCTTTTTTTCTGGTGGACCTTTTTTCTGGTGGACCTGCTGAGGTGGACCTTTTTTCTGGTGGAACTTTTCTCTGGTGGACCTGCTGAGGTGGACCTTTTTTCTGGTGGACCTTTTTTCTGGTGGACCTTTTTTCTGGTGGACCTGCTGAGGTGGACCTTTTTTCTGGTGGACCTTTTTTCTGGTGGACCTGCTGAGGTTGACCTTTTTTTTGGTGGACCTGCTGAGGTGGACCTTTTTTCTGGTGGACATTTTTTCTGGTGGACCTGCTGAGGTGGACCTTTCTTCTGGTGGACCTGCTTAGGTGGACCTTTTTTCTGGTGGACCTTTTATCTGCTGGACCTGCTGAGGTTGACCTTTTTTTTGGTGGACCTGCTGAGGTGTAGCTTTTTTCTGGTAGACATTTTTTCTGGTGGACCTGCTGAGGTGGACCCTTTTTCTGGTGGACCTTTTTCCTGGTGGACCTGCTTAGGTCGACCTTTTTTCTGGTGGACATTTTTTCTGGTGGACCTGCTGAGGTGGACCTTTTTCTAGTGGACCTTTTTTCTGGTGGACCTGCTGAGGTGGACCTTTTTTCTGGTGGACCTTTTTTCTGGTGGACCTGCTGAGGTGGACCTTTTTTCTGGTAGACCTTTTTTCTGGTGGACCTGCTGAGGTGGACCTTTTTTTCTGGTGGACCTGCTGAGGTGGACCTGCTGAGGTGGAGCTTTTTTCTGGTGGACCTTTTTTCTGGTGGACCTGCTGAGGTGGACCTTTTTTCTGGTGGACCTTTTTTCTGGTGGACCTGCTGAGGTGGACCTTTTTTCTGGTGGACCTGCTGAGGTGGAACTTTTTTTCTGCTGGACCTTTTTTCTGGTGGACCTGCTGAGGTTGACGTTTTTTTTGGTGGACCTGCTGAGGTGGACCTTTTTTCTGGTGGACCTTTTTTTCTGGTGGACCTGCTGAGGTTGACCTTTTTTTTGGTGGACCTGCTGAGGTGGACCTTTTTTCTGGTGGACATTTTTTCTGGTGGACCTGCTGAAATGGACCCTTTTTCTGGTGGACCTTTTTTCTGGTGGACCTGCTGAGGTGGACCTTTTTTCTGGTGGACCTTTTTCCTGGTGGACCTGCTTAGGTCGACCTTTTTTCTGGTGGACATTTTTTCTGGTGGACCTGCTGAGGTGGATTTTTTTCTAGTGGACCTTTTTTTCTGGTGGACCTGTTGAGGTGGACCTTTTTTCTGGTGGACCTTTTTTTCTGGTGGACCTTTTTTCTGGTGGACCTGCTGAGGTGGACCTTTTTTCTGGTGGACCTTTTTTCTGGTGGACCTGCTGAGGTGGACCTTTGTTCTGGTGGACCTTTTTTCTGGTGGACCTGCTGAGGTGGACCTTTTTTTCTGGTGGACCTGCTGAGGTGGACCTGCTGAGGTGGAGCTTTTTTCTGGTGGACCTTTTTTCTGGTGGACCTGCTGAGGTGGACCTTTTTTCTGGTGGACCTTTTTCCTGGTGGACCTGCTTAGGTCGACCTTTTTTCTGGTGGACATTTTTTCTGGTGGACCTGCTGAGGTGGACCTTTTTCTAGTGGACCTTTTTTTCTGGTGGACCTGCTGAGGTGGACCTTTTTTCTGGTGGACCTTTTTTCTGGTGGACCTTTTTTCTGGTGGACCTGCTGAGGTGGACCTTTTTTCTGGTGGACCTTTTTTCTGGTGGACCTGCTGAGGTGGACCTTTGTTCTGGTGGACCTGCTGAGGTGGACCTTTCTTTCTGGTGGACCTCTGAGGTGGACATTTTTTCTGGTGGACATGCTGAGGTGGACCTTTTTTCTGGTGGACCTTTTTTCTGGTGGACCTGCTGAGGTGGACATTTTTTCTGGTGGACCTGCTGAGGTGGACCTTTTTTCTGGTGGACCTTTTTTCTGGTGGACCTGCTGAGGTGGACCTTTTTTCTGGTGGACCTGCTGAGGTGGACCTTTCTTTCTGGTGGACCTCTGAGGTGGACATTTTTTCTGGTGGACCTGCTGAGGTGGACCTTTTTTCTGGTGGACCTTTTTTCTGGTGGACCTGCTAAGGTGGACCTTTTTTCTGGTGGACCTTTTTTCTGGTGGACCTGCTGAGGTGGACCTTTTTTCTGGTGGACCTTTTTTCTGGTGGACCTGCTGAGGTGGACCTTTTTTCTGATGGACCTTTTTTCTGGTGGACCTGCTGAGGTGGACCTTTTTTTCTGGTGGACCTTTTTTTCTGGTGGACCTGCTGAGGTGGACCTTTTTTTCTGGTGGACCTTTTTTCTGGTGGACCTGCTGAGGTGGACCTTTTTTCTGGTGGAACTTTTTTCTGGTGGACCTGCTGAGGTGGACCTTTTTTCTGGTGGACCTTTTTTCTGGTGGACCTGCTGAGGTCGACGTTTTTTTTGGTGGACCTGCTGAGGTGGACCTTTTTTCTGGTGGACATTTTTTCTGGTGGACCTGCTGAGGTGGACCCTTTTTCTGGTGGACCTTTTTCCTGGTGGACCTGCTTAGGTCGACCTTTTTTCTGGTGGACATTTTTTCTGGTGGACCTGCTGAGGTGGACCTTTTTCTAGTGGACCTTTTTTCTGGTGGACCTGCTGAGGTGGACCTTTTTTCTGGTGGACCTTTTTTCTGGTGGACCTGCTGAGGTGGACCTTTTTTCTGGTGGACCTTTTTTTTGGTGGACCTGCTGAGGTGGACCTTTTTTCTGGTGGACCTGCTGAGGTGGACCTTTTTTTCTGGTGGACCTGCTGAGGTGGACCTTTTTTCTGGTGGACCTTTTTTCTGGTGGACCTGCTGAGGTGGACCTTTTTTCTGGTGGACCTTTTTTCTGGTGGACCTGCTGAGGTGGACCTTTTTTTCTGGTGGACCTGCTGAGGTGGACCTGCTGAGGTGGAGCTTTTTTCTGGTGGACCTTTTTTCTGGTGGACCTGCTGAGGTGTACATTTTTTTCTGGTGGACCTGCTGAGGTGGACCTTTTTTCTGGTGGACCGTTTTTCTGGTGGACCTGCTGAGGTGGACCTTTTTTCTGGTGGACCTTTTTTTCTGGCGGACCTGCTGAGGTGGACCTTTTTTCTGGTGGACCTTTTTTCTGGTGGACCTGCTGAGGTGGACCTTTTTTCTGGTGGACCTGCTGAGGTGGAACTTTTTTTCTGCTGGACCTCTGAGGTGGACAGTTTTTCTGGTGGACCTGCTGAGGTGGACCTTTTTTCTGGTGGACCTGCTGAGGTGGACCTTTTTTCTGGTGGACCTTTTTTCTGCTGGACATGCTGAGGTGGACCTTTTTACTGGTGGACCTTTTTTCTGGTGGACCTGCTGAGGTGGACCTTTTTTCTGGTGGACCTTTTTTCTGGTGGACCTGCTGAGGTGGACCTTTTTTCTGATGGACATTTTTTCTGGTGGACCTGCTGAGGTGGACCTTTTTTTCTGGTGGACCTTTTTTCTGGTGGACCTGCTGAGGTGGACCTTTTTTTCTGGTGGACCTTTTTTCTCGTGGACCTGCTGAGGTGGACCTTTTTTCTGGTGGACCTTTTTTCTGGTGGACCTGCTGAGGTGGACCTTTTTTCTGGTGGACCTTTTTCTGGTGGACCTGCTGAGGTGGACCTTTTTTCTGGTGGACTTCTTTTCTGGTGGACCTGCTCAGGTGGACCTTTTTTATGATGGACCTGCTGAGGTGGACCTTTTTTCTGGTGGACCTTTTTTCTGGTGGACCTGCTGAGGTGGACCTTTTTTCTGATGGACATTTTTTCTGGTGGACCTGCTGAGGTGGACCTTTTTTTCTGGTGGACCTTTTTTCTGGTGGACCTGCTGAGGTGGACCTTTTTTTCTGGTGGACCTTTTTTCTGGTGGACCTGCTGAGGTGGACCTTTTTTCTGGTGGACCTTTTTTCTGGTGGACCTGCTGAGGTGGATCTTTTTTCTGGTGGACCTTTTTCTGGTGGACCTGCTGAGGTGGACCTTTTTTCTGGTGGACTTCTTTTCTGGTGGACCTGCTCAGGTGGACCTTTTTTATGATGGACCTGCTGAGGTGGACCTTTTTTCTGGTGGACCTTTTTTCTGGTGGACCTGCTGAGGTGGACCTTTTTTCTGGTGGACCTTTTTTCTGGTGGACCTGCTGAGGTGGACCTTTTTTCTGGTGGACCTTTTTCTGGTGGACCTGCTGAGGTGCACCTTTTTTCTGGTGGACCTTTTTTCTGGTGGACCTTTTTTCTGGTGGACCTGCTGAGGTGGACCTTTTTTCTGGTGGACCTTTTTTCTGGTGCACCTGCTGAGGTGGACCTTTTTCTAGTGGACCTTTTTTCTGGTGGACCTGCTGAGGTGGACCTTTTTTCTGGTGGACCTGCTGAGGTGGACCTTTTTTTCTGGTGGACCTGCTGAGGTGGACCTGCTGAGGTGGACATTTTTTCTGGTGGACCTGCTGATGTGGACCTTATTTCTGGTGGACCTTTTTTCTGGTGGACCGGCTGAGGTGGACCTTTTTTCTGGTCGACCTTTTTTCTGGTGGACCTGCTCAGGTGGACCTTTTTTCTGGTGGACCTTTTTTCTGGTGGACATTTTTTCTGGTGGACCTTTTTCTGGTGGACCTTTTTCTAGTGGACCTTTTTTCTGGTGGACCTGCTGAGGTGGACTTTTTTCTGGTGGACCTTTTTTCTGGTGGACCTGCTGAGGTGGACCTTTTTTCTGGTGGACCTTTTTTCTGGTGGACCTGCTGAGGTGGACCTTTTTTCTGGTGGACTTTTTTCTGGTGGACCTGCTGAGGTGGACCTTTTTTCTGGTGGACCTTTTTTCTGGTGGACCTGCTGAGGTGGACCTTTTTTCTGGTGGACCTTTTTTCTGGTGGACCTGCTGAGGTGGACCTTTTTTCTGATGGACATTTTTTCTGGTGGACCTGCTGAGGTGGACCTTTTTTTCTGGTGGACCTTTTTTCTGGTGGACCTGCTGAGGTTGACTTTTTTTCTGGTGGACATTTTTCTCGTGGACCTGCTGAGGTGGACCTTTTTTCTGGTGGAACTTTTTTCTGGTGGACCTGCTGAGGTGGACCTTTTTTCTAGTGGACCTTTTTTCTGGTGGACCTGCTGAGGTGGACCTTTTTTATGGTGGACCTTTTTTCTGGTGGACCTGCTGAGGTGGACCTTTTTTCTGGTGGACCTTTTTTCTGGTGGATTTTTTTTCTGGTGGACCTGCTGAGGTGGACCTTTTTTCTGGTGGACCTGCTGAGGTGGACCTTTTTTCTGGTGGACATTTTTTCTGGTGGACCTGCTGAGGTGGACCTTTTTTCTGGTGGACCTTTTTTCTGGTGGACCTGCTGAGGTGGACCTTTTTTCTGGTCGACTTCTTTTCTGGTGGACCTGCTCAGGTGGACCTTTTTTTCTGGTGGACCTTTTTTTCTGGTGGACCTGCTGAGGTGCACCTTTTTTCTGGTGGACCTTTTTTCTGGTGGACCTTTTTTCTGGTGGACCTGCTGAGGTGGACCTTTTTTCTGGTGGACCTTTTTTCTGGTGCACCTGCTGAGGTGGACCTTTTTCTAGTGGACCTTTTTTCTGGTGGACCTGCTGAGGTGGACCTTTTTTCTGGTGGACCTGCTGAGGTGGACCTTTTTTTCTGGTGGACCTGCTGAGGTGGACCTGCTGAGGTGGACATTTTTTCTGGTGGACCTGCTGATGTGGACCTTTTTTCTGGTGGACCTTTTTTCTGGTGGACCTGCTGAGGTGGACCTTTTTTCTGGTGGACCTTTTTTCTGGTGGACCTGCTCAGGTGGACCTTTTTTCTGGTGGACCTTTTTTCTGGTGGACATTTTTTCTGGTGGACCTGCTGAGGTGGACCTTTTTCTAGTGGACCTTTTTTCTGGTGGACCTGCTGAGGTGGACTTTTTTCTGGTGGACCTTTTTTCTGGTGGACCTTTTTTTCTGGTGGACCTGCTGAGGTGGACCTTTTTTCTGGTGGACCTTTTTTCTGGTGGACCTGCTGAGGTGGACCTTTCTTCTGGTGGACTTTTTTCTGGTGGACCTGCTGAGGTGGACCTTTTTTCTGGTGGACCTTTTTTCTGGTGGACCTGCTGAGGTGGAGCTTTTTTCTGGTGGACCTTTTTTCTGGTGGACCTGCTGAGGTGGACCTTTTTTCTGGTGGACATTTTTCTGGTGGACATTTTTTCTGGTGGACCTGCTGAGGTGGACCTTTTTCTAGTGGACCTTTTTTCTGGTGGACCTGCTGAGGTGGACTTTTTTCTGGTGGACCTTTTTTCTGGTGGACCTGCTGAGGTGGACCTTTTTTCTGGTGGACCTTTTTTCTGGTGGACCTGCTGAGGTGGACCTTTTTTTCTGGTGGACTTTTTTCTGGTGGACCTGCTGAGGTGGACCTTTTTTCTGGTGGACCTTTTTTCTGGTGGACCTGCTCAGGTGGACCTTTGTTCTGGTGGACCTTTTTTCTGGTGGACCTCCTGAGGTGGACCTTTGTTCTGGTGGACCTTTTTTCTGGTGGACCTTTTTTTCTGGTGGAACTCTGAGGTGGACCTTTATTCTGGTGGACCTTTTTTCTGGTGGACATTTTTCTGGTGGACCTGCTGAGGTGGACCTTTTTTCTGGTGGACCTTTTTTCTGGTGGACCTGCTGAGGTGGACCTTTTTTCTGGTGGACCTGCTGAGGTGGACCTGCTGAGGTGGACCTGCTGAGGTGGAGCTTTTTTCTGGTGGACCTTTTTTCTGGTGGACCTGCTGAGGTGGACATTTTTTCTGGTGGACCTTTTTTCTGGTGGACCTGCTGAGGTGGACCTTTTTTCTGGTGGACCTGCTGAGGTGGACCTTTCTTTCTGGTGGACCTCTGAGGTGGACCTTTTTTCTGGTGGACCTGCTGAGGTGGACCTTTTTTCTGGTGGACCTTTTTTCTGGTGGACCTGCTGAGGTGGACCTTTTTTCTGGTGGACCTTTTTTCTGGTGGACCTGCTGAGGTGGACCTTTTTTCTGGTGGACCTGCTGAGGTAGACCTGCTGAGGTGGACCTTTTTTCTGGTGGACCTTTTTTCTGGTGGACCTGCTGAGGTGGACCTTTTTTCTGGTGGACCTTTTTTCTGGTGGACCGGCTGAGGTGGACCTTTTTTCTGGTGGACCTTTTTTCTGGTGGACCTGCTGAGGCGGACCTTTTTTCTGGTGGACCTTTTTTCTGGTGGACCTGCTGAGGTGGACCTTTTTTCTGGTGGACCTGTTTTCTGGTGGACCTGCTGAGGTGGACCTTTTTTCTGCTGGAGCTGCTGAGGTGGACCTGCTGAGGTGGACCTTTTTTCTGGTAGACCTTTTTTCTCGTGGACCTGCTGAGGTGGACCTTTTTTCTGGTGGACCTGCTGAGGTGGACCTTTTTTTCTGGTGGACCTTTTTTCTGGTGGACCTGCTGAGGTGGACCTTTTTTCTGGTGGACCTTTTTCTGGTGGACCTGCTGAGGTGGACCTTTTTTCTGGTGGACTTTTTTTCTGGTGGACCTGCTCAGGTGGACCTTTTTTTCTGGTGGACCTTTTTTTCTGGTGGACCTGCTGAGGTGGACCTTTTTTCTGGTGGACCTTTTTTCTGGTGGACCTTTTTTCTGGTGGACCTGCTGAGGTGGACCTTTTTTCTGGTGGACGTTTTTTCTGGTGCACCTGCTGAGGTGGACCTTTTTCTAGTGGACCTTTTTTCTGGTGGACCTGCTGAGGTGGAACTTTTTTTCTGCTGGACCTTTTTTCTGGTGGACCTGCTGAGGTGGACCTTTTTTCTGGTGGACCTTTTTTCTGGTGGACCTGCTGAGGTGGACCTTTTTTCTGGTGGACCTGCTCAGGTGGACCTTTTTTCTGGTGGACCTTTTTTCTGGTGGACCTGCTCAGGTGGACATTTTTTCTGGTGGACCTTTTTTCTGGTGGACCTTTTTTCTGGTGGACCTGCTGAGGTGGACCTTTTTTCTGGTGGACCTTTTTTCTGGTGGACCTGCTGAGGTGGACCTTTGTTCTGGTGGACCTTTTTTCTGGTGGACCTGCTGAGGTGGACCTTTTTTTCTGGTGGACCTGCTGAGGTGGACCTGCTGAGGTGGAGCTTTTTTCTGGTGGACCTTTTTTTCTGGTGGACCTGCTGAGGTGGACCTTTTTTCTGGTGGACCTTTTTCCTGGTGGACCTGTTTAGGTCGACCTTTTTTCTGGTGGACATTTTTTCTGGTGGACCTGCTGAGGTGGACCTTTTTCTAGTGGACCTTTTTTTCTGGTGGACCTGCTGAGGTGGACCTTTTTTCTGGTGGACCTTTTTTCTGGTGGACCTTTTTTCTGGTGGACCTGCTGAGGTGGACCTTTTTTCTGGTAAACCTTTTTTCTGGTGGACCTGCTGAGGTGGACCTTTGTTCTGGTGGACCTGCTGAGGTGGACCTTTCTTTCTGGTGGACCTCTGAGGTGGACATTTTTTCTGGTGGACCTGCTGAGGTGGACCTTTTTTCTGGTGGACCTTTTTTCTGGTGGACCTGCTGAGGTGGACATTTTTTCTGGTGGACCTGCTGAGGTGGACCTTTTTTCTGGTGGACCTTTTTTCTGGTGGACCTGCTGAGGTGGACCTTTTTTCTGGTGGACCTGCTGAGGTGGACCTGCTGAGGTGGACCTGCTGAGGTGGAGCTTTTTTCTGGTGGACCTTTTTTCTGGTGGACCTGCTGAGGTGGACATTTTTTCTGGTGGACCTTTTTTCTGGTGGACCTGCTGAGGTGGACCTTTTTTCTGGTGGACCTGCTGAGGTGGACCTTTCTTTCTGGTGGACCTCTGAGGTGGACATTTTTTCTGGTGGACCTGCTGAGGTGGACCTTTTTTCTGGTGGACCTTTTTTCTGGTGGACCTGCTGAGGTGGACCTTTTTTCTGGTGGACCTTTTTTCTGGTGGACCTGCTGAGGTGGACCTTTTTTCTGGTGGACCTGCTGAGGTAGACCTGCTGAGGTGGACCTTTTTTCTGGTGGACCTTTTTTCTGGTGGACCTGCTGAGGTGGACCTTTTTTCTGGTGGACCTTTTTTCTGGTGGACCGGCTGAGGTGGACCTTTTTTCTGGTGGACCTTTTTTCTGGTGGACCTGCTGAGGCGGACCTTTTTTCTGGTGGACCTTTTTTCTGGTGGACCTTTTTTCTGGTGGACCTGCTGAGGTGGACCTTTTTTCTGGTGGACCTTTTTTCTGGTGGACCTTTTTTCTGGTGGACCTGCTGAGGTGGACCTTTTTTCTGGTGGACGTTTTTTCTGGTGCACCTGCTGAGGTGGACCTTTTTTCTGGTGGACCTGTTTTCTGGTGGACCTGCTGAGGTGGACCTTTTTTCTGCTGGAGCTGCTGAGGTGGACCTGCTGAGGTGGATCTTTTTTCTGGTAGACCTTTTTTCTCGTGGACCTGCTGAGGTGGACCATTTTCCTGGTGGACCTGCTGAGGTGGACCTTTTTTTCTGGTGGACCTTTTTTCTGGTGGACCTGCTGAGGTGGACCTTTTTTCTGGTGGACCTTTTTCTGGTGGACCTGCTGAGGTGGACCTTTTTTCTGGTGGACTTTTTTTCTGGTGGACCTGCTGAGGTGGACCTTTTTTCTGGTGGACCTTTTTTCTGGTGGACCTTTTTTCTGGTGGACCTGCTGAGGTGGACCTTTTTTCTGGTGGACCTTTTTTCTGGTGGACCTTTTTTCTGGTGGACCTGCTGAGGTGGACCTTTTTTCTGGTGGACGTTTTTTCTGGTGCACCTGCTGAGGTGGACCTTTTTCTAGTGGACCTTTTTTCTGGTGGACCTGCTGAGGTGGAACTTTTTTTCTGCTGGACCTTTTTTCTGGTGGACCTGCTGAGGTGGACCTTTTTTCTGGTGGACCTTTTTTCTGGTGGACCTGCTGAGGTGGACCTTTTTTCTGGTGGACCTGCTCAGGTGGACCTTTTTTCTGGTGGACCTTTTTTCTGGTGGACCTGCTCAGGTGGACATTTTTTCTGGTGGACCTTTTTTCTGGTGGACCTTTTTTCTGGTGGACCTGCTGAGGTGGACCTTTTTTCTGGTGGACCTTTTTTCTGGTGGACCTGCTGAGGTGGACCTTTGTTCTGGTGGACCTTTTTTCTGGTGGACCTGCTGAGGTGGACCTTTTTTTCTGGTGGACCTGCTGAGGTGGACCTGCTGAGGTGGAGCTTTTTTCTGGTGGACCTTTTTTTCTGGTGGACCTGCTGAGGTGGACCTTTTTTCTGGTGGACCTTTTTCCTGGTGGACCTGTTTAGGTCGACCTTTTTTCTGGTGGACATTTTTTCTGGTGGACCTGCTGAGGTGGACCTTTTTCTAGTGGACCTTTTTTTCTGGTGGACCTGCTGAGGTGGACCTTTTTTCTGGTGGACCTTTTTTCTGGTGGACCTTTTTTCTGGTGGACCTGCTGAGGTGGACCTTTTTTCTGGTAAACCTTTTTTCTGGTGGACCTGCTGAGGTGGACCTTTGTTCTGGTGGACCTGCTGAGGTGGACCTTTCTTTCTGGTGGACCTCTGAGGTGGACATTTTTTCTGGTGGACCTGCTGAGGTGGACCTTTTTTCTGGTGGACCTTTTTTCTGGTGGACCTGCTGAGGTGGACATTTTTTCTGGTGGACCTGCTGAGGTGGACCTTTTTTCTGGTGGACCTTTTTTCTGGTGGACCTGCTGAGGTGGACCTTTTTTCTGGTGGACCTGCTGAGGTGGACATTTTTTCTGGTGGACCTGCTGAGGTGGACCTTTTTTCTGGTGGACCTTTTTTCTGGTGGACCTCTGAGGTGGACATTTTTTCTGGTGGACCTGCTGAGGTGGACCTTTTTTCTGGTGGACCTTTTTTCTGGTGGACCTGCTAAGGTGGACCTTTTTTCTGGTGGACCTTTTTTCTGGTGGACCTGCTGAGGTGGACCTTTTTTCTGGTGGACCTTTTTTCTGGTGGACCTGCTGAGGTGGACCTTTTTTCTGATGGACCTTTTTTCTGGTGGACCTGCTGAGGTGGACCTTTTTTTCTGGTGGACCTTTTTTTCTGGTGGACCTGCTGAGGTGGACCTTTTTTTCTGGTGGACCTTTTTTCTGGTGGACCTGCTGAGGTGGACCTTTTTTCTGGTGGAACTTTTTTCTGGTGGACCTGCTGAGGTGGACCTTTTTTCTGGTGGACCTTTTTTCTGGTGGACCTGCTGAGGTCGACGTTTTTTTTGGTGGACCTGCTGAGGTGGACCTTTTTTCTGGTGGACATTTTTTCTGGTGGACCTGCTGAGGTGGACCCTTTTTCTGGTGGACCTTTTTCCTGGTGGACCTGCTTAGGTCGACCTTTTTTCTGGTGGACATTTTTTCTGGTGGACCTGCTGAGGTGGACCTTTTTCTAGTGGACCTTTTTTCTGGTGGACCTGCTGAGGTGGACCTTTTTTCTGGTGGACCTTTTTTCTGGTGGACCGGCTGAGGTGGACCTTTTTTCTGGTGGACCTTTTTTTTGGTGGACCTGCTGAGGTGGACCTTTTTTCTGGTGGACCTGCTGAGGTGGACCTTTTTTTCTGGTGGACCTGCTGAGGTGGACCTTTTTTCTGGTGGACCTTTTTTCTGGTGGACCTTTTTTCTGGTGGACCTGCTGAGGTGGACCTTTTTTCTGGTGGACCTTTTTTCTGGTGGACCTGCTGAGGTGGACCTTTTTTTCTGGTGGACCTGCTGAGGTGGACCTGCTGAGGTGGAGCTTTTTTCTGGTGGACCTTTTTTCTGGTGGACCTGCTGAGGTGTACATTTTTTTCTGGTGGACCTGCTGAGGTGGACCTTTTTTCTGGTGGACCGTTTTTCTGGTGGACCTGCTGAGGTGGACCTTTTTTCTGGTGGACCTTTTTTCTGGCGGACCTTTTTTCTGGCGGACCTGCTGAGGTGGACCTTTTTTCTGGTGGACCTTTTTTCTGGTGGACCTGCTGAGGTGGACCTTTTTTCTGGTGGACCTGCTGAGGTGGAACTTTTTTTCTGCTGGACCTCTGAGGTGGACAGTTTTTCTGGTGGACCTGCTGAGGTGGACCTTTTTTCTGGTGGACCTGCTGAGGTGGACCTTTTTTCTGGTGGACCTTTTTTCTGGTGGACCTGCTGAGGTGGACCTTTTTACTGGTGGACCTTTTTTCTGGTGGACCTGCTGAGGTGGACCTTTTTTCTGGTGGACCTTTTTTCTGGTGGACCTGCTGAGGTGGACCTTTTTTCTGATGGACATTTTTTCTGGTGGACCTGCTGAGGTGGACCTTTTTTTCTGGTGGACCTTTTTTCTGGTGGACCTGCTGAGGTTGACCTTTTTTTCTGGTGGACCTTTTTTCTCGTGGACCTGCTGAGGTGGACCTTTTTTCTGGTGGAACTTTTTTCTGGTGGACCTGCTGAGGTGGACCTTTTTCTAGTGGACCTTTTTTCTGGTGGACCTGCTGAGGTGGACCTTTTTTCTGGTGGAACTTTTTTCTGGTGGACCTGCTGAGGTGGACCTTTTTTCTGGTGGACCTTTTTTCTGGTGGACCTGCTGAGGTGGACCTTTTTTCTGGTGGACCTTTTTCTGGTGGACCTGCTGAGGTGGACCTTTTTTCTGGTGGACTTCTTTTCTGGTGGACCTGCTGAGGTGGACCTTTTTTCTGGTGGACCTGCTGAGGTGGACCTTTTTTCTGGTGGACCTTTTTTCTGGTGGACCTGCTGAGGTGGACCTTTTTTCTGGTGGACCTTTTTTCTGGTGGACCTGCTGAGGTGGACCTTTTTTCTGGTGGACCTTTTTCTGGTGGACCTGCTGAGGTGCACCTTTTTTCTGGTGGACCTTTTTTCTGGTGGACCTTTTTTCTGGTGGACCTGCTGAGGTGGACCTTTTTTCTGGTGGACCTTTTTTCTGGTGCACCTGCTGAGGTGGACCTTTTTCTAGTGGACCTTTTTTCTGGTGGACCTGCTGAGGTGGACCTTTTTTCTGGTGGACCTGCTGAGGTGGACCTTTTTTTCTGGTGGACCTGCTGAGGTGGACCTGCTGAGGTGGACATTTTTTCTGGTGGACCTGCTGATGTGGACCTTTTTTCTGGTGGACCTTTTTTCTGGTGGACCTGCTGAGGTGGACCTTTTTTCTGGTGGACCTTTTTTCTGGTGGACCTGCTCAGGTGGACCTTTTTTCTGGTGGACCTTTTTTCTGGTGGACATTTTTTCTGGTGGACCTGCTGAGGTGGACCTTTTTCTAGTGGACCTTTTTTCTGGTGGACCTGCTGAGGTGGACTTTTTTCTGGTGGACCTTTTTTCTGGTGGACCTTTTTTCTGGTGGACCTGCTGAGGTGGACCTTTTTTCTGGTGGACCTTTTTTCTGGTGGACCTGCTGAGGTGGACCTTTTTTCTGATGGACCTTTTTTCTGGTGGACCTGCTGAGGTGGACCTTTTTTTCTGGTGGACCTTTTTTTCTGGTGGACCTGCTGAGGTGGACCTTTTTTTCTGGTGGACCTTTTTTCTGGTGGACCTGCTGAGGTGGACCTTTTTTCTGGTGGAACTTTTTTCTGGTGGACCTGCTGAGGTGGACCTTTTTTCTGGTGGACCTTTTTTCTGGTGGACCTGCTGAGGTCGACGTTTTTTTTGGTGGACCTGCTGAGGTGGACCTTTTTTCTGGTGGACATTTTTTCTGGTGGACCTGCTGAGGTGGACCCTTTTTCTGGTGGACCTTTTTCCTGGTGGACCTGCTTAGGTCGACCTTTTTTCTGGTGGACATTTTTTCTGGTGGACCTGCTGAGGTGGACCTTTTTTCTGGTGGACCTTTTTTCTGGTGGACCTGCTGAGGTGGACCTTTTTTCTGGTGGACCTGCTGAGGTGGACCTTTTTTTCTGGTGGACCTGCTGAGGTGGACCTTTTTTCTGGTGGACCTTTTTTCTGGTGGACCTGCTGAGGTGGACCTTTTTTCTGGTGGACCTTTTTTCTGGTGGACCTGCTGAGGTGGACCTTTTTTTCTGGTGGACCTGCTGAGGTGGACCTGCTGAGGTGGAGCTTTTTTCTGGTGGACCTTTTTTCTGGTGGACCTGCTGAGGTGTACATTTTTTTCTGGTGGACCTGCTGAGGTGGACCTTTTTTCTGGTGGACCTTTTTTCTGGTGGACCTGCTGAGGTGGACCTTTTTTCTGGTGGACCTTTTTTCTGGCGGACCTGCTGAGGTGGACCTTTTTTCTGGTGGACCTTTTTTCTGGTGGACCTGCTGAGGTGGACCTTTTTTCTGGTGGACCTGCTGAGGTGAAACTTTTTTTCTGCTGGACCTCTGAGGTGGACAGTTTTTCTGGTGGACCTGCTGAGGTGGACCTTTTTTCTGGTGGACCTGCTGAGGTGGACCTTTTTTCTGGTGGACCTTTTTTCTGGTGGACCTGCTGAGGTGGACCTTTTTACTGGTGGACCTTTTTTCTGGTGGACCTGCTGAGGTGGACCTTTTTTCTGGTGGACCTTTTTTCTGGTGGACCTGCTGAGGTGGACCTTTTTTCTGATGGACATTTTTTCTGGTGGACCTGCTGAGGTGGACCTTTTTTTCTGGTGGACCTTTTTTCTGGTGGACCTGCTGAGGTTGACCTTTTTTTCTGGTGGACATTTTTCTGGTGGACCTGCTGAGGTGGACCTTTTTTCTGGTGGACCTTTTTTCTGGTGGACCGGCTGAGGTGGACCTTTTTTCTGGTGGACCTTTTTTTTGGTGGACCTGCTGAGGTGGACCTTTTTTCTGGTGGACCTGCTGAGGTGGACCTTTTTTTCTGGTGGACCTGCTGAGGTGGACCTTTTTTCTGGTGGACCTTTTTTCTGGTGGACCTTTTTTCTGGTGGACCTGCTGAGGTGGACCTTTTTTCTGGTGGACCTTTTTTCTGGTGGACCTGCTGAGGTGGACCTTTTTTTCTGGTGGACCTGCTGAGGTGGACCTGCTGAGGTGGAGCTTTTTTCTGGTGGACCTTTTTTCTGGTGGACCTGCTGAGGTGTACATTTTTTTCTGGTGGACCTGCTGAGGTGGACCTTTTTTCTGGTGGACCGTTTTTCTGGTGGACCTGCTGAGGTGGACCTTTTTTCTGGTGGACCTTTTTTCTGGCGGACCTTTTTTCTGGCGGACCTGCTGAGGTGGACCTTTTTTCTGGTGGACCTTTTTTCTGGTGGACCTGCTGAGGTGGACCTTTTTTCTGGTGGACCTGCTGAGGTGGAACTTTTTTTCTGCTGGACCTCTGAGGTGGACAGTTTTTCTGGTGGACCTGCTGAGGTGGACCTTTTTTCTGGTGGACCTGCTGAGGTGGACCTTTTTTCTGGTGGACCTTTTTTCTGGTGGACCTGCTGAGGTGGACCTTTTTACTGGTGGACCTTTTTTCTGGTGGACCTGCTGAGGTGGACCTTTTTTCTGGTGGACCTTTTTTCTGGTGGACCTGCTGAGGTGGACCTTTTTTCTGATGGACATTTTTTCTGGTGGACCTGCTGAGGTGGACCTTTTTTTCTGGTGGACCTTTTTTCTGGTGGACCTGCTGAGGTTGACCTTTTTTTCTGGTGGACCTTTTTTCTCGTGGACCTGCTGAGGTGGACCTTTTTTCTGGTGGAACTTTTTTCTGGTGGACCTGCTGAGGTGGACCTTTTTTTCTGGTGGACCTTTTTTCTGGTGGACCTGCTGAGGTGGACCTTTTTTCTGGTGGAACTTTTTTCTGGTGGACCTGCTGAGGTGGACCTTTTTTCTGGTGGACCTTTTTTCTGGTGGACCTGCTGAGGTCGACGTTTTTTTTGGTGGACCTGCTGAGGTGGACCTTTTTTCTGGTGGACATTTTTTCTGGTGGACCTGCTGAGGTGGACCCTTTTTCTGGTGGACCTTTTTCCTGGTGGACCTGCTTAGGTCGACCTTTTTTCTGGTGGACATTTTTTCTGGTGGACCTGCTGAGGTGGACCTTTTTTCTGGTGGACCTTTTTTCTGGTGGACCTGCTGAGGTGGACCTTTTTTCTGGTGGACCTGCTGAGGTGGACCTTTTTTTCTGGTGGACCTGCTGAGGTGGACCTTTTTTCTGGTGGACCTTTTTTCTGGTGGACCTGCTGAGGTGGACCTTTTTTCTGGTGGACCTTTTTTCTGGTGGACCTGCTGAGGTGGACCTTTTTTTCTGGTGGACCTGCTGAGGTGGACCTGCTGAGGTGGAGCTTTTTTCTGGTGGACCTTTTTTCTGGTGGACCTGCTGAGGTGTACATTTTTTTCTGGTGGACCTGCTGAGGTGGACCTTTTTTCTGGTGGACCTTTTTTCTGGTGGACCTGCTGAGGTGGACCTTTTTTCTGGTGGACCTTTTTTCTGGCGGACCTGCTGAGGTGGACCTTTTTTCTGGTGGACCTTTTTTCTGGTGGACCTGCTGAGGTGGACCTTTTTTCTGGTGGACCTGCTGAGGTGAAACTTTTTTTCTGCTGGACCTCTGAGGTGGACAGTTTTTCTGGTGGACCTGCTGAGGTGGACCTTTTTTCTGGTGGACCTGCTGAGGTGGACCTTTTTTCTGGTGGACCTTTTTTCTGGTGGACCTGCTGAGGTGGACCTTTTTACTGGTGGACCTTTTTTCTGGTGGACCTGCTGAGGTGGACCTTTTTTCTGGTGGACCTTTTTTCTGGTGGACCTGCTGAGGTGGACCTTTTTTCTGATGGACATTTTTTCTGGTGGACCTGCTGAGGTGGACCTTTTTTTCTGGTGGACCTTTTTTCTGGTGGACCTGCTGAGGTTGACCTTTTTTTCTGGTGGACATTTTTCTGGTGGACCTGCTGAGGTGGACCTTTTTTCTGGTGGACCTTTTTTCTGGTGGACCGGCTGAGGTGGACCTTTTTTCTGGTGGACCTTTTTTTTGGTGGACCTGCTGAGGTGGACCTTTTTTCTGGTGGACCTGCTGAGGTGGACCTTTTTTTCTGGTGGACCTGCTGAGGTGGACCTTTTTTCTGGTGGACCTTTTTTCTGGTGGACCTTTTTTCTGGTGGACCTGCTGAGGTGGACCTTTTTTCTGGTGGACCTTTTTTCTGGTGGACCTGCTGAGGTGGACCTTTTTTTCTGGTGGACCTGCTGAGGTGGACCTGCTGAGGTGGAGCTTTTTTCTGGTGGACCTTTTTTCTGGTGGACCTGCTGAGGTGTACATTTTTTTCTGGTGGACCTGCTGAGGTGGACCTTTTTTCTGGTGGACCGTTTTTCTGGTGGACCTGCTGAGGTGGACCTTTTTTCTGGTGGACCTTTTTTCTGGCGGACCTTTTTTCTGGCGGACCTGCTGAGGTGGACCTTTTTTCTGGTGGACCTTTTTTCTGGTGGACCTGCTGAGGTGGACCTTTTTTCTGGTGGACCTGCTGAGGTGGAACTTTTTTTCTGCTGGACCTCTGAGGTGGACAGTTTTTCTGGTGGACCTGCTGAGGTGGACCTTTTTTCTGGTGGACCTGCTGAGGTGGACCTTTTTTCTGGTGGACCTTTTTTCTGGTGGACCTGCTGAGGTGGACCTTTTTACTGGTGGACCTTTTTTCTGGTGGACCTGCTGAGGTGGACCTTTTTTCTGGTGGACCTTTTTTCTGGTGGACCTGCTGAGGTGGACCTTTTTTCTGATGGACATTTTTTCTGGTGGACCTGCTGAGGTGGACCTTTTTTTCTGGTGGACCTTTTTTCTGGTGGACCTGCTGAGGTTGACCTTTTTTTCTGGTGGACCTTTTTTCTCGTGGACCTGCTGAGGTGGACCTTTTTTCTGGTGGAACTTTTTTCTGGTGGACCTGCTGAGGTGGACCTTTTTTTCTGGTGGACCTTTTTTCTGGTGGACCTGCTGAGGTGGACCTTTTTTCTGGTGGAACTTTTTTCTGGTGGACCTGCTGAGGTGGACCTTTTTTCTGGTGGACCTTTTTTCTGGTGGACCTGCTGAGGTCGACGTTTTTTTTGGTGGACCTGCTGAGGTGGACCTTTTTTCTGGTGGACATTTTTTCTGGTGGACCTGCTGAGGTGGACCCTTTTTCTGGTGGACCTTTTTCCTGGTGGACCTGCTTAGGTCGACCTTTTTTCTGGTGGACATTTTTTCTGGTGGACCTGCTGAGGTGGACCTTTTTTCTGGTGGACCTTTTTTCTGGTGGACCTGCTGAGGTGGACCTTTTTTCTGGTGGACCTGCTGAGGTGGACCTTTTTTTCTGGTGGACCTGCTGAGGTGGACCTTTTTTCTGGTGGACCTTTTTTCTGGTGGACCTGCTGAGGTGGACCTTTTTTCTGGTGGACCTTTTTTCTGGTGGACCTGCTGAGGTGGACCTTTTTTTCTGGTGGACCTGCTGAGGTGGACCTGCTGAGGTGGAGCTTTTTTCTGGTGGACCTTTTTTCTGGTGGACCTGCTGAGGTGTACATTTTTTTCTGGTGGACCTGCTGAGGTGGACCTTTTTTCTGGTGGACCTTTTTTCTGGTGGACCTGCTGAGGTGGACCTTTTTTCTGGTGGACCTTTTTTCTGGCGGACCTGCTGAGGTGGACCTTTTTTCTGGTGGACCTTTTTTCTGGTGGACCTGCTGAGGTGGACCTTTTTTCTGGTGGACCTGCTGAGGTGAAACTTTTTTTCTGCTGGACCTCTGAGGTGGACAGTTTTTCTGGTGGACCTGCTGAGGTGGACCTTTTTTCTGGTGGACCTGCTGAGGTGGACCTTTTTTCTGGTGGACCTTTTTTCTGGTGGACCTGCTGAGGTGGACCTTTTTACTGGTGGACCTTTTTTCTGGTGGACCTGCTGAGGTGGACCTTTTTTCTGGTGGACCTTTTTTCTGGTGGACCTGCTGAGGTGGACCTTTTTTCTGATGGACATTTTTTCTGGTGGACCTGCTGAGGTGGACCTTTTTTTCTGGTGGACCTTTTTTCTGGTGGACCTGCTGAGGTTGACCTTTTTTTCTGGTGGACATTTTTCTGGTGGACCTGCTGAGGTGGACCTTTTTTCTGGTGGACCTTTTTTCTGGTGGACCGGCTGAGGTGGACCTTTTTTCTGGTGGACCTTTTTTTTGGTGGACCTGCTGAGGTGGACCTTTTTTCTGGTGGACCTGCTGAGGTGGACCTTTTTTTCTGGTGGACCTGCTGAGGTGGACCTTTTTTCTGGTGGACCTTTTTTCTGGTGGACCTTTTTTCTGGTGGACCTGCTGAGGTGGACCTTTTTTCTGGTGGACCTTTTTTCTGGTGGACCTGCTGAGGTGGACCTTTTTTTCTGGTGGACCTGCTGAGGTGGACCTGCTGAGGTGGAGCTTTTTTCTGGTGGACCTTTTTTCTGGTGGACCTGCTGAGGTGTACATTTTTTTCTGGTGGACCTGCTGAGGTGGACCTTTTTTCTGGTGGACCGTTTTTCTGGTGGACCTGCTGAGGTGGACCTTTTTTCTGGTGGACCTTTTTTCTGGCGGACCTTTTTTCTGGCGGACCTGCTGAGGTGGACCTTTTTTCTGGTGGACCTTTTTTCTGGTGGACCTGCTGAGGTGGACCTTTTTTCTGGTGGACCTGCTGAGGTGGAACTTTTTTTCTGCTGGACCTCTGAGGTGGACAGTTTTTCTGGTGGACCTGCTGAGGTGGACCTTTTTTCTGGTGGACCTGCTGAGGTGGACCTTTTTTCTGGTGGACCTTTTTTCTGGTGGACCTGCTGAGGTGGACCTTTTTACTGGTGGACCTTTTTTCTGGTGGACCTGCTGAGGTGGACCTTTTTTCTGGTGGACCTTTTTTCTGGTGGACCTGCTGAGGTGGACCTTTTTTCTGATGGACATTTTTTCTGGTGGACCTGCTGAGGTGGACCTTTTTTTCTGGTGGACCTTTTTTCTGGTGGACCTGCTGAGGTTGACCTTTTTTTCTGGTGGACCTTTTTTCTCGTGGACCTGCTGAGGTGGACCTTTTTTCTGGTGGAACTTTTTTCTGGTGGACCTGCTGAGGTGGACCTTTTTTTCTGGTGGACCTTTTTTCTGGTGGACCTGCTGAGGTGGACCTTTTTTCTGGTGGAACTTTTTTCTGGTGGACCTGCTGAGGTGGACCTTTTTTCTGGTGGACCTTTTTTCTGGTGGACCTGCTGAGGTCGACGTTTTTTTTGGTGGACCTGCTGAGGTGGACCTTTTTTCTGGTGGACATTTTTTCTGGTGGACCTGCTGAGGTGGACCCTTTTTCTGGTGGACCTTTTTCCTGGTGGACCTGCTTAGGTCGACCTTTTTTCTGGTGGACATTTTTTCTGGTGGACCTGCTGAGGTGGACCTTTTTTCTGGTGGACCTTTTTTCTGGTGGACCTGCTGAGGTGGACCTTTTTTCTGGTGGACCTGCTGAGGTGGACCTTTTTTTCTGGTGGACCTGCTGAGGTGGACCTTTTTTCTGGTGGACCTTTTTTCTGGTGGACCTGCTGAGGTGGACCTTTTTTCTGGTGGACCTTTTTTCTGGTGGACCTGCTGAGGTGGACCTTTTTTTCTGGTGGACCTGCTGAGGTGGACCTGCTGAGGTGGAGCTTTTTTCTGGTGGACCTTTTTTCTGGTGGACCTGCTGAGGTGTACATTTTTTTCTGGTGGACCTGCTGAGGTGGACCTTTTTTCTGGTGGACCTTTTTTCTGGTGGACCTGCTGAGGTGGACCTTTTTTCTGGTGGACCTTTTTTCTGGCGGACCTGCTGAGGTGGACCTTTTTTCTGGTGGACCTTTTTTCTGGTGGACCTGCTGAGGTGGACCTTTTTTCTGGTGGACCTGCTGAGGTGAAACTTTTTTTCTGCTGGACCTCTGAGGTGGACAGTTTTTCTGGTGGACCTGCTGAGGTGGACCTTTTTTCTGGTGGACCTGCTGAGGTGGACCTTTTTTCTGGTGGACCTTTTTTCTGGTGGACCTGCTGAGGTGGACCTTTTTACTGGTGGACCTTTTTTCTGGTGGACCTGCTGAGGTGGACCTTTTTTCTGGTGGACCTTTTTTCTGGTGGACCTGCTGAGGTGGACCTTTTTTCTGATGGACATTTTTTCTGGTGGACCTGCTGAGGTGGACCTTTTTTTCTGGTGGACCTTTTTTCTGGTGGACCTGCTGAGGTTGACCTTTTTTTCTGGTGGACATTTTTCTGGTGGACCTGCTGAGGTGGACCTTTTTTCTGGTGGACCTTTTTTCTGGTGGACCGGCTGAGGTGGACCTTTTTTCTGGTGGACCTTTTTTTTGGTGGACCTGCTGAGGTGGACCTTTTTTCTGGTGGACCTGCTGAGGTGGACCTTTTTTTCTGGTGGACCTGCTGAGGTGGACCTTTTTTCTGGTGGACCTTTTTTCTGGTGGACCTTTTTTCTGGTGGACCTGCTGAGGTGGACCTTTTTTCTGGTGGACCTTTTTTCTGGTGGACCTGCTGAGGTGGACCTTTTTTTCTGGTGGACCTGCTGAGGTGGACCTGCTGAGGTGGAGCTTTTTTCTGGTGGACCTTTTTTCTGGTGGACCTGCTGAGGTGTACATTTTTTTCTGGTGGACCTGCTGAGGTGGACCTTTTTTCTGGTGGACCGTTTTTCTGGTGGACCTGCTGAGGTGGACCTTTTTTCTGGTGGACCTTTTTTCTGGCGGACCTTTTTTCTGGCGGACCTGCTGAGGTGGACCTTTTTTCTGGTGGACCTTTTTTCTGGTGGACCTGCTGAGGTGGACCTTTTTTCTGGTGGACCTGCTGAGGTGGAACTTTTTTTCTGCTGGACCTCTGAGGTGGACAGTTTTTCTGGTGGACCTGCTGAGGTGGACCTTTTTTCTGGTGGACCTGCTGAGGTGGACCTTTTTTCTGGTGGACCTTTTTTCTGGTGGACCTGCTGAGGTGGACCTTTTTACTGGTGGACCTTTTTTCTGGTGGACCTGCTGAGGTGGACCTTTTTTCTGGTGGACCTTTTTTCTGGTGGACCTGCTGAGGTGGACCTTTTTTCTGATGGACATTTTTTCTGGTGGACCTGCTGAGGTGGACCTTTTTTTCTGGTGGACCTTTTTTCTGGTGGACCTGCTGAGGTTGACCTTTTTTTCTGGTGGACCTTTTTTCTCGTGGACCTGCTGAGGTGGACCTTTTTTCTGGTGGAACTTTTTTCTGGTGGACCTGCTGAGGTGGACCTTTTTTTCTGGTGGACCTTTTTTCTGGTGGACCTGCTGAGGTGGACCTTTTTTCTGGTGGAACTTTTTTCTGGTGGACCTGCTGAGGTGGACCTTTTTTCTGGTGGACCTTTTTTCTGGTGGACCTGCTGAGGTCGACGTTTTTTTTGGTGGACCTGCTGAGGTGGACCTTTTTTCTGGTGGACATTTTTTCTGGTGGACCTGCTGAGGTGGACCCTTTTTCTGGTGGACCTTTTTCCTGGTGGACCTGCTTAGGTCGACCTTTTTTCTGGTGGACATTTTTTCTGGTGGACCTGCTGAGGTGGACCTTTTTTCTGGTGGACCTTTTTTCTGGTGGACCTGCTGAGGTGGACCTTTTTTCTGGTGGACCTGCTGAGGTGGACCTTTTTTTCTGGTGGACCTGCTGAGGTGGACCTTTTTTCTGGTGGACCTTTTTTCTGGTGGACCTGCTGAGGTGGACCTTTTTTCTGGTGGACCTTTTTTCTGGTGGACCTGCTGAGGTGGACCTTTTTTTCTGGTGGACCTGCTGAGGTGGACCTGCTGAGGTGGAGCTTTTTTCTGGTGGACCTTTTTTCTGGTGGACCTGCTGAGGTGTACATTTTTTTCTGGTGGACCTGCTGAGGTGGACCTTTTTTCTGGTGGACCTTTTTTCTGGTGGACCTGCTGAGGTGGACCTTTTTTCTGGTGGACCTTTTTTCTGGCGGACCTGCTGAGGTGGACCTTTTTTCTGGTGGACCTTTTTTCTGGTGGACCTGCTGAGGTGGACCTTTTTTCTGGTGGACCTGCTGAGGTGAAACTTTTTTTCTGCTGGACCTCTGAGGTGGACAGTTTTTCTGGTGGACCTGCTGAGGTGGACCTTTTTTCTGGTGGACCTGCTGAGGTGGACCTTTTTTCTGGTGGACCTTTTTTCTGGTGGACCTGCTGAGGTGGACCTTTTTACTGGTGGACCTTTTTTCTGGTGGACCTGCTGAGGTGGACCTTTTTTCTGGTGGACCTTTTTTCTGGTGGACCTGCTGAGGTGGACCTTTTTTCTGATGGACATTTTTTCTGGTGGACCTGCTGAGGTGGACCTTTTTTTCTGGTGGACCTTTTTTCTGGTGGACCTGCTGAGGTTGACCTTTTTTTCTGGTGGACATTTTTCTGGTGGACCTGCTGAGGTGGACCTTTTTTCTGGTGGACCTTTTTTCTGGTGGACCGGCTGAGGTGGACCTTTTTTCTGGTGGACCTTTTTTTTGGTGGACCTGCTGAGGTGGACCTTTTTTCTGGTGGACCTGCTGAGGTGGACCTTTTTTTCTGGTGGACCTGCTGAGGTGGACCTTTTTTCTGGTGGACCTTTTTTCTGGTGGACCTTTTTTCTGGTGGACCTGCTGAGGTGGACCTTTTTTCTGGTGGACCTTTTTTCTGGTGGACCTGCTGAGGTGGACCTTTTTTTCTGGTGGACCTGCTGAGGTGGACCTGCTGAGGTGGAGCTTTTTTCTGGTGGACCTTTTTTCTGGTGGACCTGCTGAGGTGTACATTTTTTTCTGGTGGACCTGCTGAGGTGGACCTTTTTTCTGGTGGACCGTTTTTCTGGTGGACCTGCTGAGGTGGACCTTTTTTCTGGTGGACCTTTTTTCTGGCGGACCTTTTTTCTGGCGGACCTGCTGAGGTGGACCTTTTTTCTGGTGGACCTTTTTTCTGGTGGACCTGCTGAGGTGGACCTTTTTTCTGGTGGACCTGCTGAGGTGGAACTTTTTTTCTGCTGGACCTCTGAGGTGGACAGTTTTTCTGGTGGACCTGCTGAGGTGGACCTTTTTTCTGGTGGACCTGCTGAGGTGGACCTTTTTTCTGGTGGACCTTTTTTCTGGTGGACCTGCTGAGGTGCACCTTTTTTCTGGTGGACCTTTTTTTTGGTGGACCTTTTTTCTGGTGGACCTGCTGAGGTGGACCTTTTTTCTGGTGGACCTTTTTTCTGGTGCACCTGCTGAGGTGGACCTTTTTCTAGTGGACCTTTTTTCTGGTGGACCTGCTGAGGTGGACCTTTTTTCTGGTGGACCTGCTGAGGTGGACCTTTTTTTCTGGTGGACCTGCTGAGGTGGACCTGCTGAGGTGGACATTTTTTCTGGTGGACCTGCTGATGTGGACCTTTTTTCTGGTGGACCTTTTTTCTGGTGGACCTGCTGAGGTGGACCTTTTTTCTGGTGGACCTTTTTTCTGGTGGACCTGCTCAGGTGAACCTTTTTTCTGGTGGACCTTTTTTCTGGTGGACATTTTTTCTGGTGGACCTGCTGAGGTGGACCTTTTTCTAGTGGACCTTTTTTCTGGTGGACCTGCTGAGGTGGACTTTTTTCTGGTGGACCTTTTTTCTGGTGGACCTTTTTTCTGGTGGACCTGCTGAGGTGGACCTTTTTTCTGGTGGACCTTTTTTCTGGTGGACCTGCTGAGGTGGACCTTTTTTCTGGTGGACTTTTTTCTGGTGGACCTGCTAAGGTGGACCTTTTTTCTGGTGGACCTTTTTTCTGGTGGACCTGCTGAGGTGGACCTTTTTTCTGGTGGACCTTTTTTCTGGTGGACCTGCTGAGGTGGACCTTTTTTCTGGTGGACCTGCTGAGGTGGACCTTTTTTCTGGTGGACCTTTTTTCTGGTGGACATTTTTTCTGGTGGACCTGCTGAGGTGGACCTTTTTCTAGTGGACCTTTTTTCTGGTGGACCTGCTGAGGTGGACCTTTTTTCTGGTGGACCTTTTTTCTGGTGGACCTGCTGAGGTGGACCTTTTTTCTGGTGGACCTTTTTTCTGGTGGACCTGCTGAGGTGGACCTTTTTTCTGGTGGACTTTTTTCTGGTGGACCTGCTGAGGTGGACCTTTTTTCTGGTGGACCTTTTTTCTGGTGGACCTGCTCAGGTGGACCTTTGTTCTGGTGGACCTTTTTTTCTGGTGGACCTCCTGAGGTGGACCTTTGTTCTGGTGGACCTTTTTTCTGGTGGACCTTTTTTTCTGGTGGACCTCTGAGGTGGACCTTTATTCTGGTGGACCTTTTTTCTGGTGGACATTTTTTCTGGTGGACCTGCTGAGGTGGACCTTTTTTCTGGTGGACCTTTTTTCTGGTGGACCTGCTGAGGTGGACCTTTTTTCTGGTAAACCTGCTGAGGTGGACCTGCTGAGGTGGACCTGCTGAGGTGGAGCTTTTTTCTGGTGGACCTTTTTTCTGGTGGACCTGCTGAGGTGGACATTTTTTCTGGTGGACCTGCTGAGGTGGACCTTTTTTCTGGTGGAACTTTTTTCTGGTGGACCTGCTGAGGTGGACCTTTTTTCTGGTGGACCTGCTGAGGTGGACCTTTCTTTCTGGTGGACCTCTGAGGTGGACATTTTTTCTGGTGGACCTTCTGAGGTGGACCTTTTTTCTGGTGGACCTGCTGAGGTGGACCTTTTTTCTGGTGGACCTTTTTTCTGGTGGACCTGCTGAGGTGGACCTTTTTTCTGGTGGACCTGCTGAGGTAGACCTGCTGAGGTGGACCTTTTTTCTGGTGGACCTTTTTTCTGGTGGACCTGCTGAGGTGGACCTTTTTTCTGGTGGACCTTTTTTCTGGTGGACCTGCTGAGGTGGACCTTTTTTCTGGTGGACCTTTTTTCTGGTGGACCTGCTGAGGCGGACCTTTTTTCTGGTGGACCTTTTTTCTGGTGGACCTGCTGAGGTGGACCTTTTTTCTGGTGGACCTTTTTTCTGGTGGACCTGCTGAGGTGGACCTTTTTTCTGGTGGAGCTGCTGAGGTGGACCTGCTGAGGTGGACCTTTTTTCTGGTAGACCTTTTTTCTCGTGGACCTGCTGAGGTGGACCTTTTTTCTGGTGGACCTGCTGAGGTGGACCTTTTTTTCTGGTGGACCTTTTTTCTGGTGGACCTGCTGAGGTGGACCTTTTTTCTGGTGGATCTTTTTCTGGTGGACCTGCTGAGGTGGACCTTTTTTCTGGTGGACTTTTTTTCTGGTGGACCTGCTGAGGTGGACCTTTTTTTCTGGTGGACCTTTTTTTCTGGTGGACCTGCTGAGGTGGACCTTTTTTCTGGTGGACCTTTTTTCTGGTGGACCTTTTTTCTGGTGGACCTGCTGAGGTGGACCTTTTTTCTGGTGGACGTTTTTTCTGGTGCACCTGCTGAGGTGGACCTTTTTCTAGTGGACCTTTTTTCTGGTGGACCTGCTGAGGTGGAACTTTTTTTCTGCTGGACCTTTTTTCTGGTGGACCTGCTGAGGTGGACCTTTTTTCTGGTGGACCTTTTTTCTGGTGGACCTGCTGAGGTTGACCTTTTTTTTGGTGGACCTGCTGAGGTGGACCTTTTTTCTGGTGGACATTTTTTCTGGTGGACCTGCTTAGGTCGACCTTTTTTCTGGTGGACATTTTTTCTGGTGGACCTGCTGAGGTGGACCTTTGTTCTGGTGGACCTTTTTTCTGGTGGACCTGCTGAGGTGGACCTTTTTTTCTGGTGGACCTGCTGAGGTGGACCTGCTGAGGTGGAGCTTTTTTCTGGTGGACCTTTTTTCTGGTGGACCTGCTGAGGTGGACCTTTTTTCTGGTGGACCTTTTTCCTGGTGGACCTGCTTAGGTCGACCTTTTTTCTGGTGGACATTTTTTCTGGTGGACCTTTTTTCTGGTGGACCTGCTGAGGTGGACCTTTTTTCTGGTGTACCTTTTTTCTGGTGGACCTCCTGAGGTGGACCTTTGTTCTGGTGGACCTTTTTTCTGGTGGACCTCCTGAGGTGGACCTTTTTTTCTGGTGGACCTGCTGAGGTGAACCTGCTGAGGTGGACCTTTTTTCTGGTGGACCTTTTTTCTGGTGGACCTGCTGAGGTGGACATTTTTTCTGGTGGACCTGCTCAGGTGCACCTTTTTTCTGGTGGACCTTTTTTCTGGTGGACCTGCTGAGGTGGACCTTTTTTCTGGTGGACCTTTTCTCTGGTGGACCTCTGAAGTGGACCTTTTTTCTGGTGGACCTTTTTTCTGGTGGACCTGCTGAGGTGGACCTTTTTTCTGGTGGACCTTTTTTCTGGTGGACCTGCTGAGGTGGACCTTTTTTCTGGTGGACCTGCTGAGGTGGACCTGCTGAGGTGGACCTTTTTTCTGGTGGACATTTTTTCTGGTGGACCTGCTGAGGCGGACCTTTTTTCTGGTGGACCTTTTTTCTGGTGGACCTGCTGAGGTGGACCTTTTTTCTGGTGGACCTTTTTTCTGGTGGACCTGCTGAGGTGGACCTTTTTTCTGGTGGACCTGCTGAGGTGGACCTGCTGAGGTGGACCTTTTTTCTGGTAGACCTTTTTTCTCGTGGACCTGCTGAGGTGGACCTTTTTTCTGGTGGACCTGCTGAGGTGGACCTTTTTTTCTGGTGGACCTTTTTTCTGGTGGACCTGCTGAGGTGGACCTTTTTTCTGGTGGACCTTTTTCTGGTGGACCTTTTTCTGGTGGACCTGCTGAGGTGGACCTTTTTTCTGGTGGACTTTTTTTCTGGTGGACCTGCTCGGGTGGACCTTTTTTTCTGGTGGACCTTTTTTTCTGGTGGACCTGCTGAGGTGGACCTTTTTTCTGGTGGACCTTTTTTCTGGTGGACATTTTTTCTGGTGGACCTGCTGAGGTGGACCTTTTTTCTGGTGGACCTTTTTTCTGGTGGACCTGCTGAGGTGGACATTTTTCTAGTGGACCTTTTTTCTGGTGGACCTGCTGAGGTGGACATTTTTTCTGGTGGACCTGCTGAGGTGGACCTTTTTTCTGGTGGACCTTTTTTCTGGTGGACCTGCTCAGGTGGACCTTTTTTCTGGTGGACCTTTTTTCTGGTGGACCTGCTGAGGTGGACCTTTTTTCTGGTGGACCTTTTTTCTGGTGGACCTGCTGAGGTTGACCTTTTTTTTGGTGGACCTGCTGAGGTGGACCTTTTTTCTGGTGGACATTATTTCTGGTGGACCTGCTGAGGTGGACCTTTCTTCTGGTGGACCTGCTGAGGTGGACCTTTTTTCTGGTGGACATTTTTTCTGGTGGACCTGCTGAGGTTGACCTTTTTTTTGGTGGACCCGCTGAGGTGGACCTTTTTTCTGGTGGACCTTTTTTCTGGTGGACCTGCTCAGGTGGACCTTTGTTCTGGTGGACCTTTTTTCTGGTGGACTTCCTGAGGTGGACCTTTGTTCTGGTGGACCTGCTGAGGTGGACCTTTTTTTCTGGTGGACCTCTGAGGTGGACCTTTTTTCTGGTGGACCTTTTTTCTGGTGGACCTTTTTTCTGGTGGACCTGCTGAGGTGGACCTTTTTTCTGGTGGACCTTTTTTCTGGTGGACCTGCTGAGGTGGACCTTTTTTCTGGTAAACCTGCTGAGGTGGACCTGCTGAGGTGGACCTGCTGAGGTGGAGCTTTTTTCTGGTGGACCTTTTTTCTGGTGGACCTGCTGAGGTGGACATTTTTTCTGGTGGACCTGCTGAGGTGGACCTTTTTTCTGGTGGACCTTTTTTCTGGTGGACCTGCTGAGGTGGACCTTTTTTCTGGTGGACCTGCTGAGGTGGACCTTTCTTTCTTGTGGACCTCTGAGGTGGACATTTTTTCTGGTGGACCTGCTGAGGTGGACCTTTTTTCTGGTGGACCTTTTTTCTGGTGGACCTGCTGAGGTGGACCTTTTTTCTGGTGGACCTTTTTTCTGGTGGACCTGCTGAGGTGGACCTTTTTTCTGGTGGACCTGCTGAGGTAGACCTGCTGAGGTGGACCTTTTTTCTGGTGGACCTTTTTTCTGGTGGACCTGCTGAGGTGGACCTTTTTTCTGGTGGACCTTTTTTCTGGTGGACCTGCTGAGGTGGACCTTTTTTCTGGTGGACCTTTTTTCTGGTGGACCTTCTGAGGCGGACCTTTTTTCTGGTGGACCTTTTTTCTGGTGGACCTGCTGAGTTGGACCTTTTTTCTGGTGGACCTTTTTTCTGGTGGACCTGCTGAGGTGGACCTTTTTTCTGGTGGAGCTGCTGAGGTGGACCTGCTGAGGTGGACCTTTTTTCTGGTAGACCTTTTTTCTCGTGGACCTGCTGAGGTGGACCTTTTTTCTGGTGGACCTGCTGAGGTGGACCTTTTTTTCTGGTGGACCTTTTTTCTGGTGGACCTGCTGAGGTGGACCTTTTTTCTGGTGGACCTTTTTCTGGTGGACCTGCTGAGGTGGACCTTTTTTCTGGTGGACTTTTTTTCTGGTGGACCTGCTGAGGTGGACCTTTTTTTCTGGTGGACCTTTTTTTCTGGTGGACCTGCTGAGGTGGACCTTTTTTCTGGTGGACCTTTTTTCTGGTGGACCTTTTTTCTGGTGCACCTGCTGAGGTGGACCTTTTTTCTGGTGGACGTTTTTTCTGGTGCACCTGCTGAGGTGGACCTTTTTCTAGTGGACCTTTTTTCTGGTGGACCTGCTGAGGTGGAACTTTTTTTCTGCTGGACCTTTTTTCTGGTGGACCTGCTGAGGTGGACCTTTTTTCTGGTGGACCTTTTTTCTGGTGGACCTGCTGAGGTTGACCTTTTTTTTGGTGGACCTGCTGAGGTGGACCTTTTTTCTGGTGGACATTTTTTCTGGTGGACCTGCTGAAATGGACCCTTTTTCTGGTGGACCTTTTTTCTGGTGGACCTGCTGAGGTGGACCTTTTTTCTGGTGGACCTTTTTCATGGTGGACCTGCTTAGGTCGACCTTTTTTCTGGTGGACATTTTTTCTGGTGGACCTGCTGAGGTGGACCTTTTTCTAGTGGACCTTTTTCCTGGTGGACCTGCTGAGGTGGACCTTTTTTCTGGTGGACCTTTTTTCTGGTGGACCTTTTTTCTGGTGGACCTGCTGAGGTGGACCTTTTTTCTGGTGGACCTTTTTTCTGGTGGACCTGCTGAGGTGGACCTTTGTTCTGGTGGACCTTTTTTCTGGTGGACCTGCTGAGGTGGACCTTTTTTTCTGGTGGACCTGCTGAGGTGGACCTGCTGAGGTGGAGCTTTTTTCTGGTGGACCTTTTTTCTGGTGGACCTGCTGAGGTGGACCTTTTTTCTGGTGGACCTTTTTCCTGGTGGACCTGCTTAGGTCGACCTTTTTTCTGGTGGACATTTTTTCTGGTGGACCTTTTTTCTGGTGGACCTGCTGAGGTGGACCTTTTTTCTGGTGGACCTTTTTTCTGGTGGACCTCCTGAGGTGGACCTTTGTTCTGGTGGACCTTTTTTCTGGTGGACCTCCTGAGGTGGACCTTTTTTTTCTGGTGGACCTGCTGAGGTGAACCTGCTGAGGTGGACCTTTTTTCTGGTGGACCTTTTTTCTGGTGGACCTGCTGAGGTGGACATTTTTTCTGGTGGACCTGCTGAGGTGGACCTTTTTTCTGGTGGACCTTTTTTCTGGTGGACCTGCTGAGGTGGACATTTTTTCTGGTGGACCTTTTTTCTGGTGGACCTTTTTTCTGGTGGACCTGCTGAGGTGGACCTTTTTTCTGGTGGACCTTTTTTCTGGTGGACCTGCTGAGGTGGACCTTTTTTCTGGTGGACCTTTTTTCTGGTGGACCTGCTGAGGTGGACCTTTTTTCTGGTGGACCTTTTTTCTGGTGGACCTGCTGAGGCGGACCTTTTTTCTGGTGGACCTTTTTTCTGGTGGACCTGCTGAGGTGGACCTTTTTTCTGGTGGACCTTTTTTCTGGTGGACCTGCTGAGGTGGACCTTTTTTCTGGTGGACCTGCTGAGGTGGACCTGCTGAGGTGGACCTTTTTTCTGGTAGACCTTTTTTCTCGTGGACCTGCTGAGGTGGACCTTTTTTCTGGTGGACCTGCTGAGGTGGACCTTTTTTTCTGGTGGACCTTTTTTCTGGTGGACCTGCTGAGGTGGACCTTTTTTCTGGTGGACCTTTTTCTGGTGGACCTGCTGAGGTGGACCTTTTTTCTGGTGGACTTTTTTTCTGGTGGACCTGCTCAGGTGGACCTTTTTTTCTGGTGGACCTTTTTTTCTGGTGGACCTGCTGAGGTGGACCTTTTTTCTGGTGGACCTTTTTTCTGGTGGACCTTTTTTCTGGTGGACCTGCTGAGGTGGACCTTTTTTCTGGTAGACCTTTTTTCTCGTGGACCTGCTGAGGTGGACATTTTTTCTGGTGGACCTTTTTTCTGGTGGACCTTTTTTCTGGTGGACCTGCTGAGGTGGACCTTTTTTCTGGTGGACCTTTTTTCTGGTGGACCTGCTGAGGTGGACCTTTTTTCTGGTGGACCTTTTTTCTGGTGGACCTGCTGAGGTGGACCTTTTTTCTGGTGGACCTTTTTTCTGGTGGACCTTTTTTCTGGTGGACCTGCTGAGGTGGACCTTTTTTCTGGTGGACCTGCTGAGGTGGACCTGCTGAGGTGGACCTTTTTTCTGGTAGACCTTTTTTCTCGTGGACCTGCTGAGGTGGACCTTTTTTCTGGTGGACCTGCTGAGGTGGACCTTTTTTTCTGGTGGACCTTTTTTCTGGTGGACCTGCTGAGGTGGACCTTTTTTCTGGTGGACCTTTTTCTGGTGGACCTGCTGAGGTGGACCTTTTTTCTGGTGGACTTTTTTTCTGGTGGACCTGCTCAGGTGGACCTTTTTTTCTGGTGGACCTTTTTTTCTGGTGGACCTGCTGAGGTGGACCTTTTTTCTGGTGGACCTTTTTTCTGGTGGACCTTTTTTCTGGTGGACCTGCTGAGGTGGACCTTTTTCTAGTGGACCTTTTTTCTGGTGGACCTGCTGAGGTGGACATTTTTCTAGTGGACCTTTTTTCTGGTGGACCTGCTGAGGTGGACATTTTTTCTGGTGGACCTGCTGAGGTGGACCTTTTTTCTGGTGGACCTTTTTTCTGGTGGACCTGCTGAGGTGGACCTTTTTTCTGGTGGAACTTTTTTCTGGTTGACCTGCTCAGGTGGACCTTTTTTCTGGTGGACCTTTTTTCTGGTGGACCTTTTTTCTGGTGGACCTGCTGAGGTGGACCTTTTTTCTGGTGGACCTTTTTTCTGGTGGACCTGCTGAGGTTGACCTTTTTTTTGGTGGACCTGCTGAGGTGGACCTTTTTTCTGGTAGACATTTTTTCTGGTGGACCTGCTGAGGTGGACCCTTTTTCTGGTGGACCTTTTTCCTGGTGGACCTGCTTAGGTCGACCTTTTTTCTGGTGGACATTTTTTCTGGTGGACCTGCTGAGGTGGACCTTTTTCTAGTGGACCTTTTTTCTGGTGGACCTGCTGAGGTGGACCTTTTTTCTGGTGGACCTTTTTTCTGGTGGACCTGCTGAGGTGGACCTTTTTTCTGGTAGACCTTTTTTCTGGTGGACCTGCTGAGGTGGACCTTTTTTTCTGGTGGACCTGCTGAGGTGGACCTGCTGAGGTGGAGCTTTTTTCTGGTGGACCTTTTTTCTGGTGGACCTGCTGAGGTGTACATTTTTTCTGGTGGACCTGCTGAGGTGGACCTTTTTTCTGGTGGACCTTTTTTCTGGTGGACCTGCTGAGGTGGACCTTTTTTCTGGTGGACCTTTTTTCTGGTGGACCTGCTGAGGTGGACCTTTTTTCTGGTGGACCTGCTGAGGTGGAACTTTTTTTCTGCTGGACCTTTTTTCTGGTGGACCTGCTGAGGTTGACGTTTTTTTTGGTGGACCTGCTGAGGTGGACCTTTTTTCTGGTGGACCTTTTTTTCTGGTGGACCTGCTGAGGTGGACCTTTTTTCTGGTGGACCTTTTTTCTGGTGGACCTGCTGAGGTGGACCTTTTTCCTGGTGGACCTGCTGAGGTGGAACTTTTTTTCTGCTGGACCTTTTTTCTGGTGGACCTGCTGAGGTTGACGTTTTTTTTGGTGGACCTGCTGAGGGGGACCTTTTTTTCTGGTGGACCTTTTTTTCTGGTGGACCTGCTGAGGTGGACCTTTTTTCTGGTGGACCTTTTTCCTGGTGGACCTGCTTAGGTCGACCTTTTTTCTGGTGGACATTTTTTCTGGTGGACCTGCTGAGGTGGACCTTTTTCTAGTGGACCTTTTTCCTGGTGGACCTGCTGAGGTGGACCTTTTTTCTGGTGGACCTTTTTTCTGGTGGACCTTTTTTCTGGTGGACCTGCTGAGGTGGACCTTTTTTCTGGTGGACCTTTTTTCTGGTGGACCTGCTGAGGTGGACCTTTGTTCTGGTGGACCTTTTTTCTGGTGGACCTGCTGAGGTGGACCTTTTTTTCTGGTGGACCTGCTGAGGTGGACCTGCTGAGGTGGAGCTTTTTTCTGGTGGACCTTTTTTCTGGTGGACCTGCTGAGGTGGACCTTTTTTCTGGTGGACCTGCTGAGGTGGACCTTTTTTCTGGTGGACCTTTTTTCTGGTGGACCTGCTGAGGTGGACCTTTTTTCTGGTGGACCTTTTTTCTGGTGGACCTGCTGAGGTGGACCTTTTTTCTGGTGGACCTGCTGAGGTGGAACTTTTTTTCTGCTGGACCTTTTTTCTGGTGGACCTGCTGAGGTTGACGTTTTTTTTGGTGGACCTGCTGAGGTGGACCTTTTTTCTGGTGGACCTTTTTTTCTGGTGGACCTGCTGAGGTGGACCTTTTTTCTGGTGGACCTTTTTTCTGGTGGACCTGCTGAGGTTGACCTTTTTTTTGGTGGACCTGCTGAGGTCGACCTTTTTTCTGGTGGACATTTTTTCTGGTGGACCTGCTGAGGTAGACCCTTTTTCTGGTGGACCTTTTTCCTGGTGGACCTGCTGAAATGGACCCTTTTTCTGTTGGACCTTTTTTCTGTTGGACCTGCTGAGGTGGACCTTTTTTTCTGGTGGACCTGCTGAGGTGGACCTGCTGAGGTGGAGCTTTTTTCTGGTGGACCTTTTTTTTGGTGGACCTGCTGAGGTGGACCTTTTTTCTGGTGGACCTGCTGAGGTGGACCTTTTTTTCTGGTGGACCTGCTGAGGTGGACCTTTTTTCTGGTGGACCTTTTTTCTGGTGGACCTGCTGAGGTGGACCTTTTTTCTGGTAGACCTTTTTTCTGGTGGACCTGCTGAGGTGGACCTTTTTTTCTGGTGGACCTGCTGAGGTGGACCTCCTGAGGTGGACCTTTGTTCTGGTGGACCTTTTTTCTGGTGGACCTGCTGAGGTGGACCTTTTTTCTGGTGGACCTTTTTTCTGGTGGACCTGCTGAGGTGGACCTTTTTTCTGGTGGACCTTTTTTCTGATGGACCTGCTGAGGTGGACCTTTTTTCTGGTGGACCTTTTTTCTGGCGGACCTGCTGAGGTGGACCTTTTTTCTGGTGGACCTTGTTTCTGGTGGACCTGCTGAGGTGGACATTTTTTGTGGTGGACCTGCTGAGGTGGAACTTTTTTTCTGCTGGACCTTTTTTCTGGTGGACCTGCTGAGGTTGACCTTTTTTTTTGGTGGACCTGCTGATGTGGACCTTTTTCTAGTGGACCTTTTTTCTGGTGGACCTGCTGAGGTGGACCTTTTTCTAGTGGACCTTTTTTCTAGTGGACCTGCTGAGGTGGACCTTTTTTTCTGGTGGACCTTTTTTCTGGTGGACCTGCTGAGGTGGACCTTTTTTCTGGTGGACCTTTTTTCTGGTGGACCTGCTGAGGTGGACCTTTGTTCTGGTGGACCTTTTTTCTGGTGGACCTGCTGAGGTGGACCTTTGTTCTGGTGGAGCTGCTGAGGTGGACCTGCTGAGGTGGACCTTTTTTCTGGTAGACCTTTTTTCTCGTGGACCTGCTGAGGTGGACCTTTTTTCTGGTGGACCTGCTGAGGTGGACCTTTTTTTCTGGTGGACCTTTTTTCTGGTGGAGGTTTTTTCTGGTGCACCTGCTGAGGTGGACCTTTTTCTAGTGGACCTTTTTTCTGGTGGACCTGCTGAGGTGGAACTTTTTTTCTGGTGGACCTTTTTTCTGGTGGACCTGCTGAGGTGGACCTTTTTTCTGGTGGACCTTTTTTCTGGTGGACCTGCTGAGGTTGACCTTTTTTTTGGTGGACCTGCTGAGGTGGACCTTTTTTCTGGTGGACATTTTTTCTGGTGGACCTGCTGAAATGGACCCTTTTTCTGGTGGACCTTTTTTCTGGTGGACCTGCTGAGGTGGACCTTTTTTCTGGTGGACCTTTTTCCTGGTGGACCTGCTTAGGTCGACCTTTTTTCTGGTGGACATTTTTTCTGGTGGACCTGCTGAGGTGGACCTTTTTCTAGTGGACCTTTTTCCTGGTGGACCTGCTGAGGTGGACCTTTTTTCTGGTGGACCTTTTTTCTGGTGGACCTTTTTTCTGGTGGACCTGCTGAGGTGGACCTTTTTTCTGGTGGACCTTTTTTCTGGTGGACCTGCTGAGGTGGACCTTTTTTCTGGTGGACCTTTTTTTCTGGTGGACCTGCTGAGGTGGACCTTTTTTTCTGGTGGACCTGCTGAGGTAGACCTGCTGAGGTGGAGCTTTTTTCTGGTGGACCTTTTTTCTGGTGGACCTGCTGAGGTGGACCTTTTTTCTGGTGGACCTTTTTCCTGGTGGACCTGCTTAGGTCGACCTTTTTTCTGGTGGACATTTTTTCTGGTGGACCTTTTTTCTGGTGGACCTGCTGAGGTGGACCTTTTTTCTGGTGGACCTTTTTTCTGGTGGACCTGCTGAGGTGGACCTTTGTTCTGGTGGACCTTTTTTCTGGTGGACCTCCTGAGGTGGACCTTTTTTTCTGGTGGACCTGCTGAGGTGAACCTGCTGAGGTGGACCTTTTTTCTGGTGGACCTTTTTTCTGGTGGACCTGCTGAGGTGGACATTTTTTCTGGTGGACCTGCTGAGGTGGACCATTTTTCTGGTGGACCTTTTTTCTGGTGGACCTGCTGAGGTGGACCTTTTTTCTGGTGGACCTTTTTTCTGGTGGACCTTTTTTCTGGTGGACCTGCTGAGGTGGACCTTTTTTCTGGTGGACCTTTTTTCTGGTGGACCTGCTGAGGTGGACCTTTTTTCTGGTGGACCTTTTTTCTGGTGGACCTGCTGAGGTGGACCTTTTTTCTGGTGGACCTTTTTTCTGGTGGACCTGCTGAGGCGGACCTTTTTTCTGGTGGACCTTTTTTCTGGTGGACCTGCTGAGGTGGACCTTTTTTCTGGTGGACCTTTTTTCTGGTGGACCTGCTGAGGTGGACCTTTTTTCTGGTGGACCTGCTGAGGTGGACCTGCTGAGGTGGACCTTTTTTCTGGTAGACCTTTTTTCTCGTGGACCTGCTGAGGTGGACCTTTTTTCTGGTGGACCTGCTGAGGTGGACCTTTTTTTCTGGTGGACCTTTTTTCTGGTGGACCTGCTGAGGTGGACCTTTTTTCTGGTGGACCTTTTTCTGGTGGACCTGCTGAGGTGGACCTTTTTTCTGGTGGACTTTTTTTCTGGTGGACCTGCTCAGGTGGACCTTTTTTTCTGGTGGACCTTTTTTTCTGGTGGACCTGCTGAGGTGGACCTTTTTTCTGGTGGACCTTTTTTCTGGTGGACCTTTTTTCTGGTGGACCTGCTGAGGTGGACCTTTTTCTAGTGGACCTTTTTTCTGGTGGACCTGCTGAGGTGGACATTTTTCTAGTGGACCTTTTTTCTGGTGGACCTGCTGAGGTGGACATTTTTTCTGGTGGACCTGCTGAGGTGGACCTTTTTTCTGGTGGACCTTTTTTCTGGTGGACCTGCTGAGGTGGACCTTTTTTCTGGTGGAACTTTTTTCTGGTTGACCTGCTCAGGTGGACCTTTTTTCTGGTGGACCTTTTTTCTGGTGGACCTGCTGAGGTGGACCTTTTTTCTGGTGGACCTTTTTTCTGGTGGACCTGCTGAGGTTGACCTTTTTTTTGGTGGACCTGCTGAGGTGGAACTTTTTTCTGGTGGACATTTTTTCTGGTGGACCTGCTGAGGTGGACCTTTCTTCTGGTGGACCTGCTGAGGTGGATTTTTTTTCTGGTGGACCTTTTTTCTGGTGGACCTGCTGAGGTTGACCTTTTTTTTGGTGGACCTGCTGAGGTGGACCTTTTTTCTGGTAGACATTTTTTCTGGTGGACCTGCTGAGGTGGACCCTTTTTCTGGTGGACCTTTTTCCTGGTGGACCTGCTTAGGTCGACCTTTTTTCTGGTGGACATTTTTTCTGGTGGACCTGCTGAGGTGGACCTTTTTCTAGTGGACCTTTTTTCTGGTGGACCTGCTGAGGTGGACCTTTTTTCTGGTGGACCTTTTTTCTGGTGGACCTGCTGAGGTGGACCTTTTTTCTGGTAGACCTTTTTTCTGGTGGACCTGCTGAGGTGGACCTTTTTTTCTGGTGGACCTGCTGAGGTGGACCTGCTGAGGTGGAGCTTTTTTCTGGTGGACCTTTTTTCTGGTGGACCTGCTGAGGTGTACATTTTTTCTGGTGGACCTGCTGAGGTGGACCTTTTTTCTGGTGGACCTTTTTTCTGGTGGACCTTTTTTCTGGTGGACCTGCTGAGGTGGACCTTTTTTCTGGTGGACCTTTTTTCTGGTGGACCTGCTGAGGTGGACCTTTTTTCTGGTGGACCTGCTGAGGTGGAATTTTTTTTCTGGTGGACCTTTTTTCTGGTGGACCTGCTGAGGTTGACGTTTTTTTTGGTGGACCTGCTGAGGTGGACCTTTTTTCTGGTGGACCTTTTTTTCTGGTGGACCTGCTGAGGTGGACCTTTTTTCTGGTGGACCTTTTTTCTGGTGGACCTGCTGAGGTTGACCTTTTTTTTGGTGGACCTGCTGAGGTCGACCTTTTTTCTGGTGGACATTTTTTCTGGTGGACCTGCTGAGGTGGACCCTTTTTCTGGTGGACCTTTTTCCTGGTGGACCTGCTGAAATGGACCCTTTTTCTGTTGGACCTTTTTTCTGGTGGACCTGCTGAGGTGGACCTTTTTTCTGGTGGACCTGCTGAGGTGGAACTTTTTTTCTGCTGGACCTTTTTTCTGGTGGACCTGCTGAGGTTGACGTTTTTTTTGGTGGACCTGCTGAGGTGGACCTTTTTTCTGGTGGACCTTTTTTTCTGGTGGACCTGCTGAGGTGGACCTTTTTTCTGGTGGACCTTTTTTCTGGTGGACCTGCTGAGGTGGACCTTTTTTCTGGTGGACCTGCTGAGGTGGAACTTTTTTTCTGCTGGACCTTTTTTCTGGTGGACCTGCTGAGGTTGACGTTTTTTTTGGTGGACCTGCTGAGGTGGACCTTTTTCCTGGTGGACCTTTTTTTCTGGTGGACCTGCTGAGGTGGACCTTTTTTCTGGTGGACCTTTTTTCTGGTGGACCTGCTGAGGTTGACCTTTTTTTTGGTGGACCTGCTGAGGTCGACCTTTTTTCTGGTGGACATTTTTTCTGGTGGACCTGCTGAGGTAGACCCTTTTTCTGGTGGACCTTTTTCCTGGTGGACCTGCTGAAATGGACCCTTTTTCTGTTGGACCTTTTTTCTGGTGGACCTGCTGAGGTGGACCTTTTTTTCTGGTGGACCTGCTGAGGTGGACCTGCTGAGGTGGAGCTTTTTTCTGGTGGACCTTTTTTTTGGTGGACCTGCTGAGGTGGACCTTTTTTCTGGTGGACCTGCTGAGGTGGACCTTTTTTTCTGGTGGACCTGCTGAGGTGGACCTTTTTTCTGGTGGACCTTTTTTCTGGTGGACCTGCTGAGGTGGACCTTTTTTCTGGTAGACCTTTTTTCTGGTGGACCTGCTGAGGTGGACCTTTTTTTCTGGTGGACCTGCTGAGGTGGACCTCCTGAGGTGGACCTTTGTTCTGGTGGACCTTTTTTCTGGTGGACCTGCTGAGGTGGACCTTTTTTCTGGTGGACCTTTTTTCTGGTGGACCTGCTGAGGTGGACCTTTTTTCTGGTGGACCTTTTTTCTGATGCACCTGCTGAGGTGGACCTTTTTTCTGGTGGACCTTTTTTCTGGCGGACCTGCTGAGGTGGACCTTTTTTCTGGTGGACCTTGTTTCTGGTGGACCTGCTGAGGTGGACATTTTTTGTGGTGGACCTGCTGAGGTGGAACTTTTTTTCTGCTGGACCTTTTTTCTGGTGGACCTGCTGAGGTTGACCTTTTTTTTTGGTGGACCTGCTGAGGTGGACCTTTTTCTAGTGGACCTTTTTTCTGGTGGACCTGCTGAGGTGGACCTTTTTCTAGTGGACCTTTTTTCTAGTGGACCTGCTGAGGTGGACCTTTTTTTCTGGTGGACCTTTTTTCTGGTGGACCTGCTGAGGTGGACCTTTTTTCTGGTGGACCTTTTTTCTGGTGGACCTGCTGAGGTGGACCTTTGTTCTGGTGGACCTTTTTTCTGGTGGACCTGCTGAGGTGGACCTTTGTTCTGGTGGAGCTGCTGAGGTGGACCTGCTGAGGTGGACCTTTTTTCTGGTAGACCTTTTTTCTGGTGGACCTGCTGAGGTGGACCTTTTTTCTGGTGGACCTGCTGAGGTGGACCTTTTTTTCTGGTGGACCTTTTTTCTGGTGGACCTGCTGAGGTGGACCTTTTTTCTGGTGGACCTTTTTCTGGTGGACCTGCTGAGGTGGACCTTTTTTCTGGTGGACTTTTTTTTCTGGTGGACCTGCTGAGGTGGACCTTTTTTTCTGGTGGACCTTTTTTTCTGGTGGACCTGCTGAGGTGGACCTTTTTTCTGGTGGACCTTTTTTCTGGTGGACCTTTTTTCTGGTGCACCTGCTGAGGTGGACCTTTTTTCTGGTGGACGTTTTTTCTGGTGCACCTGCTGAGGTGGACCTTTTTCTAGTGGACCTTTTTTCTGGTGGACCTGCTGAGGTGGAACTTTTTTTCTGCTGGACCTTTTTTCTGGTGGACCTGCTGAGGTGGACCTTTTTTCTGGTGGACCTTTTTTCTGGTGGACCTGCTGAGGTTGACCTTTTTTTTGGTGGACCTGCTGAGGTGGACCTTTTTTCTGGTGGACATTTTTTCTGGTGGACCTGCTGAAATGGACCCTTTTTCTGGTGGACCTTTTTTCTGGTGGACCTGCTGAGGTGGACCTTTTTTCTGGTGGACCTTTTTCCTGGTGGACCTGCTTAGGTCGACCTTTTTTCTGGTGGACATTTTTTCTGGTGGACCTGCTGAGGTGGACCTTTTTCTAGTGGACCTTTTTCCTGGTGGACCTGCTGAGGTGGACCTTTTTTCTGGTGGACCTTTTTTCTGGTGGACCTTTTTTCTGGTGGACCTGCTGAGGTGGACCTTTTTTCTGGTGGACCTTTTTTCTGGTGGACCTGCTGAGGTGGACCTTTGTTCTGGTGGACCTTTTTTCTGGTGGACCTGCTGAGGTGGACCTTTTTTTCTGGTGGACCTGCTGAGGTGGACCTGCTGAGGTGGAGCTTTTTTCTGGTGGACCTTTTTTCTGGTGGACCTGCTGAGGTGGACCTTTTTTCTGGTGGACCTTTTTCCTGGTGGACCTGCTTAGGTCGACCTTTTTTCTGGTGGACATTTTTTCTGGTGGACCTTTTTTCTGGTGGACCTGCTGAGGTGGACCTTTTTTCTGGTGGACCTTTTTTCTGGTGGACCTCCTGAGGTGGACCTTTGTTCTGGTGGACCTTTTTTCTGGTGGACCTCCTGAGGTGGACCTTTTTTTCTGGTGGACCTGCTGAGGTGAACCTGCTGAGGTGGACCTTTTTTCTGGTGGACCTTTTTTCTGGTGGACCTGCTGAGGTGGACATTTTTTCTGGTGGACCTGCTGAGGTGGACCTTTTTTCTGGTGGACCTTTTTTCTGGTGGACCTGCTGAGGTGGACATTTTTTCTGGTGGACCTTTTTTCTGGTGGACCTTTTTTCTGGTGGACCTGCTGAGGTGGACCTTTTTTCTGGTGGACCTTTTTTCTGGTGGACCTGCTGAGGTGGACCTTTTTTCTGGTGGACCTTTTTTCTGGTGGACCTGCTGAGGTGGACCTTTTTTCTGGTGGACCTTTTTTCTGGTGGACCTGCTGAGGCGGACCTTTTTTCTGGTGGACCTTTTTTCTGGTGGACCTGCTGAGGTGGACCTTTTTTCTGGTGGACCTGCTGAGGTGGACCTGCTGAGGTGGACCTTTTTTCTGGTAGACCTTTTTTCTCGTGGACCTGCTGAGGTGGACCTTTTTTCTGGTGGACCTGCTGAGGTGGACCTTTTTTTCTGGTGGACCTTTTTTCTGGTGGACCTGCTGAGGTGGACCTTTTTTCTGGTGGACCTTTTTCTGGTGGACCTGCTGAGGTGGACCTTTTTTCTGGTGGACTTTTTTTCTGGTGGACCTGCTCAGGTGGACCTTTTTTTCTGGTGGACCTTTTTTTCTGGTGGACCTGCTGAGGTGGACCTTTTTTCTGGTGGACCTTTTTTCTGGTGGACCTTTTTTCTGGTGGACCTGCTGAGGTGGACCTTTTTCTAGTGGACCTTTTTTCTGGTGGACCTGCTGAGGTGGACATTTTTCTAGTGGACCTTTTTTCTGGTGGACCTGCTGAGGTGGACATTTTTTCTGGTGGACCTGCTGAGGTGGACCTTTTTTCTGGTGGACCTTTTTCCTGGTGGACCTGCTGAGGTGGACCTTTTTCTAGTGGACCTTTTTTCTGGTGGACCTGCTGAGGTGGACATTTTTCTACTGGACCTTTTTTCTGGTGGACCTGCTGAGGTGGACATTTTTTCTGGTGGACCTGCTGAGGTGGACCTTTTTTCTGGTGGACCTTTTTTCTGGTGGACCTGCTGAGGTGGACCTTTTTTCTGGTGGAACTTTTTTCTGGTTGACCTGCTCAGGTGGACCTTTTTTCTGGTGGACCTTTTTTCTGGTGGACCTTTTTTCTGGTGGACCTGCTGAGGTGGACCTTTTTTCTGGTGGACCTTTTTTCTGGTGGACCTGCTGAGGTTGACCTTTTTTTTGGTGGACCTGCTGAGGTGGAACTTTTTTCTGGTGGACATTTTTTCTGGTGGACCTGCTGAGGTGGACCATTCTTCTGGTGGACCTGCTGAGGTGGATTTTTTTTCTGGTGGACCTTTTTTCTGGTGGACCTGCTGAGGTTGACCTTTTTTTTGGTGGACCTGCTGAGGTGGACCTTTTTTCTGGTAGACATTTTTTCTGGTGGACCTGCTGAGGTGGACCCTTTTTCTGGTGGACCTTTTTCCTGGTGGACCTGCTTAGGTCGACCTTTTTTCTGGTGGACATTTTTTCTGGTGGACCTGCTGAGGTGGACCTTTTTCTAGTGGACCTTTTTTCTGGTGGACCTGCTGAGGTGGACCTTTTTTCTGGTGGACCTTTTTTCTGGTGGACCTGCTGAGGTGGACCTTTTTTCTGGTAGACCTTTTTTCTGGTGGACCTGCTGAGGTGGACCTTTTTTTCTGGTGGACCTGCTGAGGTGGACCTGCTGAGGTGGAGCTTTTTTCTGGTGGACCTTTTTTCTGGTGGACCTGCTGAGGTGTACATTTTTTCTGGTGGACCTGCTGAGGTGGACCTTTTTTCTGGTGGACCTTTTTTCTGGTGGACCTTTTTTCTGGTGGACCTGCTGAGGTGGACCTTTTTTCTGGTGGACCTTTTTTCTGGTGGACCTTTTTTCTGGTGGACCTGCTGAGGTGGATCTTTTTTCTGGTGGACCTGCTGAGGTGGAACTTTTTTTCTGCTGGACCTTTTTTCTGGTGGACCTGCTGAGGTTGACGTTTTTTTTGGTGGACCTGCTGAGGTGGACCTTTTTTCTGGTGGACCTTTTTTTCTGGTGGACCTGCTGAGGTGGACCTTTTTTCTGGTGGACCTTTTTTCTGGTGGACCTGCTGAGGTTGACCTTTTTTTTGGTGGACCTGCTGAGGTCGACCTTTTTTCTGGTGGACATTTTTTTGGTGGACCTGCTGAGGTGGACCCTTTTTCTGGTGGACCTTTTTCCTGGTGGACCTGCTGAAATGGACCCTTTTTCTGTTGGACCTTTTTTCTGGTGGACCTGCTGAGGTGGACCTTTTTTTCTGGTGGACCTGCTGAGGTGGACCTGCTGAGGTGGAGCTTTTTTCTGGTGGACCTTTTTTTTGGTGGACCTGCTGAGGTGGACCTTTTTTCTGGTGGACCTGCTGAGGTGGACCTTTTTTTTCTGGTGGACCTGCTGAGGTGGACCTTTTTTCTGGTGGACCTTTTTTCTGGTGGACCTGCTGAGGTGGACCTTTTTTCTGGTAGACCTTTTTTCTGCTGGACCTGCTGAGGTGGACCTTTTTTTCTGGTGGACCTGCTGAGGTGGACCTCCTGAGGTGGACCTTTGTTCTGGTGGACCTTTTTTCTGGTGGACCTGCTGAGGTGTACATTTTTTCTGGTGGACCTGCTGAGGTGGACCTTTTTTCTGGTGGACCTTTTTTCTGATGGACCTGCTGAGGTGGACCTTTTTTCTGGTGGACCTTTTTTCTGGCGGACCTGCTGAGGTGGACCTTTTTTCTGGTGGACCTTGATTCTGGTGGACCTGCTGAGGTGGACATTTTTTGTGGTGGACCTGCTGAGGTGGAACTTTTTTTCTGCTGGACCTTTTTTCTGGTGGACCTGCTGAGGTTGACCTTTTTTTTTGGTGGACCTGCTGAGGTGGACCTTTTTCTAGTGGACCTTTTTTCTGGTGGACCTGCTGAGGTGGACCTTTTTCTAGTGGACCTTTTTTCTAGTGGACCTGCTGAGGTGGACCTTTTTTCTGGTGGACCTTTTTTCTGGTGGACCTTTTTTCTGGTGGACCTGCTGAGGTGGACCTTTTTTCTGGTGGACCTTTTTTCTGGTGGACCTGCTGAGGTGGACCTTTTTTCTGGTGGACCTTTTTTCTGGTGGACCTGCTGAGGTGGACCTTTGTTCTGGTGGACCTTTTTTCTGGTGGACCTGCTGAGGTGGACCTTTTTTTCTGGTGCACCTGCTGAGGTGGACCTGCTGAGGTGGAGCTTTTTTCTGGTGGACCTTTTTTCTGGTGGACCTGCTGAGGTGGACCTTTGTTCTGGTGGACCTTTTTTCTGGTGGACCTGCTGAGGTGGACCTTTTTTTCTGGTGGACCTGCTGAGGTGGACCTGCTGAGGTGGAGCTTTTTTCTGGTGGACCTTTTTTCTGGTGGACCTGCTGAGGTGGACCTTTTTTCTGGTGGACCTTTTTCCTGGTGGACCTGCTTAGGTCGACCTTTTTTCTGGTGGACATTTTTTCTGGTGGACCTTTTTTCTGGTGGACCTGCTGAGGTGGACCTTTTTTCTGGTGGACCTTTTTTCTGGTGGACCTCCTGAGGTGGACCTTTGTTCTGGTGGACCTTTTTTCTGGTGGACCTCCTGAGGTGGACCTTTTTTTCTGGTGGACCTGCTGAGGTGAACCTGCTGAGGTGGACCTTTTTTCTGGTGGACCTTTTTTCTGGTGGACCTGCTGAGGTGGACATTTTTTCTGGTGGACCTGCTGAGGTGGACCTTTTTTCTGGTGGACCTTTTTTCTGGTGGACCTGCTGAGGTGGACATTTTTTCTGGTGGACCTTTTTTCTGGTGGACCTTTTTTCTGGTGGACCTGCTGAGGTGGACCTTTTTTCTGGTGGACCTTTTTTCTGGTGGACCTGCTGAGGTGGACCTTTTTTCTGGTGGACCTTTTTTCTGGTGGACCTGCTGAGGTGGACCTTTTTTCTGGTGGACCTTTTTTCTGGTGGACCTGCTGAGGCGGACCTTTTTTCTGGTGGACCTTTTTTCTGGTGGACCTGCTGAGGTGGACCTTTTTTCTGGTGGACCTTTTTTCTGGTGGACCTGCTGAGGTGGACCTTTTTTCTGGTGGACCTGCTGAGGTGGACCTGCTGAGGTGGACCTTTTTTCTGGTAGACCTTTTTTCTCGTGGACCTGCTGAGGTGGACCTTTTTTCTGGTGGACCTGCTGAGGTGGACCTTTTTTTCTGGTGGACCTTTTTTCTGGTGGACCTGCTGAGGTGGACCTTTTTTCTGGTGGACCTTTTTCTGGTGGACCTGCTGAGGTGGACCTTTTTTCTGGTGGACTTTTTTTCTGGTGGACCTGCTCAGGTGGACCTTTTTTTCTGGTGGACCTTTTTTTCTGGTGGACCTGCTGAGGTGGACCTTTTTTCTGGTGGACCTTTTTTCTGGTGGACCTTTTTTCTGGTGGACCTGCTGAGGTGGACCTTTTTCTAGTGGACCTTTTTTCTGGTGGACCTGCTGAGGTGGACATTTTTCTAGTGGACCTTTTTTCTGGTGGACCTGCTGAGGTGGACATTTTTTCTGGTGGACCTGCTGAGGTGGACCTTTTTTCTGGTGGACCTTTTTCCTGGTGGACCTGCTGAGGTGGACCTTTTTCTAGTGGACCTTTTTTCTGGTGGACCTGCTGAGGTGGACATTTTTCTAGTGGACCTTTTTTCTGGTGGACCTGCTGAGGTGGACATTTTTTCTGGTGGACCTGCTGAGGTGGACCTTTTTTCTGGTGGACCTTTTTTCTGGTGGACCTGCTGAGGTGGACCTTTTTTCTGGTGGAACTTTTTTCTGGTTGACCTGCTCAGGTGGACCTTTTTTCTGGTGGACCTTTTTTCTGGTGGACCTGCTGAGGTGGACCTTTTTTCTGGTGGACCTTTTTTCTGGTGGACCTGCTGAGGTTGACCTTTTTTTTGGTGGACCTGCTGAGGTGGAACTTTTTTCTGGTGGACATTTTTTCTGGTGGACCTGCTGAGGTGGACCATTCTTCTGGTGGACCTGCTGAGGTGGATTTTTTTTCTGGTGGACCTTTTTTCTGGTGGACCTGCTGAGGTTGACCTTTTTTTTGGTGGACCTGCTGAGGTGGACTTTTTTCTGGTAGACATTTTTTCTGGTGGACCTGCTGAGGTGGACCCTTTTTCTGGTGGACCTTTTTCCTGGTGGACCTGCTTAGGTCGACCTTTTTTCTGGTGGACATTTTTTCTGGTGGACCTGCTGAGGTGGACCTTTTTCTAGTGGACCTTTTTTCTGGTGGACCTGCTGAGGTGGACCTTTTTTCTGGTGGACCTTTTTTCTGGTGGACCTGCTGAGGTGGACCTTTTTTCTGGTAGACCTTTTTTCTGGTGGACCTGCTGAGGTGGACCTTTTTTTCTGGTGGACCTGCTGAGGTGGACCTGCTGAGGTGGAGCTTTTTTCTGGTGGACCTTTTTTCTGGTGGACCTGCTGAGGTGTACATTTTTTCTGGTGGACCTGCTGAGGTGGACCTTTTTTCTGGTGGACCTTTTTTCTGGTGGACCTTTTTTCTGGTGGACCTGCTGAGGTGGACCTTTTTTCTGGTGGACCTTTTTTCTGGTGGACCTGCTGAGGTGGATCTTTTTTCTGGTGGACCTGCTGAGGTGGAACTTTTTTTCTGCTGGACCTTTTTTCTGGTGGACCTGCTGAGGTTGACGTTTTTTTTGGTGGACCTGCTGAGGTGGACCTTTTTTCTGGTGGACCTTTTTTTCTGGTGGACCTGCTGAGGTGGACCTTTTTTCTGGTGGACCTTTTTTCTGGTGGACCTGCTGAGGTTGACCTTTTTTTTGGTGGACCTGCTGAGGTCGACCTTTTTTCTGGTGGACATTTTTTCTGGTGGACCTGCTGAGGTGGACCCTTTTTCTGGTGGACCTTTTTCCTGGTGGACCTGCTGAAATGGACCCTTTTTCTGTTGGACCTTTTTTCTGGTGGACCTGCTGAGGTGGACCTTTTTTTCTGGTGGACCTGCTGAGGTGGACCTGCTGAGGTGGAGCTTTTTTCTGGTGGACCTTTTTTTTGGTGGACCTGCTGAGGTGGACCTTTTTTCTGGTGGACCTGCTGAGGTGGACCTTTTTTTTCTGGTGGACCTGCTGAGGTGGACCTTTTTTCTGGTGGACCTTTTTTCTGGTGGACCTGCTGAGGTGGACCTTTTTTCTGGTAGACCTTTTTTCTGCTGGACCTGCTGAGGTGGACCTTTTTTTCTGGTGGACCTGCTGAGGTGGACCTCCTGAGGTGGACCTTTGTTCTGGTGGACCTTTTTTCTGGTGGACCTGCTGAGGTGTACATTTTTTCTGGTGGACCTGCTGAGGTGGACCTTTTTTCTGGTGGACCTTTTTTCTGATGGACCTGCTGAGGTGGACCTTTTTTCTGGTGGACCTTGATTCTGGTGGACCTGCTGAGGTGGACATTTTTTGTGGTGGACCTGCTGAGGTGGAACTTTTTTTCTGCTGGACCTTTTTTCTGGTGGACCTGCTGAGGTTGACCTTTTTTTTTGGTGGACCTGCTGAGGTGGACCTTTTTCTAGTGGACCTTTTTTCTGGTGGACCTGCTGAGGTGGACCTTTTTCTAGTGGACCTTTTTTCTAGTGGACCTGCTGAGGTGGACCTTTTTTCTGGTGGACCTTTTTTCTGGTGGACCTTTTTTCTGGTGGACCTGCTGAGGTGGACCTTTTTTCTGGTGGACCTTTTTTCTGGTGGACCTGCTGAGGTGGACCTTTTTTCTGGTGGACCTTTTTTCTGGTGGACCTGCTGAGGTGGACCTTTGTTCTGGTGGACCTTTTTTCTGGTGGACCTGCTGAGGTGGACCTTTTTTTCTGGTGGACCTGCTAAGGTGGACCTGCTGAGGTGGAGCTTTTTTCTGGTGGACCTTTTTTCTGGTGGACCTGCTGAGGTGGACCTTTTTTCTGGTGGACCTTTTTCCTGGTGGACCTGCTTAGGTCGACCTTTTTTCTGGTGGACATTTTTTCTGGTGGACCTGCTGAGGTGGACCTTTTTCTAGTGGACCTCTTTTCTGGTGGACCTGCTGAGGTGGACCTTTTTTCTGGTGGACCTTTTTTCTGGTGGACCTTTTTTCTGGTGGACCTGCTGAGGTGGACCTTTTTTCTGGTGGACCTTTTTTCTGGTGGACCTGCTGAGGTGGACCTTTGTTCTGGTGGACCTTTTTTCTGGTGGACCTCCTGAGGTGGACCTTTGTTCTGGTGGACCTTTTTTCTGGTGGACCTCCTGAGGTGGACCTTTTTTTCTGGTGGACCTGCTGAGGTGAACCTGCTGAGGTGGAGCTTTTTTCTGGTGGACCTTTTTTCTGGTGGACCTGCTGAGGTGGACATTTTTTCTGGTGGACCTGCTGAGGTGGACCTTTTTTCTGGTGGACCTTTTTTCTGGTGGACCTGCTGAGGTGGACATTTTTTCTGGTGGACCTTTTTTCTGGTGGACCTTTTTTCTGGTGGACCTGCTGAGGTGGACCTTTTTTCTGGTGGACCTTTTTTCTGGTGGACCTGCTGAGGTGGACCTTTTTTCTGGTAGACCTTTTTTCTCGTGGACCTGCTGAGGTGGACCTTTTTTCTGGTGGACCTGCTGAGGTGGACCTTTTTTTTCTGGTGGACCTTTTTTCTGGTGGACCTGCTGAGGTGGACCTTTTTTCTGGTGGACCTTTTTTCTGGTGGACCTGCTGAGGTGGACCTTTTTTCTGGTGGACTTTTTTTCTGGTGGACCTGCTGAGGTGGACCTTTTTTTCTGGTGGACCTTTTTTTCTGGTGGACCTGCTGAGGTGGACCTTTTTTCTGGTGGACCTTTTTTCTGGTGGACCTTTTTTCTGGTGGACCTGCTGAGGTGGACCTTTTTCTAGTGGACCTTTTTTCTGGTGGACCTGCTGAGGTGGACATTTTTCTAGTGGACTTTTTCTGGTGGACCTGCTGAGGTGGATATTTTTTCTGGTGGACCTGCTGAGGTGGACCTTTTTTCTGGTGGACCTTTTTTCTGGTGGACCTGCTGAGGTGGACCTTTTTTCTGGTGGAACTTTTTTCTGGTGGACCTGCTGAGGTGGACCTTTTTTCTGGTAGACCTTTTTTCTGGTGGACCTGCTGAGGTGGACCTTTTTTTCTGGTGGACCTGCTGAGGTGGACCTGCTGAGGTGGACCTTTTTTCTGGTGGACCTTTTTTCTGGTGGACCTGCTGAGGTTGACCTTTTTTTTGGTGGACCTGCTGAGGTGGACCTTTTTTCTGGTGGACATTTTTTCTGGTGGACCTGCTGAAATCGACCCTTTTTCTGGTGGACCTTTTTTCTGGTGGACCTGCTGAGGTGGACCTTTTTTCTGGTGGACCTTTTTCCTGGTGGACCTGCTTAGGTCTACCTTTTTTCTGGTGGACATTTTTTCTGGTGGACCTGCTGAGGTGGACCTTTTTCTAGTGGACCTTTTTTCTGGTGGACCTGCTGAGGTGGACCTTTTTTCTGGTGGACCTTTTTTCTGGTGGACCTTTTTTCTGGTTGACCTGCTGAGGTGGACCTTTTTTCTGGTGGACCTTTTTTCTGGTGGACCTGCTGAGGTGGACCTTTGTTCTGGTGGACCTTTTTTCTGGTGGACCTCCTGAGGTGGACCTTTGTTCTGGTGGACCTTTTTTCTGGTGGACCTCCTGAGGTGGACCTTTTTTTCTGGTGGACCTGCTGAGGTGAACCTGCTGAGGTGGAGCTTTTTTCTGGTGGACCTTTTTTCTGGTGGACCTGCTGAGGTGGACATTTTTTCTGGTGGACCTGCTGAGGTGGACCTTTTTTCTGGTGGACCTTTTTTTCTGGTGGACCTGCTGAGGTGGACATTTTTTCTGGTGGACCTTTTTTCTGGTGGACCTTTTTTCTGGTGGACCTGCTGAGGTGGACCTTTTTTCTGGTGGACCTTTTTTCTGGTGGACCTGCTGAGGTGGACCTTTTTTCTGGTGGACCTTTTTTCTGGTGGACCTGCTGAGGTGGACCTTTTTTCTGGTGGACCTTTTTTCTGGTGGACCTGCTGAGGTGGACCTTTTTTCTGGTGGACCTTTTTTCTGGTGGACCTGCTGAGGTGGACATTTTTTCTGGTGGACCTGCTGAGGTGGACCTGCTGAGGTGGACCTTTTTTCTGGTAGACCTTTTTTCTCGTGGACCTGCTGAGGTGGACCTTTTTTCTGGTGGACCTGCTGAGGTGGACCTTTTTTTTCTGGTGGACCTTTTTTCTGGTGGACCTGCTGAGGTGGACCTTTTTTCTGGTGGACCTTTTTTCTGGTGGACCTGCTGAGGTGGACCTTTTTTCTGGTGGACTTTTTTTCTGGTGGACCTGCTCAGGTGGACCTTTTTTTCTGGTGGACCTTTTTTTCTGGTGGACCTGCTGAGGTGGACCTTTTTTCTGGTGGACCTTTTTTCTGGTGGACCTTTTTTCTGGTGGACCTGCTGAGGTGGACCTTTTTCTAGTGGACCTTTTTTCTGGTGGACCTGCTGAGGTGGACATTTTTCTAGTGGACCTTTTTTCTGGTGGACCTGCTGAGGTGGATATTTTTTCTGGTGGACCTGCTGAGGTGGACCTTTTTTCTGGTGGACCTTTTTTCTGGTGGACCTGCTGAGGTGGACCTTTTTTCTGGTGGAACTTTTTTCTGGTGGACCTGCTGAGGTGGACCTTTTTTCTGGTAGACCTTTTTTCTGGTGGACCTGCTGAGGTGGACCTTTTTTTCTGGTGGACCTGCTGAGGTGGACCTGCTGAGGTGGAGCTTTTTTCTGGTGGACCTTTTTTCTGGTGGACCTGCTGAGGTGTACATTTTTTCTGGTGGACCTGCTGAGGTGGACCTTTTTTCTGGTGGACCTTTTTTCTGGTGGACCTGCTGAGGTGGACCTTTTTTCTGGTGGACCTTTTTTCTGGTGGACCTGCTGAGGTGGACCTTTTTTCTGGTGGACCTGCTGAGGTGGAACTTTTTTTCTGCTGGACCTTTTTTCTGGTGGACCTGCTGAGGTTGACCTTTTTTTTGGTGGACCTGCTGAGGTCGACCTTTTTTCTGGTGGACATTTTTTCTGGTGGACCTGCTGAGGTAGACCCTTTTTCTGGTGGACCTTTTTCCTGGTGGACCTGCTGAAATGGACCCTTTTTCTGGTGGACCTTTTTTCTGGTGGACCTGCTGAGGTGGACCTTTTTTTTGGTGGACCTGCTGAGGTGGACCTTTTTTCTGGTGGACCTTTTTTTCTGGTGGACCTGCTGAGGTGGACCTTTTTTCTGGTGGACCTTTTTTCTGGTGGACCTGCTGAGGTTGACCTTTTTTTTGGTGGACCTGCTGAGGTCGACCTTTTTTCTGGTGGACATTTTTTCTGGTGGACCTGCTGAGGTAGACCCTTTTTCTGGTGGACCTTTTTCCTGGTGGACCTGCTGAAATGGACCCTTTTTCTGGTGGACCTTTTTTCTGGTGGACCTGCTGAGGTGGACCTTTTTTTCTGGTGGACCTGCTGAGGTGGACCTGCTGAGGTGGAGCTTTTTTCTGGTGGACCTTTTTTTTGGTGGACCTGCTGAGGTGGACCTTTTTTCTGGTGGACCTGCTGAGGTGGACCTTTTTTTCTGGTGGACCTCCTGAGGTGGACCTTTTTTCTGGTGGACCTTTTTTCTGGTGGACCTGCTGAGGTGGACCTTTTTTCTGGTAAACTTTTTTTCTGGTGGACCTGCTGAGGTGGACCTTTTTTTCTGGTGGACCTGCTGAGGTGGACCTGCTGAGGTGGAGCTTTTTTCTGGTGGACCTTGTTTCTGGTGGACCTGCTGAGGTGGACCTTTTTTCTGGTGGACCTGCTGAGGTGGAACTTTTTTTCTGCTGGACCTTTTTTCTGGTGGACCTGCTGAGGTTGACCTTTTTTTTTGGTGGACCTGCTGAGGTGGACCTTTTTCTAGTGGACCTTTTTTCTGGTGGACCTGCTGAGGTGGACCTTTTTTCTGGTGGACCTTTTTTCTGGTGGACCTGCTGAGGTTGACCTTTTTTTTGGTGGACCTGCTGAGGTGGACCTTTTTTTTGGTGGACCTTTTTTCTGGTGGACCTGCTGAGGTTGACCTTTTTTTGGTGGACCTGCTGAGGTGGACCTTTGTTCTGGTGGACATTTTTTCTGGTGGACCTGCTGAAATGGACCCTTTTTCTGGTGGACCTTTTTTCTGGTGGACCTGCTGAGGTGGACCTTTTTTCTGGTGGACCTTTTTCCTGGTGGACCTGCTTAGGTCGACCTTTTTTCTGGTGGACATTTTTTCTGGTGGACCTGCTGAGGTGGACCTTTTTCTAGTGGACCTTTTTTCTGGTGGACCTGCTGAGGTGGACCTTTTTTCTGGTGGACCTTTTTTCTGGTGGACCTTTTTTCTGGTGGACCTGCTGAGGTGGACCTTTTTTCTGGTGGACCTTTTTTCAGGTGGACCTGCTGAGGTGGACCTTTGTTCTGGTGGACCTTTTTTCTGGTGGACCTGCTGAGGTGGACCTTTTTTTCTGGTGGACCTGCTGAGGTGGACCTGCTGAGGTGGAGCTTTTTTCTGGTGGACCTTTTTTCTGGTGGACCTGCTGAGGTGGACCTTTTTTCTGGTGGACCTTTTTCCTGGTGGACCTGCTTAGGTCGACCTTTTTTCTGGTGGACATTTTTTCTGGTGGACCTGCTGAGGTGGACCTTTTTCTAGTGGACCTCTTTTCTGGTGGACCTGCTGAGGTGGACCTTTTTTCTGGTGGACCTTTTTTCTGGTGGACCTTTTTTCTGGTGGACCTGCTGAGGTGGACCTTTTTTCTGGTGGACCTTTTTTCTGGTGGACCTGCTGAGGTGGACCTTTGTTCTGGTGGACCTTTTTTCTGGTGGACCTCCTGAGGTGGACCTTTGTTCTGGTGGACCTTTTTTCTGGTGGACCTCCTGAGGTGGACCTTTTTTTCTGGTGGACCTGCTGAGGTGAACCTGCTGAGGTGGAGCTTTTTTCTGGTGGACCTTTTTTCTGGTGGACCTGCTGAGGTGGACATTTTTTCTGGTGGACCTGCTGAGGTGGACCTTTTTTCTGGTGGACCTTTTTTCTGGTGGACCTGCTGAGGTGGACATTTTTTCTGGTGGACCTTTTTTCTGGTGGACCTTTTTTCTGGTGGACCTGCTGAGGTGGACCTTTTTTCTGGTGGACCTTTTTTCTGGTGGACCTGCTGAGGTGGACCTTTTTTCTGGTAGACCTTTTTTCTCGTGGACCTGCTGAGGTGGACCTTTTTTCTGGTGGACCTGCTGAGGTGGACCTTTTTTTTCTGGTGGACCTTTTTTCTGGTGGACCTCCTGAGGTGGACCTTTTTTCTGGTGGACATTTTTCTGGTGGACCTGCTGAGGTGGACCTTTTTTCTGGTGGACTTTTTTTCTGGTGGACCTGCTGAGGTGGACCTTTTTTTCTGGTGGACCTTTTTTTCTGGTGGACCTGCTGAGGTGGACCTTTTTTCTGGTGGACCTTTTTTCTGGTGGACCTTTTTTCTGGTGGACCTGCTGAGGTGGACCTTTTTCTAGTGGACCTTTTTTCTGGTGGACCTGCTGAGGTGGACATTTTTCTAGTGGACCTTTTTTCTGGTGGACCTGCTGAGGTGGATATTTTTTCTGGTGGACCTGCTGAGGTGGACCTTTTTTCTGGTGGACCTTTTTTCTGGTGGACCTGCTGAGGTGGACCTTTTTTCTGGTGGAACTTTTTTCTGGTGGACCTGCTGAGGTGGACCTTTTTTCTGGTAGACCTTTTTTCTGGTGGACCTGCTGAGGTGGACCTTTTTTTCTGGTGGACCTGCTGAGGTGGACCTGCTGAGGTGGAGCTTTTTTCTGGTGGACCTTTTTTCTGGTGGACCTGCTGAGGTGTACATTTTTTCTGGTGGACCTGCTGAGGTGGACCTTTTTTCTGGTGGACCTTTTTTCTGGTGGACCTGCTGAGGTGGACCTTTTTTCTGGTGGACCTTTTTTCTGGTGGACCTGCTGAGGTGGACCTTTTTTCTGGTGGACCTGCTGAGGTGGAACTTTTTTTCTGCTGGACCTTTTTTCTGGTGGACCTGCTGAGGTTGACGTTTTTTTTGGTGGACCTGCTGAGGTGGACCTTTTTTCTGGTGGACCTTTTTTTCTGGTGGACCTGCTGAGGTGGACCTTTTTTCTGGTGGACCTTTTTTCTGGTGGACCTGCTGAGGTTGACCTTTTTTTTGGTGGACCTGCTGAGGTCGACCTTTTTTCTGGTGGACATTTTTTCTGGTGGACCTGCTGAGGTAGACCCTTTTTCTGGTGGACCTTTTTCCTGGTGGACCTGCTGAAATGGACCCTTTTTCTGGTGGACCTTTTTTCTGGTGGACCTGCTGAGGTGGACCTTTTTTTCTGGTGGACCTGCTGAGGTGGACCTGCTGAGGTGGAGCTTTTTTCTGGTGGACCTTTTTTTTGGTGGACCTGCTGAGGTGGACCTTTTTTCTGGTGGACCTGCTGAGGTGGACCTTTTTTCTGATGGACCTGCTGAGGTGGACCTTTTTTCTGGTGGACCTTTTTTCTGGCGGACCTGCTGAGGTGGACCTTTTTTCTGGTGGACCTTGTTTCTGGTGGACCTGCTGAGGTGGACCTTTTTTCTGGTGGACCTGCTGAGGTGGAACTTTTTTTCTGCTGGACCTTTTTTCTGGTGGACCTGCTGAGGTTGACCTTTTTTTTTGGTGGACCTGCTGAGGTGGACCTTTTTCTAGTGGACCTTTTTTCTGGTGGACCTGCTGAGGTGGACCTTTTTTCTGGTGGACCTTTTTTCTGGTGGACCTGCTGAGGTTGACCTTTTTTTTGGTGGACCTGCTGAGGTGGACCTTTTTTTTGGTGGACCTTTTTTCTGGTGGACCTGCTGAGGTGGACCTTTGTTCTGGTGGACGTTTTTTCTGGTGGACCTGCTGAAATGGACCCTTTTTCTGGTGGACCTTTTTTCTGGTGGACCTGCTGAGGTGGACCTTTTTTCTGGTGGACCTTTTTCCTGGTGGACCTGCTTAGGTCGACCTTTTTTCTGGTGGACATTTTTTCTGGTGGACCTGCTGAGGTGGACCTTTTTCTAGTGGACCTTTTTTCTGGTGGACCTGCTGAGGTGGACCTTTTTTCTGGTGGACCTTTTTTCTGGTGGACCTTTTTTCTGGTGGACCTGCTGAGGTGGACCTTTTTTCTGGTGGACCTTTTTTCAGGTGGACCTGCTGAGGTGGACCTTTGTTCTGGTGGACCTTTTTTCTGGTGGACCTGCTGAGGTGGACCTTTTTTTCTGGTGGACCTGCTGAGGTGGACCTGCTGAGGTGGAGCTTTTTTCTGGTGGACCTTTTTTCTGGTGGACCTGCTGAGGTGGACCTTTTTTCTGGTGGACCTTTTTCCTGGTGGACCTGCTTAGGTCGACCTTTTTTCTGGTGGACATTTTTTCTGGTGGACCTGCTGAGGTGGACCTTTTTCTAGTGGACCTCTTTTCTGGTGGACCTGCTGAGGTGGACCTTTTTTCTGGTGGACCTTTTTTCTGGTGGACCTTTTTTCTGGTGGACCTGCTGAGGTGGACCTTTTTTCTGGTGGACCTTTTTTCTGGTGGACCTGCTGAGGTGGACCTTTGTTCTGGTGGACCTTTTTTCTGGTGGACCTCCTGAGGTGGACCTTTGTTCTGGTGGACCTTTTTTCTGGTGGACCTCCTGAGGTGGACCTTTTTTTCTGGTGGACCTGCTGAGGTGAACCTGCTGAGGTGGAGCTTTTTTCTGGTGGACCTTTTTTCTGGTGGACCTGCTGAGGTGGACATTTTTTCTGGTGGACCTGCTGAGGTGGACCTTTTTTCTGGTGGACCTTTTTTCTGGTGGACCTGCTGAGGTGGACATTTTTTCTGGTGGACCTTTTTTCTGGTGGACCTTTTTTCTGGTGGACCTGCTGAGGTGGACCTTTTTTCTGGTGGACCTTTTTTCTGGTGGACCTGCTGAGGTGGACCTTTTTTTCTGGTGGACCTTTTTTCTGGTGGACCTGCTGAGGTGGACCTTTTTTCTGGTGGACCTGCTGAGGTGGACCTTTTTTTTCTGGTGGACCTTTTTTCTGGTGGACCTGCTGAGGTGGACCTTTTTTCTGGTGGACCTTTTTTCTGGTGGACCTGCTGAGGTGGACCTTTTCTCTGGTGGACTTTTTTTCTGGTGGACCTGCTGAGGTGGACCTTTTTTTCTGGTGGACCTTTTTTTCTGGTGGACCTGCTGAGGTGGACCTTTTTTCTGGTGGACCTTTTTTCTGGTGGACCTTTTTTCTGGTGGACCTGCTGAGGTGGACCTTTTTCTAGTGGACCTTTTTTCTGGTGGACCTGCTGAGGTGGACATTTTTCTAGTGGACCTTTTTTCTGGTGGACCTGCTGAGGTGGATATTTTTTCTGGTGGACCTGCTGAGGTGGACCTTTTTTCTGGTGGACCTTTTTTCTGGTGGACCTGCTGAGGTGGACCTTTTTTCTGGTGGAACTTTTTTCTGGTGGACCTGCTGAGGTGGACCTTTTTTCTGGTAGACCTTTTTTCTGGTGGACCTGCTGAGGTGGACCTTTTTTTCTGGTGGACCTGCTGAGGTGGACCTGCTGAGGTGGAGCTTTTTTCTGGTGGACCTTTTTTCTGGTGGACCTGCTGAGGTGTACATTTTTTCTGGTGGACCTGCTGAGGTGGACCTTTTTTCTGGTGGACCTTTTTTCTGGTGGACCTGCTGAGGTGGACCTTTTTTCTGGTGGACCTTTTTTCTGGTGGACCTGCTGAGGTGGACCTTTTTTCTGGTGGACCTGCTGAGGTGGAACTTTTTTTCTGCTGGACCTTTTTTCTGGTGGACCTGCTGAGGTTGACGTTTTTTTTGGTGGACCTGCTGAGGTGGACCTTTTTTCTGGTGGACCTTTTTTTCTGGTGGACCTGCTGAGGTGGACCTTTTTTCTGGTGGACCTTTTTTCTGGTGGACCTGCTGAGGTTGACCTTTTTTTTGGTGGACCTGCTGAGGTCGACCTTTTTTCTGGTGGACATTTTTTCTGGTGGACCTGCTGAGGTAGACCCTTTTTCTGGTGGACCTTTTTCCTGGTGGACCTGCTGAAATGGACCCTTTTTCTGGTGGACCTTTTTTCTGGTGGACCTGCTGAGGTGGACCTTTTTTTCTGGTGGACCTGCTGAGGTGGACCTGCTGAGGTGGAGCTTTTTTCTGGTGGACCTTTTTTTTGGTGGACCTGCTGAGGTGGACCTTTTTTCTGGTGGACCTGCTGAGGTGGACCTTTTTTTCTGGTGGACCTGCTGAGGTGGACCTTTTTTCTGGTGGACCTTTTTTCTGGTGGACCTGCTGAGGTGGACCTTTTTTCTGGTAAACTTTTTTTCTGGTGGACCTGCTGAGGTGGACCTTTTTTTCTGGTGGACCTGCTGAGGTGGACCTCCTGAGGTGGACCTTTGTTCTGGTGGACCTTTTTTCTGGTGGACCTGCTGAGGTGTACATTTTTTCTGGTGGACCTGCTGAGGTGGACCTTTTTTCTGGTGGACCTTTTTTCTGATGGACCTGCTGAGGTGGACCTTTTTTCTGGTGGACCTTTTTTCTGGCGGACCTGCTGAGGTGGACCTTTTTTCTGGTGGACCTTGTTTCTGGTGGACCTGCTGAGGTGGACCTTTTTTCTGGTGGACCTGCTGAGGTGGAACTTTTTTTCTGCTGGACCTTTTTTCTGGTGGACCTGCTGAGGTTGACCTTTTTTTTTGGTGGACCTGCTGAGGTGGACCTTTTTCTAGTGGACCTTTTTTCTGGTGGACCTGCTGAGGTGGACCTTTTTTCTGGTGGACCTTTTTTCTGGTGGACCTGCTGAGGTTGACCTTTTTTTTGGTGGACCTGCTGAGGTGGACCTTTTTTTTGGTGGACCTTTTTTCTGGTGGACCTGCTGAGGTTGACCTTTTTTTGGTGGACCTGCTGAGGTGGACCTTTTTTCTGGTGGACATTTTTTCTGGTGGACCTGCTGAAATGGACCCTTTTTCTGGTGGACCTTTTTTCTGGTGGACCTGCTGAGGTGGACCTTTTTTCTGGTGGACCTTTTTCCTGGTGGACCTGCTTAGGTCGACCTTTTTTCTGGTGGACATTTTTTCTGGTGGACCTGCTGAGGTGGACCTTTTTCTAGTGGACCTTTTTTCTGGTGGACCTGCTGAGGTGGACCTTTTTTCTGGTGGACCTTTTTTCTGGTGGACCTTTTTTCTGGTGGACCTGCTGAGGTGGACCTTTTTTCTGGTGGACCTTTTTTCAGGTGGACCTGCTGAGGTGGACCTTTGTTCTGGTGGACCTTTTTTCTGGTGGACCTGCTGAGGTGGACCTTTTTTTCTGGTGGACCTGCTGAGGTGGACCTGCTGAGGTGGAGCTTTTTTCTGGTGGACCTTTTTTCTGGTGGACCTGCTGAGGTGGACCTTTTTTCTGGTGGACCTTTTTCCTGGTGGACCTGCTTAGGTCGACCTTTTTTCTGGTTAACATTTTTTCTGGTGGACCTGCTGAGGTGGACCTTTTTCTAGTGGACCTCTTTTCTGGTGGACCTGCTGAGGTGGACCTTTTTTCTGGTGGACCTTTTTTCTGGTGGACCTTTTTTCTGGTGGACCTGCTGAGGTGGACCTTTTTTCTGGTGGACCTTTTTTCTGGTGGACCTGCTGAGGTGGACCTTTGTTCTGGTGGACCTTTTTTCTGGTGGACCTCCTGAGGTGGACCTTTGTTCTGGTGGACCTTTTTTCTGGTGGACCTCCTGAGGTGGACCTTTTTTTCTGGTGGACCTGCTGAGGTGAACCTGCTGAGGTGGAGCTTTTTTCTGGTGGACCTTTTTTCTGGTGGACCTGCTGAGGTGGACATTTTTTCTGGTGGACCTTTTTTCTGGTGGACCTTTTTTCTGGTGGACCTGCTGAGGTGGACCTTTTTTCTGGTGGACCTTTTTTCTGGTGGACCTGCTGAGGTGGACCTTTTTTCTGGTGGACCTTTTTTCTGGTGGACCTTTTTTCTGGTGGACCTGCTGAGGTGGACCTTTTTTCTGGTGGACCTTTTTTCAAGTGGACCTGCTGAGGTGGACCTTTGTTCTGGTGGACCTTTTTTCTGGTGGACCTGCTGAGGTGGACCTTTTTTTCTGGTGGACCTGCTGAGGTGGACCTGCTGAGGTGGACCTTTTTTCTGGTGGACCTTTTTTCTGGTGGACCTGCTGAGGTGGACCTTTTTTCTGGTGGACCTTTTTCCTGGTGGACCTGCTTAGGTCGACCTTTTTTCTGGTGGACATTTTTTCTGGTGGACCTGCTGAGGTGGACCTTTTTCTAGTGGACCTCTTTTCTGGTGGACCTGCTGAGGTGGACCTTTTTTCTGGTGGACCTTTTTTCTGGTGGACCTTTTTTCTGGTGGACCTGCTGAGGTGGACCTTTTTTCTGGTGGACCTTTTTTCTGGTGGACCTGCTGAGGTGGACCTTTGTTCTGGTGGACCTTTTTTCTGGTGGACCTCCTGAGGTGGACCTTTGTTCTGGTGGACCTTTTTTCTGGTGGACCTCCTGAGGTGGACCTTTTTTTCTGGTGGACCTGCTGAGGTGAACCTGCTGAGGTGGAGCTTTTTTCTGGTGGACCTTTTTTCTGGTGGACCTGCTGAGGTGGACATTTTTTCTGGTGGACCTGCTGAGGTGGACCTTTTTTCTGGTGGACCTTTTTTCTGGTGGACCTGCTGAGGTGGACATTTTTTCTGGTGGACCTTTTTTCTGGTGGACCTTTTTTCTGGTGGACCTGCTGAGGTGGACCTTTTTTCTGGTGGACCTTTTTTCTGGTGGACCTGCTGAGGTGGACCTTTTTTCTGGTGGACCTTTTTTCTGGTGGACCTGCTGAGGTGGACCTTTTTTCTGGTGGACATTTTTTCTGGTGGACCTGCTGAGGTGGACCTTTTTTCTGGTGGACCTTTTTTCTGGTGGACCTGCTGAGGTGGACCTTTTTTTCTGGTGGACCTGCTGAGGTGGACCTGCTGAGGTGGACCTTTTTTCTAATAGACCTTTTTTCTCGTGGACCTGCTGAGGTGGACCTTTTTTCTGGTGGACCTGCTGAGGTGGACCTTTTTTTTCTGGTGGACCTTTTTTCTGGTGGACCTGCTGAGGTGGACCTTTTTTCTGGTGGACCTTTTTCTGGTGGACCTGCTGAGGTGGACCTTTTTTCTGGTGGACTTTTTTCTGGTGGACCTGCTCAGGTGGACCTTTTTTTCTGGTGGACCTTTTTTTCTGGTGGACCTGCTGAGGTGGACCTTTTTTCTGGTGGACCTTTTTTCTGGTGGACCTTTTTTCTGGTGGACCTGCTGAGGTGGACCTTTTTCTAGTGGACCTTTTTTCTGGTGGACCTGCTGAGGTGGACATTTTTCTAGTGGACCTTTTTTCTGGTGGACCTGCTGAGGTGGACCTTTTTTCTGGTGGACCTTTTTTCTGGTGGACCTTTTTTCTGGTGGACCTGCTGAGGTGGACCTTTTTTCTGGTGGACCTTTTTTCTGGTGGACCTGCTGAGGTGGACCTTTGTTCTGGTGGACCTTTTTTCTGGTGGACCTGCTGAGGTGGACCTTTGTTCTGGTGGACCTTTTTTCTGGTGGACCTGCTGAGGTGGACCTTTTTTTCTGGTGGACCTGCTGAGGTGGACCTGCTGAGGTGGAGCTTTTTTCTGGTGGACCTTTTTTCTGGTGGACCTGCTGAGGTGTACATTTTTTCTGGTGGACCTGCTGAGGTGGACCTTTTTTCTGGTGGACCTTTTTTCTGGTGGACCTGCTGAGGTGGACCTTTTTTCTGGTGGACCTTTTTTCTGGTGGACCTGCTGAGGTGGACCTTTTTTCTGGTGGACCTTTTTTCTGGTGGACCTGCTGAGGTGGACCTTTTTTCTGGTGGACCTGCTGAGGTGGAACTTTTTTTCTGCTGGACCTTTTTTCTGGTGGACCTGCTGAGGTTGACCTTTTTTTTGGTGGACCTGCTGAGGTGGACCTTTTTTCTGGTGGACCTTTTTTCTGGTGGACCTGCTGAGGTTGACCTTTTTTTTGGTGGACCTGCTGAGGTGGACCTTTTTTCTGGTGGACCTTTTTTCTGGTGGACCTGCTGAAATCGACCCTTTTTCTGGTGGACCTTTTTTCTGGTGGACCTGCTGAGGTGGACCTTTTTTCTGGTGGACCTTTTTCCTGGTGGACCTGCTTAGGTCGACCTTTTTTCTGGTGGACATTTTTTCTGGTGGACCTGCTGAGGTGGACCTTTTTCTAGTGGACCTTTTTTCTGGTGGACCTGCTGAGGTGGACCTTTTTTCTGGTGGACCTTTTTTCTGGTGGACCTTTTTTCTGGTGGACCTGCTGAGGTGGACCTTTTTTCTGGTGGACCTTTTTTCTGGTGGACCTGCTGAGGTGGACCTTTGTTCTGGTGGACCTTTTTTCTGGTGGACCTGCTGAGGTGGACCTTTTTTTCTGGTGGACCTGCTGAGGTGGACCTGCTGAGGTGGAGCTTTTTTCTGGTGGACCTTTTTTCTGGTGGACCTGCTGAGGTGGACCTTTTTTCTGGTGGACCTTTTTCCTGGTGGACCTGCTTAGGTCTACCTTTTTTCTGGTGGACATTTTTTCTGGTGGACCTGCTGAGGTGGACCTTTTTCTAGTGGACCTTTTTTCTGGTGGACCTGCTGAGGTGGACCTTTTTTCTGGTGGACCTTTTTTCTGGTGGACCTTTTTTCTGGTTGACCTGCTGAGGTGGACCTTTTTTCTGGTGGACCTTTTTTCTGGTGGACCTGCTGAGGTGGACCTTTGTTCTGGTGGACCTTTTTTCTGGTGGACCTCCTGAGGTGGACCTTTGTTCTGGTGGACCTTTTTTCTGGTGGACCTCCTGAGGTGGACCTTTTTTTCTGGTGGACCTGCTGAGGTGAACCTGCTGAGGTGGAGCTTTTTTCTGGTGGACCTTTTTTCTGGTGGACCTGCTGAGGTGGACATTTTTTCTGGTGGACCTGCTGAGGTGGACCTTTTTTCTGGTGGACCTTTTTTTCTGGTGGACCTGCTGAGGTGGACATTTTTTCTGGTGGACCTTTTTTCTGGTGGACCTTTTTTCTGGTGGACCTGCTGAGGTGGACCTTTTTTCTGGTGGACCTTTTTTCTGGTGGACCTGCTGAGGTGGACCTTTTTTCTGGTGGACCTTTTTTCTGGTGGACCTGCTGAGGTGGACCTTTTTTCTGGTGGACCTTTTTTCTGGTGGACCTGCTGAGGTGGACCTTTTTTCTGGTGGACCTTTTTTCTGGTGGACCTGCTGAGGTGGACATTTTTTCTGGTGGACCTGCTGAGGTGGACCTGCTGAGGTGGACCTTTTTTCTGGTAGACCTTTTTTCTCGTGGACCTGCTGAGGTGGACCTTTTTTCTGGTGGACCTGCTGAGGTGGACCTTTTTTTTCTGGTGGACCTTTTTTCTGGTGGACCTGCTGAGGTGGACCTTTTTTCTGGTGGACCTTTTTTCTGGTGGACCTGCTGAGGTGGACCTTTTTTCTGGTGGACTTTTTTTCTGGTGGACCTGCTCAGGTGGACCTTTTTTTCTGGTGGACCTTTTTTTCTGGTGGACCTGCTGAGGTGGACCTTTTTTCTGGTGGACCTTTTTTCTGGTGGACCTTTTTTCTGGTGGACCTGCTGAGGTGGACCTTTTTCTAGTGGACCTTTTTTCTGGTGGACCTGCTGAGGTGGACATTTTTCTAGTGGACCTTTTTTCTGGTGGACCTGCTGAGGTGGATATTTTTTCTGGTGGACCTGCTGAGGTGGACCTTTTTTCTGGTGGACCTTTTTTCTGGTGGACCTGCTGAGGTGGACCTTTTTTCTGGTGGAACTTTTTTCTGGTGGACCTGCTGAGGTGGACCTTTTTTCTGGTAGACCTTTTTTCTGGTGGACCTGCTGAGGTGGACCTTTTTTTCTGGTGGACCTGCTGAGGTGGACCTGCTGAGGTGGAGCTTTTTTCTGGTGGACCTTTTTTCTGGTGGACCTGCTGAGGTGTACATTTTTTCTGGTGGACCTGCTGAGGTGGACCTTTTTTCTGGTGGACCTTTTTTCTGGTGGACCTGCTGAGGTGGACCTTTTTTCTGGTGGACCTTTTTTCTGGTGGACCTGCTGAGGTGGACCTTTTTTCTGGTGGACCTGCTGAGGTGGAACTTTTTTTCTGCTGGACCTTTTTTCTGGTGGACCTGCTGAGGTTGACCTTTTTTTTGGTGGACCTGCTGAGGTCGACCTTTTTTCTGGTGGACATTTTTTCTGGTGGACCTGCTGAGGTAGACCCTTTTTCTGGTGGACCTTTTTCCTGGTGGACCTGCTGAAATGGACCCTTTTTCTGGTGGACCTTTTTTCTGGTGGACCTGCTGAGGTGGACCTTTTTTTTGGTGGACCTGCTGAGGTGGACCTTTTTTCTGGTGGACCTTTTTTTCTGGTGGACCTGCTGAGGTGGACCTTTTTTCTGGTGGACCTTTTTTCTGGTGGACCTGCTGAGGTTGACCTTTTTTTTGGTGGACCTGCTGAGGTCGACCTTTTTTCTGGTGGACATTTTTTCTGGTGGACCTGCTGAGGTAGACCCTTTTTCTGGTGGACCTTTTTCCTGGTGGACCTGCTGAAATGGACCCTTTTTCTGGTGGACCTTTTTTCTGGTGGACCTGCTGAGGTGGACCTTTTTTTCTGGTGGACCTGCTGAGGTGGACCTGCTGAGGTGGAGCTTTTTTCTGGTGGACCTTTTTTTTGGTGGACCTGCTGAGGTGGACCTTTTTTCTGGTGGACCTGCTGAGGTGGACCTTTTTTTCTGGTGGACCTGCTGAGGTGGACCTTTTTTCTGGTGGACCTTTTTTCTGGTGGACCTGCTGAGGTGGACCTTTTTTCTGGTAAACTTTTTTTCTGGTGGACCTGCTGAGGTGGACCTTTTTTTCTGGTGGACCTGCTGAGGTGGACCTCCTGAGGTGGACCTTTGTTCTGGTGGACCTTTTTTCTGGTGGACCTGCTGAGGTGTACATTTTTTCTGGTGGACCTGCTGAGGTGGACCTTTTTTCTGGTGGACCTTTTTTCTGATGGACCTGCTGAGGTGGACCTTTTTTCTGGTGGACCTTTTTTCTGGCGGACCTGCTGAGGTGGACCTTTTTTCTGGTGGACCTTGTTTCTGGTGGACCTGCTGAGGTGGACCTTTTTTCTGGTGGACCTGCTGAGGTGGAACTTTTTTTCTGCTGGACCTTTTTTCTGGTGGACCTGCTGAGGTTGACCTTTTTTTTTGGTGGACCTGCTGAGGTGGACCTTTTTCTAGTGGACCTTTTTTCTAGTGGACCTGCTGAGGTGGACCTTTTTTCTGGTGGACCTTTTTTCTGGTGGACCTGCTGAGGTTGACCTTTTTTTTGGTGGACCTGCTGAGGTGGACCTTTTTTTTGGTGGACCTTTTTTCTGGTGGACCTGCTGAGGTTGACCTTTTTTTGGTGGACCTGCTGAGGTGGACCTTTGTTCTGGTGGACATTTTTTCTGGTGGACCTGCTGAAATGGACCCTTTTTCTGGTGGACCTTTTTTCTGGTGGACCTGCTGAGGTGGACCTTTTTTCTGGTGGACCTTTTTCCTGGTGGACCTGCTTAGGTCGACCTTTTTTCTGGTGGACATTTTTTCTGGTGGACCTGCTGAGGTGGACCTTTTTCTAGTGGACCTTTTTTCTGGTGGACCTGCTGAGGTGGACCTTTTTTCTGGTGGACCTTTTTTCTGGTGGACCTTTTTTCTGGTGGACCTGCTGAGGTGGACCTTTTTTCTGGTGGACCTTTTTTCAGGTGGACCTGCTGAGGTGGACCTTTGTTCTGGTGGACCTTTTTTCTGGTGGACCTGCTGAGGTGGACCTTTTTTTCTGGTGGACCTGCTGAGGTGGACCTGCTGAGGTGGAGCTTTTTTCTGGTGGACCTTTTTTCTGGTGGACCTGCTGAGGTGGACCTTTTTTCTGGTGGACCTTTTTCCTGGTGGACCTGCTTAGGTCGACCTTTTTTCTGGTGGACATTTTTTCTGGTGGACCTGCTGAGGTGGACCTTTTTCTAGTGGACCTCTTTTCTGGTGGACCTGCTGAGGTGGACCTTTTTTCTGGTGGACCTTTTTTCTGGTGGACCTTTTTTCTGGTGGACCTGCTGAGGTGGACCTTTTTTCTGGTGGACCTTTTTTCTGGTGGACCTGCTGAGGTGGACCTTTGTTCTGGTGGACCTTTTTTCTGGTGGACCTCCTGAGGTGGACCTTTGTTCTGGTGGACCTTTTTTCTGGTGGACCTCCTGAGGTGGACCTTTTTTTCTGGTGGACCTGCTGAGGTGAACCTGCTGAGGTGGAGCTTTTTTCTGGTGGACCTTTTTTCTGGTGGACCTGCTGAGGTGGACATTTTTTCTGGTGGACCTTTTTTCTGGTGGACCTTTTTTCTGGTGGACCTGCTGAGGTGGACCTTTTTTCTGGTGGACCTTTTTTCTGGTGGACCTGCTGAGGTGGACCTTTTTTCTGGTGGACCTTTTTCCTGGTGGACCTGCTTAGGTCGACCTTTTTTCTGGTGGACATTTTTTCTGGTGGACCTGCTGAGGTGGACCTTTTTCTAGTGGACCTTTTTTCTGGTGGACCTGCTGAGGTGGACCTTTTTTCTGGTGGACCTTTTTTCTGGTGGACCTTTTTTCTGGTGGACCTGCTGAGGTGGACCTTTTTTCTGGTGGACCTTTTTTCAGGTGGACCTGCTGAGGTGGACCTTTGTTCTGGTGGACCTTTTTTCTGGTGGACCTGCTGAGGTGGACCTTTTTTTCTGGTGGACCTGCTGAGGTGGACCTGCTGAGGTGGAGCTTTTTTCTGGTGGACCTTTTTTCTGGTGGACCTGCTGAGGTGGACCTTTTTTCTGGTGGACCTTTTTCCTGGTGGACCTGCTTAGGTCGACCTTTTTTCTGGTGGACATTTTTTCTGGTGGACCTGCTGAGGTGGACCTTTTTCTAGTGGACCTCTTTTCTGGTGGACCTGCTGAGGTGGACCTTTTTTCTGGTGGACCTTTTTTCTGGTGGACCTTTTTTCTGGTGGACCTGCTGAGGTGGACCTTTTTTCTGGTGGACCTTTTTTCTGGTGGACCTGCTGAGGTGGACCTTTTTTCTGGTGGACCTTTTTTCTGGTGGACCTCCTGAGGTGGACCTTTGTTCTGGTGGACCTTTTTTCTGGTGGACCTCCTGAGGTGGACCTTTTTTTCTGGTGGACCTGCTGAGGTGAACCTGCTGAGGTGGAGCTTTTTTCTGGTGGACCTTTTTTCTGGTGGACCTGCTGAGGTGGACATTTTTTCTGGTGGACCTGCTGAGGTGGACCTTTTTTCTGGTGGACCTTTTTTCTGGTGGACCTGCTGAGGTGGACATTTTTTCTGGTGGACCTTTTTTCTGGTGGACCTTTTTTCTGGTGGACCTGCTGAGGTGGACCTTTTTTCTGGTGGACCTTTTTTCTGGTGGACCTGCTGAGGTGGACCTTTTTTCTGGTGGACCTTTTTTCTGGTGGACCTGCTGAGGTGGACCTTTTTTCTGGTGGACCTTTTTTCTGGTGGACCTGCTGAGGTGGACCTTTTTTCTGGTGGACCTTTTTTCTGGTGGACCTGCTGAGGTGGACCTTTTTTCTGGTGGACCTGCTGAGGTGGACCTGCTGAGGTGGACCTTTTTTCTAATAGACCTTTTTTCTCGTGGACCTGCTGAGGTGGACCTTTTTTCTGGTGGACCTGCTGAGGTGGACCTTTTTTTTCTGGTGGACCTTTTTTCTGGTGGACCTGCTGAGGTGGACCTTTTTTCTGGTGGACCTTTTTCTGGTGGACCTGCTGAGGTGGACCTTTTTTCTGGTGGACTTTTTTCTGGTGGACCTGCTCAGGTGGACCTTTTTTTCTGGTGGACCTTTTTTTCTGGTGGACCTGCTGAGGTGGACCTTTTTTCTGGTGGACCTTTTTTCTGGTGGACCTTTTTTCTGGTGGACCTGCTGAGGTGGACCTTTTTCTAGTGGACCTTTTTTCTGGTGGACCTGCTGAGGTGGACATTTTTCTAGTGGACCTTTTTTCTGGTGGACCTGCTGAGGTGGACCTTTTTTCTGGTGGACCTTTTTTCTGGTGGACCTTTTTTCTGGTGGACCTGCTGAGGTGGACCTTTTTTCTGGTGGACCTTTTTTCTGGTGGACCTGCTGAGGTGGACCTTTGTTCTGGTGGACCTTTTTTCTGGTGGACCTGCTGAGGTGGACCTTTGTTCTGGTGGACCTTTTTTCTGGTGGACCTGCTGAGGTGGACCTTTTTTTCTGGTGGACCTGCTGAGGTGGACCTGGTGAGGTGGAGCTTTTTTCTGGTGGACCTTTTTTCTGGTGGACCTGCTGAGGTGGACATTTTTCTAGTGGACCTTTTTTCTGGTGGACCTGCTGAGGTGGACATTTTTTCTGGTGGACCTGCTGAGGTGGACCTTTTTTCTGGTGGACCTTTTTTCTGGTGGACCTGCTGAGGTGGACCTTTTTTCTGGTGGAACTTTTTTCTGGTGGACCTGCTCAGGTGGACCTTTTTTCTGGTGGACCTTTGTTCTGGTGGACCTTTTTTCTGGTGGACCTGCTGAGGTGGACATTTTTTCTGGTGGACCTTTTTTCTGGTGGACCTGCTGAGGTTGACCTTTTTTTTGGTGGACCTGCTGAGGTGGACCTTTTTTCTGGTGGACATTTTTTCTGGTGTACCTGCTGAGGTGGACCTTTCTTCTGGTGGACCTGCTGAGGTGGACCTTTTTTCTGGTGGACCTTTTTTCTGGTGGACCTGCTGAGGTGGACCTTTTTTTTGGTGGACCTGCTGAGGTGGACCTTTTTTCTGGTAGACATTTTTTCTGGTGGACCTGCTGAGGTGGACCCTTTTTCTGGTGGACCTTTTTCCTGGTGGACCTGCTTAGGTCGACCTTTTTTCTGGTGGACATTTTTTCTGGTGGACCTGCTGAGGTGGACCTTTTTTTCTGGTGGACCTTTTTTCTGGTGGACCTGCTGAGGTGGACCTTTTTTCTGGTGGACCTTTTTTTCTGGTGGACCTGCTGAGGTGGACCTTTTTTCTGGTAGACCTTTTTTCTGGTGGACCTGCTGAGGTGGACCTTTTTTTCTCGTGGACCTGCTGAGGTGGACCTGCTGAGGTGGAGCTTTTTTCTGGTGGACCTTTTTTCTGGTGGACCTGCTGAGGTGTACATTTTTTCTGGTGGACCTGCTGAGGTGGACCTTTTTTCTGGTGGACCTTTTTTCTGGTGGACCTGCTGAGGTGGACCTTTTTTCTGGTGGACCTTTTTTCTGGTGGACCTGCTGAGGTGGACCTTTTTTCTGGTGGACCTGCTGAGGTGGAACTTTTTTTCTGCTGGACCTTTTTTCTGGTGGACCTGCTGAGGTTGACGTTTTTTTTGGTGGACCTGCTGAGGTGGACCTTTTTTCTGGTGGACCTTTTTTTCTGGTGGACCTGCTGAGGTGGACCTTTTTTCTGGTGGACCTTTTTTCTGGTGGACCTGCTGAGGTTGACCTTTTTTTTGGTGGACCTGCTGAGGTCGACCTTTTTTCTGGTGGACCTTTTTTCTGGTGGACCTGCTGAGGTAGACCCTTTTTCTGGTGGACCTTTTTCCTGGTGGACCTGCTGAAATGGACCCTTTTTCTGGTGGACCTTTTTTCTGGTGGACCTGCTGAGGTGGACCTTTTTTTCTGGTGGACCTGCTGAGGTGGACCTGCTGAGGTGGAGCTTTTTTCTGGTGGACCTTTTTTTTGGTGGACCTGCTGAGGTGGACCTTTTTTCTGGTGGACCTGCTGAGGTGGACCTTTTTTTCTGGTGGACCTGCTGAGGTGGACCTTTTTTCTGGTGGACCTTTTTTCTGGTGGACCTGCTGAGGTGGACCTTTTTCTGGTAGACCTTTTTTCTGGTGGACCTGCTGAGGTGGACCTTTTTTTCTGGTGGACCTGCTGAGGTGGACCTCCTGAGGTGGACCTTTGTTCTGGTGGACCTTTTTTCTGGTGGACCTGCTGAGGTGTACATTTTTTCTGGTGGACCTGCTGAGGTGGACCTTTTTTCTGGTGGACCTTTTTTCTGATGGACCTGCTGAGGTGGACCTTTTTTCTGGTGGACCTTTTTTCTGGCGGACCTGCTGAGGTGGACCTTTTTTCTGGTGGACCTTGTTTCTGGTGGACCTGCTGAGGTGGACCTTTTTTCTGGTGGACCTGCTGAGGTGGAACTTTTTTTCTGCTGGACCTTTTTTCTGGTGGACCTGCTGAGGTTGACCTTTTTTTTTGGTGGACCTGCTGAGGTGGACCTTTTTCTAGTGGACCTTTTTTCTGGTGGACCTGCTGAGGTGGACCTTTTTCTAGTGAACCTTTTTTGTAGTGGACCTGCTGAGGTGGACCTTTTTTCTGGTGGACCTTTTTTCTGGTGGACCTGCTGAGGTGGACCTTTTTTCTGGTGGACCTTTTTTCTGGTGGACCTGTTGAGGTGGACCTTTGTTCTGGTGGACCTTTTTTCTGGTGGACCTGCTGAGGTGGACCTTTGTTCTGGTGGACCTTTTTTCTGGTGGACCTGCTGAGGTGGACCTTTTTTTCTGGTGCACCTGCTGAGGTGGACCTGCTGAGGTGGAGCTTTTTTCTGGTGGACCTTTTTTTTCTGGTGGACCTGCTGAGGTGGACCTTTTTTCTGGTGGACCTTTTTCCTGGTGGACCTGCTTAGGTCGACCTTTTTTCTGGTGGACATTTTTTCTGGTGGACCTGCTGAGGTGGACCTTTTTCTAGTGGACCTTTTTTCTGGTGGACCTGCTGAGGTGGACCTTTTTTCTGGTGGACCTTTTTTTCTGGTGGACCTGCTGAGGTGGACATTTTTTCTGGTGGACCTTTTTTCTGGTGGACCTTTTTTCTGGTGGACCTGCTGAGGTGGACCTTTTTTCTGGTGGACCTTTTTTCTGGTGGACCTGCTGAGGTGGACCTTTTTTCTGGTGGACCTTTTTTCTGGTGGACCTGCTGAGGTGGACCTTTTTTCTGGTGGACCTTTTTTCTGGTGGACCTGCTGAGGTGGACATTTTTTCTGGTGGACCTGCTGAGGTGGACCTGCTGAGGTGGACCTTTTTTCTGGTAGACCTTTTTTCTCGTGGACCTGCTGAGGTGGACCTTTTTTCTGGTGGACCTGCTGAGGTGGACCTTTTTTTTCTGGTGGACCTTTTTTCTGGTGGACCTGCTGAGGTGGACCTTTTTTCTGGTGGACCTTTTTTCTGGTGGACCTGCTGAGGTGGACCTTTTTTCTGGTGGACTTTTTTTCTGGTGGACCTGCTCAGGTGGACCTTTTTTTCTGGTGGACCTTTTTTTCTGGTGGACCTGCTGAGGTGGACCTTTTTTCTGGTGGACCTTTTTTCTGGTGGACCTTTTTTCTGGTGGACCTGCTGAGGTGGACCTTTTTCTAGTGGACCTTTTTTCTGGTGGACCTGCTGAGGTGGACATTTTTCTAGTGGACCTTTTTTCTGGTGGACCTGCTGAGGTGGATATTTTTTCTGGTGGACCTGCTGAGGTGGACCTTTTTTCTGGTGGACCTTTTTTCTGGTGGACCTGCTGAGGTGGACCTTTTTTCTGGTGGAACTTTTTTCTGGTGGACCTGCTGAGGTGGACCTTTTTTCTGGTAGACCTTTTTTCTGGTGGACCTGCTGAGGTGGACCTTTTTTTCTGGTGGACCTGCTGAGGTGGACCTGCTGAGGTGGAGCTTTTTTCTGGTGGACCTTTTTTCTGGTGGACCTGCTGAGGTGTACATTTTTTCTGGTGGACCTGCTGAGGTGGACCTTTTTTCTGGTGGACCTTTTTTCTGGTGGACCTGCTGAGGTGGACCTTTTTTCTGGTGGACCTTTTTTCTGGTGGACCTGCTGAGGTGGACCTTTTTTCTGGTGGACCTGCTGAGGTGGAACTTTTTTTCTGCTGGACCTTTTTTCTGGTGGACCTGCTGAGGTTGACCTTTTTTTTGGTGGACCTGCTGAGGTCGACCTTTTTTCTGGTGGACATTTTTTCTGGTGGACCTGCTGAGGTAGACCCTTTTTCTGGTGGACCTTTTTCCTGGTGGACCTGCTGAAATGGACCCTTTTTCTGGTGGACCTTTTTTCTGGTGGACCTGCTGAGGTGGACCTTTTTTTTGGTGGACCTGCTGAGGTGGACCTTTTTTCTGGTGGACCTTTTTTTCTGGTGGACCTGCTGAGGTGGACCTTTTTTCTGGTGGACCTTTTTTCTGGTGGACCTGCTGAGGTTGACCTTTTTTTTGGTGGACCTGCTGAGGTGGACCTTTTTCTAGTGGACCTTTTTTCTGGTGGACCTGCTGAGGTGGACCTTTTTTCTGGTGGACCTTTTTTCTGGTGGACCTTTTTTCTGGTGGACCTGCTGAGGTGGACCTTTTTTCTGGTGGACCTTTTTTCAGGTGGACCTGCTGAGGTGGACCTTTGTTCTGGTGGACCTTTTTTCTGGTGGACCTGCTGAGGTGGACCTTTTTTTCTGGTGGACCTGCTGAGGTGGACCTGCTGAGGTGGAGCTTTTTTCTGGTGGACCTTTTTTCTGGTGGACCTGCTGAGGTGGACCTTTTTTCTGGTGGACCTTTTTCCTGGTGGACCTGCTTAGGTCGACCTTTTTTCTGGTGGACATTTTTTCTGGTGGACCTGCTGAGGTGGACCTTTTTCTAGTGGACCTCTTTTCTGGTGGACCTGCTGAGGTGGACCTTTTTTCTGGTGGACCTTTTTTCTGGTGGACCTTTTTTCTGGTGGACCTGCTGAGGTGGACCTTTTTTCTGGTGGACCTTTTTTCTGGTGGACCTGCTGAGGTGGACCTTTTTTCTGGTGGACCTTTTTTCTGGTGGACCTCCTGAGGTGGACCTTTGTTCTGGTGGACCTTTTTTCTGGTGGACCTCCTGAGGTGGACCTTTTTTTCTGGTGGACCTGCTGAGGTGAACCTGCTGAGGTGGAGCTTTTTTCTGGTGGACCTTTTTTCTGGTGGACCTGCTGAGGTGGACCTTTTTTCTGGTGGACCTGCTGAGGTGGACCTTTTTTCTGGTGGACCTTTTTTCTGGTGGACCTGCTGAGGTGGACCTTTTTTCTGGTGGACCTTTTTTCTGGTGGACCTGCTGAGGTGGACCTTTTTTCTGGTGGACCTTTTTTCTGGTGGACCTGCTGAGGTGGACCTTTTTTCTGGTGGACCTTTTTTCTGGTGGACCTGCTGAGGTGGACCTTTTTTCTGGTGGACCTGCTGAGGTGGACCTGCTGAGGTGGACCTTTTTTCTAATAGACCTTTTTTCTCGTGGACCTGCTGAGGTGGACCTTTTTTCTGGTGGACCTGCTGAGGTGGACCTTTTTTTTCTGGTGGACCTTTTTTCTGGTGGACCTGCTGAGGTGGACCTTTTTTCTGGTGGACCTTTTTCTGGTGGACCTGCTGAGGTGGACCTTTTTTCTGGTGGACTTTTTTCTGGTGGACCTGCTCAGGTGGACCTTTTTTTCTGGTGGACCTTTTTTTCTGGTGGACCTGCTGAGGTGGACCTTTTTTCTGGTGGACCTTTTTTCTGGTGGACCTTTTTTCTGGTGGACCTGCTGAGGTGGACCTTTTTCTAGTGGACCTTTTTTCTGGTGGACCTGCTGAGGTGGACATTTTTCTAGTGGACCTTTTTTCTGGTGGACCTGCTGAGGTGGACCTTTTTTCTGGTGGACCTTTTTTCTGGTGGACCTTTTTTCTGGTGGACCTGCTGAGGTGGACCTTTTTTCTGGTGGACCTTTTTTCTGGTGGACCTGCTGAGGTGGACCTTTGTTCTGGTGGACCTTTTTTCTGGTGGACCTGCTGAGGTGGACCTTTGTTCTGGTGGACCTTTTTTCTGGTGGACCTGCTGAGGTGGACCTTTTTTTCTGGTGGACCTGCTGAGGTGGACCTGGTGAGGTGGAGCTTTTTTCTGGTGGACCTTTTTTCTGGTGGACCTGCTGAGGTGGACATTTTTCTAGTGGACCTTTTTTCTGGTGGACCTGCTGAGGTGGACATTTTTTCTGGTGGACCTGCTGAGGTGGACCTTTTTTCTGGTGGACCTTTTTTCTGGTGGACCTGCTGAGGTGGACCTTTTTTCTGGTGGAACTTTTTTCTGGTGGACCTGCTCAGGTGGACCTTTTTTCTGGTGGACCTTTGTTCTGGTGGACCTTTTTTCTGGTGGACCTGCTGAGGTGGACATTTTTTCTGGTGGACCTTTTTTCTGGTGGACCTGCTGAGGTTGACCTTTTTTTTGGTGGACCTGCTGAGGTGGACCTTTTTTCTGGTGGACATTTTTTCTGGTGTACCTGCTGAGGTGGACCTTTCTTCTGGTGGACCTGCTGAGGTGGACCTTTTTTCTGGTGGACCTTTTTTCTGGTGGACCTGCTGAGGTGGACCTTTTTTTTGGTGGACCTGCTGAGGTGGACCTTTTTTCTGGTAGACATTTTTTCTGGTGGACCTGCTGAGGTGGACCCTTTTTCTGGTGGACCTTTTTCCTGGTGGACCTGCTTAGGTCGACCTTTTTTCTGGTGGACATTTTTTCTGGTGGACCTGCTGAGGTGGACCTTTTTTTCTGGTGGACCTTTTTTCTGGTGGACCTGCTGAGGTGGACCTTTTTTCTGGTGGACCTTTTTTTCTGGTGGACCTGCTGAGGTGGACCTTTTTTCTGGTAGACCTTTTTTCTGGTGGACCTGCTGAGGTGGACCTTTTTTTCTCGTGGACCTGCTGAGGTGGACCTGCTGAGGTGGAGCTTTTTTCTGGTGGACCTTTTTTCTGGTGGACCTGCTGAGGTGTACATTTTTTCTGGTGGACCTGCTGAGGTGGACCTTTTTTCTGGTGGACCTTTTTTCTGGTGGACCTGCTGAGGTGGACCTTTTTTCTGGTGGACCTTTTTTCTGGTGGACCTGCTGAGGTGGACCTTTTTTCTGGTGGACCTGCTGAGGTGGAACTTTTTTTCTGCTGGACCTTTTTTCTGGTGGACCTGCTGAGGTTGACGTTTTTTTTGGTGGACCTGCTGAGGTGGACCTTTTTTCTGGTGGACCTTTTTTTCTGGTGGACCTGCTGAGGTGGACCTTTTTTCTGGTGGACCTTTTTTCTGGTGGACCTGCTGAGGTTGACCTTTTTTTTGGTGGACCTGCTGAGGTCGACCTTTTTTCTGGTGGACCTTTTTTCTGGTGGACCTGCTGAGGTAGACCCTTTTTCTGGTGGACCTTTTTCCTGGTGGACCTGCTGAAATGGACCCTTTTTCTGGTGGACCTTTTTTCTGGTGGACCTGCTGAGGTGGACCTTTTTTTCTGGTGGACCTGCTGAGGTGGACCTGCTGAGGTGGAGCTTTTTTCTGGTGGACCTTTTTTTTGGTGGACCTGCTGAGGTGGACCTTTTTTCTGGTGGACCTGCTGAGGTGGACCTTTTTTTCTGGTGGACCTGCTGAGGTGGACCTTTTTTCTGGTGGACCTTTTTTCTGGTGGACCTGCTGAGGTGGACCTTTTTCTGGTAGACCTTTTTTCTGGTGGACCTGCTGAGGTGGACCTTTTTTTCTGGTGGACCTGCTGAGGTGGACCTCCTGAGGTGGACCTTTGTTCTGGTGGACCTTTTTTCTGGTGGACCTGCTGAGGTGTACATTTTTTCTGGTGGACCTGCTGAGGTGGACCTTTTTTCTGGTGGACCTTTTTTCTGATGGACCTGCTGAGGTGGACCTTTTTTCTGGTGGACCTTTTTTCTGGCGGACCTGCTGAGGTGGACCTTTTTTCTGGTGGACCTTGTTTCTGGTGGACCTGCTGAGGTGGACCTTTTTTCTGGTGGACCTGCTGAGGTGGAACTATTTTTCTGCTGGACCTTTTTTCTGGTGGACCTGCTGAGGTTGACCTTTTTTTTTGGTGGACCTGCTGAGGTGGACCTTTTTCTAGTGGACCTTTTTTCTGGTGGACCTGCTGAGGTGGACCTTTTTCTAGTGAACCTTTTTTGTAGTGGACCTGCTGAGGTGGACCTTTTTTCTGGTGGACCTTTTTTCTGGTGGACCTTTTTTCTGGTGGACCTGCTGAGGTGGACCTTTTTTCTGGTGGACCTTTTTTCTGGTGGACCTGTTGAGGTGGACCTTTGTTCTGGTGGACCTTTTTTCTGGTGGACCTGCTGAGGTGGACCTTTGTTCTGGTGGACCTTTTTTCTGGTGGACCTGCTGAGGTGGACCTTTTTTTCTGGTGCACCTGCTGAGGTGGACCTGCTGAGGTGGAGCTTTTTTCTGGTGGACCTTTTTTTTCTGGTGGACCTGCTGAGGTGGACCTTTTTTCTGGTGGACCTTTTTCCTGGTGGACCTGCTTAGGTCGACCTTTTTTCTGGTGGACATTTTTTCTGGTGGACCTGCTGAGGTGGACCTTTTTCTAGTGGACCTTTTTTCTGGTGGACCTGCTGAGGTGGACCTTTTTTCTGGTGGACCTTTTTTTCTGGTGGACCTGCTGAGGTGGACATTTTTTCTGGTGGACCTTTTTTCTGGTGGACCTTTTTTCTGGTGGACCTGCTGAGGTGGACCTTTTTTCTGGTGGACCTTTTTTCTGGTGGACCTGCTGAGGTGGACCTTTTTTCTGGTGGACCTTTTTTCTGGTGGACCTGCTGAGGTGGACCTTTTTTCTGGTGGACCTTTTTTCTGGTGGACCTGCTGAGGTGGACATTTTTTCTGGTGGACCTGCTGAGGTGGACCTGCTGAGGTGGACCTTTTTTCTGGTAGACCTTTTTTCTCGTGGACCTGCTGAGGTGGACCTTTTTTCTGGTGGACCTGCTGAGGTGGACCTTTTTTTTCTGGTGGACCTTTTTTCTGGTGGACCTGCTGAGGTGGACCTTTTTTCTGGTGGACCTTTTTTCTGGTGGACCTGCTGAGGTGGACCTTTTTTCTGGTGGACTTTTTTTCTGGTGGACCTGCTCAGGTGGACCTTTTTTTCTGGTGGACCTTTTTTTCTGGTGGACCTGCTGAGGTGGACCTTTTTTCTGGTGGACCTTTTTTCTGGTGGACCTTTTTTCTGGTGGACCTGCTGAGGTGGACCTTTTTCTAGTGGACCTTTTTTCTGGTGGACCTGCTGAGGTGGACATTTTTCTAGTGGACCTTTTTTCTGGTGGACCTGCTGAGGTGGATATTTTTTCTGGTGGACCTGCTGAGGTGGACCTTTTTTCTGGTGGACCTTTTTTCTGGTGGACCTGCTGAGGTGGACCTTTTTTCTGGTGGAACTTTTTTCTGGTGGACCTGCTGAGGTGGACCTTTTTTCTGGTAGACCTTTTTTCTCGTGGACCTGCTGAGGTGGACCTTTTTTTCTGGTGGACCTGCTGAGGTGGACCTGCTGAGGTGGAGCTTTTTTCTGGTGGACCTTTTTTCTGGTGGACCTGCTGAGGTGTACATTTTTTCTGGTGGACCTGCTGAGGTGGACCTTTTTTCTGGTGGACCTTTTTTCTGGTGGACCTGCTGAGGTGGACCTTTTTTCTGGTGGACCTTTTTTCTGGTGGACCTGCTGAGGTGGACCTTTTTTCTGGTGGACCTGCTGAGGTGGAACTTTTTTTCTGCTGGACCTTTTTTCTGGTGGACCTGCTGAGGTTGACCTTTTTTTTGGTGGACCTGCTGAGGTCGACCTTTTTTCTGGTGGACATTTTTTCTGGTGGACCTGCTGAGGTAGACCCTTTTTCTGGTGGACCTTTTTCCTGGTGGACCTGCTGAAATGGACCCTTTTTCTGGTGGACCTTTTTTCTGGTGGACCTGCTGAGGTGGACCTTTTTTTTGGTGGACCTGCTGAGGTGGACCTTTTTTCTGGTGGACCTTTTTTTCTGGTGGACCTGCTGAGGTGGACCTTTTTTCTGGTGGACCTTTTTTCTGGTGGACCTGCTGAGGTTGACCTTTTTTTTGGTGGACCTGCTGAGGTCGACCTTTTTTCTGGTGGACATTTTTTCTGGTGGACCTGCTGAGGTAGACCCTTTTTCTGGTGGACCTTTTTCCTGGTGGACCTGCTGAAATGGACCCTTTTTCTGGTGGACCTTTTTTCTGGTGGACCTGCTGAGGTGGACCTTTTTTTCTGGTGGACCTGCTGAGGTGGACCTGCTGAGGTGGAGCTTTTTTTCTGGTGGATTTTTTTTTTGGTGGACCTGCTGAGGTGGACCTTTTTTCTGGTGGACCTGCTGAGGTGGACCTTTTTTTCTGGTGGACCTGCTGAGATGGACCTTTTTTCTGGTGGACCTTTTTTCTGGTGGACCTGCTGAGGTGGACCTTTTTTCTGGTAAACTTTTTTTCTGGTGGACCTGCTGAGGTGGACCTTTTTTTCTGGTGGACCTGCTGAGGTGGACCTCCTGAGGTGGACCTTTGTTCTGGTGGACCTTTTTTCTGGTGGACCTGCTGAGGTGTACATTTTTTCTGGTGGACCTGCTGAGGTGGACCTTTTTTCTGGTGGACCTTTTTTCTGATGGACCTGCTGAGGTGGACCTTTTTTCTGGTGGACCTTTTTTCTGGCGGACCTGCTGAGGTGGACCTTTTTTCTGGTGGACCTTGTTTCTGGTGGACCTGCTGAGGTGGACCTTTTTTCTGGTGGACCTGCTGAGGTGGAACTTTTTTTCTGCTGGACCTTTTTTCTGGTGGACCTGCTGAGGTTGACCTTTTTTTTTGGTGGACCTGCTGAGGTGGACCTTTTTCTAGTGGACCTTTTTTCTAGTGGACCTGCTGAGGTGGACCTTTTTTCTGGTGGACCTTTTTTCTGGTGGACCTGCTGAGGTTGACCTTTTTTTTGGTGGACCTGCTGAGGTGGACCTTTTTTTTGGTGGACCTTTTTTCTGGTGGACCTGCTGAGGTTGACCTTTTTTTGGTGGACCTGCTGAGGTGGACCTTTGTTCTGGTGGACATTTTTTCTGGTGGACCTGCTGAAATGGACCCTTTTTCTGGTGGACCTTTTTTCTGGTGGACCTGCTGAGGTGGACCTTTTTTCTGGTGGACCTTTTTCCTGGTGGACCTGCTTAGGTCGACCTTTTTTCTGGTGGACATTTTTTCTGGTGGACCTGCTGAGGTGGACCTTTTTCTAGTGGACCTTTTTTCTGGTGGACCTGCTGAGGTGGACCTTTTTTCTGGTGGACCTTTTTTCTGGTGGACCTTTTTTCTGGTGGACCTGCTGAGGTGGACCTTTTTTCTGGTGGACCTTTTTTCAGGTGGACCTGCTGAGGTGGACCTTTGTTCTGGTGGACCTTTTTTCTGGTGGACCTGCTGAGGTGGACCTTTTTTTCTGGTGGACCTGCTGAGGTGGACCTGCTGAGGTGGAGCTTTTTTCTGGTGGACCTTTTTTCTGGTGGACCTGCTGAGGTGGACCTTTTTTTCTGGTGGACCTTTTTCCTGGTGGACCTGCTTAGGTCGACCTTTTTTCTGGTGGACATTTTTTCTGGTGGACCTGCTGAGGTGGACCTTTTTCTAGTGGACCTCTTTTCTGGTGGACCTGCTGAGGTGGACCTTTTTTCTGGTGGACCTTTTTTCTGGTGGACCTTTTTTCTGGTGGACCTGCTGAGGTGGACCTTTTTTCTGGTGGACCTTTTTTCTGGTGGACCTGCTGAGGTGGACCTTTGTTCTGGTGGACCTTTTTTCTGGTGGACCTCCTGAGGTGGACCTTTGTTCTGGTGGACCTTTTTTCTGGTGGACCTCCTGAGGTGGACCTTTTTTTCTGGTGGACCTGCTGAGGTGAACCTGCTGAGGTGGAGCTTTTTTCTGGTGGACCTTTTTTCTGGTGGACCTGCTGAGGTGGACATTTTTTCTGGTGGACCTTTTTTCTGGTGGACCTTTTTTCTGGTGGACCTGCTGAGGTGGACCTTTTTTCTGGTGGACCTTTTTTCTGGTGGACCTGCTGAGGTGGACCTTTTTTCTGGTGGACCTTTTTCCTGGTGGACCTGCTTAGGTCGACCTTTTTTCTGGTGGACATTTTTTCTGGTGGACCTGCTGAGGTGGACCTTTTTCTAGTGGACCTTTTTTCTGGTGGACCTGCTGAGGTGGACCTTTTTTCTGGTGGACCTTTTTTCTGGTGGACCTTTTTTCTGGTGGACCTGCTGAGGTGGACCTTTTTTCTGGTGGACCTTTTTTCAGGTGGACCTGCTGAGGTGGACCTTTGTTCTGGTGGACCTTTTTTCTGGTGGACCTGCTGAGGTGGACCTTTTTTTCTGGTGGACCTGCTGAGGTGGACCTGCTGAGGTGGAGCTTTTTTCTGGTGGACCTTTTTTCTGGTGGACCTGCTGAGGTGGACCTTTTTTCTGGTGGACCTTTTTCCTGGTGGACCTGCTTAGGTCGACCTTTTTTCTGGTGGACATTTTTTCTGGTGGACCTGCTGAGGTGGACCTTTTTCTAGTGGACCTCTTTTCTGGTGGACCTGCTGAGGTGGACCTTTTTTCTGGTGGACCTTTTTTCTGGTGGACCTTTTTTCTGGTGGACCTGCTGAGGTGGACCTTTTTTCTGGTGGACCTTTTTTCTGGTGGACCTGCTGAGGTGGACCTTTGTTCTGGTGGACCTTTTTTCTGGTGGACCTCCTGAGGTGGACCTTTGTTCTGGTGGACCTTTTTTCTGGTGGACCTCCTGAGGTGGACCTTTTTTTCTGGTGGACCTGCTGAGGTGAACCTGCTGAGGTGGAGCTTTTTTCTGGTGGACCTTTTTTCTGGTGGACCTGCTGAGGTGGACATTTTTTCTGGTGGACCTGCTGAGGTGGACCTTTTTTCTGGTGGACCTTTTTTCTGGTGGACCTGCTGAGGTGGACATTTTTTCTGGTGGACCTTTTTTCTGGTGGACCTTTTTTCTGGTGGACCTGCTGAGGTGGACCTTTTTTCTGGTGGACCTTTTTTCTGGTGGACCTGCTGAGGTGGACCTTTTTTCTGGTGGACCTTTTTTCTGGTGGACCTGCTGAGGTGGACCTTTTTTCTGGTGGACCTTTTTTCTGGTGGACCTGCTGAGGTGGACCTTTTTTCTGGTGGACCTTTTTTCTGGTGGACCTGCTGAGGTGGACCTTTTTTCTGGTGGACCTGCTGAGGTGGACCTGCTGAGGTGGACCTTTTTTCTAATAGACCTTTTTTCTCGTGGACCTGCTGAGGTGGACCTTTTTTCTGGTGGACCTGCTGAGGTGGACCTTTTTTTTCTGGTGGACCTTTTTTCTGGTGGACCTGCTGAGGTGGACCTTTTTTCTGGTGGACCTTTTTCTGGTGGACCTGCTGAGGTGGACCTTTTTTCTGGTGGACTTTTTTCTGGTGGACCTGCTCAGGTGGACCTTTTTTTCTGGTGGACCTTTTTTTCTGGTGGACCTGCTGAGGTGGACCTTTTTTCTGGTGGACCTTTTTTCTGGTGGACCTTTTTTCTGGTGGACCTGCTGAGGTGGACCTTTTTCTAGTGGACCTTTTTTCTGGTGGACCTGCTGAGGTGGACATTTTTCTAGTGGACCTTTTTTCTGGTGGACCTGCTGAGGTGGACCTTTTTTCTGGTGGACCTTTTTTCTGGTGGACCTTTTTTCTGGTGGACCTGCTGAGGTGGACCTTTTTTCTGGTGGACCTTTTTTCTGGTGGACCTGCTGAGGTGGACCTTTGTTCTGGTGGACCTTTTTTCTGGTGGACCTGCTGAGGTGGACCTTTGTTCTGGTGGACCTTTTTTCTGGTGGACCTGCTGAGGTGGACCTTTTTTTCTGGTGGACCTGCTGAGGTGGACCTGGTGAGGTGGAGCTTTTTTCTGGTGGACCTTTTTTCTGGTGGACCTGCTGAGGTGGACATTTTTCTAGTGGACCTTTTTTCTGGTGGACCTGCTGAGGTGGACATTTTTTCTGGTGGACCTGCTGAGGTGGACCTTTTTTCTGGTGGACCTTTTTTCTGGTGGACCTGCTGAGGTGGACCTTTTTTCTGGTGGAACTTTTTTCTGGTGGACCTGCTCAGGTGGACCTTTTTTCTGGTGGACCTTTGTTCTGGTGGACCTTTTTTCTGGTGGACCTGCTGAGGTGGACCTTTTTTCTGGGGGACCTTTTTTCTGGTGGACCTGCTGAGGTTGACCTTTTTTTTGGTGGACCTGCTGAGGTGGACCTTTTTTCTGGTGGACATTTTTTCTGGTGTACCTGCTGAGGTGGACCTTTCTTCTGGTGGACCTGCTGAGGTGGACCTTTTTTCTGGTGGACCTTTTTTCTGGTGGACCTGCTGAGGTGGACCTTTTTTTTGGTGGACCTGCTGAGGTGGACCTTTTTTCTGGTAGACATTTTTTCTGGTGGACCTGCTGAGGTGGACCCTTTTTCTGGTGGACCTTTTTCCTGGTGGACCTGCTTAGGTCGACCTTTTTTCTGGTGGACATTTTTTCTGGTGGACCTGCTGAGGTGGACCTTTTTTTCTGGTGGACCTTTTTTCTGGTGGACCTGCTGAGGTGGACCTTTTTTCTGGTGGACCTTTTTTTCTGGTGGACCTGCTGAGGTGGACCTTTTTTCTGGTAGACCTTTTTTCTGGTGGACCTGCTGAGGTGGACCTTTTTTTCTCGTGGACCTGCTGAGGTGGACCTGCTGAGGTGGAGCTTTTTTCTGGTGGACCTTTTTTCTGGTGGACCTGCTGAGGTGTACATTTTTTCTGGTGGACCTGCTGAGGTGGACCTTTTTTCTGGTGGACCTTTTTTCTGGTGGACCTGCTGAGGTGGACCTTTTTTCTGGTGGACCTTTTTTCTGGTGGACCTGCTGAGGTGGACCTTTTTTCTGGTGGACCTGCTGAGGTGGAACTTTTTTTCTGCTGGACCTTTTTTCTGGTGGACCTGCTGAGGTTGACGTTTTTTTTGGTGGACCTGCTGAGGTGGACCTTTTTTCTGGTGGACCTTTTTTTCTGGTGGACCTGCTGAGGTGGACCTTTTTTCTGGTGGACCTTTTTTCTGGTGGACCTGCTGAGGTTGACCTTTTTTTTGGTGGACCTGCTGAGGTCGACCTTTTTTCTGGTGGACCTTTTTTCTGGTGGACCTGCTGAGGTAGACCCTTTTTCTGGTGGACCTTTTTCCTGGTGGACCTGCTGAAATGGACCCTTTTTCTGGTGGACCTTTTTTCTGGTGGACCTGCTGAGGTGGACCTTTTTTTCTGGTGGACCTGCTGAGGTGGACCTGCTGAGGTGGAGCTTTTTTCTGGTGGACCTTTTTTTTGGTGGACCTGCTGAGGTGGACCTTTTTTCTGGTGGACCTGCTGAGGTGGACCTTTTTTTCTGGTGGACCTGCTGAGGTGGACCTTTTTTCTGGTGGACCTTTTTTCTGGTGGACCTGCTGAGGTGGACCTTTTTCTGGTAGACCTTTTTTCTGGTGGACCTGCTGAGGTGGACCTTTTTTTCTGGTGGACCTGCTGAGGTGGACCTCCTGAGGTGGACCTTTGTTCTGGTGGACCTTTTTTCTGGTGGACCTGCTGAGGTGTACATTTTTTCTGGTGGACCTGCTGAGGTGGACCTTTTTTCTGGTGGACCTTTTTTCTGATGGACCTGCTGAGGTGGACCTTTTTTCTGGTGGACCTTTTTTCTGGCGGACCTGCTGAGGTGGACCTTTTTTCTGGTGGACCTTGTTTCTGGTGGACCTGCTGAGGTGGACCTTTTTTCTGGTGGACCTGCTGAGGTGGAACTTTTTTTCTGCTGGACCTTTTTTCTGGTGGACCTGCTGAGGTTGACCTTTTTTTTTGGTGGACCTGCTGAGGTGGACCTTTTTCTAGTGGACCTTTTTTCTGGTGGACCTGCTGAGGTGGACCTTTTTCTAGTGAACCTTTTTTGTAGTGGACCTGCTGAGGTGGACCTTTTTTCTGGTGGACCTTTTTTCTGGTGGACCTGCTGAGGTGGACCTTTTTTCTGGTGGACCTTTTTTCTGGTGGACCTGTTGAGGTGGACCTTTGTTCTGGTGGACCTTTTTTCTGGTGGACCTGCTGAGGTGGACCTTTGTTCTGGTGGACCTTTTTTCTGGTGGACCTGCTGAGGTGGACCTTTTTTTCTGGTGCACCTGCTGAGGTGGACCTGCTGAGGTGGAGCTTTTTTCTGGTGGACCTTTTTTTCTGGTGGACCTGCTGAGGTGGACCTTTTTTCTGGTGGACCTTTTTCCTGGTGGACCTGCTTAGGTCGACCTTTTTTCTGGTGGACATTTTTTCTGGTGGACCTGCTGAGGTGGACCTTTTTCTAGTGGACCTTTTTTCTGGTGGACCTGCTGAGGTGGACCTTTTTTCTGGTGGACCTTTTTTCTGGTGGACCTTTTTTTTGGTGGACCTGCTGAGGTGGACCTTTTTTCTGGTGGACTTTTTTTCTGGTGGACCTGCTGAGGTGGACCTTTTTTCTGGTGGACATTTTTTCTGGTGGACCTTTTTTCTGGTGGACCTCCTGAGGTGGACCTTTGTTCTGGTGGACCTTTTTTCTGGTGGACCTCCTGAGGTGGACCTTTTTTTCTGGTGGACCTTTTTTCTGGTGGACCTGCTGAGGTGGACCTTTTTTTCTGGTGGACCTGCTGAGGTGGACCTGCTGAGGTGGAGCTTTTTTCTGGTGGACCTTTTTTCTGGTGGACCTGCTGAGGTGTACATTTTTTCTGGTGGACCTGCTGAGGTGGACCTTTTTTCTGGTGGACCTTTTTTCTGGTGGACCTGCTGAGGTGGACCTTTTTTCTGGTGGACCTTTTTTCTGGCGGACCTGCTGAGGTGGACCTTTTTTCTGGTGGACCTTTTTTCTGGTGGACCTGCTGAGGTGGACCTTTTTTCTGGTGGACCTGCTGAGGTGGAACTTTTTTTCTGCTGGACCTTTTTTCTGGTGGACCTGCTGAGGTTGACCTTTTTTTTGGTGGACCTGCTGAGGTGGACCTTTTTTCTGGTGGACCTTTTTTCTGGTGGACCTGCTGAGGTTGACCTTTTTTTTGGTGGACCTGCTGAGGTGGACCTTTTTTCTGGTGGACCTTTTTTCTGGTGGACCTGCTGAAATCGACCCTTTTTCTGGTGGACCTTTTTTCTGGTGGACCTGCTGAGGTGGACCTTTTTTCTGGTGGACCTTTTTCCTGGTGGACCTGCTTAGGTCGACCTTTTTTCTGGTGGACATTTTTTTCTGGTGGACCTGCTGAGGTGGACCTTTTTCTAGTGGACCTTTTTTCTGGTGGACCTGCTGAGGTGGACCTTTTTTCTGGTGGACCTTTTTTCTGGTGGACCTTTTTTCTGGTGGACCTGCTGAGGTGGACCTTTTTTCTGGTGGACCTTTTTTCTGGTGGACCTGCTGAGGTGGACCTTTGTTCTGGTGGACCTTTTTTCTGGTGGACCTGCTGAGGTGGACCTTTTTTTCTGGTGGACCTGCTGAGGTGGACCTGCTGAGGTGGAGCTTTTTTCTGGTGGACCTTTTTTCTGGTGGACCTGCTGAGGTGGACCTTTTTTCTGGTGGACCTTTTTCCTGGTGGACCTGCTTAGGTCGACTTTTTTTCTGGTGGACATTTTTTCTGGTGGACCTGCTGAGGTGGACCTTTTTCTAGTGGACCTCTTTTCTGGTGGACCTGCTGAGGTGGACCTTTTTTCTGGTGGACCTTTTTTCTGGTGGACCTGCTGAGGTGGACCTTTTTTCTGGTGGACCTTTTTTCTGGTGGACCTGCTGAGGTGGACCTTTGTTCTGGTGGACCTTTTTTCTGGTGGACCTCCTGAGGTGGACCTTTGTTCTGGTGGACCTTTTTTCTGGTGGACCTCCTGAGGTGGACCTTTTTTTCTGGTGGACCTGCTGAGGTGAACCTGCTGAGGTGGAGCTTTTTTCTGGTGGACCTTTTTTCTGGTGGACCTGCTGAGGTGGACATTTTTTCTGGTGGACCTGCTGAGGTGGACCTTTTTTCTGGTGGACCTTTTTTCTGGTGGACCTGCTGAGGTGGACATTTTTTCTGGTGGACCTTTTTTCTCGTGGACCTTTTTTCTGGTGGACCTGCTGAGGTGGACCTTTTTTCTGGTGGACCTTTTTTCTGGTGGACCTGCTGAGGTGGACCTTTTTTCTGGTGGACCTTTTTTCTGGTGGACCTGCTGAGGTGGACCTTTTTTCTGGTGGACCTTTTTTCTGGTGGACCTGCTGAGGTGGACCTTTTTTCTGGTGGACCTTTTTTCTGGTGGACCTGCTGAGGTGGACCTTTTTTCTGGTGGACCTGCTGAGGTGGACCTGCTGAGGTGGACCTTTTTTCTGGTAGACCTTTTTTCTCGTGGACCTGCTGAGGTGGACCTTTTTTCTGGTGGACCTGCTGAGGTGGACCTTTTTTTTCTGGTGGACCTTTTTTCTGGTGGACCTGCTGAGGTGGACCTTTTTTCTGGTGGACCTTTTTTCTGGTGGACCTGCTGAGGTGGACCTTTTTTCTGGTGGACTTTTTTTCTGGTGGACCTGCTCAGGTGGACCTTTTTTTCTGGTGGACCTTTTTTTCTGATGGACCTGCTGAGGTGGACCTTTTTTCTGGTGGACCTTTTTTCTGGTGGACCTTTTTTCTGGTGGACCTGCTGAGGTGGACCTTTTTCTAGTGGACCTTTTTTCTGGTGGACCTGCTGAGGTGGACATTTTTCTAGTGGACCTTTTTTCTGGTGGACCTGCTGAGGTGGATATTTTTTCTGGTGGACCTGCTGAGGTGGACCTTTTTTCTGGTGGACCTTTTTTCTGGTGGACCTGCTGAGGTGGACCTTTTTTCTGGTGGAACTTTTTTCTGGTGGACCTGCTGAGGTGGACCTTTTTTCTGGTAGACCTTTTTTCTGGTGGACCTGCTGAGGTGGACCTTTTTTTCTGGTGGACCTGCTGAGGTGGACCTGCTGAGGTGGAGCTTTTTTCTGGTGGACCTTTTTTCTGGTGGACCTGCTGAGGTGTACATTTTTTCTGGTGGACCTGCTGAGGTGGACCTTTTTTCTGGTGGACCTTTTTTCTGGTGGACCTGCTGAGGTGGACCTTTTTTCTGGTGGACCTTTTTTCTGGTGGACCTGCTGAGGTGGACCTTTTTTCTGGTGGACCTGCTGAGGTGGAACTTTTTTTCTGCTGGACCTTTTTTCTGGTGGACCTGCTGAGGTTGACGTTTTTTTTGGTGGACCTGCTGAGGTGGACCTTTTTTCTGGTGGACCTTTTTTTCTGGTGGACCTGCTGAGGTGGACCTTTTTTCTGGTGGACCTTTTTTCTGGTGGACCTGCTGAGGTTCACCTTTTTTTTGGTGGACCTGCTGAGGTCGACCTTTTTTCTGGTGGACATTTTTTCTGGTGGACCTGCTGAGGTAGACCCTTTTTCTGGTGGACCTTTTTCCTGGTAGACCTGCTGAAATGGACCCTTTTTCTGGTGGACCTTTTTTCTGGTGGACCTGCTGAGGTGGACCTTTTTTTCTGGTGGACCTGCTGAGGTGGACCTGCTGAGGTGGAGCTTTCTTCTGGTGGACCTTTTTTTTGGTGGACCTGCTGAGGTGGACCTTTTTTCTGGTGGACCTGCTGAGGTGGACCTTTTTTTCTGGTGGACCTGCTGAGGTGGACCTTTTTTCTGGTGGACCTTTTTTCTGGTGGACATGCTGAGGTGGACCTTTTTTCTGGTAGACCTTTTTTCTGGTGGACCTGCTGAGGTGGACCTTTTTTTCTGGTGGACCTGCTGAGGTGGACCTCCTGAGGTGGACCTTTGTTCTGGTGGACCTTTTTTCTGGTGGACCTGCTGAGGTGTACATTTTTTCTGGTGGACCTGCTGAGGTGGACCTTTTTTCTGGTGGACCTTTTTTCTGATGGACCTGCTGAGGTGGACCTTTTTTTTGGTGGACCTTTTTTCTGGCGGACCTGCTGAGGTGGACCTTTTTTCTGGTGGGCCTTGTTTCTGGTGGACCTGCTGAGGTGGACCTTTTTTCTGGTGGACCTGCTGAGGTGGAACTTTTTTTCTGCTGGACCTTTTTTCTGGTGGACCTGCTGAGGTTGACCTTTTTTTTTGGTGGACCTGCTGAGGTGGACCTTTTTCTAGTGGACCTTTTTTCTGGTGGACCTGCTGAGGTGGACCTTTTTCTAGTGGACCTTTTTTCTAGTGGACCTGCTGAGGTGGACCTTTTTTCTGGTGGACCTTTTTTCTGGTGGACCTGCTGAGGTTGACCTTTTTTTTGGTGGACCTGCTGAGGTGGACCTTTTTTCTGGTGGACCTTTTTTCTGGTGGACCTGCTGAGGTTGACCTTTTTTTTGGTGGACCTGCTGAGGTGGACCTTTTTTCTGGTGGACCTTTTTTCTGGTGGACCTGCTGAGGTTGACCTTTTTTTTGGTGGACCTGCTGAGGTGGACCTTTTTTCTGGTGGACATTTTTTCTGGTGGACCTGCTGAAATGGACCCTTTTTCTGGTGGACCTTTTTTCTGGTGGACCTGCTGAGGTGGACCTTTTTTCTGGTGGACCTTTTTCCTGGTGGACCTGCTTACGTCGACCTTTTTTCTGGTGGACATTTTTTCTGGTGGACCTGCTGAGGTGGACCTTTTTCTAGTGGACCTTTTTTCTGGTGGACCTGCTGAGGTGGACCTTTTTTCTGGTGGACCTTTTTTCTGGTGGACCTTTTTCCTGGTGGACCTGCTGAGGTGGACCTTTTTTCTGGTGGACCTTTTTTCTGGTGGACCTGCTGAGGTGGACCTTTGTTCTGGTGGACCTTTTTTCTGGTGGACCTGCTGAGGTGGACCTTTTTTTCTGGTGGACCTGCTGAGGTGGACCTGCTGAGGTGGAGCTTTTTTCTGGTGGACCTTTTTCCTGGTGGACCTGCTGAGGTGGACCTTTTTTCTGGTGGACCTTTTTCCTGGTGGACCTGCTTAGGTCGACCTTTTTTCTGGTGGACATTTTTTCTGGTGGACCTGCTGAGGTGGACCTTTTTCTAGTGGACCTCTTTTCTGTTGGACCTGCTGAGGTGGACCTTTTTTCTGGTAGACCTTTTTTCTGGTGGACCTTTTTTCTGGTGGACCTGCTGAGGTGGACCTTTTTTCTGGTGGACCTTTTTTCTGGTGGACCTGCTGAGGTGGACCTTTGTTCTGGTGGACCTTTTTTCTGGTGGACCTCCTGAGGTGGACCTTTGTTCTGGTGGACCTTTTTTCTGGTGGACCTCCTGAGGTGGACCTTTTTTTCTGGTGGACCTGCTGAGGTGAACCTGCTGAGGTGGAGCTTTTTTCTGGTGGACCTTTTTTCTGGTGGACCTGCTGAGGTGGACATTTTTTCTGGTGGACCTGCTGAGGTGGACCTTTTTTCTGGTGGACCTTTTTTCTGGTGGACCTGCTGAGGTGGACATTTTTTCTGGTGGACCTTTTTTCTGGTGGACCTTTTTTCTGGTGGACCTGCTGAGGTGGACCTTTTTTCTGGTGGACCTTTTTTCTGGTGGACCTGCTGAGGTGGACCTTTTTTCTGGTGGACCTTTTTTCTGGTGGACCTGCTGAGGTGGACCTTTTTTCTGGTGGACCTTTTTTCTGGTGGACCTGCTGAGGTGGACCTTTTTTCTGGTGGACCTTTTTTCTGGTGGACCTGCTGAGGTGGACCTTTTTACTGGTGGACCTGCTGAGGTGGACCTGCTGAGGTGGACCTTTTTTCTAATAGACCTTTTTTCTCGTGGATGTGCTGAGGTGGACCTTTTTTCTGGTGGACCTGCTGAGGTGGACCTTTTCTTTCTGGTGGACCTTTTTTCTGGTGGACCTGCTGAGGTGGACCTTTTTTCTGGTGGACCTTTTTCTGGTGGACCTGCTGAGGTGGACCTTTTTTCTGGTGGACTTTTTTTCTGGTGGACCTGCTCAGGTGGACCTTTTTTTCTGGTGGACCTTTTTTTCTGGTGGACCTGCTGAGGTGGACCTTTTTTCTGGTGGACCTTTTTTCTGGTGGACCTTTTTTCTGGTGGACCTGCTGAGGTGGACATTTTTCTAGTGGACCTTTTTTCTGGTGGACCTGCTGAGGTGGATATTTTTTCTGGTGGACCTGCTGAGGTGGACCTTTTTTCTGGTGGACCTTTTTTCTGGTGGACCTGCTGAGGTGGACCTTTTTTCTGGTAGACCTTTTTTCTGGTGGACCTGCTGAGGTGGACCTTTTTTTCTGGTGGACCTGCTGAGGTGGACCTGCTGAGGTGGAGCTTTTTTCTGGTGGAACTTTTTTCTGGTGGACCTGCTGAGGTGTACATTTTTTCTGGTGGACCTGCTGAGGTGGACCTTTTTTCTGGAGGACCTTTTTTCTGGTGGACCTGCTGAGGTGGACCTTTTTTCTGGTGGACCTTTTTTCTGGTGGACCTGCTGAGGTGGACCTTTTTTCTGGTGGACCTGCTGAGGTGGACCTCTTTTCTGGTGGACCTTTTTTCTGGTGGACCTGCTGAGGTGGACCTTTTTTCTGGTGGACCTTTTTTCTGGTGGACCTGCTGAGGTGGACCTTTTTTCTGGTGGACCTGCTGAGGTGGAACTTTTTTTCTGCTGGACCTTTTTTCTGGTGTACCTGCTGAGGTTGACGTTTTTTTTGGTGGACCTGCTGAGGTGGACCTTTTTCTAGTGGACCTTTTTTCTGGTGGACCTGCTGAGGTGGACCTTTTTCTAGTGGACCTTTTTTCTAGTGGACCTGCTGAGGTGGACCTTTTTTCTGGTGGACCTTTTTTCTGGTGGACCTTTTTTCTGGTGGACCTGCTGAGGTGGACCTTTTTCTAGTGGACCTTTTTTCTGGTGGACCTGCTGAGGTGGACATTTTTCTAGTGGACCTTTTTTCTGGTGGACCTGCTGAGGTGGACCTTTTTTCTGGTGGACCTTTTTTCTGGTGGACCTTTTTTCTGGTGGACCTGCTGAGGTGGACCTTTTTTCTGGTGGACCTTTTTTCTGGTGGACCTGCTGAGGTGGACCTTTGTTCTGGTGGACCTTTTTTCTGGTGGACCTGCTGAGGTGGACCTTTTTTCTGGTGGACCTTTTTTCTGGTGGACCTGCTGAGGTGGACCTTTTTTTCTGGTGGACCTGCTGAGGTGGACCTGGTGAGGTGGAGCTTTTTTCTGGTGGACCTTTTTTCTGGTGGACCTGCTGAGGTGGACATTTTTTCTGGTGGACCTGCTGAGGTGGACCTTTTTTCTGGTGGACCTTTTTTCTGGTGGACCTGCTGAGGTGGACCTTTTTTCTGGTGGAACTTTTTTCTGGTGGACCTGCTCAGGTGGACCTTTTTTCTGGTGGACCTTTGTTCTGGTGGACCTTTTTTCTGGTGGACCTGCTGAGGTGGACCTTTTTTCTGGGGGACCTTTTTTCTGGTGGACCTGCTGAGGTTGACCTTTTTTTTGGTGGACCTGCTGAGGTGGACCTTTTTTCTGGTGGACATTTTTTCTGGTGTACCTGCTGAGGTGGACCTTTCTTCTGGTGGACCTGCTGAGGTGGACCTTTTTTCTGGTGGACCTTTTTTCTGGTGGACCTGCTGAGGTGGACCTTTTTTTTGGTGGACCTGCTGAGGTGGACCTTTTTTCTGGTAGACATTTTTTCTGGTGGACCTGCTGAGGTGGACCCTTTTTCTGGTGGACCTTTTTCCTGGTGGACCTGCTTAGGTCGACCTTTTTTCTGGTGGACATTTTTTCTGGTGGACCTGCTGAGGTGGACCTTTTTTTCTGGTGGACCTTTTTTCTGGTGGACCTGCTGAGGTGGACCTTTTTTCTGGTGGACCTTTTTTTCTGGTGGACCTGCTGAGGTGGACCTTTTTTCTGGTAGACCTTTTTTCTGGTGGACCTGCTGAGGTGGACCTTTTTTTCTCGTGGACCTGCTGAGGTGGACCTGCTGAGGTGGAGCTTTTTTCTGGTGGACCTTTTTTCTGGTGGACCTGCTGAGGTGTACATTTTTTCTGGTGGACCTGCTGAGGTGGACCTTTTTTCTGGTGGACCTTTTTTCTGGTGGACCTGCTGAGGTGGACCTTTTTTCTGGTGGACCTTTTTTCTGGTGGACCTGCTGAGGTGGACCTTTTTTCTGGTGGACCTGCTGAGGTGGAACTTTTTTTCTGCTGGACCTTTTTTCTGGTGGACCTGCTGAGGTTGACGTTTTTTTTGGTGGACCTGCTGAGGTGGACCTTTTTTCTGGTGGACCTTTTTTTCTGGTGGACCTGCTGAGGTGGACCTTTTTTCTGGTGGACCTTTTTTCTGGTGGACCTGCTGAGGTTGACCTTTTTTTTGGTGGACCTGCTGAGGTCGACCTTTTTTCTGGTGGACCTTTTTTCTGGTGGACCTGCTGAGGTAGACCCTTTTTCTGGTGGACCTTTTTCCTGGTGGACCTGCTGAAATGGACCCTTTTTCTGGTGGACCTTTTTTCTGGTGGACCTGCTGAGGTGGACCTTTTTTTCTGGTGGACCTGCTGAGGTGGACCTGCTGAGGTGGAGCTTTTTTCTGGTGGACCTTTTTTTTGGTGGACCTGCTGAGGTGGACCTTTTTTCTGGTGGACCTGCTGAGGTGGACCTTTTTTTCTGGTGGACCTGCTGAGGTGGACCTTTTTTCTGGTGGACCTTTTTTCTGGTGGACCTGCTGAGGTGGACCTTTTTCTGGTAGACCTTTTTTCTGGTGGACCTGCTGAGGTGGACCTTTTTTTCTGGTGGACCTGCTGAGGTGGACCTCCTGAGGTGGACCTTTGTTCTGGTGGACCTTTTTTCTGGTGGACCTGCTGAGGTGTACATTTTTTCTGGTGGACCTGCTGAGGTGGACCTTTTTTCTGGTGGACCTTTTTTCTGATGGACCTGCTGAGGTGGACCTTTTTTCTGGTGGACCTTTTTTCTGGTGGACCTGCTGAGGTGGACCTTTTTTCTGGTGGACCTTGTTTCTGGTGGACCTGCTGAGGTGGACCTTTTTTCTGGTGGACCTGCTGAGGTGGAACTTTTTTTCTGCTGGACCTTTTTTCTGGTGGACCTGCTGAGGTTGACCTTTTTTTTTGGTGGACCTGCTGAGGTGGACCTTTTTCTAGTGGACCTTTTTTCTGGTGGACCTGCTGAGGTGGACCTTTTTCTAGTGAACCTTTTTTGTAGTGGACCTGCTGAGGTGGACCTTTTTTCTGGTGGACCTTTTTTCTGGTGGACCTGCTGAGGTGGACCTTTTTTCTGGTGGACCTTTTTTCTGGTGGACCTGTTGAGGTGGACCTTTGTTCTGGTGGACCTTTTTTCTGGTGGACCTGCTGAGGTGGACCTTTGTTCTGGTGGACCTTTTTTCTGGTGGACCTGCTGAGGTGGACCTTTTTTTCTGGTGCACCTGCTGAGGTGGACCTGCTGAGGTGGAGCTTTTTTCTGGTGGACCTTTTTTTCTGGTGGACCTGCTGAGGTGGACCTTTTTTCTGGTGGACCTTTTTCCTGGTGGACCTGCTTAGGTCGACCTTTTTTCTGGTGGACATTTTTTCTGGTGGACCTGCTTAGGTGGACCTTTTTCTAGTGGACCTTTTTTCTGGTGGACCTGCTGAGGTGGACCTTTTTTCTGGTGGACCTTTTTTCTGGTGGACCTTTTTTTTGGTGGACCTGCTGAGGTGGACCTTTTTTCTGGTGGACTTTTTTTCTGGTGGACCTGCTGAGGTGGACCTTTTTTCTGGTGGACATTTTTTCTGGTGGACCTTTTTTCTGGTGGACCTCCTGAGGTGGACCTTTGTTCTGGTGGACCTTTTTTCTGGTGGACCTCCTGAGGTGGACCTTTTTTTCTGGTGGACCTTTTTTCTGGTGGACCTGCTGAGGTGGACCTTTTTTTCTGGTGGACCTGCTGAGGTGGACCTGCTGAGGTGGAGCTTTTTTCTGGTGGACCTTTTTTCTGGTGGACCTGCTGAGGTGTACATTTTTTCTGGTGGACCTGCTGAGGTGGACCTTTTTTCTGGTGGACCTTTTTTCTGGTGGACCTGCTGAGGTGGACCTTTTTTCTGGTGGACCTTTTTTCTGGCGGACCTGCTGAGGTGGACCTTTTTTCTGGTGGACCTTTTTTCTGGTGGACCTGCTGAGGTGGACCTTTTTTCTGGTGGACCTGCTGAGGTGGAACTTTTTTTCTGCTGGACCTTTTTTCTGGTGGACCTGCTGAGGTTGACCTTTTTTTTGGTGGACCTGCTGAGGTGGACCTTTTTTCTGGTGGACCTTTTTTCTGGTGGACCTGCTGAGGTTGACCTTTTTTTTTGGTGGACCTGCTGAGGTGGACCTTTTTTCTGGTGGACCTTTTTTCTGGTGGACCTGCTGAAATCGACCCTTTTTCTGGTGGACCTTTTTTCTGGTGGACCTGCTGAGGTGGACCTTTTTTCTGGTGGACCTTTTTCCTGGTGGACCTGCTTAGGTCGACCTTTTTTCTGGTGGACATTTTTTCTGGTGGACCTGCTGAGGTGGACCTTTTTCTAGTGGACCTTTTTTCTGGTGGACCTGCTGAGGTGGACCTTTTTTCTGGTGGACCTTTTTTCTGGTGGACCTTTTTTCTGGTGGACCTGCTGAGGTGGACCTTTTTTCTGGTGGACCTTTTTTCTGGTGGACCTGCTGAGGTGGACCTTTGTTCTGGTGGACCTTTTTTCTGGTGGACCTGCTGAGGTGGACCTTTTTTTCTGGTGGACCTGCTGAGGTGGACCTGCTGAGGTGGAGCTTTTTTCTGGTGGACCTTTTTTCTGGTGGACCTGCTGAGGTGGACCTTTTTTCTGGTGGACCTTTTTCCTGGTGGACCTGCTTAGGTCGACTTTTTTTCTGGTGGACATTTTTTCTGGTGGACCTGCTGAGGTGGACCTTTTTCTAGTGGACCTCTTTTCTGGTGGACCTGCTGAGGTGGACCTTTTTTCTGGTGGACCTTTTTTTCTGGTGGACCTGCTGAGGTGGACCTTTTTTCTGGTGGACCTTTTTTCTGGTGGACCTGCTGAGGTGGACCTTTGTTCTGGTGGACCTTTTTTCTGGTGGACCTCCTGAGGTGGACCTTTGTTCTGGTGGACCTTTTTTCTGGTGGACCTCCTGAGGTGGACCTTTTTTTCTGGTGGACCTGCTGAGGTGAACCTGCTGAGGTGGTGCTTTTTTCTGGTGGACCTTTTTTCTGGTGGACCTGCTGAGGTGGACATTTTTTCTGGTGGACCTGCTGAGGTGGACCTTTTTTCTGGTGGACCTTTTTTCTGGTGGACCTGCTGAGGTGGACATTTTTTCTGGTGGACCTTTTTTCTGGTGGACCTTTTTTCTGGTGGACCTGCTGAGGTGGACCTTTTTTCTGGTGGACCTTTTTTCTGGTGGACCTGCTGAGGTGGACCTTTTTTCTGGTGGACCTTTTTTCTGGTGGACCTGCTGAGGTGGACCTTTTTTCTGGTGGACCTTTTTTCTGGTGGACCTGCTGAGGTGGACCTTTTTTCTGGTGGACCTTTTTTCTGGTGGACCTGCTGAGGTGGACCTTTTTTCTGGTGGACCTGCTGAGGTGGACCTGCTGAGGTGGACCTTTTTTCTGGTAGACCTTTTTTCTCGTGGACCTGCTGAGGTGGACCTTTTTTCTGGTGGACCTGCTGAGGTGGATATTTTTTCTGGTGGACCTGCTGAGGTGGACCTTTTTTCTGGTGGACCTTTTTTCTGGTGGACCTGCTGAGGTGGATATTTTTTCTGGTGGACCTGCTGAGGTGGACCTTTTTTCTGGTGGACCTTTTTTCTGGTGGACCTGCTGAGGTGGACCTTTTTTCTGGTAGACCTTTTTTCTGGTGGACCTGCTGAGGTGGACCTTTTTTTCTGGTGGACCTGCTGAGGTGGACCTGCTGAGGTGGAGCTTTTTTCTGGTGGAACTTTTTTCTGGTGGACCTGCTGAGGTGTACATTTTTTCTGGTGGACCTGCTGAGGTGGACCTTTTTTCTGGAGGACCTTTTTTCTGGTGGACCTGCTGAGGTGGACCTTTTTTCTGGTGGACCTTTTTTCTGGTGGACCTGCTGAGGTGGACCTTTTTTCTGGTGGACCTGCTGAGGTGGACCTCTTTTCTGGTGGACCTTTTTTCTGGTGGACCTGCTGAGGTGGACCTTTTTTCTGGTGGACCTTTTTTCTGGTGGACCTGCTGAGGTGGACCTTTTTTCTGGTGGACCTGCTGAGGTGGAACTTTTTTTCTGCTGGACCTTTTTTCTGGTGTACCTGCTGAGGTTGACGTTTTTTTTGGTGGACCTGCTGAGGTGGACCTTTTTCTAGTGGACCTTTTTTCTGGTGGACCTGCTGAGGTGGACCTTTTTCTAGTGGACCTTTTTTCTAGTGGACCTGCTGAGGTGGACCTTTTTTCTGGTGGACCTTTTTTCTGGTGGACCTGCTGAGGTTGACCTTTTTTTTGGTGGACCTGCTGAGGTGGACCTTTTTTCTGGTGGACCTTTTTTCTGGTGGACCTGCTGAGGTTGACCTTTTTTTTTGGTGGACCTGCTGAGGTGGACCTTTTTTCTGGTGGACCTTTTTTCTGGTGGACCTGCTGAGGTGGACCTTTTTTCTGGTGGACCTGCTGAGGTGGAACTTTTTTTCTGCTGGACCTTTTTTCTGGTGGACCTGCTGAGGTTGACGTTTTTTTTGGTGGACCTGCTGAGGTGGACCTTTTTTCTGGTGGACCTTTTTTTCTGGTGGACCTGCTGAGGTGGACCTTTTTTCTGGTGGACCTTTTTTCTGGTGGACCTGCTGAGGTTGACCTTTTTTTTGGTGGACCTGCTGAGGTCGACCTTTTTTCTGGTGGACATTTTTTCTGGTGGACCTGCTGAGGTAGACCCTTTTTCTGGTGGACCTTTTTCCTGGTAGACCTGCTGAAATGGACCCTTTTTCTGGTGGACCTTTTTTCTGGTGGACCTGCTGAGGTGGACCTTTTTTTCTGGTGGACCTGCTGAGGTGGACCTGCTGAGGTGGAGCTTTCTTCTGGTGGACCTTTTTTTTGGTGGACCTGCTGAGGTGGACCTTTTTTCTGGTGGACCTGCTGAGGTGGACCTTTTTTTCTGGTGGACCTGCTGAGGTGGACCTTTTTTCTGGTGGACCTTTTTTCTGGTGGACATGCTGAGGTGGACCTTTTTTCTGGTAGACCTTTTTTCTGGTGGACCTGCTGAGGTGGACCTTTTTTTCTGGTGGACCTGCTGAGGTGGACCTCCTGAGGTGGACCTTTGTTCTGGTGGACCTTTTTTCTGGTGGACCTGCTGAGGTGTACATTTTTTCTGGTGGACCTGCTGAGGTGGACCTTTTTTCTGGTGGACCTTTTTTCTGATGGACCTGCTGAGGTGGACCTTTTTTTTGGTGGACCTTTTTTCTGGCGGACCTGCTGAGGTGGACCTTTTTTCTGGTGGGCCTTGTTTCTGGTGGACCTGCTGAGGTGGACCTTTTTTCTGGTGGACCTGCTGAGGTGGAACTTTTTTTCTGCTGGACCTTTTTTCTGGTGGACCTGCTGAGGTTGACCTTTTTTTTTGGTGGACCTGCTGAGGTGGACCTTTTTCTAGTGGACCTTTTTTCTGGTGGACCTGCTGAGGTGGACCTTTTTCTAGTGGACCTTTTTTCTAGTGGACCTGCTGAGGTGGACCTTTTTTCTGGTGGACCTTTTTTCTGGTGGACCTGCTGAGGTTGACCTTTTTTTTTGGTGGACCTGCTGAGGTGGACCTTTTTTCTGGTGGACCTTTTTTCTGGTGGACCTGCTGAGGTTGACCTTTTTTTTGGTGGACCTGCTGAGGTGGACCTTTTTTCTGGTGGACCTTTTTTCTGGTGGACCTGCTGAGGTTGACCTTTTTTTTGGTGGACCTGCTGAGGTGGACCTTTTTTCTGGTGGACATTTTTTCTGGTGGACCTGCTGAAATGGACCCTTTTTCTGGTGGACCTTTTTTCTGGTGGACCTGCTGAGGTGGACCTTTTTTCTGGTGGACCTTTTTCCTGGTGGACCTGCTTACGTCGACCTTTTTTCTGGTGGACATTTTTTCTGGTGGACCTGCTGAGGTGGACCTTTTTCTAGTGGACCTTTTTTCTGGTGGACCTGCTGAGGTGGACCTTTTTTCTGGTGGACCTTTTTTCTGGTGGACCTTTTTCCTGGTGGACCTGCTGAGGTGGACCTTTTTTCTGGTGGACCTTTTTTCTGGTGGACCTGCTGAGGTGGACCTTTGTTCTGGTGGACCTTTTTTCTGGTGGACCTGCTGAGGTGGACCTTTTTTTCTGGTGGACCTGCTGAGGTGGACCTGCTGAGGTGGAGCTTTTTTCTGGTGGACCTTTTTCCTGGTGGACCTGCTGAGGTGGACCTTTTTTCTGGTGGACCTTTTTCCTGGTGGACCTGCTTAGGTCGACCTTTTTTCTGGTGGACATTTTTTCTGGTGGACCTGCTGAGGTGGACCTTTTTCTAGTGGACCTCTTTTCTGGTGGACCTGCTGAGGTGGACCTTTTTTCTGGTAGACCTTTTTTCTGGTGGACCTTTTTTCTGGTGGACCTGCTGAGGTGGACCTTTTTTCTGGTGGACCTTTTTTCTGGTGGACCTGCTGAGGTGGACCTTTGTTCTGGTGGACCTTTTTTCTGGTGGACCTCCTGAGGTGGACCTTTGTTCTGGTGGACCTTTTTTCTGGTGGACCTCCTGAGGTGGACCTTTTTTTCTGGTGGACCTGCTGAGGTGAACCTGCTGAGGTGGAGCTTTTTTCTGGTGGACCTTTTTTCTGGTGGACCTGCTGAGGTGGACATTTTTTCTGGTGGACCTGCTGAGGTGGACCTTTTTTCTGGTGGACCTTTTTTCTGGTGGACCTGCTGAGGTGGACATTTTTTCTGGTGGACCTTTTTTCTGGTGGACCTTTTTTCTGGTGGACCTGCTGAGGTGGACCTTTTTTCTGGTGGACCTTTTTTCTGGTGGACCTGCTGAGGTGGACCTTTTTTCTGGTGGACCTTTTTTCTGGTGGACCTGCTGAGGTGGACCTTTTTTCTGGTGGACCTTTTTTCTGGTGGACCTGCTGAGGTGGACCTTTTTTCTGGTGGACCTTTTTTCTGGTGGACCTGCTGAGGTGGACCTTTTTACTGGTGGACCTGCTGAGGTGGACCTGCTGAGGTGGACCTTTTTTCTAATAGACCTTTTTTCTCGTGGATCTGCTGAGGTGGACCTTTTTTCTGGTGGACCTGCTGAGGTGGACCTTTTTTTTCTGGTGGACCTTTTTTCTGGTGGACCTGCTGAGGTGGACCTTTTTTCTGGTGGACCTTTTTCTGGTGGACCTGCTGAGGTGGACCTTTTTTCTGGTGGACTTTTTTTCTGGTGGACCTGCTCAGGTGGACCTTTTTTTCTGGTGGACCTTTTTTTCTGGTGGACCTGCTGAGGTGGACCTTTTTTCTGGTGGACCTTTTTTCTGGTGGACCTTTTTTCTGGTGGACCTGCTGAGGTGGACATTTTTCTAGTGGACCTTTTTTCTGGTGGACCTGCTGAGGTGGATATTTTTTCTGGTGGACCTGCTGAGGTGGACCTTTTTTCTGGTGGACCTTTTTTCTGGTGGACCTGCTGAGGTGGACCTTTTTTCTGGTAGACCTTTTTTCTGGTGGACCTGCTGAGGTGGACCTTTTTTTCTGGTGGACCTGCTGAGGTGGACCTGCTGAGGTGGAGCTTTTTTCTGGTGGAACTTTTTTCTGGTGGACCTGCTGAGGTGTACATTTTTTCTGGTGGACCTGCTGAGGTGGACCTTTTTTCTGGAGGACCTTTTTTCTGGTGGACCTGCTGAGGTGGACCTTTTTTCTGGTGGACCTTTTTTCTGGTGGACCTGCTGAGGTGGACCTTTTTTCTGGTGGACCTGCTGAGGTGGACCTCTTTTCTGGTGGACCTTTTTTCTGGTGGACCTGCTGAGGTGGACCTTTTTTCTGGTGGACCTTTTTTCTGGTGGACCTGCTGAGGTGGACCTTTTTTCTGGTGGACCTGCTGAGGTGGAACTTTTTTTCTGCTGGACCTTTTTTCTGGTGTACCTGCTGAGGTTGACGTTTTTTTTGGTGGACCTGCTGAGGTGGACCTTTTTCTAGTGGACCTTTTTTCTGGTGGACCTGCTGAGGTGGACCTTTTTCTAGTGGACCTTTTTTCTAGTGGACCTGCTGAGGTGGACCTTTTTTCTGGTGGACCTTTTTTCTGGTGGACCTGCTGAGGTTGACCTTTTTTTTGGTGGACCTGCTGAGGTGGACCTTTTTTCTGGTGGACCTTTTTTCTGGTGGACCTGCTGAGGTTGACCTTTTTTTTTGGTGGACCTGCTGAGGTGGACCTTTTTTCTGGTGGACATTTTTTCTGGTGGACCTGCTGAAATGGACCCTTTTTCTGGTGGACCTTTTTTCTGGTGGACCTGCTGAGGTGGACCTTTTTTCTGGTGGACCTTTTTCCTGGTGGACCTGCTTAGGTCGACCTTTTTTCTGGTGTACATTTTTTCTGGTGGACCTGCTGAGGTGGACCTTTTTCTAGTGGACCTTTTTTCTGGTGGACCTGCTGAGGTGGACCTTTTTTCTGGTGGACCTTTTTTCTGGTGGACCTTTTTTCTGGTGGACCTGCTGAGGTGGACCTTTTTTCTGGTGGACCTTTTTTCTGGTGGACCTGCTGAGGTGGACCTTTGTTCTGGTGGACCTTTTTTCTGGTGGACCTGCTGAGGTGGACCTTTTTTTCTGGTGGACCTGCTGAGGTGGACCTGCTGAGGTGGAGCTTTTTTCTGGTGGACCTTTTTTCTGGTGGACCTGCTGAGGTGGACCTTTTTTCTGGTGGACCTTTTTCCTGGTGGACCTGCTTAGGTCGACCTTTTTTCTGGTGGACATTTTTTCTGGTGGACCTGCTGAGGTGGACCTTTTTCTAGTGGACCTCTTTTCTGGTGTACCTGCTGAGGTGGACCTTTTTTCTGGTAGACCTTTTTTCTGGTGGACCTTTTTTCTGGTGGACCTGCTGAGGTGGACCTTTTTTCTGGTGGACCTTTTTTCTGGTGGACCTGCTGAGGTGGACCTTTGTTCTGGTGGACCTTTTTTCTGGTGGACCTCCTGAGGTGGACCTTTGTTCTGCTGGACCTTTTTTCTGGTGGACCTCCTGAGGTGGACCTTTTTTTCTGGTGGACCTGCTGAGGTGAACCTGCTGAGGTGGAGCTTTTTTCTGGTGGACCTTTTTTCTGGTGGACCTGCTGAGGTGGACCTTTTTTCTGGTGGACCTGCTGAGGTGGACCTTTTTTCTGGTGGACCTTTTTTCTGGTGGACCTGCTGAGGTGGACATTTTTTCTGGTGGACCTTTTTTCTGGTGGACCTTTTTTCTGGTGGACCTGCTGAGGTGGACCTTTTTTCTGGTGGACCTTTTTTCTGGTGGACCTGCTGAGGTGGACCTTTTTTCTGGTGGACCTTTTTTCTGGTGGACCTGCTGAGGTGGACATTTTTTCTGGTGGACCTTTTTTCTGGTGGACCTGCTGAGGTGGACCTTTTTTCTGGTGGACCTTTTTTCTGGTGGACCTGCTGAGGTGGACCTTTTTTCTGGTGGACCTGCTGAGGTGGACCTGCTGAGGTGGAGCTTTTTTCTAATAGACCTTTTTTCTCGTGGACCTGCTGAGGTGGACCTTTTTTCTGGTGGACCTGCTGAGGTGGACCTTTTTTTTCTGGTGGACCTTTTTTCTGGTGGACCTGCTGAGGTGGACCTTTTTTCTGGTGGACCTTTTTCTGGTGGACCTGCTGAGGTGGACCTTTTTTCTGGTGGACTTTTTTTCTGGTGGACCTGCTCAGGTGGACCTTTTTTTCTGGTGGACCTTTTTTTCTGGTGGACCTGCTGAGGTGGACCTTTTTTCTGGTGGACCTTTTTTCTGGTGGACCTTTTTTCTGGTGGACCTGCTTAGGTGGACCTTTTTCTAGTGGACCTTTTTTCTGGTGGACCTGCTGAGGTGGACATTTTTCTAGTGGACCTTTTTTCTGGTGGACCTGCTGAGGTGGATATTTTTTCTGGTGGACCTGCTGAGGTGGACCTTTTTTCTGGTGGACCTTTTTTCTGGTGGACCTGCTGAGGTGGACCTTTTTTCTGGTGGAACTTTTTTCTGGTGGACCTGCTGAGGTGGACCTTTTTTCTGGTAGACCTTTTTTCTGGTGGACCTGCTGAGGTGGACCTTTTTTTCTGGTGGACCTGCTGAGGTGGACCTGCTGAGGTGGAGCTTTTTTCTGGTGGACCTTTTTTCTGGTGGACCTGCTGAGGTGTACATTTTTTCTGGTGGACCTGCTGAGGTGGACCTTTTTTCTGGTGGACCTTTTTTCTGGTGGACCTGCTGAGGTGGACCTTTTTTCTGGTGGACCTTTTTTCTGGCGGACCTGCTGAGGTGGACCTTTTTTCTGGTGGACCTTTTTTCTGGTGGACCTGCTGAGGTGGACCTTTTTTCTGGTGGACCTGCTGAGGTGGAACTTTTTTTCTGCTGGACCTTTTTTCTGGTGGACCTGCTGAGGTTGACCTTTTTTTTGGTGGACCTGCTGAGGTGGACCTTTTTTCTGGTGGACCTTTTTTCTGGTGGACCTGCTGAGGTTGACCTTTTTTTTGGTGGACCTGCTGAGGTGGACCTTTTTTCTGGTGGACCTTTTTTCTGGTGGACCTGCTGAAATCGACCCTTTTTCTGGTGGACCTTTTTTCTGGTGGACCTGCTGAGGTGGACCTTTTTTCTGGTGGACCTTTTTCCTGGTGGACCTGCTGAGGTGGACCTTTTTTCTGGTGGACATTTTTTCTGGTGGACCTGCTGAGGTGGACCTTTTTCTAGTGGACCTTTTTTCTGGTGGACCTGCTGAGGTGGACCTTTTTTCTGGTGGACCTTTTTTCTGGTGGACCTTTTTTCTGGTGGACCTGCTGAGGTGGACCTTTTTTCTGGTGGACCTTTTTTCTGGTGGACCTGCTGAGGTGGACCTTTGTTCTGGTGGACCTTTTTTCTGGTGGACCTGCTGAGGTGGACCTTTTTTTCTGGTGGACCTGCTGAGGTGGACCTGCTGAGGTGGAGCTTTTTTCTGGTGGACCTTTTTTCTGGTGGACCTGCTGAGGTGGACCTTTTTTCTGGTGGACCTTTTTTCTGGTGGACCTGCTGAGGTGGACCTTTTTTGTGGTAGACCTTTTTTCTGGTGGACCTGCTGAGGTGGACCTTTTTTTCTGGTGGACCTGCTGAGGTGGACCTGCTGAGGTGGAGCTTTTTTCTGGTGGACCTTTTTTCTGGTGGACCTGCTGAGGTGTACATTTTTTCTGGTGGACCTGCTGAGGTGGACCTTTTTTCTGGTGGACCTTTTTTCTGGTGGACCTGCTGAGGTGGACCTTTTTTCTGGTGGACCTTTTTTCTGGCGGACCTGCTGAGGTGGACCTTTTTTCTGGTGGACCTTTTTTCTGGTGGACCTGCTGAGGTGGACCTTTTTTCTGGTGGACCTGCTGAGGTGGAACTTTTTTTCTGCTGGACCTTTTTTCTGGTGGACCTGCTGAGGTTGACCTTTTTTTTGGTGGACCTGCTGAGGTGGACCTTTTTTCTGGTGGACCTTTTTTCTGGTGGACCTGCTGAGGTTGACCTTTTTTTTGGTGGACCTGCTGAGGTGGACCTTTTTTCTGGTGGACCTTTTTTCTGGTGGACCTGCTGAAATCGACCCTTTTTCTGGTGGACCTTTTTTCTGGTGGACCTGCTGAGGTGGACCTTTTTTCTGGTGGACCTTTTTCCTGGTGGACCTGCTTAGGTCGACCTTTTTTCTGGTGGACATTTTTTCTGGTGGACCTGCTGAGGTGGACCTTTTTCTAGTGGACCTTTTTTCTGGTGGACCTGCTGAGGTGGACCTTTTTTCTGGTGGACCTTTTTTCTGGTGGACCTTTTTTCTGGTGGACCTGCTGAGGTGGACCTTTTTTCTGGTGGACCTTTTTTCTGGTGGACCTGCTGAGGTGGACCTTTGTTCTGGTGGACCTTTTTTCTGGTGGACCTGCTGAGGTGGACCTTTTTTTCTGGTGGACCTGCTGAGGTGGACCTGCTGAGGTGGAGCTTTTTTCTGGTGGACCTTTTTTCTGGTGGACCTGCTGAGGTGGACCTTTTTTCTGGTGGACCTTTTTCCTGGTGGACCTGCTTAGGTCGACCTTTTTTCTGGTGGACATTTTTTCTGGTGGACCTGCTGAGGTGGACCTTTTTCTAGTGGACCTCTTTTCTGGTGGACCTGCTGAGGTGGACCTTTTTTCTGGTGGACCTTTTTTCTGGTGGACCTGCTGAGGTGGACCTTTTTTCTGGTGGACCTTTTTTCTGGTGGACCTGCTGAGGTGGACCTTTGTTCTGGTGGACCTTTTTTCTGGTGGACCTCCTGAGGTGGACCTTTGTTCTGGTGGACCTTTTTTCTGGTGGACCTCCTGAGGTGGACCTTTTTTTCTGGTGGACCTGCTGAGGTGAACCTGCTGAGGTGGAGCTTTTTTCTGGTGGACCTTTTTTCTGGTGGACCTGCTGAGGTGGACATTTTTTCTGGTGGACCTGCTGAGGTGGACCTTTTTTCTGGTGGACCTTTTTTCTGGTGGACCTGCTGAGGTGGACATTTTTTCTGGTGGACCTTTTTTCTGGTGGACCTTTTTTCTGGTGGACCTGCTGAGGTGGACCTTTTTTCTGGTGGACCTTTTTTCTGGTGGACCTGCTGAGGTGGACCTTTTTTCTGGTGGACCTTTTTTCTGGTGGACCTGCTGAGGTGGACCTTTTTTCTGGTGGACCTTTTTTCTGGTGGACCTGCTGAGGTGGACCTTTTTTCTGGTGGACCTTTTTTCTGGTGGACCTGCTGAGGTGGACCTTTTTTCTGGTGGACCTGCTGAGGTGGACCTGCTGAGGTGGACCTTTTTTCTGGTAGACCTTTTTTCTCGTGGACCTGCTGAGGTGGACCTTTTTTCTGGTGGACCTGCTGAGGTAGACCTTTTTTTTCTGGTGGACCTTTTTTCTGGTGGACCTGCTGAGGTGGACCTTTTTTCTGGTGGACCTTTTTTCTGGTGGACCTGCTGAGGTGGACCTTTTTTCTGGTGGACTTTTTTTCTGGTGGACCTGCTCAGGTGGACCTTTTTTTCTGGTGGACCTTTTTTTCTGGTGGACCTGCTGAGGTGGACCTTTTTTCTGGTGGACCTTTTTTCTGGTGGACCTTTTTTCTGGTGGACCTGCTGAGGTGGACCTTTTTCTAGTGGACCTTTTTTCTGGTGGACCTGCTGAGGTGGACATTTTTCTAGTGGACCTTTTTTCTGGTGGACCTGGTGAGGTGGATATTTTTTCTGGTGGACCTGCTGAGGTGGACCTTTTTTCTGGTGGACCTTTTTTCTGGTGGACCTGCTGAGGTGGACCTTTTTTCTGGTGGAACTTTTTTCTGGTGGACCTGCTGAGGTGGACCTTTTTTCTGGTAGACCTTTTTTCTGGTGGACCTGCTGAGGTGGACCTTTTTTCTGGTGGACCTTTTTTCTGGTGGACCTGCTGAAATCGACCCTTTTTCTGGTGGACCTTTTTTCTGGTGGACCTGCTGAGGTGGACCTTTTTTCTGGTGGACCTTTTTCCTGGTGGACCTGCTTAGGTCGACCTTTTTTCTGGTGGACATTTTTTCTGGTGGACCTGCTGAGGTGGACCTTTTTCTAGTGGACCTTTTTTCTGGTGGACCTGCTGAGGTGGACCTTTTTTCTGGTGGACCTTTTTTCTGGTGGACCTTTTTTCTGGTGGACCTGCTGAGGTGGACCTTTTTTCTGGTGGACCTTTTTTCTGGTGGACCTGCTGAGGTGGACCTTTGTTCTGGTGGACCTTTTTTCTGGTGGACCTGCTGAGGTGGACCTTTTTTTCTGGTGGACCTGCTGAGGTGGACCTGCTGAGGTGGAGCTTTTTTCTGGTGGACCTTTTTTCTGGTGGACCTGCTGAGGTGGACCTTTTTTCTGGTGGACCTTTTTCCTGGTGGACCTGCTTAGGTCGACCTTTTTTCTGGTGGACATTTTTTCTGGTGGACCTGCTGAGGTGGACCTTTTTCTAGTGGACCTCTTTTCTGGTGGACCTGCTGAGGTGGACCTTTTTTCTGGTGGACCTTTTTTCTGGTGGACCTGCTGAGGTGGACCTTTTTTCTGGTGGACCTGCTGAGGTGGACCTTTGTTCTGGTGGACCTTTTTTCTGGTGGACCTGCTGAGGTGGACCTTTGTTCTGGTGGACCTTTTTTCTGGTGGACCTCCTGAGGTGGACCTTTTTTTCTGGTGGACCTGCTGAGGTGAACCTGCTGAGGTGGAGCTTTTTTCTGGTGGACCTTTTTTCTGGTGGACCTGCTGAGGTGGACATTTTTTCTGGTGGACCTGCTGAGGTGGACCTTTTTTCTGGTGGACCTTTTTTCTGGTGGACCTGCTGAGGTGGACATTTTTTCTGGTGGACATTTTTTCTGGTGGACCTTTTTTCTGGTGGACCTGCTGAGGTGGACCTTTTTTCTGGTGGACCTTTTTTCTGGTGGACCTGCTGAGGTGGACCTTTTTTCTGGTAGACCTTTTTTCTGGTGGACCTGCTGAGGTGGACCTTTTTTCTGGTGGACCTGCTGAGGTGGACCTGCTGAGGTGGACCTTTTTTCTGGTAGACCTTTTTTCTCGTGGACCTGCTGAGGTGGACCTTTTTTCTGGTGGACCTGCTGAGGTGGACCTTTTTTTTCTGGTGGACCTTTTTTCTGGTGGACCTGCTGAGGTGGACCTTTTTTCTGGTGGACCTTTTTTCTGGTGGACCTGCTGAGGTGGACCTTTTTTCTGGTGGACTTTTTTTCTGGTGGACCTGCTGAGGTGGACCTTTTTTTCTGGTGGACCTGCTGAGGTGGACCTGCTGAGGTGGACCTTTGTTCTGGTGGACCTTTTTTCTGGTGGACCTCCTGAGGTGGACCTTTTTTTCTGGTGGACCTGCTGAGGTGAACCTGCTGAGGTGGAGCTTTTTTCTGGTGGACCTTTTTTCTGGTGGACCTGCTGAGGTGGACATTTTTTCTGGTGGACCTGCTGAGGTGGACCTTTTTTCTGGTGGACCTTTTTTCTGGTGGACCTGCTGAGGTGGACATTTTTTCTGGTGGACATTTTTTCTGGTGGACCTTTTTTCTGGTGGACCTGCTGAGGTGGACCTTTTTTCTGGTGGACCTTTTTTCTGGTGGACCTGCTGAGGTGGACCTTTTTTCTGGTAGACCTTTTTTCTGGTGGACCTGCTGAGGTGGACCTTTTTTCTGGTGGACCTGCTGAGGTGGACCTGCTGAGGTGGACCTTTTTTCTGGTAGACCTTTTTTCTCGTGGACCTGCTGAGGTGGACCTTTTTTCTGGTGGACCTGCTGAGGTGGACCTTTTTTTTCTGGTGGACCTTTTTTCTGGTGGACCTGCTGAGGTGGACCTTTTTTCTGGTGGACCTTTTTTCTGGTGGACCTGCTGAGGTGGACCTTTTTTCTGGTGGACTTTTTTTCTGGTGGACCTGCTGAGGTGGACCTTTTTTTCTGGTGGACCTGCTGAGGTGGACCTGCTGAGGTGGAGCTTTTTTCTGGTGGACCTTTTTTCTGGTGGACCTGCTGAGGTGGACCTTTTTTCTGGTGGATCTTTTTCCTGGTGGACCTGCTTAGGTCGACCTTTTTTCTGGTGGACATTTTTTCTGGTGGACCTGCTGAGGTGGACCTTTTTCTAGTGGACCTCTTTTCTGGTGGACCTGCTGAGGTGGACCTTTTTTCTGGTGGACCTTTTTTCTGGTGGACCTGCTGAGGTGGACCTTTTTTCTGGTGGACCTTTTTTCTGGTGGACCTGCTGAGGTGGACCTTTGTTCTGGTGGACCTTTTTTCTGGTGGACCTCCTGAGGTGGACCTTTGTTCTGGTGGACCTTTTTTCTGGTGGACCTCCTGAGGTGGACCTTTTTTTCTGGTGGACCTGCTGAGGTGAACCTGCTGAGGTGGAGCTTTTTTCTGGTGGACCTTTTTTCTGGTGGACCTGCTGAGGTGGACATTTTTTCTGGTGGACCTGCTGAGGTGGACCTTTTTTCTGGTGGACCTTTTTTCTGGTGGACCTGCTGAGGTGGACATTTTTTCTGGTGGACCTTTTTTCTGGTGGACCTTTTTTCTGGTGGACCTGCTGAGGTGGACCTTTTTTCTGGTGGACCTTTTTTCTGGTGGACCTGCTGAGGTGGACCTTTTTTCTGGTGGACCTTTTTTCTGGTGGACCTGCTGAGGTGGACCTTTTTTCTGGTGGACCTTTTTTCTGGTGGACCTGCTGAGGTGGACCTTTTTTCTGGTGGACCTTTTTTCTGGTGGACCTGCTGAGGTGGACCTTTTTTCTGGTGGACCTGCTGAGGTGGACCTGCTGAGGTGGACCTTTTTTCTGGTAGACCTTTTTTCTCGTGGACCTGCTGAGGTGGACCTTTTTTCTGGTGGACCTGCTGAGGTGGACCTTTTTTTTCTGGTGGACCTTTTTTCTGGTGGACCTGCTGAGGTGGACCTTTTTTCTGGTGGACCTTTTTTCTGGTGGACCTGCTGAGGTGGACCTTTTTTCTGGTGGACTTTTTTTCTGGTGGACCTGCTCAGGTGGACCTTTTTTTCTGGTGGACCTTTTTTTCTGGTGGACCTGCTGAGGTGGACCTTTTTTCTGGTGGACCTTTTTTCTGGTGGACCTGCTGAGGTGGACCTTTTTCTAGTGGACCTTTTTTCTGGTGGACCTGCTGAGGTGGACATTTTTCTAGTGGACCTTTTTTCTGGTGGACCTGGTGAGGTGGATATTTTTTCTGGTGGACCTGCTGAGGTGGACCTTTTTTCTGGTGGACCTTTTTTCTGGTGGACCTGCTGAGGTGGACCTTTTTTCTGCTGGAACTTTTTTCTGGTGGACCTGCTGAGGTGGACCTTTTTTCTGGTAGACCTTTTTTCTGGTGGACCTGCTGAGGTGGACCTTTTTTCTGGTGGACCTTTTTTCTGGTGGACCTGCTGAAATCGACCCTTTTTCTGGTGGACCTTTTTTCTGGTGGACCTGCTGAGGTGGACCTTTTTTCTGGTGGACCTTTTTCCTGGTGGACCTGCTTAGGTCGACCTTTTTTCTGGTGGACATTTTTTCTGGTGGACCTGCTGAGGTGGACCTTTTTCTAGTGGACCTTTTTTCTGGTGGACCTGCTGAGGTGGACCTTTTTTCTGGTGGACCTTTTTTCTGGTGGACCTTTTTTCTGGTGGACCTGCTGAGGTGGACCTTTTTTCTGGTGGACCTTTTTTCTGGTGGACCTGCTGAGGTGGACCTTTGTTCTGGTGGACCTTTTTTCTGGTGGACCTGCTGAGGTGGACCTTTTTTTCTGGTGGACCTGCTGAGGTGGACCTGCTGAGGTGGAGCTTTTTTCTGGTGGACCTTTTTTCTGGTGGACCTGCTGAGGTGGACCTTTTTTCTGGTGGACCTTTTTCCTGGTGGACCTGCTTAGGTCGACCTTTTTTCTGGTGGACATTTTTTCTGGTGGACCTGCTGAGGTGGACCTTTTTCTAGTGGACCTCTTTTCTGGTGGACCTGCTGAGGTGGACCTTTTTTCTGGTGGACCTTTTTTCTGGTGGACCTGCTGAGGTGGACCTTTTTTCTGGTGGACCTGCTGAGGTGGACCTTTTTTCTGGTGGACCTGCTGAGGTGGACCTTTGTTCTGGTGGACCTTTTTTCTGGTGGACCTCCTGAGGTGGACCTTTGTTCTGGTGGACCTTTTTTCTGGTGGACCTCCTGAGGTGGACCTTTTTTTCTGGTGGACCTGCTGAGGTGAACCTGCTGAGGTGGAGCTTTTTTCTGGTGGACCTTTTTTCTGGTGGACCTGCTGAGGTGGACATTTTTTCTGGTGGACCTGCTGAGGTGGACATTTTTTCTCGTGGACCTTTTTTCTGGTGGACCTGCTGAGGTGGACATTTTTTCTGGTGGACCTTTTTTCTGGTGGACCTTTTTTCTGGTGGACCTGCTGAGGTGGACCTTTTTTCTGGTGGACCTTTTTTCTGGTGGACCTGCTGAGGTGGACCTTTTTTCTGGTGGACCTTTTTTCTGGTGGACCTGCTGAGGTGGACCTTTTTTCTGGTGGACCTTTTTTCTGGTGGACCTGCTGAGGTGGACCTTTTTTCTGGTGGACCTTTTTTCTGGTGGACCTGCTGAGGTGGACCTTTTTTCTGGTGGACCTGCTGAGGTGGACCTGCTGAGGTGGACCTTTTTTCTGGTAGACCTTTTTTCTCGTGGACCTGCTGAGGTGGACCTTTTTTCTGGTGGACCTGCTGAGGTGGACCTTTTTTTTCTGGTGGACCTTTTTTCTGGTGGACCTGCTGAGGTGGACCTTTTTTCTGGTGGACCTTTTTTCTGGTGGACCTGCTGAGGTGGACCTTTTTTCTGGTGGACTTTTTTTCTGGTGGACCTGCTCAGGTGGACCTTTTTTTCTGGTGGACCTTTTTTTCTGGTGGACCTTTTTTTCTGGTGGACCTGCTGAGGTGGACCTTTTTTCTGGTGGACCTTTTTTCTGGTGGACCTTTTTTCTGGTGGACCTGCTGAGGTGGACCTTTTTCTAGTGGACCTTTTTTCTGGTGGACCTGCTGAGGTGGACATTTTTCTAGTGGACCTTTTTTCTGGTGGACCTGCTGAGGTGGATATTTTTTCTGGTGGACCTGCTGAGGTGGACCTTTTTTCTGGTGGACCTTTTTTCTGGTGGACCTGCTGAGGTGGACCTTTTTTCTGGTGGAACTTTTTTCTGGTGGACCTGCTGAGGTGGACCTTTTTTCTGGTAGACCTTTTTTCTGGTGGACCTGCTGAGGTGGACCTTTTTTTCTGGTGGACCTGCTGAGGTGGACCTGCTGAGGTGGAGCTTTTTTCTGGTGGACCTTTTTTCTGGTGGACCTGCTGAGGTGTACATTTTTTCTGGTGGACCTGCTGAGGTGGACCTTTTTTCTGGTGGACCTTTTTTCTGGTGGACCTGCTGAGGTGGACCTTTTTTCTGGTGGACCTTTTTTCTGGTGGACCTGCTGAGGTGGACCTTTTTTCTGGTGGACCTGCTGAGGTGGAACTTTTTTTCTGCTGGACCTTTTTTCTGGTGGACCTGCTGAGGTTGACTTTTTTTTTGGTGGACCTGCTGAGGTGGACCTTTTTTCTGGTGGACCTTTTTTTCTGGTGGACCTGCTGAGGTGGACCTTTTTTCTGGTGGACCTTTTTTCTGGTGGACCTGCTGAGGTTGACCTTTTTTTTGGTGGACCTGCTGAGGTCGACCTTTTTTCTGGTGGACATTTTTTCCGGTGGACCTGCTGAGGTAGACCCTTTTTCTGGTGGACCTTTTTCCTGGTGGACCTGCTGAAATGGACCCTTTTTCTGGTGGACCTTTTTTCTGGTGGACCTGCTGAGGTGGACCTTTTTTTCTGGTGGACCTGCTGAGGTGGACCTGCTGAGGTGGAGCTTTCTTCTGGTGGACCTTTTTTTTGGTGGACCTGCTGAGGTGGACCTTTTTTCTGGTGGACCTGCTGAGGTGGACCTTTTTTTCTGGTGGACCTGCTGAGGTGGACCTTTTTTCTGGTGGACCTTTTTTCTGGTGGACCTGCTGAGGTGGACCTTTTTTCTGGTAGACCTTTTTTCTGGTGGACCTGCTGAGGTGGACCTTTTTTTCTGGTGGACCTGCTGAGGTGGACCTCCTGAGGTGGACCTTTGTTCTGGTGGACCTTTTTTCTGGTGGACCTGCTGAGGTGTACATTTTTTCTGGTGGACCTGCTGAGGTGGACTTTTTTCTGGTGGACCTTTTTTCTGGTGGACCTGCTGAGGTGGAACTTTTTTTCTGCTGGACCTTTTTTCTGGTGGACCTGCTGAGGTTGACCTTTTTTTTTGGTGGACCTGCTGAGGTGGACCTTTTTCTAGTGGACCTTTTTTCTGGTGGACCTGCTGAGGTGGACCTTTTTCTAGTGGACCTTTTTTGTAGTGGACCTGCTGAGGTGGACCTTTTTTCTGGTGGACCTTTTTTCTGGTGGACCTTTTTTCTGGTGGACCTGCTGAGGTGGACCTTTTTTCTGGTGGACCTTTTTTCTGGTGGACCTGTTGAGGTGGACCTTTGTTCTGGTGGACCTTTTTTCTGGTGGACCTGCTGAGGTGGACCTTTGTTCTGGTGGACCTTTTTTCTGGTTGACCTGCTGAGGTGGACCTTTTTTTCTGGTGCACCTGCTGAGGTGGACCTGCTGAGGTGGAGCTTTTTTCTGGTGGACCTTTTTTTCTGGTGGACCTGCTGAGGTGGACCTTTTTTCTGGTGGACCTTTTTCCTGGTGGACCTGCTTAGGTCGACCTTTTTTCTGGTGGACATTTTTTCTGGTGGACCTGCTGAGGTGGACCTTTTTCTAGTGGACCTTTTTTCTGGTGGACCTGCTGAGGTGGACCTTTTTTCTGGTGGACCTTTTTTCTGGTGGACCTTTTTTTTGGTGGACCTGCTGAGGTGGACCTTTTTTCTGGTGGACTTTTTTTCTGGTGGACCTGCTGAGGTGGACCTTTTTTCTGGTGGACATTTTTTCTGGTGGACCTTTTTTCTGGTGGACCTCCTGAGGTGGACCTTTGTTCTGGTGGACCTTTTTTCTGGTGGACCTCCTGAGGTGGACCTTTTTTTCTGGTGGACCTTTTTTCTGGTGGACCTGCTGAGGTGGACCTTTTTTTCTGGTGGACCTGCTGAGGTGGACCTGCTGAGGTGGAGCTTTTTTCTGGTGGACCTTTTTTCTGGTGGACCTGCTGAGGTGTACATTTTTTCTGGTGGACCTGCTGAGGTGGACCTTTTTTCTGGTGGACCTTTTTTCTGGTGGACCTGCTGAGGTGGACCTTTTTTCTGGTGGACCTTTTTTCTGGCGGACCTGCTGAGGTGGACCTTTTTTCTGGTGGACCTTTTTTCTGGTGGACCTGCTGAGGTGGACCTTTTTTCTGGTGGACCTGCTGAGGTGGAACTTTTTTTCTGCTGGACCTTTTTTCTGGTGGACCTGCTGAGGTTGACCTTTTTTTTGGTGGACCTGCTGAGGTGGACCTTTTTTCTGGTGGACCTTTTTTCTGGTGGACCTGCTGAGGTTGACCTTTTTTTTGGTGGACCTGCTGAGGTGGACCTTTTTTCTGGTGGACCTTTTTTCTGGTGGACCTGCTGAAATCGACCCTTTTTCTGGTGGACCTTTTTTCTGGTGGACCTGCTGAGGTGGACCTTTTTTCTGGTGGACCTTTTTCCTGGTGGACCTGCTTAGGTCGACCTTTTTTCTGGTGGACATTTTTTCTGGTGGACCTGCTGAGGTGGACCTTTTTCTAGTGGACCTTTTTTCTGGTGGACCTGCTGAGGTGGACCTTTTTTCTGGTGGACCTGCTGAGGTGGACCTTTTTTCTGGTGGACCTGCTGAGGTGGACCTTTTTTCTGGTGGACCTTTTTTCTGGTGGACCTGCTGAGGTGGACCTTTGTTCTGGTGGACCTTTTTTCTGGTGGACCTGCTGAGGTGGACCTTTTTTTCTGGTGGACCTGCTGAGGTGGACCTGCTGAGGTGGAGCTTTTTTCTGGTGGACCTTTTTTCTGGTGGACCTGCTGAGGTGGACATTTTTTCTGGTGGACCTGCTGAGGTGGACCTTTTTTCTGGTGGACCTTTTTTCTGGTGGACCTGCTGAGGTGGACATTTTTTCTGGTGGACCTTTTTTCTGGTGGACCTTTTTTCTGGTGGACCTGCTGAGGTGGACCTTTTTTCTGGTGGACCTTTTTTCTGGTGGACCTGCTGAGGTGGACCTTTTTTCTGATGGACCTTTTTTCTGGTGGACCTGCTGAGGTGGACCTTTTTTCTGGTGGACCTTTTTTCTGGTGGACCTGCTGAGGTGGACCTTTTTTCTGGTGGACCTTTTTTCTGGTGGACCTGCTGAGGTGGACCTTTTTACTGGTGGACCTGCTGAGGTGGACCTGCTGAGGTGGACCTTTTTTCTAATAGACCTTTTTTCTCGTGGATCTGCTGAGGTGGACCTTTTTTCTGGTGGACCTGCTGAGGTGGACCTTTTTTTTCTGGTGGACCTTTTTTCTGGTGGACCTGCTGAGGTGGACCTTTTTTCTGGTGGACCTTTTTCTGGTGGACCTGCTGAGGTGGACCTTTTTTCTGGTGGACTTTTTTTCTGGTGGACCTGCTCAGGTGGACCTTTTTTTCTGGTGGACCTTTTTTTCTGGTGGACCTGCTGAGGTGGACCTTTTTTCTGGTGGACCTTTTTTCTGGTGGACCTTTTTTCTGGTGGACCTGCTGAGGTGGACATTTTTCTGGTGGACCTTTTTTCTGGTGGACCTGCTGAGGTGGATATTTTTTCTGGTGGACCTGCTGAGGTGGACCTTTTTTCTGGTGGACCTTTTTTCTGGTGGACCTGCTGAGGTGGACCTTTTTTCTGGTAGACCTTTTTTCTGGTGGACCTGCTGAGGTGGACCTTTTTTTCTGGTGGACCTGCTGAGGTGGACCTGCTGAGGTGGAGCTTTTTTCTGGTGGAACTTTTTTCTGGTGGACCTGCTGAGGTGTACATTTTTTCTGGTGGACCTGCTGAGGTGGACCTTTTTTCTGGTGGACCTTTTTTCTGGTGGACCTGCTGAGGTGGACCTTTTTTCTGGTGGACCTTTTTTCTGGTGGACCTGCTGAGGTGGACCTTTTTTCTGGTGGACCTGCTGAGGTGGACCTCTTTTCTGGTGGACCTTTTTTCTGGTGGACCTGCTGAGGTGGACCTTTTTTCTGGTGGACCTTTTTTCTGGTGGACCTGCTGAGGTGGACCTTTTTTCTGGTGGACCTGCTGAGGTGGAACTTTTTTTCTGCTGGACCTTTTTTCTGGTGTACCTGCTGAGGTTGACGTTTTTTTTGGTGGACCTGCTGAGGTGGACCTTTTTCTAGTGGACCTTTTTTCTGGTGGACCTGCTGAGGTGGACCTTTTTCTAGTGGACCTTTTTTCTAGTGGACCTGCTGAGGTGGACCTTTTTTCTGGTGGACCTTTTTTCTGGTGGACCTGCTGAGGTTGACCTTTTTTTTGGTGGACCTGCTGAGGTGGACCTTTTTTCTGGTGGACCTTTTTTCTGGTGGACCTGCTGAGGTTGACCTTTTTTTTTGGTGGACCTGCTGAGGTGGACCTTTTTTCTGGTGGACATTTTTTCTGGTGGACCTGCTGAAATGGACCCTTTTTCTGGTGGACCTTTTTTCTGGTGGACCTGCTGAGGTGGACCTTTTTTCTGGTGGACCTTTTTCCTGGTGGACCTGCTTAGGTCGACCTTTTTTCTGGTGGACATTTTTTCTGGTGGACCTGCTGAGGTGGACCTTTTTCTAGTGGACCTTTTTTCTGGTGGACCTGCTGAGGTGGACCTTTTTTCTGGTGGACCTTTTTTCTGGTGGACCTTTTTTCTGGTGGACCTGCTGAGGTGGACCTTTTTTCTGGTGGACCTTTTTTCTGGTGGACCTCCTGAGGTGGACCTTTGTTCTGGTGGACCTTTTTTCTGGTGGACCTGCTGAGGTGGACCTTTTTTTCTGGTGGACCTGCTGAGGTGGACCTGCTGAGGTGGAGCTTTTTTCTGGTGGACCTTTTTTCTGGTGGACCTGCTGAGGTGGACCTTTTTTCTGGTGGACCTGCTGAGGTGGACCTTTTTTCTGGTGGACCTTTTTTCTGCTGGACCTGCTGAGGTGGACATTTTTTCTGGTGGACCTTTTTTCTGGTGGACCTTTTTTCTGGTGGACCTGCTGAGGTGGACCTTTTTTCTGGTGGACCTTTTTTCTGGTGGACCTGCTGAGGTGGACCTTTTTTCTGGTGGACCTTTTTTCTGGTGGACCTGCTGAGGTGGACCTTTTTTCTGGTGGACCTTTTTTCTGGTGGACCTGCTGAGGTGGACCTTTTTTCTGGTGGACCTTTTTTCTGGTGGACCTGCTGAGGTGGACCTTTTTTCTGGTGGACCTGCTGAGGTGGACCTGCTGAGGTGGACCTTTTTTCTAATAGACCTTTTTTCTCGTGGACCTGCTGAGGTGGACCTTTTTTCTGGTGGACCTGCTGAGGTGGACCTTTTTTTTCTGGTGGACCTTTTTTCTGGTGGACCTGCTGAGGTGGACCTTTTTTCTGGTGGACCTTTTTCTGGTGGACCTGCTGAGGTGGACCTTTTTTCTGGTGGACTTTTTTTCTGGTGGACCTGCTCAGGTGGACCTTTTTTTCTGGTGGACCTTTTTTTCTGGTGGACCTGCTGAGGTGGACCTTTTTTCTGGTGGACCTTTTTTCTGGTGGACCTGCTGAGGTGGACCTTTTTCTAGTGGACCTTTTTTCTGGTGGACCTGCTGAGGTGGACATTTTTCTAGTGGACCTTTTTTCTGGTGGACCTGCTGAGGTGGATATTTTTTCTGGTGGACCTGCTGAGGTGGACCTTTTTTCTGGTGGACCTTTTTTCTGGTGGACCTGCTGAGGTGGACCTTTTTTCTGGTGGAACTTTTTTCTGGTGGACCTGCTGAGGTGGACCTTTTTTCTGGTAGACCTTTTTTCTGGTGGACCTGCTGAGGTGGACCTTTTTTTCTGGTGGACCTGCTGAGGTGGACCTGCTGAGGTGGAGCTTTTTTCTGGTGGACCTTTTTTCTGGTGGACCTGCTGAGGTGTACATTTTTTCTGGTGGACCTGCTGAGGTGGACCTTTTTTCTGGTGGACCTTTTTTCTGGTGGACCTGCTGAGGTGGACCTTTTTTCTGGTGGACCTTTTTTCTGGTGGACCTGCTGAGGTGGACCTTTTTTCTGGTGGACCTGCTGAGGTGGAACTTTTTTTCTGCTGGACCTTTTTTCTGGTGGACCTGCTGAGGTGGACCTTTTTTCTGGTGGACCTTTTTTTCTGGTGGACCTGCTGAGGTGGACCTTTTTTCTGCTGGACCTTTTTTCTGGTGGACCTGCTGAGGTTGACCTTTTTTTTGGTGGACCTGCTGAGGTCGACCTTTTTTCTGGTGGACATTTTTTCCGGTGCACCTGCTGAGGTAGACCCTTTTTCTGGTGGACCTTTTTCCTGGTGGACCTGCTGAAATGGACCCTTTTTCTGGTGGACCTTTTTTCTGGTGGACCTGCTGAGGTGGACCTTTTTTTCTGGTGGACCTGCTGAGGTGGACCTGCTGAAGTGGAGCTTTCTTCTGGTGGACCTTTTTTTTGGTGGACCTGCTGAGGTGGACCTTTTTTCTGGTGGACCTGCTGAGGTGGACCTTTTTTTCTGGTGGACCTGCTGAGGTGGACCTTTTTTCTGGTGGACCTTTTTCCTGGTGGACCTGCTGAGGTGGACCTTTTTTCTGGTAGACCTTTTTTCTGGTGGACCTGCTGAGGTGGACCTTTTTTTCTGGTGGACCTGCTGAGGTGGACCTCCTGAGGTGGACCTTTGTTCTGGTGGACCTTTTTTCTGGTGGACCTGCTGAGGTGTACATTTTTTCTGGTGGACCTGCTGAGGTGGACCTTTTTTCTGGTGGACCTTTTTTCTGATGGACCTGCTGAGGTGGACCTTTTTTCTGGTGGACCTTTTTTCTGGCGGACCTGCTGAGGTGGACCTTTTTTCTGGTGGGCCTTGTTTCTGGTGGACCTGCTGAGGTGGACCTTTTTTCTGGTGGACCTGCTGAGGTGGAACTTTTTTTCTGCTGGACCTTTTTTCTGGTGGACCTGCTGAGGTTGACCTTTTTTTTTGGTGGACCTGCTGAGGTGGACCTTTTTCTAGTGGACCTTTTTTCTGGTGGACCTGCTGAGGTGGACCTTTTTCTAGTGGACCTTTTTTCTAGTGGACCTGCTGAGGTGGACCTTTTTTCTGGTGGACCTTTTTTCTGGTGGACCTGCTGAGGTTGACCTTTTTTTTGGTGGACCTGCTGAGGTGGACCTTTTTTCTGGTGGACCTTTTTTCTGGTGGACCTGCTGAGGTTGACCTTTATTTTGGTGGACCTGCTGAGGTGGACCTTTTTTCTGGTGGACATTTTTTCTGATGGACCTGCTGAAATGGACCCTTTTTCTGGTGGACCTTTTTTCTGGTGGACCTGCTGAGGTGGACCTTTTTTCTGGTAGACCTTTTTCCTGGTGGACCTGCTTACGTCGACCTTTTTTCTGGTGGACATTTTTTCTGGTGGACCTGCTGAGGTGGACCTTTTTCTAGTGGACCTTTTTTCTGGTGGACCTGCTGAGGTGGACCTTTTTTCTGGTGGACCTTTTTTCTGGTGGACCTTTTTTCTGGTGGACCTGCTGAGGTGGACCTTTTTTCTGGTGGACCTTTTTTCTGGTGGACCTGCTGAGGTGGACCTTTGTTCTGGTGGACCTTTTTTCTGGTGGACCTGCTGAGGTGGACCTTTTTTTCTGGTGGACCTGCTGAGGTGGACCTGCTGAAGTGGAGCTTTTTTCTGGTGGACCTTTTTCCTGGTGGACCTGCTGAGGTGGACCTTTTTTCTGGTGGACCTTTTTCCTGGTGGACCTGCTTAGGTCGACCTTTTTTCTGGTGGACATTTTTTCTGGTGGACCTGCTGAGGTGGACCTTTTTCTAGTGGACCTCTTTTCTGGTGGACCTGCTGAGGTGGACCTTTTTTCTGGTAGACCTTTTTTCTGGTGGACCTTTTTTCTGGTGGACCTGCTGAGGTGGACCTTTTTTCTGGTGGACCTTTTTTCTGGTGGACCTGCTGAGGTGGACCTTTGTTCTGGTGGACCTTTTTTCTGGTGGACCTCCTGAGGTGGACCTTTGTTCTGGTGGACCTTTTTTCTGGTGGACCTCCTGAGGTGGACCTTTTTTTCTGGTGGACCTGCTGAGGTGAACCTGCTGAGGTGGAGCTTTTTTCTGGTGGACCTTTTTTCTGGTGGACCTGCTGAGGTGGACATTTTTTCTGGTGGACCTGCTGAGGTGGACCTTTTTTCTGGTGGACCTTTTTTCTGGTGGACCTGCTGAGGTGGACATTTTTTCTGGTGGACCTTTTTTCTGGTGGACCTTTTTTCTGGTGGACCTGCTGAGGTGGACCTTTTTCTAGTGGACCTTTTTTCTGGTGGACCTGCTGAGGTGGACATTTTTCTAGTGGACCTTTTTTCTGGTGGACCTGCTGAGGTGGATATTTTTTCTGGTGGACCTGCTGAGGTGGACCTTTTTTCTGGTGGACCTTTTTTCTGGTGGACCTGCTGAGGTGGACCTTTTTTCTGCTGGACCTTTTTTCTGGTGGACCTGCTGAGGTGGACCTTTTTTCTGGCAGACCTTTTTTCTGGTGGACCTGCTGAGGTGGACCTTTTTTTCTGGTGGACCTGCTGAGGTGGACCTGCTGAGGTGGAGCTTTTTTCTGGTGGACCTTTTTTCTGGTGGACCTGCTGAGGTGTACATTTTTTCTGCTGGACCTGCTGAGGTGGACCTTTTTTCTGGTGGACCTTTTTTCTGGTGGACCTGCTGAGGTGGACCTTTTTTCTGGTGGACCTTTTTTCTGGTGGACCTGCTGAGGTGGACCTTTTTTCTGGTGGACCTGCTGAGGTGGAACTTTTTTTCTGCTGGACCTTTTTTGTGGTGGACCTGCTGAGGTTGACGTTTTTTTTGGTGGACCTGCTGAGGTGGACCTTTTTTCTGGTGGACCTTTTTTTCTGGTGGACCTGCTGAGGTGGACCTTTTTTCTGGTGGACCTTTTTTCTGGTGGACCTGCTGAGGTTGACCTTTTTTTTGGTGGACCTGCTGAGGTCGACCTTTTTTCTGGTGGACATTTTTTCCGGTGGACCTGCTGAGGTAGACCCTTTTTCTGGTGGACCTTTTTCCTGGTGGACGTGCTGAAATGGACCCTTTTTCTGGTGGACCTTTTTTCTGGTGGACCTGCTGAGGTGGACCTTTTTTTCTGGTGGACCTGCTGAGGTGGACCTGCTGAGGTGGAGCTTTCTTCTGGTGGACCTTTTTTTTGGTGGACCTGCTGAGGTGGACCTTTTTTCTGGTGGACCTGCTGAGGTGGACCTTTTTTTCTGGTGGACCTGCTGAGGTGGACCTTTTTTCTGGTGGACCTTTTTTCTGGTGGACCTGCTGAGGTGGACCTTTTTTCTGGTAGACCTTTTTTCTGGTGGACCTGCTGAGGTGGACCTTTTTTTCTGGTGGACCTGCTGAGGTGGACCTCCTGAGGTGGACCTTTGTTCTGGTGGACCTTTTTTCTGGTGGACCTGCTGAGGTGTACATTTTTTCTGGTGGACCTGCTGAGGTGGACCTTTTTTCTGGTGGACCTTTTTTCTGATGGACCTGCTGAGGTGGACCTTTTTTCTGGTGGACCTTTTTTCTGGCGGACCTGCTGAGGTGGACCTTTTTTCTGGTGGGCCTTGTTTCTGGTGGACCTGCTGAGGTGGACCTTTTTTCTGGTGGACCTGCTGAGGTGGAACTTTTTTTCTGCTGGACCTTTTTTCTGGTGGACCTGCTGAGGTTGACCTTTTTTTTTGGTGGACCTGCTGAGGTGGACCTTTTTCTAGTGGACCTTTTTTCTGGTGGACCTGCTGAGGTGGACCTTTTTCTAGTGGACCTTTTTTCTAGTGGACCTGCTGAGGTGGACCTTTTTTCTGGTGGACCTTTTTTCTGGTGGACCTGCTGAGGTTGACCTTTTTTTTGGTGGACCTGCTGAGGTGGACCTTTTTTCTGGTGGACCTGCTGAGGTGGACCTTTTTTCTGGTGGACCTTTTTTCTGGTGGACCTGCTGAGGTTGACCTTTTTTTTGGTGGACCTGCTGAGGTGGACCTTTTTTCTGGTGGACATTTTTTCTGGTGGACCTGCTGAAATGGACCCTTTTTCTGGTGGACCTTTTTTCTGGTGGACCTGCTGAGGTGGACCTTTTTTCTGGTGGACCTTTTTCCTGGTGGACCTGCTTACGTCGACCTTTTTTCTGGTGGACATTTTTTCTGGTGGACCTGCTGAGGTGGACCTTTTTCTAGTGGACCTTTTTTCTGGTGGACCTGCTGAGGTGGACCTTTTTTCTGGTGGACCTTTTTTCTGGTGGACCTTTTTTCTGGTGGACCTGCTGAGGTGGACCTTTTTTCTGGTGGACCTTTTTTCTGGTGGACCTGCTGAGGTGGACCTTTGTTCTGGTGGACCTTTTTTCTGGTGGACCTGCTGAGGTGGACCTTTTTTTCTGGTGGACCTGCTGAGGTGGACCTGCTGAGGTGGAGCTTTTTTCTGGTGGACCTTTTTCCTGGTGGACCTGCTGAGGTGGACCTTTTTTCTGGTGGACCTTTTTCCTGGTGGACCTGCTTAGGTCGACCTTTTTTCTGGTGGACATTTTTTCTGGTGGACCTGCTGAGGTGGACCTTTTTCTAGTGGACCTCTTTTCTGGTGGACCTGCTGAGGTGGACCTTTTTTCTGGTAGACCTTTTTTCTGGTGGACCTTTTTTCTGGTGGACCTGCTGAGGTGGACCTTTTTTCTGGTGGACCTTTTTTCTGGTGGACCTGCTGAGGTGGACCTTTGTTCTGGTGGACCTTTTTTCTGGTGGACCTCCTGAGGTGGACCTTTGTTCTGGTGGACCTTTTTTCTGGTGGACCTCCTGAGGTGGACCTTTTTTTCTGGTGGACCTGCTGAGGTGAACCTGCTGAGGTGGAGCTTTTTTCTGGTGGCCCTTTTTTCTGGTGGACCTGCTGAGGTGGACATTTTTTCTGGTGGACCTGCTGAGGTGGACCTTTTTTCTGGTGGACCTTTTTTCTGGTGGACCTGCTGAGGTGGACATTTTTTCTGGTAGACCTTTTTTCTGGTGGACCTTTTTTCTGGTGGACCTGCTGAGGTGGACCTTTTTTCTGGTGGACCTTTTTTCTGGTGGACCTGCTGAGGTGGACCTTTTTTCTGGTGGACCTTTTTTCTGGTGGACCTGCTGAGGTGGACCTTTTTACTGGTGGACCTGCTGAGGTGGACCTGCTGAGGTGGACCTTTTTTCTAATAGACCTTTTTTCTCGTGGACCTGCTGAGGTGGACCTTTTTTCTGGTGGACCTGCTGAGGTGGACCTTTTTTTTCTGGTGGACCTTTTTTCTGGTGGACCTGCTGAGGTGGACCTTTTTTCTGGTGGACCTTTTTCTGGTGGACCTGCTGAGGTGGACCTTTTTTCTGGTGGACTTTTTTTCTGGTGGACCTGCTCAGGTGGACCTTTTTTTCTGGTGGACCTTTTTTTCTGGTGGACCTGCTGAGGTGGACCTTTTTTCTGGTGGACCTTTTTTCTGGTGGACCTTTTTTCTGGTGGACCTGCTGAGGTGGACATTTTTCTAGTGGACCTTTTTTCTGGTGGACCTGCTGAGGTGGATATTTTTTCTGGTGGACCTGCTGAGGTGGACCTTTTTTCTGGTGGACCTTTTTTCTGGTGGACCTGCTGAGGTGGACCTTTTTTCTGGTGGACATTTTTTCTGGTGGACCTGCTGAGGTGGACCTTTGTTCTGGTGGACCTTTTTTCTGGTGGACCTGCTGAGGTGGACCTTTTTTTCTGGTGCACCTGCTGAGGTGGACCTGCTGAGGTGGAGCTTTTTTCTGGTGGACCTTTTTTTCTGGTGGACCTGCTGAGGTGGACCTTTTTTCTGGTGGACCTTTTTCCTGGTGGACCTGCTGAGGTGTACATTTTTTCTGCTGGACCTGCTGAGGTGGACCTTTTTTCTGGTGGACCTTTTTTCTGGTGGACCTGCTGAGGTGGACCTTTTTTCTGGTGGACCTTTTTTCTGGTGGACCTGCTGAGGTGGACCTTTTTTCTGGTGGACCTGCTGAGGTGGAACTTTTTTTCTGCTGGACCTTTTTTGTGGTGGACCTGCTGAGGTTGACGTTTTTTTTGGTGGACCTGCTGAGGTGGACCTTTTTTCTGGTGGACCTTTTTTTCTGGTGGACCTGCTGAGGTGGACCTTTTTTCTGGTGGACCTTTTTTCTGGTGGACCTGCTGAGGTTGACCTTTTTTTTGGTGGACCTGCTGAGGTCGACCTTTTTTCTGGTGGACATTTTTTCCGGTGGACCTGCTGAGGTAGACCCTTTTTCTGGTGGACCTTTTTCCTGGTGGACGTGCTGAAATGGACACTTTTTCTGGTGGACCTTTTTTCTGGTGGACCTGCTGAGGTGGACCTTTTTTTTCTGGTGGACCTGCTGAGGTGGACCTGCTGAGGTGGAGCTTTCTTCTGGTGGACCTTTTTTTTGGTGGACCTGCTGAGGTGGACCTTTTTTCTGGTGGACCTGCTGAGGTGGACCTTTTTTTCTGGTGGACCTGCTGAGGTGGACCTTTTTTCTGGTGGACCTTTTTTCTGGTGGACCTGCTGAGGTGGACCTTTTTTCTGGTAGACCTTTTTTCTGGTGGACCTGCTGAGGTGGACCTTTTTTTCTGGTGGACCTGCTGAGGTGGACCTCCTGAGGTGGACCTTTGTTCTGGTGGACCTTTTTTCTGGTGGACCTGCTGAGGTGTACATTTTTTCTGGTGGACCTGCTGAGGTGGACCTTTTTTCTGGTGGACCTTTTTTCTGATGGACCTGCTGAGGTGGACCTTTTTTCTGGTGGACCTTTTTTCTGGCGGACCTGCTGAGGTGGACCTTTTTTCTGGTGGGCCTTGTTTCTGGTGGACCTGCTGAGGTGGACCTTTTTTCTGGTGGACCTGCTGAGGTGGAACTTTTTTTCTGCTGGACCTTTTTTCTGGTGGACCTGCTGAGGTTGACCTTTTTTTTTGGTGGACCTGCTGAGGTGGACCTTTTTCTAGTGGACCTTTTTTCTGGTGGACCTGCTGAGGTGGACCTTTTTCTAGTGGACCTTTTTTCTAGTGGACCTGCTGAGGTGGACCTTTTTTCTGGTGGACCTTTTTTCTGGTGGACCTGCTGAGGTTGACCTTTTTTTTGGTGGACCTGCTGAGGTGGACCTTTTTTCTGGTGGACCTGCTGAGGTGGACCTTTTTTCTGGTGGACCTTTTTTCTGGTGGACCTGCTGAGGTTGACCTTTTTTTTGGTGGACCTGCTGAGGTGGACCTTTTTTCTGGTGGACATTTTTTCTGGTGGACCTGCTGAAATGGACCCTTTTTCTGGTGGACCTTTTTTCTGGTGGACCTGCTGAGGTGGACCTTTTTTCTGGTGGACCTTTTTCCTGGTGGACCTGCTTACGTCGACCTTTTTTCTGGTGGACATTTTTTCTGGTGGACCTGCTGAGGTGGACCTTTTTCTAGTGGACCTTTTTTCTGGTGGACCTGCTGAGGTGGACCTTTTTTCTGGTGGACCTTTTTTCTGGTGGACCTTTTTTCTGGTGGACCTGCTGAGGTGGACCTTTTTTCTGGTGGACCTTTTTTCTGGTGGACCTGCTGAGGTGGACCTTTGTTCTGGTGGACCTTTTTTCTGGTGGACCTGCTGAGGTGGACCTTTTTTTCTGGTGGACCTGCTGAGGTGGACCTGCTGAGGTGGAGCTTTTTTCTGGTGGACCTTTTTCCTGGTGGACCTGCTGAGGTGGACCTTTTTTCTGGTGGACCTTTTTCCTGGTGGACCTGCTTAGGTCGACCTTTTTTCTGGTGGACATTTTTTCTGGTGGACCTGCTGAGGTGGACCTTTTTCTAGTGGACCTCTTTTCTGGTGGACCTGCTGAGGTGGACCTTTTTTCTGGTAGACCTTTTTTCTGGTGGACCTTTTTTCTGGTGGACCTGCTGAGGTGGACCTTTTTTCTGGTGGACCTTTTTTCTGGTGGACCTGCTGAGGTGGACCTTTGTTCTGGTGGACCTTTTTTCTGGTGGACCTCCTGAGGTGGACCTTTTTTCTGGTGGACCTTTTTTCTGGTGGACCTTCTGAGGTGGACCTTTTTTTCTGGTGGACCTGCTGAGGTGAACCTGCTGAGGTGGAGCTTTTTTCTGGTGGCCCTTTTTTTCTGGTGGACCTGCTGAGGTGGACATTTTTTCTGGTGGACCTGCTGAGGTGGACCTTTTTTCTGGTGGACCTTTTTTCTGGTGGACCTGCTGAGGTGGACATTTTTTCTGGTGGACCTTTTTTCTGGTGGACCTTTTTTCTGGTGGACCTGCTGAGGTGGACCTTTTTTCTGGTGGACCTTTTTTCTGGTGGACCTGCTGAGGTGGACCTTTTTTCTGGTGGACCTTTTTTCTGGTGGACCTGCTGAGGTGGACCTTTTTACTGGTGGACCTGCTGAGGTGGACCTGCTGAGGTGGACCTTTTTTCTAATAGACCTTTTTTCTCGTGGACCTGCTGAGGTGGACCTTTTTTCTGGTGGACCTGCTGAGGTGGACCTTTTTTTTCTGGTGGACCTTTTTTCTGGTGGACCTGCTGAGGTGGACCTTCTTTCTGGTGGACCTTTTTCTGGTGGACCTGCTGAGGTGGACCTTTTTTCTGGTGGACTTTTTTTCTGGTGGACCTGCTCAGGTGGACCTTTTTTTCTGGTGGACCTTTTTTTCTGGTGGACCTGCTGAGGTGGACCTTTTTTCTGGTGGACCTTTTTTCTGGTGGACCTTTTTTCTGGTGGACCTGCTGAGGTGGACATTTTTCTAGTGGACCTTTTTTCTGGTGGACCTGCTGAGGTGGATATTTTTTCTGGTGGACCTGCTGAGGTGGACCTTTTTTCTGGTGGACCTTTTTTCTGGTGGACCTGCTGAGGTGGACCTTTTTTCTGGTGGACATTTTTTCTGGTGGACCTGCTGAGGTGGACCTTTGTTCTGGTGGACCTTTTTTCTGGTGGACCTGCTGAGGTGGACCTTTTTTTCTGGTGCACCTGCTGAGGTGGACCTGCTGAGGTGGAGCTTTTTTCTGGTCGACCTTTTTTTCTGGTGGACCTGCTGAGGTGGACCTTTTTTCTGGTGGACCTTTTTCCTGGTGGACCTGCTTAGGTCGACCTTTTTTCTGGTGGACATTTTTTCTGGTGGACCTGCTGAGGTGGACCTTTTTCTAGTGGACCTTTTTTCTGGTGGACCTGCTGAGGTGGACCTTTTTTCTGGTGGACCTTTTTTCTGGTGGACCTTTTTTTTGGTGGACCTGCTGAGGTGGACCTTTTTTCTGGTGGACTTTTTTTCTGGTGGACCTGCTGAGGTGGACCTTTTTTCTGGTGGACATTTTTTCTGGTGGACCTTTTTTCTGGTGGACCTCCTGAGGTGGACCTTTGTTCTGGTGGACCTTTTTTCTGGTGGACCTCCTGAGGTGGACCTTTTTTTCTGGTGGACCTTTTTTCTGGTGGACCTGCTGAGGTGGACCTTTTTTTCTGGTGGACCTGCTGAGGTGGACCTGCTGAGGTGGAGCTTTTTTCTGGTGGACCTTTTTTCTGGTGGACCTGCTGAGGTGGACCTTTTTTCTGGTGGACCTGCTGAGGTGGACCTTTTTTCTGGTGGACCTTTTTTCTGGTGGACCTGCTGAGGTGGACCTTTTTTCTGGTGGACCTTTTTTCTGGCGGACCTGCTGAGGTGGACCTTTTTTCTGGTGGACCTTTTTTCTGGTGGACCTGCTGAGGTGGACCTTTTTTCTGGTGGACCTGCTGAGGTGGAACTTTTTTTCTGCTGGACCTTTTTTCTGGTGGACCTGCTGAGGTTGACCTTTTTTTTGGTGGACCTGCTGAGGTGGACCTTTTTTCTGGTGGACCTTTTTTCTGGTGGACCTGCTGAGGTTGACCTTTTTTTTGGTGGACCTGCTGAGGTGGACCTTTTTTCTGGTGGACCTTTTTTCTGGTGGACCTGCTGAAATCGACCCTTTTTCTGGTGGACCTTTTTTCTGGTGGACCTGCTGAGGTGGACCTTTTTTCTGGTGGACCTTTTTCCAGGTGGACCTGCTTAGGTCGACCTTTTTTCTGGTGGACATTTTTTCTGGTGGACCTGCTGAGGTGGACCTTTTTCTAGTGGACCTTTTTTCTGGTGGACCTGCTGAGGTGGACCTTTTTTCTGGTGGACCTTTTTTCTGGTGGACCTTTTTTCTGGTGGACCTGCTGAGGTGGACCTTTTTTCTGGTGGACCTTTTTTCTGGTGGACCTGCTGAGGTGGACCTTTTTTCTGGTGGACCTTTTTTCTGGTGGACCTGCTGAGGTGGACCTTTTTTTCTGGTGGACCTGCTGAGGTGGACCTGCTGAGGTGGAGCTTTTTTCTGGTGGACCTTTTTTCTGGTGGACCTGCTGAGGTGGACATTTTTTCTGGTGGACCTGCTGAGGTGGACCTTTTTTCTGGTGGACCTTTTTTCTGGTGGACCTGCTGAGGTGGACATTTTTTCTGGTGGACCTTTTTTCTGGTGGACCTGCTGAGGTGGACATTTTTTCTGGTGGACCTTTTTTCTGGTGGACCTTTTTTCTGGTGGACCTGCTGAGGTGGACCTTTTTTCTGATGGACCTTTTTTCTGGTGGACCTGCTGAGGTGGACCTTTTTTCTGGTGGACCTTTTTTCTGGTGGACCTGCTGAGGTGGACCTTTTTTCTGGTGGACCTTTTTTCTGGTGGACCTGCTGAGGTGGACCTTTTTACTGGTGGACCTGCTGAGGTGGACCTGCTGAGGTGGACCTTTTTTCTAATAGACCTTTTTTCTCGTGGATCTGCTGAGGTGGACCTTTTTTCTGGTGGACCTGCTGAGGTGGACCTTTTTTTTCTGGTGGACCTTTTTTCTGGTGGACCTGCTGAGGTGGACCTTTTTTCTGGTGGACCTTTTTCTGGTGGACCTGCTGAGGTGGACCTTTTTTCTGGTGGACTTTTTTTCTGGTGGACCTGCTCAGGTGGACCTTTTTTTCTGGTGGACCTTTTTTTCTGGTGGACCTGCTGAGGTGGACCTTTTTTCTGGTGGACCTTTTTTCTGGTGGACCTTTTTTCTGGTGGACCTGCTGAGGTGGACATTTTTCTGGTGGACCTTTTTTCTGGTGGACCTGCTGAGGTGGATATTTTTTCTGGTGGACCTGCTGAGGTGGACCTTTTTTCTGGTGGACCTTTTTTCTGGTGGACCTGCTGAGGTGGACCTTTTTTCTGGTAGACCTTTTTTCTGGTGGACCTGCTGAGGTGGACCTTTTTTTCTGGTGGACCTGCTGAGGTGGACCTGCTGAGGTGGAGCTTTTTTCTGGTGGAACTTTTTTCTGGTGGACCTGCTGAGGTGTACATTTTTTCTGGTGGACCTGCTGAGGTGGACCTTTTTTCTGGTGGACCTTTTTTCTGGTGGACCTGCTGAGGTGGACCTTTTTTCTGGTGGACCTTTTTTCTGGTGGACCTGCTGAGGTGGACCTTTTTTCTGGTGGACCTGCTGAGGTGGACCTCTTTTCTGGTGGACCTTTTTTCTGGTGGACCTGCTGAGGTGGACCTTTTTTCTGGTGGACCTTTTTTCTGGTGGACCTGCTGAGGTGGACCTTTTTTCTGGTGGACCTGCTGAGGTGGAACTTTTTTTCTGCTGGACCTTTTTTCTGGTGTACCTGCTGAGGTTGACGTTTTTTTTGGTGGACCTGCTGAGGTGGACCTTTTTCTAGTGGACCTTTTTTCTGGTGGACCTGCTGAGGTGGACCTTTTTCTAGTGGACCTTTTTTCTAGTGGACCTGCTGAGGTGGACCTTTTTTCTGGTGGACCTTTTTTCTGGTGGACCTGCTGAGGTTGACCTTTTTTTTGGTGGACCTGCTGAGGTGGACCTTTTTTCTGGTGGACCTTTTTTCTGGTGGACCTGCTGAGGTTGACCTTTTTTTTTGGTGGACCTGCTGAGGTGGACCTTTTTTCTGGTGGACATTTTTTCTGGTGGACCTGCTGAAATGGACCCTTTTTCTGGTGGACCTTTTTTCTGGTGGACCTGCTGAGGTGGACCTTTTTTCTGGTGGACCTTTTTTCTGGTGGACCTTTTTTCTGGTGGACCTGCTGAGGTGGACCTTTTTTCTGGTGGACCTTTTTTCTGGTGGACCTCCTGAGGTGGACCTTTGTTCTGGTGGACCTTTTTTCTGGTGGACCTGCTGAGGTGGACCTTTTTTTCTGGTGGACCTGCTGAGGTGGACCTGCTGAGGTGGAGCTTTTTTCTGGTGGACCTTTTTTCTGGTGGACCTGCTGAGGTGGACCTTTTTTCTGGTGGACCTGCTGAGGTGGACCTTTTTTCTGGTGGACCTTTTTTCTGCTGGACCTGCTGAGGTGGACATTTTTTCTGGTGGACCTTTTTTCTGGTGGACCTTTTTTCTGGTGGACCTGCTGATGTGGACCTTTTTTCTGGTGGACCTTTTTTCTGGTGGACCTGCTGAGGTGGACCTTTTTTCTGGTGGACCTTTTTTCTGGTGGACCTGCTGAGGTGGACCTTTTTTCTGGTGGACCTTTTTTCTGGTGGACCTGCTGAGGTGGACCTTTTTTCTGGTGGACCTTTTTTCTGGTGGACCTGCTGAGGTGGACCTTTTTTCTGGTGGACCTGCTGAGGTGGACCTGCTGAGGTGGACCTTTTTTCTAATAGACCTTTTTTCTCGTGGACCTGCTGAGGTGGACCTTTTTTCTGGTGGACCTGCTGAGGTGGACCTTTTTTTTCTGGTGGACCTTTTTTCTGGTGGACCTGCTGAGGTGGACCTTTTTTCTGGTGGACCTTTTTCTGGTGGACCTGCTGAGGTGGACCTTTTTTCTGGTGGACTTTTTTTCTGGTGGACCTGCTCAGGTGGACCTTTTTTTCTGGTGGACCTTTTTTTCTGGTGGACCTGCTGAGGTGGACCTTTTTTCTGGTGGACCTTTTTTCTGGTGGACCTGCTGAGGTGGACCTTTTTCTAGTGGACCTTTTTTCTGGTGGACCTGCTGAGGTGGACATTTTTCTAGTGGACCTTTTTTCTGGTGGACCTGCTGAGGTGGATATTTTTTCTGGTGGACCTGCTGAGGTGGACCTTTTTTCTGGTGGACCTTTTTTCTGGTGGACCTGCTGAGGTGGACCTTTTTTCTGGTGGAACTTTTTTCTGGTGGACCTGCTGAGGTGGACCTTTTTTCTGGTAGACCTTTTTTCTGGTGGACCTGCTGAGGTGGACCTTTTTTTCTGGTGGACCTGCTGAGGTGGACCTGCTGAGGTGGAGCTTTTTTCTGGTGGACCTTTTTTCTGGTGGACCTGCTGAGGTGTACATTTTTTCTGGTGGACCTGCTGAGGTGGACCTTTTTTCTGGTGGACCTTTTTTCTGGTGGACCTGCTGAGGTGGACCTTTTTTCTGGTGGACCTTTTTTCTGGTGGACCTGCTGAGGTGGACCTTTTTTCTGGTGGACCTGCTGAGGTGGAACTTTTTTTCTGCTGGACCTTTTTTCTGGTGGACCTGCTGAGGTTGACGTTTTTTTTGGTGGACCTGCTGAGGTGGACCTTTTTTCTGGTGGACCTTTTTTTCTGGTGGACCTGCTGAGGTGGACCTTTTTTCTGCTGGACCTTTTTTCTGGTGGACCTGCTGAGGTTGACCTTTTTTTTGGTGGACCTGCTGAGGTCGACCTTTTTTCTGGTGGACATTTTTTCCGGTGGACCTGCTGAGGTAGACCCTTTTTCTGGTGGACCTTTTTCCTGGTGGACCTGCTGAAATGGACCCTTTTTCTGGTGGACCTTTTTTCTGGTGGACCTGCTGAGGTGGACCTTTTTTTCTGGTGGACCTGCTGAGGTGGACCTGCTGAAATGGAGCTTTCTTCTGGTGGACCTTTTTTTTGGTGGACCTGCTGAGGTGGACCTTTTTTCTGGTGGACCTGCTGAGGTGGACCTTTTTTTCTGGTGGACCTGCTGAGGTGGACCTTTTTTCTGGTGGACATTTTTCCTGGTGGACCTGCTGAGGTGGACCTTTTTTCTGGTAGACCTTTTTTCTGGTGGACCTGCTGAGGTGGACCTTTTTTTCTGGTGGACCTGCTGAGGTGGACCTCCTGAGGTGGACCTTTGTTCTGGTGGACCTTTTTTCTGGTGGACCTGCTGAGGTGTACATTTTTTCTGGTGGACCTGCTGAGGTGGACCTTTTTTCTGGTGGACCTTTTTTCTGATGGACCTGCTGAGGTGGACCTTTTTTCTGGTGGACCTTTTTTCTGGCGGACCTGCTGAGGTGGACCTTTTTTCTGGTGGGCCTTGTTTCTGGTGGACCTGCTGAGGTGGACCTTTTTTCTGGTGGACCTGCTGAGGTGGAACTTTTTTTCTGCTGGACCTTTTTTCTGGTGGACCTGCTGAGGTTGACCTTTTTTTTTGGTGGACCTGCTGAGGTGGACCTTTTTCTAGTGGACCTTTTTTCTGGTGGACCTGCTGAGGTGGACCTTTTTCTAGTGGACCTTTTTTCTAGTGGACCTGCTGAGGTGGACCTTTTTTCTGGTGGACCTTTTTTCTGGTGGACCTGCTGAGGTTGACCTTTTTTTTGGTGGACCTGCTGAGGTGGACCTTTTTTCTGGTGGACCTTTTTTCTGGTGGACCTGCTGAGGTTGACCTTTATTTTGGTGGACCTGCTGAGGTGGACCTTTTTTCTGGTGGACATTTTTTCTGGTGGACCTGCTGAAATGGACCCTTTTTCTGGTGGACCTTTTTTCTGGTGGACCTGCTGAGGTGGACCTTTTTTTCTGGTGGACCTTTTTCCTGGTGGACCTGCTTACGTCGACCTTTTTTCTGGTGGACATTTTTTCTGGTGGACCTGCTGAGGTGGACCTTTTTCTAGTGGACCTTTTTTCTGGTGGACCTGCTGAGGTGGACCTTTTTTCTGGTGGACCTTTTTTCTGGTGGACCTTTTTTCTGGTGGACCTGCCTAGGTGGACCTTTTTTCTGGTGGACCTTTTTTCTGGTGGACCTGCTGAGGTGGACCTTTGTTCTGGTGGACCTTTTTTCTGGTGGACCTGCTGAGGTGGACCTTTTTTTCTGGTGGACCTGCTGAGGTGGACCTGCTGAGGTGGAGCTTTTTTCTGGTGGACCTTTTTCCTGGTGGACCTGCTGAGGTGGACCTTTTTTCTGGTGGACCTTTTTCCTGGTGGACCTGCTTAGGTCGACCTTTTTTCTGGTGGACATTTTTTCTGGTGGACCTGCTGAGGTGGACCTTTTTCTAGTGGACCTCTTTTCTGGTGGACCTGCTGAGGTGGACCTTTTTTCTGGTAGACCTTTTTTCTGGTGGACCTGCTGAGGTGGACCTTTTTTCTGGTGGACCTTTTTTCTGGTGGACCTGCTGAGGTGGACCTTTGTTCTGGTGGACCTTTTTTCTGGTGGACCTCCTGAGGTGGACCTTTGTTCTGGTGGACCTTTTTTCTGGTGGACCTCCTGAGGTGGACCTTTTTTTCTGGTGGACCTGCTGAGGTGAACCTGCTGAGGTGGAGCTTTTTTCTGGTGGACCTTTTTTCTGGTGGACCTGCTGAGGTGGACATTTTTTCTGGTGGACCTGCTGAGGTGGACCTTTTTTCTGGTGGACCTTTTTTCTGGTGGACCTGCTGAGGTGGACATTTTTTCTGGTGGACCTTTTTTCTGGTGGACCTTTTTTCTGGTGGACCTGCTGAGGTGGACCTTTTTCTAGTGGACCTTTTTTCTGGTGGACCTGCTGAGGTGGACATTTTTCTAGTGGACCTTTTTTCTGGTGGACCTGCTGAGGTGGATATTTTTTCTGGTGGACCTGCTGAGGTGGACCTTTTTTCTGGTGGACCTTTTTTCTGGTGGACCTGCTGAGGTGGACCTTTTTTCTGCTGGACCTTTTTTCTGGTGGACCTGCTGAGGTGGACCTTTTTTCTGGCAGACCTTTTTTCTGGTGGACCTGCTGAGGTGGACCTTTTTTTCTGGTGGACCTGCTGAGGTGGACCTGCTGAGGTGGAGCTTTTTTCTGGTGGACCTTTTTTCTGGTGGACCTGCTGAGGTGTACATTTTTTCTGCTGGACCTGCTGAGGTGGACCTTTTTTCTGGTGGACCTTTTTTCTGGTGGACCTGCTGAGGTGGACCTTTTTTCTGGTGGACCTTTTTTCTGGTGGACCTGCTGAGGTGGACCTTTTTTCTGGTGGACCTGCTGAGGTGGAACTTTTTTTCTGCTGGACCTTTTTTGTGGTGGACCTGCTGAGGTTGACGTTTTTTTTTGGTGGACCTGCTGAGGTGGACCTTTTTTCTGGTGGACCTTTTTTTCTGGTGGACCTGCTGAGGTGGACCTTTTTTCTGGTGGACCTTTTTTCTGGTGGACCTGCTGAGGTTGACCTTTTTTTTGGTGGACCTGCTGAGGTCGACCTTTTTTCTGGTGGACATTTTTTCCGGTGGACCTGCTGAGGTAGACCCTTTTTCTGGTGGACCTTTTTCCTGGTGGACGTGCTGAAATGGACCCTTTTTCTGGTGGACCTTTTTTCTGGTGGACCTGCTGAGGTGGACCTTTTTTTCTGGTGGACCTGCTGAGGTGGACCTGCTGAGGTGGAGCTTTCTTCTGGTGGACCTTTTTTTTGGTGGACCTGCTGAGGTGGACCTTTTTTCTGGTGGACCTGCTGAGGTGGACCTTTTTTTCTGGTGGACCTGCTGAGGTGGACCTTTTTTCTGGTGGACCTTTTTTCTGGTGGACCTGCTGAGGTGGACCTTTTTTCTGGTAGACCTTTTTTCTGGTGGACCTGCTGAGGTGGACCTTTTTTTCTGGTGGACCTGCTGAGGTGGACCTCCTGAGGTGGACCTTTGTTCTGGTGGACCTTTTTTCTGGTGGACCTGCTGAGGTGTACATTTTTTCTGGTGGACCTGCTGAGGTGGACCTTTTTTCTGGTGGACCTTTTTTCTGATGGACCTGCTGAGGTGGACCTTTTTTCTGGTGGACCTTTTTTCTGGCGGACCTGCTGAGGTGGACCTTTTTTCTGGTGGGCCTTGTTTCTGGTGGACCTGCTGAGGTGGACCTTTTTTCTGGTGGACCTGCTGAGGTGGAACTTTTTTTCTGCTGGACCTTTTTTCTGGTGGACCTGCTGAGGTTGACCTTTTTTTTTGGTGGACCTGCTGAGGTGGACCTTTTTCTAGTGGACCTTTTTTCTGGTGGACCTGCTGAGGTGGACCTTTTTCTAGTGGACCTTTTTTCTAGTGGACCTGCTGAGGTGGACCTTTTTTCTGGTGGACCTTTTTTCTGGTGGACCTGCTGAGGTTGACCTTTTTTTTGGTGGACCTGCTGAGGTGGACCTTTTTTCTGGTGGACCTGCTGAGGTGGACCTTTTTTCTGGTGGACCTTTTTTCTGGTGGACCTGCTGAGGTTGACCTTTTTTTTGGTGGACCTGCTGAGGTGGACCTTTTTTCTGGTGGACCTGCTGAGGTTGACCTTTTTTTTGGTGGACCTGCTGAGGTGGACCTTTTTTCTGGTGGACATTTTTTCTGGTGGACCTGCTGAAATGGACCCTTTTTCTGGTGGACCTTTTTTCTGGTGGACCTGCTGAGGTGGACCTTTTTTCTGGTGGACCTTTTTCCTGGTGGACCTGCTTACGTCGACCTTTTTTCTGGTGGACATTTTTTCTGGTGGACCTGCTGAGGTGGACCTTTTTCTAGTGGACCTTTTTTCTGGTGGACCTGCTGAGGTGGACCTTTTTTCTGGTGGACCTTTTTTCTGGTGGACCTTTTTTCTGGTGGACCTGCTGAGGTGGACCTTTTTTCTGGTGGACCTTTTTTCTGGTGGACCTGCTGAGGTGGACCTTTGTTCTGGTGGACCTTTTTTCTGGTGGACCTGCTGAGGTGGACCTTTTTTTCTGGTGGACCTGCTGAGGTGGACCTGCTGAGGTGGAGCTTTTTTCTGGTGGACCTTTTTCCTGGTGGACCTGCTGAGGTGGACCTTTTTTCTGGTGGACCTTTTTCCTGGTGGACCTGCTTAGGTCGACCTTTTTTCTGGTGGACATTTTTTCTGGTGGACCTGCTGAGGTGGACCTTTTTCTAGTGGACCTCTTTTCTGGTGGACCTGCTGAGGTGGACCTTTTTTCTGGTAGACCTTTTTTCTGGTGGACCTTTTTTCTGGTGGACCTGCTGAGGTGGACCTTTTTTCTGGTGGACCTTTTTTCTGGTGGACCTGCTGAGGTGGACCTTTGTTCTGGTGGACCTTTTTTCTGGTGGACCTCCTGAGGTGGACCTTTGTTCTGGTGGACCTTTTTTCTGGTGGACCTCCTGAGGTGGACCTTTTTTTCTGGTGGACCTGCTGAGGTGAACCTGCTGAGGTGGAGCTTTTTTCTGGTGGCCCTTTTTTCTGGTGGACCTGCTGAGGTGGACATTTTTTCTGGTGGACCTGCTGAGGTGGACCTTTTTTCTGGTGGACCTTTTTTCTGGTGGACCTGCTGAGGTGGACATTTTTTCTGGTGGACCTTTTTTCTGGTGGACCTTTTTTCTGGTGGACCTGCTGAGGTGGACCTTTTTTCTGGTGGACCTTTTTTCTGGTGGACCTGCTGAGGTGGACCTTTTTTCTGGTGGACCTTTTTTCTGGTGGACCTGCTGAGGTGGACCTTTTTACTGGTGGACCTGCTGAGGTGGACCTGCTGAGGTGGACCTTTTTTCTAATAGACCTTTTTTCTCGTGGACCTGCTGAGGTGGACCTTTTTTCTGGTGGACCTGCTGAGGTGGACCTTTTTTTTCTGGTGGACCTTTTTTCTGGTGGACCTGCTGAGGTGGACCTTTTTTCTGGTGGACCTTTTTCTGGTGGACCTGCTGAGGTGGACCTTTTTTCTGGTGGACTTTTTTTCTGGTGGACCTGCTCAGGTGGACCTTTTTTTCTGGTGGACCTTTTTTTCTGGTGGACCTGCTGAGGTGGACCTTTTTTCTGGTGGACCTTTTTTCTGGTGGACCTTTTTTCTGGTGGACCTGCTGAGGTGGACATTTTTCTAGTGGACCTTTTTTCTGGTGGACCTGCTGAGGTGGATATTTTTTCTGGTGGACCTGCTGAGGTGGACCTTTTTTCTGGTGGACCTTTTTTCTGGTGGACCTGCTGAGGTGGACCTTTTTTCTGGTAGACCTTTTTTCTGGTGGACCTGCTGAGGTGGACCTTTTTTTCTGGTGGACCTGCTGAGGTGGACCTGCTGAGGTGGAGCTTTTTTCTGGTGGAACTTTTTTCTGGTGGACCTGCTGAGGTGTACATTTTTTCTGGTGGACCTGCTGAGGTGGACCTTTTTTCTGGTGGACCTTTTTTCTGGTGGACCTGCTGAGGTGGACCTTTTTTCTGGTGGACCTTTTTTCTGGTGGACCTGCTGAGGTGGACCTTTTTTCTGGTGGACCTGCTGAGGTGGAACTTTTTTTCTGCTGGACCTTTTTTCTGGTGTACCTGCTGAGGTTGACGTTTTTTTTGGTGGACCTGCTGAGGTGGACCTTTTTCTAGTGGACCTTTTTTCTGGTGGACCTGCTGAGGTGGACCTTTTTCTAGTGGACCTTTTTTCTAGTGGACCTGCTGAGGTGGACCTTTTTTCTGGTGGACCTTTTTTCTGGTGGACCTGCTGAGGTTGACCTTTTTTTTGGTGGACCTGCTGAGGTGGACCTTTTTTCTGGTGGACCTTTTTTCTGGTGGACCTGCTGAGGTTGACCTTTTTTTTGGTGGACCTGCTGAGGTGGACCTTTTTTCTGGTGGACATTTTTTCTGGTGGACCTGCTGAAATGGACCCTTTTTCTGGTGGACCTTTTTTCTGGTGGACCTGCTGAGGTGGACCTTTTTTCTGGTGGACCTTTTTCCTGGTGGACCTGCTTAGGTCGACCTTTTTTCTGGTGGACATTTTTTCTGGTGGACCTGCTGAGGTGGACCTTTTTCTAGTGGACCTTTTTTCTGGTGGACCTGCTGAGGTGGACCTTTTTTCTGGTGGACCTTTTTTCTGGTGGACCTTTTTTCTGGTGGACCTGCTGAGGTGGACCTTTTTTCTGGTGGACCTTTTTTCTGGTGGACCTGCTGAGGTGGACCTTTGTTCTGGTGGACCTTTTTTCTGGTGGACCTGCTGAGGTGGACCTTTTTTTCTGGTGGACCTGCTGAGGTGGACCTGCTGAGGTGGAGCTTTTTTCTGGTGGACCTTTTTTCTGGTGGACCTGCTGAGGTGGACCTTTTTTCTGGTGGACCTTTTTCCTGGTGGACCTGCTTAGGTCGACCTTTTTTCTGGTGGACATTTTTTCTGGTGGACCTGCTGTGGAGGACCTTTTCCTAGTGGACCTCTTTTCTGGTGGACCTGCTGAGGTGGACCTTTTTTCTGGTACACCTTTTTTCTGGTGGACCTTTTTTCTGGTGGACCTGCTGAGGTGGACCTTTTTTCTGGTGGACCTTTTTTCTGGTGGACCTGCTGAGGTGGACCTTTGTTCTGGTGGACCTTTTTTCTGGTGGACCTCCTGAGGTGGACCTTTGTTCTGGTGGACCTTTTTTCTGGTGGACCTCCTGAGGTGGACCTTTTTTTCTGGTGGACCTGCTGAGGTGAACCTGCTGAGGTGGAGCTTTTTTCTGGTGGACCTTTTTTTCTGGTGGACCTGCTGAGGTGGACATTTTTTCTGGTGGACCTGCTGAGGTGGACCTTTTTTCTGGTGGACCTTTTTTCTGGTGGACCTGCTGAGGTGGACCTTTTTTCTGGTGGACCTTTTTTCTGGTGGACCTTTTTTTTGGTGGACCTGCTGAGGTGGACCTTTTTTCTGGTGGACTTTTTTTCTGGTGGACCTGCTGAGGTGGACCTTTTTTCTGGTGGACCTTTTTTCTGGTGGACCTCCTGAGGTGGACCTTTGTTCTGGTGGACCTTTTTTCTGGTGGACCTCCTGAGGTGGACCTTTTTTTCTGGTGGACCTTTTTTCTGGTGGACCTGCTGAGGTGGACCTTTTTTTCTGGTGGACCTGCTGAGGTGGACCTCCTGAGGTGGACCTTTTTTCTGGTGGACCTTTTTTCTGGTGGACCTGCTGAGGTGTACATTTTTTCTGGTGGACCTGCTGAGGTGGACCTTTTTTCTGGTGGACCTTTTTTCTGGTGGACCTGCTGAGGTGGACATTTTTTCTGGTGGACCTTTTTTCTGGTGGACCTTTTTTCTGGTGGACCTGCTGAGGTGGACCTTTTTTCTGGTGGACCTTTTTTCTGGTGGACCTGCTGAGGTGGACCTTTTTTCTGGTGGACCTTTTTTCTGGTGGACCTGCTGAGGTGGACCTTTTTTCTGGTGGACCTTTTTTCTGGTGGACCTGCTGAGGTGGACCTTTTTTCTGGTGGACCTTTTTTCTGGTGGACCTGCTGAGGTGGACCTTTTTTCTGGTGGACCTTTTTTTCTGGTGGACCTGCTGAGGTGGACCTTTTTTCTGGTGGACCTGCTGAGGTGGACCTGCTGAGGTGGACCTTTTTTTTGGTAGACCTTTTTTCTCGTGGACCTGCTGAGGTGGACCTTTTTTCTGGTGGACCTGCTGAGGTGGACCTTTTTTTTCTGGTGGACCTTTTTTCTGGTGGACCTGCTGAGGTGGACATTTTTTCTGGTGGACCTTTTTTCTGGTGGACCTGCTGAGGTGGACATTTTTTCTGGTGGACATTTTTTCTGGTGGACCTGCTGAGGTGGACCTTTTTCTGGTGGACATTTTTTCTGGTGGACCTGCTGAGGTGGACCTTTTTCTGGTGGACCTTTTTTCTGGTGGACCTGCTGAGGTGGACCTTTTTTCTGGTGGACCTTTTTTCTGGTGGACCTTTTTTCTGGTGGACCTGCTGAGGTGGACCTTTTTTCTGGTGGACCTTTTTTCTGGTGGACCTGCTGAGGTGGACCTTTGTTCTGGTGGACCTTTTTTCTGGTGGACCTGCTGAGGTGGACCTTTTTTTCTGGTGGACCTGCTGAGGTGGACCTGCTGAGGTGGAGCTTTTTTCTGGTGGACCTTTTTTCTGGTGGACCTGCTGAGGTGGACCTTTTTTCTGGTGGACCTTTTTCCTGGTGGACCTGCTTAGGTCGACCTTTTTTCTGGTGGACATTTTTTCTGGTGGACCTGCTGAGGAGGACCTTTTCCTAGTGGACCTCTTTTCTGGTGGACCTGCTGAGGTGGACCTTTTTTCTGGTAGACCTTTTTTCTGGTGGACCTTTTTTCTGGTGGACCTGCTGAGGTGGACCTTTTTTCTGGTGGACCTTTTTTCTGGTGGACCTGCTGAGGTGGACCTTTGTTCTGGTGGACCTTTTTTCTGGTGGACCTCCTGAGGTGGACCTTTGTTCTGGTGGACCTTTTTTCTGGTGGACCTCCTGAGGTGGACCTTTTTTTCTGGTGGACCTGCTGAGGTGAACCTGCTGAGGTGGAGCTTTTTTCTGGTGGACCTTTTTTTCTGGTGGACCTGCTGAGGTGGACATTTTTTCTGGTGGACCTGCTGAGGTGGACCTTTTTTCTGGTGGACCTTTTTTCTGGTGGACCTGCTGAGGTGGACCTTTTTTCTGGTGGACCTTTTTTCTGGTGGACCTTTTTTTTGGTGGACCTGCTGAGGTGGACCTTTTTTCTGGTGGACTTTTTTTCTGGTGGACCTGCTGAGGTGGACCTTTTTTCTGGTGGACCTTTTTTCTGGTGGACCTCCTGAGGTGGACCTTTGTTCTGGTGGACCTTTTTTCTGGTGGACCTCCTGAGGTGGACCTTTTTTTCTGGTGGACCTTTTTTCTGGTGGACCTGCTGAGGTGGACCTTTTTTTCTGGTGGACCTGCTGAGGTGGACCTCCTGAGGTGGACCTTTTTTCTGGTGGACCTTTTTTCTGGTGGACCTGCTGAGGTGTACATTTTTTCTGGTGGACCTGCTGAGGTGGACCTTTTTTCTGGTGGACCTTTTTTCTGGTGGACCTGCTGAGGTGGACATTTTTTCTGGTGGACCTTTTTTCTGGTGGACCTTTTTTCTGGTGGACCTGCTGAGGTGGACATTTTTTCTGGTGGACCTTTTTTCTGGTGGACCTTTTTTCTGGTGGACCTGCTGAGGTGGACCTTTTTTCTGGTGGACCTTTTTTCTGGTGGACCTTTTTTCTGGTGGACCTGCTGAGGTGGACCTTTTTTCTGGTGGACCTTTTTTCTGGTGGACCTGCTGAGGTGGACCTTTGTTCTGGTGGACCTTTTTTCTGGTGGACCTGCTGAGGTGGACCTTTTTTTCTGGTGGACCTGCTGAGGTGGACCTGCTGAGGTGGAGCTTTTTTCTGGTGGACCTTTTTTCTGGTGGACCTGCTGAGGTGGACCTTTTTTCTGGTGGACCTTTTTCCTGGTGGACCTGCTTAGGTCGACCTTTTTTCTGGTGGACATTTTTTCTGGTGGACCTGCTGTGGAGGACCTTTTCCTAGTGGACCTCTTTTCTGGTGGACCTGCTGAGGTGGACCTTTTTTCTGGTACACCTTTTTTCTGGTGGACCTTTTTTCTGGTGGACCTGCTGAGGTGGACCTTTTTTCTGGTGGACCTTTTTTCTGGTGGACCTGCTGAGGTGGACCTTTGTTCTGGTGGACCTTTTTTCTGGTGGACCTCCTGAGGTGGACCTTTGTTCTGGTGGACCTTTTTTCTGGTGGACCTCCTGAGGTGGACCTTTTTTTCTGGTGGACCTGCTGAGGTGAACCTGCTGAGGTGGAGCTTTTTTCTGGTGGACCTTTTTTTCTGGTGGACCTGCTGAGGTGGACATTTTTTCTGGTGGACCTGCTGAGGTGGACCTTTTTTCTGGTGGACCTTTTTTCTGGTGGACCTGCTGAGGTGGACCTTTTTTCTGGTGGACCTTTTTTCTGGTGGACCTTTTTTTTGGTGGACCTGCTGAGGTGGACCTTTTTTCTGGTGGACTTTTTTTCTGGTGGACCTGCTGAGGTGGACCTTTTTTCTGGTGGACCTTTTTTCTGGTGGACCTCCTGAGGTGGACCTTTGTTCTGGTGGACCTTTTTTCTGGTGGACCTCCTGAGGTGGACCTTTTTTTCTGGTGGACCTTTTTTCTGGTGGACCTGCTGAGGTGGACCTTTTTTTCTGGTGGACCTGCTGAGGTGGACCTCCTGAGGTGGACCTTTTTTCTGGTGGACCTTTTTTCTGGTGGACCTGCTGAGGTGTACATTTTTTCTGGTGGACCTGCTGAGGTGGACCTTTTTTCTGGTGGACCTTTTTTCTGGTGGACCTGCTGAGGTGGACATTTTTTCTGGTGGACCTTTTTTCTGGTGGACCTTTTTTCTGGTGGACCTGCTGAGGTGGACCTTTTTTCTGGTGGACCTTTTTTCTGGTGGACCTGCTGAGGTGGACCTTTTTTCTGGTGGACCTTTTTTCTGGTGGACCTGCTGAGGTGGACCTTTTTTCTGGTGGACCTTTTTTCTGGTGGACCTGCTGAGGTGGACCTTTTTTCTGGTGGACCTTTTTTCTGGTGGACCTGCTGAGGTGGACCTTTTTTCTGGTGGACCTTTTTTTCTGGTGGACCTGCTGAGGTGGACCTTTTTTCTGGTGGACCTGCTGAGGTGGACCTGCTGAGGTGGACCTTTTTTTTGGTAGACCTTTTTTCTCGTGGACCTGCTGAGGTGGACCTTTTTTCTGGTGGACCTGCTGAGGTGGACCTTTTTTTTCTGGTGGACCTTTTTTCTGGTGGACCTGCTGAGGTGGACATTTTTTCTGGTGGACCTTTTTTCTGGTGGACCTGCTGAGGTGGACATTTTTTCTGGTGGACATTTTTTCTGGTGGACCTGCTGAGGTGGACCTTTTTCTGGTGGACATTTTTTCTGGTGGACCTGCTGAGGTGGACCTTTTTCTGGTGGACCTTTTTTCTGGTGGACCTGCTGAGGTGGACCTTTTTTCTGGTGGACCTTTTTTCTGGTGGACCTTTTTTCTGGTGGACCTGCTGAGGTGGACCTTTTTTCTGGTGGACCTTTTTTCTGGTGGACCTGCTGAGGTGGACCTTTGTTCTGGTGGACCTTTTTTCTGGTGGACCTGCTGAGGTGGACCTTTTTTTCTGGTGGACCTGCTGAGGTGGACCTGCTGAGGTGGAGCTTTTTTCTGGTGGACCTTTTTTCTGGTGGACCTGCTGAGGTGGACCTTTTTTCTGGTGGACCTTTTTCCTGGTGGACCTGCTTAGGTCGACCTTTTTTCTGGTGGACATTTTTTCTGGTGGACCTGCTGAGGAGGACCTTTTCCTAGTGGACCTCTTTTCTGGTGGACCTGCTGAGGTGGACCTTTTTTCTGGTAGACCTTTTTTCTGGTGGACCTTTTTTCTGGTGGACCTGCTGAGGTGGACCTTTTTTCTGGTGGACCTTTTTTCTGGTGGACCTGCTGAGGTGGACCTTTGTTCTGGTGGACCTTTTTTCTGGTGGACCTCCTGAGGTGGACCTTTGTTCTGGTGGACCTTTTTTCTGGTGGACCTCCTGAGGTGGACCTTTTTTTCTGGTGGACCTGCTGAGGTGAACCTGCTGAGGTGGAGCTTTTTTCTGGTGGACCTTTTTTTCTGGTGGACCTGCTGAGGTGGACATTTTTTCTGGTGGACCTGCTGAGGTGGACCTTTTTTCTGGTGGACCTTTTTTCTGGTGGACCTGCTGAGGTGGACCTTTTTTCTGGTGGACCTTTTTTCTGGTGGACCTTTTTTTTGGTGGACCTGCTGAGGTGGACCTTTTTTCTGGTGGACTTTTTTTCTGGTGGACCTGCTGAGGTGGACCTTTTTTCTGGTGGACCTTTTTTCTGGTGGACCTCCTGAGGTGGACCTTTGTTCTGGTGGACCTTTTTTCTGGTGGACCTCCTGAGGTGGACCTTTTTTTCTGGTGGACCTTTTTTCTGGTGGACCTGCTGAGGTGGACCTTTTTTTCTGGTGGACCTGCTGAGGTGGACCTCCTGAGGTGGACCTTTTTTCTGGTGGACCTTTTTTCTGGTGGACCTGCTGAGGTGTACATTTTTTCTGGTGGACCTGCTGAGGTGGACCTTTTTTCTGGTGGACCTTTTTTCTGGTGGACCTGCTGAGGTGGACATTTTTTCTGGTGGACCTTTTTTCTGGTGGACCTTTTTTCTGGTGGACCTGCTGAGGTGGACCTTTTTTCTGGTGGACCTTTTTTCTGGTGGACCTGCTGAGGTGGACCTTTTTTCTGGTGGACCTTTTTTCTGGTGGACCTGCTGAGGTGGACCTTTTTTCTGGTGGACCTTTTTTCTGGTGGACCTGCTGAGGTGGACCTTTTTTCTGGTGGACCTTTTTTCTGGTGGACCTGCTGAGGTGGACCTTTTTTCTGGTGGACCTTTTTTTCTGGTGGACCTGCTGAGGTGGACCTTTTTTCTGGTGGACCTGCTGAGGTGGACCTGCTGAGGTGGACCTTTTTTTTGGTAGACCTTTTTTCTCGTGGACCTGCTGAGGTGGACCTTTTTTCTGGTGGACCTGCTGAGGTGGACCTTTTTTTTCTAGTGGACCTTTTTTCTGGTGGACCTGCTGAGGTGGACATTTTTTCTGGTGGACCTTTTTTCTGGTGGACCTGCTGAGGTGGACATTTTTTCTGGTGGACCTTTTTTCTGGTGGACCTTTTTTCTGGTGGACCTGCTGAGGTGGACCTTTTTTCTGGTGGACCTTTTTTCTGGTGGACCTGCTGAGGTGGACCTTTTTTCTGGTGGACCTTTTTTCTGGTGGACCTGCTGAGGTGGACCTTTTTTCTGGTGGACCTTTTTTCTGGTGGACCTGCTGAGGTGGACCTTTTTTCTGGTGGACCTTTTTTCTGGTGGACCTGCTGAGGTGGACCTTTTTTCTGGTGGACCTTTTTTTCTGGTGGACCTGCTGAGGTGGACCTTTTTTCTGGTGGACCTGCTGAGGTGGACCTGCTGAGGTGGACCTTTTTTTTGGTAGACCTTTTTTCTCGTGGACCTGCTGAGGTGGACCTTTTTTCTGGTGGACCTGCTGAGGTGGACCTTTTTTTTCTGGTGGACCTTTTTTCTGGTGGACCTGCTGAGGTGGACCTTTTTTCTGGTGGACCTTTTTCTGGTGGACCTGCTGAGGTGGACCGTTTTCTGGTGGACTTTTTTTCTGGTGGACCTGCTCAGGTGGACCTTTTTTTCTGGTGGACCTTTTTTTCTGGTGGACCTGCTGAGGTGGACCTTTTTTCTGGTGGACCTGTTTTCTGGTGGACCTGCTGAGGTGGACCTTTTTCTAGTGGACCTTTTTTCTGGTGGACCTGCTGAGGTGGACATTTTTCTAGTGGACCTTTTTTCTGGTGGACCTGCTGAGGTGGATATTTTTTCTGGTGGACCTGCTGAGGTGGACCTTTTTTCTGGTGGACCTTTTTTCTGGTGGACCTGCTGAGGTGGACCTTTTTTCTGGTGGAACTTTTTTCTGGTAGACCTGCTCAGGTGGACCTTTTTTCTGGTGGACCTTTTTTCTGGTGGACCTTTTTTCTGGTGGACCTGCTGAGGTGGACCTTTTTTCTGGTGGACCTTTTTTCTGGTGGACCTGCTGAGGTTGACCTTTTTTTTGGTGGACCTGCTGAGGTGGACCTTTTTTCTGGTGGACATTTTTTCTGGTGGACCTGCTGAGGTGGACCTTTCTTCTGGTGGACCTGCTGAGGTGGACCTTTTTTCTGGTGGACCTTTTTTCTGGTGGACCTGCTGAGGTGGACCTTTGTTCTGGTGGACCTTTTTTCTGGTGGACCTGCTGAGGTGGACCTTTTTTTCTGGTGGACCTTTTTTCTGGTGGACCTGCTGAGGTGGACCTTTTTTCTGGTGGAACTTTTTTCTGGTGGACCTGCTGAGGTGGACCTTTTTTCTGGTGGACCTTTTTTCTGGTGGACCTGCTGAGGTTGACCTTTTTTTTGGTGGACCTGCTGAGGTGGACCTTTTTTCTGGTAGACATTTTTTCTGGTGGACCTGCTGAGGTGGACCCTTTTTCTGGTGGACCTTTTTCCTGGTGGACCTGCTTAGGTCGACCTTTTTTCTGGTGGACCTTTTTTCTGGTGGACCTTTTTTCTGGTGGACCTGCTGAGGTGGACCTTTTTTCTGGTGGACCTTTTTTCTGGTGGACCTGCTGAGGTTGACCTTTTTTTTGGTGGACCTGCTGAGGTGGACCTTTTTTCTGGTGGACATTTTTTCTGGTGGACCTGCTGAGGTGGACCCTTTTTCTGGTGGACCTTTTTCCTGGTGGACCTGCTTAGGTCGACCTTTTTTCTGGTGGACCTTTTTTCTGGTGGACCTTTTTTCTGGTGGACCTGCTGAGGTGGACCTTTTTTCTGGTGGACCTTTTTTCTGGTGGACCTGCTGAGGTTGACCTTTTTTTTGGTGGACCTGCTGAGGTGGACCTTTTTTCTGGTGGACATTTTTTCTGGTGGACCTGCTGAGGTGGACCTTTCTTCTGGTGGACCTGCTGAGGTGGACCTTTTTTCTGGTGGACCTTTTTTCTGGTGGACCTGCTGAGGTGGACCTTTGTTCTGGTGGACCTTTTTTCTGGTGGACCTGCTGAGGTGGACCTTTTTTTCTGGTGGACCTTTTTTCTGGTGGACCTGCTGAGGTGGACCTTTTTTCTGGTGGAACTTTTTTCTGGTGGACCTGCTGAGGTGGACCTTTTTTCTGGTGGACCTCTTTTCTGGTGGACCTGCTGAGGTTGACCTTTTTTTTGGTGGACCTGCTGAGGTGGACCTTTTTTCTGGTAGACATTTTTTCTGGTGGACCTGCTGAGGTGGACCCTTTTTCTGGTGGACCTTTTTCCTGGTGGACCTGCTTAGGTCGACCTTTTTTCTGGTGGACCTTTTTTCTGGTGGACCTTTTTTCTGGTGGACCTGCTGAGGTGGACCTTTTTTCTGGTGGACCTTTTTTCTGGTGGACCTGCTGAGGTTGACCTTTTTTTTGGTGGACCTGCTGAGGTGGACCTTTTTTCTGGTGGACATTTTTTCTGGTGGACCTGCTGAGGTGGACCTTTCTTCTGGTGGACCTGCTGAGGTGGACCTTTTTTCTGGTGGACCTTTTTTCTGGTGGACCTGCTGAGGTGGACCTTTGTTCTGGTGGACCTTTTTTCTGGTGGACCTGCTGAGGTGGACCTTTTTTTCTGGTGGACATTTTTTCTGGTGGACCTGCTGAGGTGGACCTTTTTCTAGTGGACCTTTTTTCTGGTGGACCTGCTGAGGTGGACCTTTTTTCTGGTGGACCTTTTTTCTGGTGGACCTGCTGAGGTGGACCTTTTTTCTGGTGGACCTTTTTTTTTTGGTGGACTTGCTGAGGTGGACCTTTTTTCTGGTGGACCTGCTGAGGTGGAACTTTTTTTCTGGTGGACCTGCTGAGGTGGACCTTTTTTCTGGTGGACCTTTTTTCTGGTGGACCTGCTGAGGTGGACCTTTTTTCTGGTAGACCTTTTTTCTGGTGGACCTGCTGAGGTGGACCTTTTTTTCTGGTGGACCTGCTGAGGTGGACCTGCTGAGGTGGAGCTTTTTTCTGGTGGACCTGCTGAGGTGGACCTGCTGACGTGGAGCTTTTTTCTGGTGGACCTTTTTTCTGGTGGACCTGCTGAGGTGGACCTTTTTTCTGGTGGACATTTTTTCTGGTGGACCTGCTGAGGTGGACCTTTTTCTAGTGGACCTTTTTTCTGGTGGACCTGCTGAGGTGGACCTTTTTTCTGGTGGACCTTTTTTCTGGTGGACCTGCTGAGGTGGACCTTTGTTCTGGTGGACCTTTTTTCTGGTGGACCTGCTGAGGTGGACCTTTGTTCTGGTGGACCTTTTTTCTGGTGGACCTGCTGAGGTGGACCTTTTTTTCTGGTGGACCTGCTGAGGTGGACCTGCTGAGGTGGAGCTTTTTTCTGGTGGACCTTTTTTCTGGTGGACCTGCTGAGGTGGACCTTTTTTCTGGTGGACCTTTTTCCTGGTGGACCTGCTTAGGTCGACCTTTTTTCTGGTGGACATTTTTTCTGGTGGACCTGCTGAGGTGGACCTTTTTCTAGTGGACCTTTTTTTCTGGTGGACCTGCTGAGGTGGACCTTTTTTCTGGTGGACTTTTTTCTGGTGGACCTTTTTTTTGGTGGACCTGCTGAGGTGGATCTTTTTTCTGGTGGACTTTTTTTTGGTGGACCTGCTGAGGTGGACCTTTTTTCTGGTGGACCTTTTTTCTGGTGGACCTCCTGAGGTGGACCTTTGTTCTGGTAGACCTTTTTTCTGGTGGACCTCCTGAGGAGGACCTTTTTTTCTGGTGGACCTTTTTTCTGGTGGACCTGCTGAGGTGGACCTTTTTTTCTGGTGGACCTGCTGAGGTGGACCTGCTGAGGTGGAGCTTTTTTCTGGTGGACCTTTTTTCTGGTGGACCTGCTGAGGTGTACATTTTTTCTGGTGGACCTGCTGAGGTGGACCTTTTTTCTGGTGGACCTTTTTTCTGGTGGACCTGCTGAGGTGGACCTTTTTTCTGGTGGACCTTTTTTCTGGCGGACCTGCTGAGGTGGACCTTTTTTCTGGTGGACCTTTTTTCTGGTGGACCTGCTGAGGTGGACCTTTTTTTTGGTGGACCTGCTGAGGTGGACCTTTTTTCTGGTGGACCTTTTTTCTGGTGGACCTGCTGAGGTTGACCTTTTTTTTGGTGGACCTGCTGAGGTGGACCTTTTTTCTGGTGGACATTTTTTCTGGTGGACCTGCTGAAATGGACCCTTTTTCTGGTGGACCTTTTTTCTGGTGGACCTGCTGAGGTGGACCTTTTTTCTGGTGGACCTTTTTCCTGGTGGACCTGCTTAGGTCGACCTTTTTTCTGGTGGACATTTTTTCTGGTGGACCTGCTGAGGTGGACCTTTTTCTAGTGGACCTTTTTTCTGGTGGACCTGCTGAGGTGGACCTTTTTTCTGGTGGACCTTTTTTCTGGTGGACCTTTTTTCTGCTGGACCTGCTGAGGTGGACCTTTTTTCTGGTGGACCTTTTTTCTGGTGGACCTGCTGAGGTGGACCTTTGTTCTGGTGGACCTTTTTTCTGGTGGACCTGCTGAGGTGGACCTTTTTTTCTGGTGGACCTGCTGAGGTGGACCTGCTGAGGTGGAGCTTTTTTCTGGTGGACCTTTTTTCTGGTGGACCTGCTGAGGTGGACCTTTTTTCTGGTGGACCTTTTTCCTGGTGGACCTGCTTAGGTCGACCTTTTTTCTGGTGGACATTTTTTCTGGTGGACCTGCTGAGGTGGACCTTTTTCTAGTGGATCTTTTCTGGTGGACCTGCTGAGGTGGACCTTTTTTCTGGTGGACCTTTTTTCTGGTGGACCTTTTTTCTGGTGGACCTGCTGAGGTGGACCTTTTTTCTGGTGGACCTTTTTTCTGGTGGACCTGCTGAGGTGGACCTTTGTTCTGGTGGACCTTTTTTCTGGTGGACCTCCTGAGGTGGACCTTTGTTCTGGTGGACCTTTTTTCTGGTGGACCTCCTGAGGTGGACCTTTTTTTCTGGTGGACCTGCTGAGGTGAACCTGCTGAGGTGGAGCTTCTTTCTGGTGGACCTTTTTTCTGGTGGACCTGCTGAGGTGGACATTTTTTCTGGTGGACCTGCTGAGGTGGACCTTTTTTCTGGTGGACCTTTTTTCTGGTGGACCTGCTGAGGTGGACATTTTTTCTGGTGGACCTTTTTTCTGGTGGACCTTTTTTCTGGTGGACCTGCTGAGGTGGACCTTTTTTCTGGTGGACCTTTTTTCTGGTGGACCTGCTGAGGTGGACCTTTTTTCTGGTGGACCTTTTTTCTGGTGGACCTGCTGAGGTGGACCTTTTTTTTGGTGGACCTGCTGAGGTGGACCTTTTTTCTGGTGGACATTTTTTCTGGTGGACCTGCTGAGGTGGACCTTTCTTCTGGTGGACCTGCTGAGGTGGACCTTTTTTCTGGTGGACCTTTTTTCTGGTGGACCTGCTGAGGTGGACCTTTGTTCTGGTGGACCTTTTTTCTGGTGGACCTGCTGAGGTGGACCTTTTTTTCTGGTGGACCTTTTTTCTGGTGGACCTGCTGAGGTGGACCTTTTTTCTGGTGGAACTTTTTTCTGGTGGACCTGCTGAGGTGGACCTTTTTTCTGGTGGACCTCTTTTCTGGTGGACCTGCTGAGGTTGACCTTTTTTTTGGTGGACCTGCTGAGGTGGACCTTTTTTCTGGTAGACATTTTTTCTGGTGGACCTGCTGAGGTGGACCCTTTTTCTGGTGGACCTTTTTCCTGGTGGACCTGCTTAGGTCGACCTTTTTTCTGGTGGACCTTTTTTCTGGTGGACCTTTTTTCTGGTGGACCTGCTGAGGTGGACCTTTTTTCTGGTGGACCTTTTTTCTGGTGGACCTGCTGAGGTTGACCTTTTTTTTGGTGGACCTGCTGAGGTGGACCTTTTTTCTGGTGGACATTTTTTCTGGTGGACCTGCTGAGGTGGACCTTTCTTCTGGTGGACCTGCTGAGGTGGACCTTTTTTCTGGTGGACCTTTTTTCTGGTGGACCTGCTGAGGTGGACCTTTGTTCTGGTGGACCTTTTTTCTGGTGGACCTGCTGAGGTGGACCTTTTTTTCTGGTGGACATTTTTTCTGGTGGACCTGCTGAGGTGGACCTTTTTCTAGTGGACCTTTTTTCTGGTGGACCTGCTGAGGTGGACCTTTTTTCTGGTGGACCTTTTTTCTGGTGGACCTGCTGAGGTGGACCTTTTTTCTGGTGGACCTTTTTTTTTTGGTGGACTTGCTGAGGTGGACCTTTTTTCTGGTGGACCTGCTGAGGTGGAACTTTTTTTCTGGTGGACCTGCTGAGGTGGACCTTTTTTCTGGTGGACCTTTTTTCTGGTGGACCTGCTGAGGTGGACCTTTTTTCTGGTAGACCTTTTTTCTGGTGGACCTGCTGAGGTGGACCTTTTTTTCTGGTGGACCTGCTGAGGTGGACCTGCTGAGGTGGAGCTTTTTTCTGGTGGACCTGCTGAGGTGGACCTGCTGACGTGGAGCTTTTTTCTGGTGGACCTTTTTTCTGGTGGACCTGCTGAGGTGGACCTTTTTTCTGGTGGACATTTTTTCTGGTGGACCTGCTGAGGTGGACCTTTTTCTAGTGGACCTTTTTTCTGGTGGACCTGCTGAGGTGGACCTTTTTTCTGGTGGACCTTTTTTCTGGTGGACCTGCTGAGGTGGACCTTTGTTCTGGTGGACCTTTTTTCTGGTGGACCTGCTGAGGTGGACCTTTGTTCTGGTGGACCTTTTTTCTGGTGGACCTGCTGAGGTGGACCTTTTTTTCTGGTGGACCTGCTGAGGTGGACCTGCTGAGGTGGAGCTTTTTTCTGGTGGACCTTTTTTCTGGTGGACCTGCTGAGGTGGACCTTTTTTCTGGTGGACCTTTTTCCTGGTGGACCTGCTTAGGTCGACCTTTTTTCTGGTGGACATTTTTTCTGGTGGACCTGCTGAGGTGGACCTTTTTCTAGTGGACCTTTTTTTCTGGTGGACCTGCTGAGGTGGACCTTTTTTCTGGTGGACTTTTTTCTGGTGGACCTTTTTTTTGGTGGACCTGCTGAGGTGGATCTTTTTTCTGGTGGACTTTTTTTTGGTGGACCTGCTGAGGTGGACCTTTTTTCTGGTGGACCTTTTTTCTGGTGGACCTCCTGAGGTGGACCTTTGTTCTGGTGGACCTTTTTTCTGGTGGACCTCCTGAGGAGGACCTTTTTTTCTGGTGGACCTTTTTTCTGGTGGACCTGCTGAGGTGGACCTTTTTTTCTGGTGGACCTGCTGAGGTGGACCTGCTGAGGTGGAGCTTTTTTCTGGTGGACCTTTTTTCTGGTGGACCTGCTGAGGTGTACATTTTTTCTGGTGGACCTGCTGAGGTGGACCTTTTTTCTGGTGGACCTTTTTTCTGGTGGACCTGCTGAGGTGGACCTTTTTTCTGGTGGACCTTTTTTCTGGCGGACCTGCTGAGGTGGACCTTTTTTCTGGTGGACCTTTTTTCTGGTGGACCTGCTGAGGTGGACCTTTTTTTTGGTGGACCTGCTGAGGTGGACCTTTTTTCTGGTGGACCTTTTTTCTGGTGGACCTGCTGAGGTTGACCTTTTTTTTGGTGGACCTGCTGAGGTGGACCTTTTTTCTGGTGGACATTTTTTCTGGTGGACCTGCTGAAATGGACCCTTTTTCTGGTGGACCTTTTTTCTGGTGGACCTGCTGAGGTGGACCTTTTTTCTGGTGGACCTTTTTCCTGGTGGACCTGCTTAGGTCGACCTTTTTTCTGGTGGACATTTTTTCTGGTGGACCTGCTGAGGTGGACCTTTTTCTAGTGGACCTTTTTTCTGGTGGACCTGCTGAGGTGGACCTTTTTTCTGGTGGACCTTTTTTCTGGTGGACCTTTTTTCTGCTGGACCTGCTGAGGTGGACCTTTTTTCTGGTGGACCTTTTTTCTGGTGGACCTGCTGAGGTGGACCTTTGTTCTGGTGGACCTTTTTTCTGGTGGACCTGCTGAGGTGGACCTTTTTTTCTGGTGGACCTGCTGAGGTGGACCTGCTGAGGTGGAGCTTTTTTCTGGTGGACCTTTTTTCTGGTGGACCTGCTGAGGTGGACCTTTTTTCTGGTGGACCTTTTTCCTGGTGGACCTGCTTAGGTCGACCTTTTTTCTGGTGGACATTTTTTCTGGTGGACCTGCTGAGGTGGACCTTTTTCTAGTGGATCTTTTCTGGTGGACCTGCTGAGGTGGACCTTTTTTCTGGTGGACCTTTTTTCTGGTGGACCTTTTTTCTGGTGGACCTGCTGAGGTGGACCTTTTTTCTGGTGGACCTTTTTTCTGGTGGACCTGCTGAGGTGGACCTTTGTTCTGGTGGACCTTTTTTCTGGTGGACCTCCTGAGGTGGACCTTTGTTCTGGTGGACCTTTTTTCTGGTGGACCTCCTGAGGTGGACCTTTTTTTCTGGTGGACCTGCTGAGGTGAACCTGCTGAGGTGGAGCTTCTTTCTGGTGGACCTTTTTTCTGGTGGACCTGCTGAGGTGGACATTTTTTCTGGTGGACCTGCTGAGGTGGACCTTTTTTCTGGTGGACCTTTTTTCTGGTGGACCTGCTGAGGTGGACATTTTTTCTGGTGGACCTTTTTTCTGGTGGACCTTTTTTCTGGTGGACCTGCTGAGGTGGACCTTTTTTCTGGTGGACCTTTTTTCTGGTGGACCTGCTGAGGTGGACCTTTTTTCTGGTGGACCTTTTTTCTGGTGGACCTGCTGAGGTGGACCTTTTTTCTGGTGGACCTTTTTTCTGGTGGACCTGCTGAGGTGGACCTTTTTTCTGGTGGACCTTTTTTTTGGTGGACCTGCTGAGGTGGACCTTTTTTCTGGTGGACCTTTTTTCTGGTGGACCTGCTGAGGTGGACCTTTTTTCTGGTGGACCTGCTGAGGTGGACCTGCTGAGGTGGACCTTTTTTCTGGTAGACCTTTTTTCTCGTGGACCTGCTGAGGTGGACCTTTTTTCTGGTGGACCTGCTGAGGTGGACCTTTTTTTTCTGGTGGACCTTTTTTTCTGGTGGACCTGCTGAGGTGGACCTTTTTTCTGGTGGACCTTTTTCTGGTGGACCTGCTGAGGTGGACCTTTTTTCTGGTGGACTTTTTTTTCTGGTGGACCTGCTCAGGTGGACCTTTTCTTCTGGTGGACCTTTTTTTCTGGTGGACCTGCTGAGGTGGACCTTTTTTCTGGTGGACCTTTTTTCTGGTGGACCTTTTTTCTGGTGGACCTGCTGAGGTGGACCTTTTTCTAGTGGACCTTTTTTCTGGTGGACCTGCTGAGGTGGACATTTTTCTAGTGGACCTTTTTTCTGGTGGACCTGCTGAGGTGGATATTTTTTCTGGTGGACCTGCTGAGGTGGACCTTTTTTCTGGTGGACCTTTTTTCTGGTGGACCTGCTGAGGTGGACCTTTTTTCTGGTGGAACTTTTTTCTGGTGGACCTGCTCAGGTGGACCTTTTTTCTGGTGGACCTTTTTTCTGGTGGACCTGCTGAGGTGGACCTTTTTTCTGGTGGACCTTTTTTCTGGTGGACCTGCTGAGGTTGACCTTTTTTTTGGTGGACCTGCTGAGGTGGACCTTTTTTCTGGTGGACATTTTTTCTGGTGGACCTGCTGAGGTGGACCTTTCTTCTGGTGGACCTGCTGAGGTGGACCTTTTTTCTGGTGGACCTTTTTTCTGGTGGACCTGCTGAGGTGGACCTTTTTTCTGGTGGACCTGCTGAGGTGGACCTTTTTTTCTGGTGGACCTTTTTTCTGGTGGACCTGCTGAGGTGGACCTTTTTTCTGGTGGAACTTTTTTCTGGTGGACCTGCTGAGGTGGACCTTTTTTCTGGTGGACCTTTTTTCTGGTGGACCTGCTGAGGTTCACCTTTTTTTTGGTGGACCTGCTGAGGTGGACCTTTTTTCTGGTAGACATTTTTTCTGGTGGACCTGCTGAGGTGGACCCTTTTTCTGGTGGACCTTTTTCCTGGTGGACCTGCTTAGGTCGACCTTTTTTCTGGTGGACCTTTTTTCTGGTGGACCTGCTGAGGTGGACCTTTTTTCTGGTGGACCTTTTTTCTGGTGGACCTGCTGAGGTTGACCTTTTTTTTGGTGGACCTGCTGAGGTGGACCTTTTTTCTGGTGGACATTTTTTCTGGTGGACCTGCTGAGGTGGACCTTTCTTCTGGTGGACCTGCTGAGGTGGACCTTTTTTCTGGTGGACCTTTTTTCTGGTGGACCTGCTGAGGTGGACCTTTGATCCGGTGGACCTTTTTTCTGGTGGACCTGCTGAGGTGGACCTTTTTTTCTGGTGGACATTTTTTCTGGTGGACCTGCTGAGGTGGACCTTTTTCTAGTGGACCTTTTTTCTGGTGGACCTGCTGAGGTGGACCTTTTTTCTGGTGGACCTTTTTTCTGGTGGACCTGCTGAGGTGGACCTTTTTTCTGGTGGACCTTTTTTTTTGGTGGACTTGCTGAGGTGGACCTTTTTTCTGGTGGACCTGCTGAGGTGGACCTTTTTTTCTGGTGGACCTGCTGAGGTGGACCTTTTTTCTGGTGGACCTTTTTTCTGGTGGACCTGCTGAGGTGGACCTTTTTTCTGGTAGACCTTTTTTCTGGTGGACCTGCTGAGGTGGACCTTTTTTTCTGGTGGACCTGCTGAGGTGGACCTGCTGAGGTGGAGCTTTTTTCTGGTGGACCTTTTTTCTGGTGGACCTGCTGAGGTGGACCTTTTTTCTGGTGGACCTTTTTCCTGGTGGACCTGCTTAGGTCGACCTTTTTTCTGGTGGACATTTTTTCTGGTGGACCTGCTGAGGTGGACCTTTTTCTAGTGGACCTTTTTTCTGGTGGACCTGCTGAGGTGGACCTTTTTTCTGGTGGACCTTTTTTCTGGTGGACCTTTTTTTTGGTGGACCTGCTGAGGTGGACCTTTTTTCTGGTGGATTTTTTTTCTGGTGGACCTGCTGAGGTGGACCTTTTTTCTGGTGGACCTTTTTTCTGGTGGACCTCCTGAGGTGGACCTTTGTTCTGGTGGACCTTTTTTCTGGTGGACCTCCTGAGGTGGACCTTTTTTTCTGGTGGACCTTTTTTCTGGTGGACCTGCTGAGGTGGACCTTTTTTTCTGGTGGACCTGCTGAGGTTGACCTGCTGAGGTGGAGCTTTTTTCTGGTGGACCTTTTTTCTGGTGGACCTGCTGAGGTGTACATTTTTTCTGGTGGACCTGCTGAGGTGGACCTTTTTTCTGGTGGACCTTTTTTCTGGTGGACCTGCTGAGGTGGACCTTTTTTCTGGTGGACCTTTTTTCTGACGGACCTGCTGAGGTGGATCATTTTTCTGGTGGACCTTTTTTCTGGTGGACCTGCTGAGGTGGACCTTTTTTCTGGTGGACCTGCTGAGGTGGAACTTTTTTTCTGCTGGACCTTTTTTCTGGTGGACCTGCTGAGGTTGACCTTTTTTTTGGTGGACCTGCTGAGGTGGACCTTTTTTCTGGTGGACCTTTTTTCTGGTGGACCTGCTGAGGTTGACCTTTTTTTTGGTGGACCTGCTGAGGTGGACCTTTTTTCTGGTGGACATTTTTTCTGGTGGACCTGCTGAAATGGACCCTTTTTCTGGTGGACCTTTTTTCTGGTGGACCTTTTTTCTGGTGGACCTGCTGAGGTGGACCTTTGTTCTGGTGGACCTTTTTTCTGGTGGACCTGCTGAGGTGGACCTTTTTTCTGGTGGACCTGCTGAGGTGGACCTGCTGAGGTGGAGCTTTTTTCTGGTGGACCTTTTTTCTGGTGGACCTGCTGAGGTGGACCTTTTTTCTGGTGGACCTTTTTCCTGGTGGACCTGCTTAGGTCGACCTTTTTTCTGGTGGACATTTTTTCTGGTGGACCTGCTGAGGTGGACCTTTTTCTAGTGGACCTCTTTTCTGGTGGACCTGCTGAGGTGGACCTTTTTTCTGGTGGACCTTTTTTCTGGTGGACCTTTTTTCTGGTGGACCTGCTGAGGTGGACCTTTTTTCTGGTGGACCTTTTTTCTGGTGGACCTGCTGAGGTGGACCTTTGTTCTGGTGGACCTTTTTTCTGGTGGACCTGCTGAGGTGGAACTTTTTTTTCTGCTGGACCTCTGAGGTGGACAGTTTTTCTGGTGGACCTGCTGAGGTGGACCTTTTTTCTGGTGGATCTGCTGAGGTGGACCTTTTTTCTGGTGGACCTTTTTTCTGGTGGACCTGCTGAGGTGGACCTTTTTTCTGGTGGACCTTTTTTCTGGTGGACCTGCTGAGGTGGACCTTTTTTCTGGTGGACCTGCTGAGGTGGACATTTTTTCTGGTGGACCTTTTTTCTGGTGGACCTGCTGAGGTGGACCTTTTTTCTGATGGACATTTTTTCTGGTGGACCTGCTGAGGTGGACCTTTTTTTCTGGTGGACCTTTTTTCTGGTGGACCTGCTGAGGTGGACCTTTTTTTCTGGTGGAACTTTTTTCTCGTGGACCTGCTGAGGTGGACCTTTTTTCTGGTGGAACTTTTTTCTGGTGGACCTGCTTAGGTCGACCTTTTTTCTGGTGGACATTTTTTCTGGTGGACCTGCTGAGGTGGACCTTTTTCTAGTGGACCATTTTTCTGGTGGACCTGTTGAGGTGGACCTTTTTTATGGTGGACCTTTTTTCTGGTGGACCTGCTGAGGTGGACCTTTTTTCTGGTGGACCTTTTTTCTGGTGGATTTTTTTTCTGGTGGACCTGCTGAGGTGGACCTTTTTTCTGGTGGACCTGCTGAGGTGGACCTTTTTTCTGGTGGACCTTTTTTCTGGTGGACCTGCTGAGGTGGACCTTTTTTCTGGTGGACCTGCTGAGGTGGACCTTTTTTCTGGTGGACCTTTTTCTGGTGGACCTGCTGAGGTGGACCTTTTTTCTGGTGGACTTTTTTTCTGGTGGACCTGCTCAGGTGGACCTTTTTTTCTGGTGGACCTTTTTTTTCTGGTGGACCTGCTGAGGTGGACCTTTTTTCTGGTGGACCTTTTTTCTGGTGGACCATTTTTCTGGTGGACCTGCTGAGGTGGACCTGCTGAGGTGGACCTTTTTTCTGGTGCACCTGCTGAGGTGGACCTTTTTCTAGTGGACCTTTTTTCTGGTGGACCTGCTGAGGTGGACCTTTTTTCTGGTGGACCTGCTGAGGTGGACCTTTTTTTCTGGTGGACCTGCTGAGGTGGACCTGCTGATGTGGACCTTTTTTCTGGTGGACCTGCTGATGTGGACCTTTTTTCTGGTGGACCTTTTTTCTGGTGGACCTGCTGAGGTGGACCTTTTTTCTGGTGGACCTTTTTTCTGGTGGACCTGCTCAGGTGGACCTTTTTTCTGGTGGACCTTTTTTCTGGTGGACATTTTTTCTGGTGGACCTGCTGAGGTGGACCTTTTTCTAGTGGACCTTTTTTCTGGTGGACCTGCTGAGGTGGACCTTTTTTCTGGTGGACCTTTTTTCTGGTGGACCTGCTGAGGTGGACCTTTTTTCTGGTGGACCTGCTGAGGTGGACCTTTTTTCTGGTGGACCTTTTTTCTGGTGGACCTGCTGAGGTGGACCTTTTTTCTGGTAAACCTGCTGAGGTGGACCTGCTGAGGTGGACCTGCTGAGGTGGAGCTTTTTTCTGGTGGACCTTTTTTCTGGTGGACCTGCTGAGGTGGACATTTTTTCTGGTGGACCTGCTGAGGTGGACCTTTTTTCTGGTGGACCTTTTTTCTGGTGGACCTGCTGAGGTGGACCATTTTTCTGGTGGACCTGCTGAGGTGGACCTTTCTTTCTGGTGGACCTCTGAGGTGGACATTTTTTCTGGTGGACCTGCTGAGGTGGACCTTTTTTCTGGTGGACCTTTTTTCTGGTGGACCTGCTGAGGTGGACCTTTTTTCTGGTGGACCTTTTTTCTGGTGGACCTTTTTTCTGGTGGACCTGCTGAGGTGGACCTTTTTTCTGGTGGACCTTTTTTCTGGTGGACCTGCTGAGGTGGACTTTTTTTTCTGGTGGACCTTTTTTCTGCTGGACCTGCTGAGGTGGACCTTTTTTCTGGTGGAACTTTTTTCTGGTGGACCTGCTGAGGTGGACCTTTTTTCTGGTGTAACTTTTTTCTGGTGGACCTGCTGAGGTTGACCTTTTTTTTGGTGGACCTGCTGAGGTGGACCTTTTTTCTGGTGGACATTTTTTCTGGTGGACCTGCTGAGGTGGACCCTTTTTCTGGTGGACTTTTTCCTGGTGGACATTTTTTCTGGTGGACCTGCTGAGGTGGACCCTTTTTCTGGTGGACCTTTTTCCTGGTGGACCTGCTTAGGTCGACCTTTTTTCTGGTGGACCTTTTTTCTGGTGGACCTGCTGAGGTGGACATTTTTTCTGGTGGACCTTTTTTCTGGTGGACCTTTTTTCTGGTGGACCTGCTGAGGTGGACCTTTTTTCTGGTGGACCTTTTTTCTGGTGGACCTGCTTAGGTGGACCTTTTTTCTGGTGGACCTTTTTTCTGGTGGACCTGCTGAGGTGGACCTTTTTTCTGGTGGACCTTTTTTCTGGTGGACCTGCTGAGGCGGACCTTTTTTCTGGTGGACCTTTTTTCTGGTGGACCTGCTGAGGTGGACCTTTTTTCTGGTGGACCTTTTTTCTGGTGGACCTGCTGAGGTGGACCTTTTTTCTGGTGGACCTGCTGAGGTGGACCTGCTGAGGTGGACCTTTTTTCTGGTAGACCTTTTTTCTCGTGGACCTGCTGAGGTGGACCTTTTTTCTGGTGGACCTGCTGAGGTGGACCTTTTTTTCTGGTGGACCTTTTTTCTGGTGGACCTGCTCAGGTGGACCTTTTTTTCTGGTGGACCTTTTTTTCTGGTGGACCTGCTGAGGTGGACCTTTTTTCTGGTGGACCTTTTTTCTGGTGGACCTCCTGAGGTGGACCTTTTTTTCTGGTGGACCTGCTGAGGTGAACCTGCTGAGGTGGAGCTTTTTTCTGGTGGACCTTTTTTCTGGTGGACCTGCTGAGCTGGACATTTTTTCTGGTGGACCTGCTGAGGTGGACCTTTTTTCTGGTGGACCTTTTTTTCTGGCGGACCTGCTGAGGTGGACCTTTTTTCTGGTGGACCTTTTTTCTGGCGGACCTGCTGAGGTGGACCTTTTTTCTGGTGGACCATTTTTCTGGTGGACCTGCTGAGGTGGACCTTTTTTCTGGTGGACCTGCTGAGGTGGAACTTTTTTTCTGGTGGACCTTTTTTCTGGTGGACCTGCTGAGGTTGACGTTTTTTTTTTGGTGGACCTGCTGAGGTGGACCTTTTTTCTGGTGGACCTTTTTTTCTGGTGGACCTGCTGAGGTTGACCTTTTTTTTGGTGGACCTGCTGAGGTGGACCTTTTTTCTGGTGGACCTTTTTCCTGGTGGACCTGCTTAGGTCGACCTTTTTTCTGGTGGACATTTTTTCTGGTGGACCTGCTGAGGTGGACCTTTTTCTAGTGGACCTTTGTTCTGGTGGACCTGCTGAGGTGGACCTTTTTTCTGGTGGACCTTTTTTCCGGTGGACCTTTTTTCTGGTGGACCTGCTGAGGTGGACCTTTTTTCTGGTGGACCTTTTTTCTGGTGGACCTGCTGAAGTGGACCTTTTTTCTGGTGGACCTTTTTCCTGGTGGACCTGCTTAGGTCGACCTTTTTTCTGGTGGACATTTTTTCTGGTGGATCTGCTGAGGTGGACCTTTTTCTAGTGGACCTTTTTTCTGGTGGACCTGCTGAGGTGGACCTTTTTTCTGGTGGACCTTTTTTCTGGTGGACCTGCTGAGGTGGACCTTTTTTCTGGTGGACCTTTTTTCTGGTGGACCTGCTGAGGTGGACCTTTGTTCTGGTGGACCTTTTTTCTGGTGGACCTCCTGAGGTGGACCTTTGTTCTGGTGGACCTGCTGAGGTGGACCTGCTGAGGTGGACCTGCTGAGGTGGAGCTTTTTTCTGGTGGACCTTTTTTTCTGGTGGACCTGCTGAGGTGGACATTTTTTCTGGTGGACCTGCTGAGGTGGACCTTTTTTCTGGTGGACCTTTTTTCTGGTGGACCTGCTGAGGTGGACCTTTTTTCTGGTGGACCTGCTGAGGTGGATCTTTTTTTCTGGTGGACCTGCTGAGGTGGACCTTTTTTCTGGTGGACCTTTTTTCTGGTGGACCTGCTGAGGTGGACCTTTTTTCTGGTGGACCTTTTTTCTGGTGGACCTGCTGACGTGGACCTTTTTTTCTTGTGGACCTGCTGAGGTGGACCTTTTTTCTGGTGGACCTTTTTTCTGGTGGACGTGCTGAGGTGTACATTTTTTCTGGTGGACCTTTTTTTCTGGTGGACCTGCTGAGGTGGACCTTTTTTTCTGGTGGACCTGCTGAGGTGGACCTTTTTTCTGGTGGACCTTTTTTCTGGTGGACCTGCTGAGGTGTACATATTTTCTGGTGGACCTGCTGAGGTGGACCTTTTTTCTGGTGGACCTTTTTTCTGGTGGACCTGCTGAGGTGGACCTTTTTTCTGGTGGACCTTTTTTCTGGCGGACCTGCTGAGGTGGACCTTTTTTCTGGTGGACCTTTTTTCTGGTGGACCTGCTGAGGTGGACCTTTTTTCTGGTGGACCTGCTGAGGTGGAACTTTTTTTCTGCTGGACCTCTGAGGTGGACAGTTTTTCTGGTGGACCTGCTGAGGTGGACCTTTTTTCTGGTGGATCTGCTGAGGTGGACCTTTTTTCTGGTGGACCTTTTTTCTGGTGGACCTGCTGAGGTGGACCTTTTTTCTGGTGGACCTTTTTTCTGGTGGACCTGCTGAGGTGGACCTTTTTTCTGGTGGACCTTTTTTCTGGTGGACCTGCTGAGGTGGACCTTTTTTCTGATGGACATTTTTTCTGGTGGACCTGCTGAGGTGGACCTTTTTTTCTGGTGGACCTTTTTTCTGGTGGACCTGCTGAGGTGGACCTTTTTTTCTGGTGGAACTTTTTTCTCGTGGACCTGCTGAGGTGGACCTTTTTTCTGGTGGAACTTTTTTCTGGTGGACCTGCTTAGGTCGACCTTTTTTCTGGTGGACATTTTTTCTGGTGGACCTGCTGAGGTGGACCTTTTTCTAGTGGACCTTTTTTCTGGTGGACCTGTTGAGGTGGACCTTTTTTATGGTGGACCTTTTTTCTGGTGGACCTGCTGAGGTGGACCTTTTTTCTGGTGGACCTTTTTTCTGGTGGATTTTTTTTCTGGTGGACCTGCTGAGGTGGACCTTTTTTCTGGTGGACCTGCTGAGGTGGACCTTTTTTCTGGTGGACCTTTTTTCTGGTGGACCTGCTGAGGTGGACCTTTTTTCTGGTGGACCTTTTTTCTGGTGGACCTGCTGAGGTGGACCTTTTTTCTGGTGGACCTTTTTCTGGTGGACCTGCTGAGGTGGACCTTTTTTCTGGTGGACTTTTTTTCTGGTGGACCTGCTCAGGTGGACCTTTTTTTCTGGTGGACCTTTTTTTCTGGTGGACCTGCTGAGGTGGACCTTTTTTCTGGTGGACCTTTTTTCTGGTGGACCATTTTTCTGGTGGACCTGCTGAGGTGGACCTTTTTTCTGGTGGACCTTTTTTCTGGTGCACCTGCTGAGGTGGACCTTTTTCTAGTGGACCTTTTTTTCTGGTGGACCTGCTGAGGTGGACCTTTTTTCTGGTGGACCTGCTGAGGTGGACCTTTTTTTCTGGTGGACCTGCTGAGGTGGACGTGCTGATGTGGACCTTTTTTCTGGTGGACCTGCTGATGTGGACCTTTTTTCTGGTGGACCTTTTTTCTGGTGGACCTGCTGAGGTGGACCTTTTTTCTGGTGGACCTTTTTTCTGGTGGACCTGCTCAGGTGGACCTTTTTTCTGGTGGACCTTTTTTCTGGTGGACATTTTTTCTGGTGGACCTGCTGAGGTGGACCTTTTTCTAGTGGACCTTTTTTCTGGTGGACCTGCTGAGGTGGACTTTTTTCTGGTGGACCTTTTTTCTGGTGGACCTGCTGAGGTGGACCTTTTTTCTGGTGGACCTTTTTTCTGGTGGACCTGCTGAGGTGGACCTTTTTTCTGGTGGACCTTTTTTCTGGTGGACCTGCTGAGGTGGACCTTTTTTCTGGTGGACCTTTTTTCTGGTGGACCTGCTGAGGTGGACCTTTGTTCTGGTGGACATTTTTTCTGGTGGACCTCCTGAGGTGGACCTTTGTTCTGGTGGACCTTTTTTCTGGTGGACCTTTTTTTCTGGTGGACCTCTGAGGTGGACCTTTTTTCTGGTGGACCTTTTTTCTGGTGGACCTGCTGAGGTGGACCTTTTTTCTGGTGGACCTTTTTTCTGGTGGACCTGCTGAGGTGGACCTTTTTTCTGGTAAACCTGCTGAGGTGGACCTGCTGAGGTGGACCTGCTGAGGTGGACATTTTTTCTGGTGGACCTGCTGAGGTGGACCTTTTTTCTGGTGGACCTTTTTTCTGGTGGACCTGCTGAGGTGGACCATTTTTCTGGTGGACCTGCTGAGGTGGACCTTTCTTTCTGGTGGACCTCTGAGGTGGATATTTTTTCTGGTGGACCTGCTTAGGTGGACCTTTTTTCTGGTGGACCTTTTTTCTGGTGGACCTGCTGAGGTGGACCTTTTTTCTGGTGGACCTTTTTTCTGGTGGACCTTTTTTCTGGTGGACCTGCTGAGGTGGACCTTTTTTCTGGTGGACCTTTTTTCTGGTGGACCTGCTGAGGTGGACCTTTTTTTCTGGTGGACCTTTTTTCTGCTGGACCTGCTGAGGTGGACCTTTTTTCTGGTGGAACTTTTTTCTGGTGGACCTGCTGAGGTGGACCTTTTTTCTGGTGGAACTTTTTTCTGGTGGACCTGCTGAGGTTGACCTTTTTTTTGGTGGACCTGCTGAGGTGGACCTTTTTTCTGGTGGACATTTTTTCTGGTGGACCTGCTGAGGTGGACCCTTTTTCTGGTGGACTTTTTCCTGGTGGACATTTTTTCTGGTGGACCTGCTGAGGTGGACCCTTTTTCTGGTGGACCTTTTTCCTGGTGGACCTGCTTAGGTCGACCTTTTTTCTGGTGGACCTTTTTTCTGGTGGACCTGCTGAGGTGGACATTTTTTCTGGTGGACCTTTTTTCTGGTGGACCTTTTTTCTGGTGGACCTGCTGAGGTGGACCTTTTTTCTGGTGGACCTTTTTTCTGGTGGACCTGCTGAGGTGGACCTTTTTTCTGGTGGACCTTTTTTCTGGTGGACCTGCTGAGGTGGACCTTTTTTCTGGTGGACCTTTTTTCTGGTGGACCTGCTGAGGCGGACCTTTTTTCTGGTGGACCTTTTTTCTGGTGGACCTGCTGAGGTGGACCTTTTTTCTGGTGGACCTTTTTTCTGGTGGACCTGCTGAGGTGGACCTTTTTTCTGGTGGACCTGCTGAGGTGGACCTGCTGAGGTGGACCTTTTTTCTGGTAGACCTTTTTTCTCGTGGACCTGCTGAGGTGGACCTTTTTTCTGGTGGACCTGCTGAGGTGGACCTTTTTTTCTGGTGGACCTTTTTTCTGGTGGACCTGCTGAGGTGGACCTTTTTTCTGGTGGACCTGCTGAGGTGGACCTTTTTTCTGGTGGACTTTTTTTCTGGTGGACCTGCTCAGGTGGACCTTTTTTTCTGGTGGACCTTTTTTTCTGGTGGACCTGCTGAGGTGGACCTTTTTTCTGGTGGACCTTTTTTCTGGTGGACCTTTTTTCTGGTGGACCTGCTGAGGTGGACCTTTTTCTAGTGGACCTTTTTTCTGGTGGACCTGCTGAGGTGGACATTTTTTCTGGTGGACCTGCTGAGGTGGACCTTTTTTCTGGTGGACCTTTTTTCTGGTGGACCTGCTGAGGTGGACCTTTTTTCTGGTGGAACTTTTTTCTAGTGGACCTGCTCAGGTGGACCTTTTTTCTGGTGGCCTTTTTTCTGGTGGACCTGCTGAGGTGGACCTTTTTTCTGGTGGACCTTTTTTCTGGTGGAACTGCTGAGGTTGACCTTTTTTTTGGTGGACCTGCTGAGGTGGACCTTTTTTCTGGTGGATATTTTTTCTGGTGGACCTGCTGAGCTGGACATTTTTTCTGGTGGACCTGCTGAGGTGGACCTTTTTTCTGGTGGACCTTTTTTCTGGTGGACCTGCTGAGGTGGACCTTTTTTCTGATGGACCTTTTTTCTGGTGGACCTGCTGAGGTGGACCTTTGTTCTGGTGGACCTTTTTTCTGGTGGACCTGCTGAGGTGGACCTTTTTTTCTGGTGGACCTTTTTTCTGGTGGACCTGCTGAGGTGGACCTTTTTTCTGGTGGAACTTTTTTCTGGTGGACCTGCTGAGGTGGACCTTTTTTCTGGTGGACCTTTTTTCTGGTGGACCTGCTGAGGTTGACCTTTTTTTTGGTGGACCTGCTGAGGTGGACCCTTTTTCTGGTGGACCTTTTTCGTGCTGGACCTGCTTAGGTCGACCTTTTTTCTGGTGGACATTTTTTCTGGTGGACCTGCTGAGGTGGACCTTTTTCTAGTGGACCTTTTTTCTGGTGGACCTGCTGAGGTGGACCTTTTTTCTGGTGGACCTGCTGAGGTGGACCTTTTTTCTGGTGGACCTTTTTTCTGGTGGACCTGCTGAGGTGGACCTTTGTTCTGGTGGACCTGCTGAGGTGGACCTTTTTTCTGGTGGACCTCTGAGGTGGACATTTTTTCTGGTGGACCTCTGAGGTGGACATTTTTTCTGGTGGACCTGCTGAGGTGGACCTTTTTTCTGGTGGAACTTTTTTCTGGTGGACCTGCTAAGGTGGACCTTTTTTCTGGTGGACCTTTTTTCTGGTGGACCTGCTGAGGTGGACCTTTTTTCTGGTGGACCTTTTTTCTGATGGACCTGCTGAGGTGGACATTTTTTCTGGTGGACCTTTTTTCTGGCGGACCTGCTGAGGTGGACCTTTTTTCTGGTGGACCTGCTGAGGTGGACCTTTTTTCTGGTGGACCTGCTGAGGTGGAACGTTTTTTCTGCTGGACCTTTTTTCTGGTGGACCTGCTGAGGTGGACCTGCTGAGGTGGAGCTTTTTTCTGGTGGACCTTTTTTCTGGTGGACCTGCTGAGGTGGACCTTTTTTCTGGTGGACCTTTTTCCTGGTGGACCTGCTTAGGTCGACCTTTTTTCTGGTGGACATTTTTTCTGGTGGACCTGCTGAGGTGGACCTTTTTCTAGTGGACCTTTTTTCTGGTGGACCTGCTGAGGTGGACCTTTTTTCTGGTGGACCTTTTTTCTGGTGGACCTTTTTTTTGGTGGACCTGCTGAGGTGGACCTTTTTTCTGGTGGACTTTTTTTCTGGTGGACCTGCTGAGGTGGACCTTTTTTCTGTTGGACCTTTTTTCTGGTGGACCTCCTGAGGTGGACCTTTGTTCTGGTGGACCTTTTTTCTGGTGGACCTCCTGAGGTGGACCTTTTTTTCTGGTGGACCTTTTTTCTGGTGGACCTGCTGAGGTGGACCTTTTTTTCTGGTGGACCTGCTGAGGTGGACCTGCTGAGGTGGAGCTTTTTTCTGGTGGACCTTTTTTCTGGTGGACCTGCTGAGGTGTACATTTTTTCTGGTGGACCTGCTGAGGTGGACCTTTTTTCTGGTGGACCTTTTTTCTGGTGGACCTGCTGAGGTGGACCTTTTTTCTGGTGGACCTTTTTTCTGGTGGACCTGCTGAGGTGGACCTTTTTTCTGGTGGACCTTTTTTCTGGTGGACCTGCTGAGGTGGACCTTTTTTCTGGTGGACCTGCTGAGGTGGAACTTTTTTTCTGCTGGACCTTTTTTCTGGTGGACCTGCTGAGGTTGCCCTTTTTTTTGGTGGACCTGCTGAGGTGGACCTTTTTTCTGGTGGACCTTTTTTCTGGTGGACCTGCTGAGGTTGACCTTTTTTTTGGTGGACCTGCTGAGGTGGACCTTTTTTCTGGTGGACATTTTTTCTGGTGGACCTGCTGAGGTGGACCTTTTTTCTGGTGGACCTTTTTTCTGGTGGACCTGCTGAGGTGGACATTTTTCTGGTGGACCTTTTTTCTGGTGGACCTGCTGAGGTGGACCTTTTTTCTGGTGGACATTTTTTCTGGTGGACCTGCTGAGGTGGACCTTTTTCTAGTGGACCTTTTTTCTGGTGGACCTGCTGAGGTGGACCTTTTTTCTGGTGGACCTTTTTTCTGGTGGACCTTTTTTCTGGTGGACCTGCTGAGGTGGACCTTTATTCTGGTGGAACTTTTTTCTGGTGGACCTGCTGAGGTGGACCTTTGTTCTGGTGGACCTTTTTTCTGGTGGACCTGCTGAGGTGGACCTTTTTTTCTGGTGGACCTCCTGAGGTGGACCTGCTGAGGTGGAGCTTTTTTCTGGTGGACCTTTTTTCTGGTGAACTTGCTGAGGTGGACCTTTTTTCTGGTGGACCTTTTTCCTGGTGGACCTGCTTAGGTCGACCTTTTTTCTGGTGGACATTTTTTCTGGTGGACCTGCTGAGGTGGACCTTTTTCTAGTGGACCTCTTTTCTGGTGGACCTGCTGAGGTGGACCTTTTTTCTGGTGGACCTTTTTTCTGGTGGACCTGCTGAGGTGGACCTTTTTTCTGGTGGACCTTTTTTCTGGTGGACCTGCTGAGGTGAACCTGCTGAGGTGGAGCTTTTTTCTGGTGGACCTTTTTTCTGGTGGACCTGCTGAGGTGGACATTTTTTCTGGTGGACCTGCTGAGGTGGACCTTTTTTCTGGTGGACCTTTTTTCTGGTGGACCTGCTGAGGTGGACATTTTTTCTGGTGGACCTTTTTTCTGGTGGACCTTTTTTCTGGTGGACCTGCTGAGGTGGACCTTTTTTCTGGTGGACCTTTTTTCTGGTGGACCTGCTGAGGTGGACCTTTTTTCTGGTGGACCTTTTTTCTGGTGGACCTGCTGAGGTGGACCTTTTTTCTGGTGGACCTTTTTTCTGGTGGACCTGCTGAGGCGGACCTTTTTTCTGGTGGACCTTTTTTCTGGTGGACCTGCTGAGGTGGACCTTTTTTCTGATGGACCTTTTTTCTGGTGGACCTGCTGAGGTGGACCTTTTTTTCTGGTGGACCTGCTGAGGTGGACCTTTTTTTCTGGTGGACCTTTTTTCTGCTGGACCTGCTGAGGTGGACCTTTTTTCTGGTGGAACTTTTTTCTGGTGGACCTGCTGAGGTGGACCTTTTTTCTGGTGGACCTTTTTTCTGGTGGACCTGCTGAGGTTGACCTTTTTTTTGGTGGACCTGCTGAGGTGGACCTTTCTTCTGGTGGACATTTTTTCTGGTGGACCTGCTGAGGTGGACCCTTTTTCTGGTGGACCTTTTTCCTGGTGGACCTGCTTAGGTCGACCTTTTTTCTGGTGGACATTTTTTCTGGTGGACCTGCTGAGGTGGACCTTTTTCTAGTGGACCTTTTTTCTGGTGGACCTGCTGAGGTGGACCTTTTTCTAGTGGACGTTTGTTCTGGTGGACCTGCTGAGGTGGACCTTTTTTCTGGTGGACCTTTTTTCCGGTGGACCTTTTTTCTGGTGGACCTGCTGAGGTGGACCTTTTTTCTGGTGGACCTTTTTTCTGGTGGACCTGCTGAGGTGGACCTTTGTTCTGGTGGACCTTTTTTCTGGTGGACCTGCTGAGGTGGACCTTTGTTCTGGTGGACCTTTTTTCTGGTGGACCTGCTGAGGTGGACCTTTTTTTATGGTGGACCTGCTGAGGTGGACCTGCTGAGGTGGAGATTTTTCTGGTGGACCTTTTTTCTGGTGGACCTGCTGAAGTGGACCTTTTTTCTGGTGGACCTTTTTCCTGGTGGACCTGCTTAGGTCGACCTTTTTTCTGGTGGACATTTTTTCTGGTGGATCTGCTGAGGTGGACCTTTTTCTAGTGGACCTTTTTTCTGGTGGACCTGCTGAGGTGGACCTTTTTTCTGGTGGACCTTTTTTCTGGTGGACCTTTTTTCTGGTGGACCTGCTGAGGTGGACCTTTTTTCTGGTGGACCTTTTTTCTGGTGGACCTGCTGAGGTGGACCTTTGTTCTGGTGGACCTTTTTTCTGGTGGACCTCCTGAGGTGGACCTTTGTTCTGGTGGACCTGCTGAGGTGGACCTGCTGAGGTGGACCTGCTGAGGTGGAGCTTTTTTCTGGTGGACCTTTTTTCTGGTGGACCTGCTGAGATGGACATTTTTTCTGGTGGACCTGCTGAGGTGGACCTTTTTTCTGGTGGACCTTTTTTCTGGTGGACCTGCTGAGGTGGACCTTTTTTCTGGTGGACCTGCTGAGGTGGATCTTTTTTTCTGGTGGACCTGCTGAGGTGGACCTTTTTTCTGGTGGACCTTTTTTCTGGTGGACCTGCTGAGGTGGACCTTTTTTCTGGTGGACCTTTTTTCTGGTGGACCTGCTGAGGTGGACCTTTTTTTCTTGTGGACCTGCTGAGGTGGACCTTTTTTCTGGTGGACCTTTTTTCTGGTGGACGTGCTGAGGTGTACATTTTTTCTGGTGGACCTTTTTTCTGGTGGACCTGCTGAGGTGGACCTTTTTTTCTGGTGGACCTGCTGAGGTGGACCTTTTTTCTGGTGGACCTTTTTTCTGGTGGACCTGCTGAGGTGTACATATTTTCTGGTGGACCTGCTGAGGTGGACCTTTTTTCTGGTGGACCTTTTTTCTGGTGGACCTGCTGAGGTGGACCTTTTTTCTGGTGGACCTTTTTTCTGGCGGACCTGCTGAGGTGGACCTTTTTTCTGGTGGACCTTTTTTCTGGTGGACCTGCTGAGGTGGACCTTTTTTCTGGTGGACCTGCTGAGGTGGAACTTTTTTTCTGCTGGACCTCTGAGGTGGACAGTTTTTCTGGTGGACCTGCTGAGGTGGACCTTTTTTCTGGTGGACCTGCTGAGGTGGACCTTTTTTCTGGTGGACCTTTTTTCTGGTGGACCTGCTGAGGTGGACCTTTTTTCTGGTGGACCTTTTTTCTGGTGGACCTGCTGAGGTGGACCTTTTTTCTGGTGGACCTGCTGAGGTGGACGTTTTTCTAGTGGACCTTTTTTCTGGTGGACCTGCTGGGGTGGACGTTTTTTCTGGTGGACCTTTTTTCTGGTGGACCTGCTGAGGTGGACCTTTTTTCTGGTGGACCTTTTTTCTGGTGGACCTGCTGAGGTGGACCTTTTTTCTGGTGGACCTGCTGAGGTGGACCTTTTTTCTGGTGGACCTGCTGAGGTTGCCCTTTTTTTTGGTGGACCTGCTGAGGTGGACCTTTTTTCTGGTGGACCTTTTTTCTGGTGGACCTGCTGAGGTGGACCTTTTTTCTGGTGGACCTTTTTTCTGGTGGACCTGCTGAGGTGAACCTGCTGAGGTGGACCTTTTTTCTGGTGGACCTTTTTTCTGGTGGACCTGCTGAGGTGGACATTTTTTCTGGTGGACCTGCTGAGGTGGACCTTTTTTCTGGTGGACCTTTTTTCTGGTGGACCTGCTGAGGTGGACCTTTTTTCTGGTGGACCTTTTTTCTGGTGGACCTTTTATCTGGTGGACCTGCTGAGGTGGACCTTTTTTCTGGTGGACCTTTTTTCTGGTGGACCTGCTGAGGTGGACCTTTTTTCTGGTGGACCTTTTTTCTGGTGGACCTGCTGAGGTGGACCTTTTTTCTGGTGGACCTTTTTTCTGGTGGACCTGCTGAGGCGGACCTTTTTTCTGGTGGACCTTTTTTCTGGTGGACCTGCTGAGGCGGACCTTTTTTCTGGTGGACCTTTTTTCTGGTGGACCTGCTGAGGTGGACCTTTTTTCTGGTGGACCTTTTTTCTGGTGGACCTGCTGAGGTGGACCTTTTTTCTGGTGGACCTTTTTTCTGGTGGACCTGCTGAGGTGGACCCTTTTTCGGGTGGACCTTTTTTCTGGAGGACCTGCTGAGGTGGACCTTTTTTCTGGTGGACCTTTTTCCTGGTGGACCTGCTTAGGTCGACCTTTTTTCTGGTGGACATTTTTTCTGCTGGACCTGCTGAGGTGGACCTTTTTCTAGTGGACCTTTTTTCTGGTGGACCTGCTGAGGTGGACCTTTTTTATGGTGGACCTTTTTTCTGGTGGAACTGCTGAGGTGGACCTTTTTTCTGGTGGACCTTTTTTCTGGTGGATTTTTTTTCTGGTGGACCTGCTGAGGTGGACCTTTTTTCTGGTGGACCTGCTGAGGTGGACATTTTTTCTGGTGGACCTTTTTTTCTGGTGGACCTCTGAGGTGGACCTTTTTTCTGGTGGACCTTTTTTCTGGTGGACTTTTTTTCTGGTGGACCTGCTGAGGTGGACCTTTTTTCTGGTGGACCTTTTTTCTGGTGGACCTGCTGAGGTGGACCTTTTTTCTGGTAAACCTGCTGAGGTGGACCTGCTAAGGTGGACCTGCTGAGGTGGAGCTTTTTTCTGGTGGACCTTTTTTCTGGTGGACCTGCTGAGGTGGACATTTTTTCTGGTGGACCTGCTGAGGTGGACCTTTTTTCTGGTGGACATTTTTTCTGGTGGACCTGCTGAGGTGGACCCTTTTTCTGGTGGACCTTTTTCCTGGTGGACCTGCTTAGGCCGACCTTTTTTCTGGTGGACATTTTTTCTGGTGGACCTGCTGAGGTGGACCTTTTTTCTGGTGGACCTTTTTTCTGGTGCACCTGCTGAGGTGGACCTTTTTCTAGTGGACCTTTTTTCTGGTGGACCTGCTGAGGTGGACATTTTTCCTGGTGGACCTGCTGAGGTGGACCTTTTTTTCTGGTGGACCTGCTGAGGTGGACCTGCTGAGGTGGACATTTTTTCTGGTGGACCTGCTGATGTGGACCTTTTTTCTGGTGGACCTTTTTTCTGGTGGACCTGCTGAGGTGGACCTTTTTTCTTGTGGACCTTTTTTCTGGTGGACCTGCTCAGGTGGACCTTTTTTCTGGTGGACCTTTTTTCTGGTGGACCATTTTTCTGGTGGACCTGCTGAGGTGGACCTTTTTTCTGGTGGACCTTTTTTCTGGTGCACCTGCTGAGGTGGACCTTTTTCTAGTGGACCTTTTTTCTGGTGGACCTGCTGAGGTGGACCTTTTTTCTGGTGGACCTGCTGAGGTGGACCTTTTTTTCTGGTGGACCTGCTGAGGTGGACCTGCTGAGGTGGACATTTTTTCTGGTGGACCTGCTGACGTGGACCTTTTTTCTGGTGGACCTTTTTTCTGGTGGACCTGCTGAGGTGGACCTTTTTTCTGGTGGACCTTTTTTCTGGTGGACCTGCTCAGGTGGACCTTTTTTCTGGTGGACCTTTTTTCTGGTGGACATTTTTTCTGGTGGACCTGCTGAGGTGGACCTTTTTCTAGTGGACCTTTTTTCTGGTGGACCTGCTGAGGTGGACTTTTTTCTGGTGGACCTTTTTTCTGGTGGACCTGCTGAGGTGGACCTTTTTTCTGGTGGACCTTTTTTCTGGTGGACCTGCTGAGGTGGACCTTTTTTCTGGTGGACCTTTTTTCTGGTGGACCTGCTGAGGTGGACCTTTTTTCTGGTGGACCTTTTTTCTGGTGGACCTGCTGAGGTGGACCTTTGTTCTGGTGGACCTTTTTTCTGGTGGACCTCCTGAGGTGGACCTTTGTTCTGGTGGACCTTTTTTTCTGGTGGACCTTTTTTTCTGGTGGACCTCTGAGGTGGACCTTTTTTCTGGTGGACCTTTTTTCTGGTGGACCTGCTGAGGTGGACCTTTTTTCTGGTGGACCTTTTTTCTGGTGGACCTGCTGAGGTGGACCTTTTTTCTGGTAAACCTGCTGAGGTGGACCTGCTGAGGTGGACCTGCTGAGGTGGAGTTTTTTCTGGTCGACCTTTTTTCTGGTGGATCTGCTGAGGTGGACATTTTTTCTGGTGGACCTGCTGAGGTGGACCTTTTTTCTGGTGGACCTTTTTTCTGGTGGACCTGCTGAGGTGGACCTTTTTTCTGGTGGACCTGCTGAGGTGGACCTTTCTTTCTGGTGGACCTCTGAGGTGGACCTTTTTTCTGGTGGACCTGCTGAGGTGGACCTTTTTTCTGGTGGACCTTTTTTCTAGTGGACCTGCTGAGGTGGACCTTTTTTCTGGTGGACCTTTTTTCTGGTGGACCTTTTTTCTGGTGGACCTGCTGAGGTGGACCTTTTTTCTGGTGGACCTTTTTTCTGGTGGACCTGCTGAGGTGGACCTTTTTTTCTGGTGGACCTTTTTTCTGGTGGACCTGCTGAGGTGGACCTTTTTTCTGGTGGAACTTTTTTCTGGTGGACCTGCTGAGGTGGACCTTTTTTCTGGTGGAACTTTTTTCTGGTGGACCTGCTGAGGTTGACCTTTTTTTTGGTGGACCTGCTGAGGTGGACCTTTTTTCTGGTGGACATTTTTTCTGGTGGACCTGCTGAGGTGGACCCTTTTTCTGGTGGACTTTTTCCTGGTGGACATTTTTTCTGGTGGACCTGCTGAGGTGGACCCTTTTTCTGGTGGACCTTTTTCCTGGTGGACCTGCTTAGGTCGACCTTTTTTCTGGTGGACATTTTTTCTGGTGGACCTCCTGAGGTGGACCTTTTTCTAGTGGACCTTTTTTCTGGTGGACCTGCTGAGGTGGACCTTTTTTCTGGTGGATTTTTTTTCTGGTGGACCTGCTGAGATGGACCTTTTTTTTCTGGTGGACCTGCTGAGGTGGACCTTTTTTCTGGTGGACCTGCTGAGGTGGACCTTTTTTTCTGGTGGACCTGCTGAGGTGGACCTTTTTTCTGGTGGACCTTTTTTCTGGTGGACCTGCTGAGGTGGACCTTTTTTCTGGTGGACCTTTTTTCTGGTGGACCTGCTGAGGTGGACCTTTTTTCTGGTAAACCTGCTGAGGTGGACCTGCTGAGGTGGACCTGCTGAGGTGGAGCTTTTTTCTGGTGGACCTTTTTTCTGGTGGACCTGCTGAGGTGGACATTTTTTCTGGTGGACCTGCTGAGGTGGACCTTTTTTCTGGTGGACCTTTTTTCTGGCGGACCTGCTGAGGTGGACCTTTTTTCTGGTGGACCTGCTGAGGTGGACCTTTCTTTCTGGTGGACCTCTGAGGTGGACATTTTTTCTGGTGGACCTGCTGAGGTGGACCTTTTTTCTGGTGGACCTTTTTTCTGGTGGACCTGCTGAGGTGGACCTTTGTTCTGGTGGACCTTTTTTCTGGTGGACCTCCTGAGGTGGACCTTTGTTCTGGTGGACCTTTTTTCTGGTGGACCTTTTTTTCTGGTGGACCTCTGAGGTGGACCTTTTTTCTGGTGGACCTTTTTTCTGGTGGACTTTTTTTCTGGTGGACCTGCTGAGGTGGACCTTTTTTCTGGTGGACCTTTTTTCTGGTGGACCTGCTGAGGTGGACCTTTTTTCTGGTAAACCTGCTGAGGTGGACCTGCTAAGGTGGACCTGCTGAGGTGGAGCTTTTTTCTGGTGGACCTTTTTTCTGGTGGACCTGCTGAGGTGGACCTTTTTTCTGGTGGACCTGCTGAGGTGGACCTTTTTTCTGGTGGACCTTTTTTCTGGTGGACCTGCTGAGGTGGACCTTTTTTCTGGTGGACCTGCTGAGGTGGACCTTTTTTCTGGTGGACATTTTTTCTGGTGGACCTGCTGAGGTGGACCCTTTTTCTGGTGGACCTTTTTCCTGGTGGACCTGCTTAGGTCGACCTTTTTTCTGGTGGACATTTTTTCTGGTGGACCTGCTGAGGTGGACCTTTTTCTAGTGGACCTTTTTTCTGGTGGACGTGCTGAGGTGGACCTTTTTTCTGGTGGACCTTTTTTCTGGTGGACCTGCTGAGGTGGACCTTTTTTCTGGTGGACCTTTTTTCTGGTGGACCTGCTGAGGTGGACCTTTTTTCTGGTGGAGCTGCTGAGGTGGACCTTTTTTTCTGGTGGACCTGCTGAGGTGGACCTTTTTTCTGGTGGACCTTTTTTCTGGTGGACCTGCTGAGGTGGACCTTTTTTCTGGTGGACCTTTTTTCTGGTGGACCTGCTGAGGTGGACCTTTTTTTCTGGTGGACCTGCTGAGGTGGACCTGCTGAGGTGGAGCTTTTTTCTCGTGGACCTTTTTTCTGGTGGACCTGCTGAGGTGTACATTTTTTCTGGTGGACCTGCTGAGGTGGACCTTTTTCCGGTGGACCTTTTTTCTGGTGGACCTGCTGAGGTGGACCTTTTTTCTGGTGGACCTTTTTTCTGGTGGACCTGCTGAGGTGGACCTTTTTTCTGGTGGACCTGCTGAGGTGGAACTTTTTTTCTGCTGGACCTCTGAGGTGGACAGTTTTTCTGGTGGACCTGCTGAGGTGGACCTTTTTTCTGGTGGACCTGCTGAGGTGGACCTTTTTTCTGGTGGACCTTTTTTCTGGTGGACCTGCTGAGGTGGACCTTTTTTCTGGTGGACCTGCTGAGGTGGACCTTTTTTCTAGTGGACCTTTTTTCTGGTGGATTATTTTTCCGGTGGACCTGCTGAGGTGGACCTTTTTTTCTGGTGGACCTTTTTTCTGGTGGACCTGCTGAGGTGGACCTGCTGAGGTGGACCTTTTTTCTGGTGGACCTTTTTTCTGGTGGACCTGCTGAGGTGGACCTTTTTTTCTGGTGGACCTTTTTTTCTGGTGGACCTGCTGAGGTGGACCTTTTTTTCTGGTGGACCTTTTTTCTGGTGGACCTGCTGAGGTGGACCTTTTTTTCTGGTGGACCTTTTTTCTGGTGGACCTTTTTTCTGGTGGACCTGCTGAGGTGGACCTTTTTTCTGGTGGACCTTTTTCTGGTGGACCTGCTGAGGTGGACCTTTTTTCTGGTGGACCTTTTTTCTGGTGGACCCGCTGAGGTGGAGCTTTTTTCTGGTGGACCTTTTTTCTGGTGGACCTGCTGAGGTGGACATTTTTTCTGGTGGACCTGCTGAGGTGGACCTTTTTTCTGGTGGACCTTTTTTCTGGCGGACCTGCTGAGGTGGACCTTTTTTCTGGTGGACCTTTTTTTCTCGTGGACCTGCTGAGGTGGACCTTTTTTTCTGGTGGACCTTTTTTTCTGGTGGACCTGCTGAGGTGGACCTTTTTTTCTGGTGGACCTCTGAGGTGGACATTTTTTCTGGTGGACCTGCTGAGGTGGACCTTTTTTTTGGTGGACCTTTTTTCTGGTGGACATTTTTCTGGTGGACCTGCTGAGGTGGACCTTTTTTCTGGTGGACCTTTTTTCTGGTGGACCTGCTGAGGTGGACCTTTTTTCTGGTGGACCTTTATTCTGGTAGACCTGCTGAGGTGGACCTTTTTTCTGGTGGACCATTTTTCTGGTGGACCTGCTGAGGTGGACCTTTTTACTGATGGATCTTTTTTTTGGTGGACCTGCTGAGGTGGACCTTTTTTCTGGTGGACCTTTTTTCTGGTGGACCTTTTTTCTGGTGGACCTGCTGAGGTGGACCTTTTTTCTGGTGGACCTTTTTTCTGGTGGACCTTTTTTCTGGTGGACCTGCTGAGGTGGACCTTTTTTCTGGTGGACCTTTTTTCTGGTGGACCTGCTGAGGTGGACCTTTTTTTCTGGTGGACCTGCTGAGGTGGACCTTTTTTCTGGTGGACCTTTTTTCTGGTGGACCTGCTGAGGTGGACCTTTTTTCTGGTGGAACTTTTTTCTGGTGGACCTGCTGAGGTGGACCTTTTTTCTGGTGGACCTTTTTTCTGGTGGACCTGCTGACGTGGACCTTTGTTCTGGTGGACCTTTTTTTTGGTGGACCTGCTGAGGTGGACCTTTTTTTCTGGTGGACCTGCTGAGGTGGACCTGCTGAGGTGGAGCTTTTTTCTGGTGGACCTTTTTTCTGGTGGACCTGCTGAGGTGGACCTTTTTTCTGGTGGAACTTTTTTCTGGTGGACCTGCTGAGATGGACCTTTTTTCTGGTGGACCTGCTGAGGTGGACCTGCTGAGGTGGACCTTTTTTCTGGTGGACCTGCTGAGGTGGACCTTTTTTTCTGGTGGACCTGCTGAGGTGGAACTTTTTTCTGGTGGACCTTTTTCTGGTGGACCTGCTGAGGTGGACCTTTTTTCTGGTGGACCTTTTTTCTGGTGGACCTGCTGAGATGAACCTTTTTTCTGGTGGACCTTTTTTTCTGGTGGACCTGCTGAGGTGGACCTTTTTTTCTGGTGCACCTGCTGAGGTGGACCTGCTGAGGTGGAGCTTTTTTCTGGTGGAGCTTTTTTCTGGTGGACCTTTTTTCTGGTGGACCTGCTGAGGTGGACCTTTTTTTCTGGTGGAACTTTTTTCTGGTGGACCTTTTTTCTGGTTAACCTGCTGAGGTGGACCTGCTGAGGTGGACCTTTTTTCTGGTAGACCTTTTTTCTGGTGGACCTGCTGAGGTGGACCTTTTTTTCTGGTGGACCTTTTTTTTCTGGTGGACCTTTTTTCTGGTGGACCTTTTTTCTGCTGGACCTGCTGAGGTGGACCTTTTTTCTGGTGGACCTTTTTTTCTGGTGGACCTGCTGAGGTGTACCTTTTTTCTGGTGGACCTGCTGAGGTGGACCTTTTTTCTGGTGGACTTTTTTTCTGGTGGACCTGCTCAGGTGGACCTTTTTTTCTCGTGGACCTTTTTTTCTGGTGGACCTGCTGAGGTGGACCTTTTTTCTGGTGGACCTTTTTTCAGGTGGACCTTTTTTCTGGTGGACCTGCTGAGGTGGACCTTTTTTCTGGTGGACGTTTTTTCTGGTGCACCTGCTGAGGTGGACCTTTTTCTAGCGGACCTTTTTTTCTGGTGGACCTTTTTTTCTGGTGGACCTCTGAGGTGGACCTTTTTTCTGGTGGACCTTTTTTCTGGTGGACCTGCTGAGGTGGACCTTTTTTCTGGTGGACCTTTTTTCTGGTGGACCTGCTGAGGTGGACCTTTTTTCTGGTAAACCTGCTGAGGTGGACCTGCTGAGGTGGACCTGCTGAGGTGGAGTTTTTTCTGGTCGACCTTTTTTCTGGTGGATCTGCTGAGGTGGACATTTTTTCTGGTGGACCTGCTGAGGTGGACCTTTTTTCTGGTGGACCTTTTTTCTGGTGGACCTGCTGAGGTGGACCTTTTTTCTGGTGGACCTGCTGAGGTGGACCTTTCTTTCTGGTGGACCTCTGAGGTGGACATTTTTTCTGGTGGACCTGCTGAGGTGGACCTTTTTTCTGGTGGACCTTTTTTCTAGTGGACCTGCTGAGGTGGACCTTTTTTCTGGTGGACCTTTTTTCTGGTGGACCTTTTTTCTGGTGGACCTGCTGAGGTGGACCTTTTTTCTGGTGGACCTTTTTTCTGGTGGACCTGCTGAGGTGGACCTTTTTTTCTGGTGGACCTTTTTTCTGGTGGACCTGCTGAGGTGGACCTTTTTTCTGGTGGAACTTTTTTCTGGTGGACCTGCTGAGGTGGACCTTTTTTCTGGTGGAACTTTTTTCTGGTGGACCTGCTGAGGTTGACCTTTTTTTTGGTGGACCTGCTGAGGTGGACCTTTTTTCTGGTGGACATTTTTTCTGGTGGACCTGCTGAGGTGGACCCTTTTTCTGGTGGAATTTTCCTGGTGGACATTTTTTCTGGTGGACCTGCTGAGGTGGACCCTTTTTCTGGTGGACCTTTTTCCTGGTGGACCTGCTTAGGTCGACCTTTTTTCTGGTGGACATTTTTTCTGGTGGACCTCCTGAGGTGGACCTTTTTCTAGTGGACCTTTTTTCTGGTGGACCTGCTGAGGTGGACCTTTTTTCTGGTGGATTTTTTTTCTGGTGGACCTGCTGAGATGGACCTTTTTTTTCTGGTGGACCTGCTGAGGTGGACCTTTTTTCTGGTGGACCTGCTGAGGTGGACCTTTTTTTCTGGTGGACCTGCTGAGGTGGACCTTTTTTCTGGTGGACCTTTTTTCTGGTGGACCTGCTGAGGTGGACCTTTTTTCTGGTGGACCTTTTTTCTGGTGGACCTGCTGAGGTGGACCTTTTTTCTGGTAAACCTGCTGAGGTGGACCTGCTGAGGTGGACCTGCTGAGGTGGAGCTTTTTTCTGGTGGACCTTTTTTCTGGTGGACCTGCTGAGGTGGACATTTTTTCTGGTGGACCTGCTGAGGTGGACCTTTTTTCTGGTGGACCTTTTTTCTGGCGGACCTGCTGAGGTGGACCTTTTTTCTGGTGGACCTGCTGAGGTGGACCTTTCTTTCTGGTGGACCTCTGAGGTGGACATTTTTTCTGGTGGACCTGCTGAGGTGGACCTTTTTTCTGGTGGACCTTTTTTCTGGTGGACCTGCTGAGGTGGACCTTTGTTCTGGTGGACCTTTTTTCTGGTGGACCTCCTGAGGTGGACCTTTGTTCTGGTGGACCTTTTTTCTGGTGGACCTTTTTTTCTGGTGGACCTCTGAGGTGGACCTTTTTTCTGGTGGACCTTTTTTCTGGTGGACTTTTTTTCTGGTGGACCTGCTGAGGTGGACCTTTTTTCTGGTGGACCTTTTTTCTGGTGGACCTGCTGAGGTGGACCTTTTTTCTGGTAAACCTGCTGAGGTGGACCTGCTAAGGTGGACCTGCTGAGGTGGAGCTTTTTTCTGGTGGACCTTTTTTCTGGTGGACCTGCTGAGGTGGACCTTTTTTCTGGTGGACCTGCTGAGGTGGACCTTTTTTCTGGTGGACCTTTTTTCTGGTGGACCTGCTGAGGTGGACCTTTTTTCTGGTGGACCTGCTGAGGTGGACCTTTTTTCTGGTGGACATTTTTTCTGGTGGACCTGCTGAGGTTGACCCTTTTTCTGGTGGACCTTTTTCCTGGTGGACCTGCTTAGGTCGACCTTTTTTCTGGTGGACATTTTTTCTGGTGGACCTGCTGAGGTGGACCTTTTTCTAGTGGACCTTTTTTCTGGTGGACGTGCTGAGGTGGACCTTTTTTCTGGTGGACCTTTTTTCTGGTGGACCTGCTGAGGTGGACCTTTTTTCTGGTGGACCTTTTTTCTGGTGGACCTGCTGAGGTGGACCTTTTTTCTGGTGGAGCTGCTGAGGTGGACCTTTTTTTCTGGTGGACCTGCTGAGGTGGACCTTTTTTCTGGTGGACCTTTTTTCTGGTGGACCTGCTGAGGTGGACCTTTTTTCTGGTGGACCTTTTTTCTGGTGGACCTGCTGAGGTGGACCTTTTTTTCTGGTGGACCTGCTGAGGTGGACCTGCTGAGGTGGAGCTTTTTTCTCGTGGACCTTTTTTCTGGTGGACCTGCTGAGGTGTACATTTTTTCTGGTGGACCTGCTGAGGTGGACCTTTTTCCGGTGGACCTTTTTTCTGGTGGACCTGCTGAGGTGGACCTTTTTTCTGGTGGACCTTTTTTCTGGTGGACCTGCTGAGGTGGACCTTTTTTCTGGTGGACCTGCTGAGGTGGAACTTTTTTTCTGCTGGACCTCTGAGGTGGACAGTTTTTCTGGTGGACCTGCTGAGGTGGACCTTTTTTCTGGTGGACCTGCTGAGGTGGACCTTTTTTCTGGTGGACCTTTTTTCTGGTGGACCTGCTGAGGTGGACCTTTTTTCTGGTGGACCTGCTGAGGTGGACCTTTTTTCTAGTGGACCTTTTTTCTGGTGGATTATTTTTCCGGTGGACCTGCTGAGGTGGACCTTTTTTTCTGGTGGACCTTTTTTCTGGTGGACCTGCTGAGGTGGACCTGCTGAGGTGGACCTTTTTTCTGGTGGACCTTTTTTCTGGTGGACCTGCTGAGGTGGACCTTTTTTTCTGGTGGACCTTTTTTTCTGGTGGACCTGCTGAGGTGGACCTTTTTTTCTGGTGGACCTTTTTTCTGGTGGACCTGCTGAGGTGGACCTTTTTTTCTGGTGGACCTTTTTTCTGGTGGACCTTTTTTCTGGTGGACCTGCTGAGGTGGACCTTTTTTCTGGTGGACCTTTTTCTGGTGGACCTGCTGAGGTGGACCTTTTTTCTGGTGGACCTTTTTTCTGGTGGACCCGCTGAGGTGGAGCTTTTTTCTGGTGGACCTTTTTTCTGGTGGACCTGCTGAGGTGGACATTTTTTCTGGTGGACCTGCTGAGGTGGACCTTTTTTCTGGTGGACCTTTTTTCTGGCGGACCTGCTGAGGTGGACCTTTTTTCTGGTGGACCTTTTTTTCTCGTGGACCTGCTGAGGTGGACCTTTTTTTCTGGTGGACCTTTTTTTCTGGTGGACCTGCTGAGGTGGACCTTTTTTTCTGGTGGACCTCTGAGGTGGACATTTTTTCTGGTGGACCTGCTGAGGTGGACCTTTTTTTTGGTGGACCTTTTTTTCTGGTGGACATTTTTCTGGTGGACCTGCTGAGGTGGACCTTTTTTCTGGTGGACCTTTTTTCTGGTGGACCTGCTGAGGTGGACCTTTTTTCTGGTGGACCTTTATTCTGGTAGACCTGCTGAGGTGGACCTTTTTTCTGGTGGACCATTTTTCTGGTGGACCTGCTGAGGTGGACCTTTTTACTGATGGATCTTTTTTTTGGTGGACCTGCTGAGGTGGACCTTTTTTCTGGTGGACCTTTTTTCTGGTGGACCTTTTTTCTGGTGGACCTGCTGAGGTGGACCTTTTTTCTGGTGGACCTTTTTTCTGGTGGACCTTTTTTCTGGTGGACCTGCTGAGGTGGACCTTTTTTCTGGTGGACCTTTTTTCTGGTGGACCTGCTGAGGTGGACCTTTTTTTCTGGTGGACCTGCTGAGGTGGACCTTTTTTCTGGTGGACCTTTTTTCTGGTGGACCTGCTGAGGTGGACCTTTTTTCTGGTGGAACTTTTTTCTGGTGGACCTGCTGAGGTGGACCTTTTTTCTGGTGGACCTTTTTTCTGGTGGACCTGCTGACGTGGACCTTTGTTCTGGTGGACCTTTTTTTTGGTGGACCTGCTGAGGTGGACCTTTTTTTCTGGTGGACCTGCTGAGGTGGACCTGCTGAGGTGGAGCTTTTTTCTGGTGGACCTTTTTTCTGGTGGACCTGCTGAGGTGGACCTTTTTTCTGGTGGAACTTTTTTCTGGTGGACCTGCTGAGATGGACCTTTTTTCTGGTGGACCTGCTGAGGTGGACCTGCTGAGGTGGACCTTTTTTCTGGTGGACCTGCTGAGGTGGACCTTTTTTTCTGGTGGACCTGCTGAGGTGGAACTTTTTTCTGGTGGACCTTTTTCTGGTGGACCTGCTGAGGTGGACCTTTTTTCTGGTGGACCTTTTTTCTGGTGGACCTGCTGAGATGAACCTTTTTTCTGGTGGACCTTTTTTTCTGGTGGACCTGCTGAGGTGGACCTTTTTTTCTGGTGCACCTGCTGAGGTGGACCTGCTGAGGTGGAGCTTTTTTCTGGTGGAGCTTTTTTCTGGTGGAGCTTTTTTCTGGTGGACCTGCTGAGGTGGACCTTTTTTCTGGTGGAACTTTTTTCTGGTGGACCTTTTTTCTGGTTAACCTGCTGAGGTGGACCTGCTGAGGTGGACCTTTTTTCTGGTAGACCTTTTTTCTGGTGGACCTGCTGAGGTGGACCTTTTTTTCTGGTGGACCTTTTTTTCTGGTGGACCTTTTTTCTGGTGGACCTTTTTTCTGCTGGACCTGCTGAGGTGGACCTTTTTTCTGGTGGACCTTTTTTTCTGGTGGACCTGCTGAGGTGTACCTTTTTTCTGGTGGACCTGCTGAGGTGGACCTTTTTTCTGGTGGACTTTTTTTCTGGTGGACCTGCTCAGGTGGACCTTTTTTTCTGGTGGACCTTTTTTTCTGGTGGACCTGCTGAGGTGGACCTTTTTTCTGGTGGACCTTTTTTCAGGTGGACCTTTTTTCTGGTGGACCTGCTGAGGTGGACCTTTTTTCTGGTGGACGTTTTTTCTGGTGCACCTGCTGAGGTGGACCTTTTTCTAGCGGACCTTTTTTCTGGTGGACCTGCTGAGGTGGACCTTTTTTTCTGGTGGACCTGCTGAGGTGGACCTGCTGAGGTGGACCTTTTTTCTGGTGGACCTTTTTTCTGGTGGACCTGCTGAGGTGGACATTTTTTTCTGGTGGACCTGCTGATGTGGACCTTTTTTCTGGTGGACCTTTTTTCTGGTGGACCTGCTGAGGTGGACCTTTTTTCTGGTGGACCTTTTTTTCTGGTGGACCTGCTGAGGTGGACCTGCTGAGGTGGAGCTTTTTTCTGGTGGAGCTTTTTTCTGGTGGACCTGCTGAGGTGTACATTTTTTCTGGTGGACCTGCTGAGGTGGACCTTTTTCCGGTGGACCTTTTTTCTGGTGGACCTGCTGAGGTGGACCTTTTTTCTGGTGGACCTTTTTTCTGGCGGACCTGCTGAGGTGGACCTTTTTTCTGGTGGACCTTTTTTCTGGTGGACCTGCTGAGGTGGACCTTTTTTCTGGTGGACCTGCTGAGGTGGAACTTTTTTTCTGCTGGACCTCTGAGGTGGACAGTTTTTCTGGTGGACCTGCTGAGGTGGACTTTTTTTCCGGTGGACCTGCTGAGGTGGACCTTTTTTCTGGTGGACCTTTTTTCTGGTGGACCTGCTGAGGTGGACCTTTTTTCTGGTAAACCTGCTGAGGTGGACCTGCTAAGGTGGACCTGCTGAGGTGGAGCTTTTTTCTGGTGGACCTTTTTTCTGGTGGACCTGCTGAGGTGGACCTTTTTTCTGGTGGACCTTTTTTCTGGTGGACCTGCTGAGGTGGACCTTTTTTCTGGTGGACATTTTTTCTGGTGGACCTGCTGAGGTGGACCCTTTTTCTGGTGGACCTTTTTCCTGGTGGACCTGCTTAGGTCGACCTTTTTTCTGGTGGACATTTTTTCTGGTGGACCTGCTGAGGTGGACCTTTTTCTAGTGGACCTTTTTTCTGGTGGACCTGCTGAGGTGGACCTTTTTTCTGGTGGACCTTTTTTCTGGTGGACCTGCTGAGGTGGACCTTTTTTCTGGTGGACCTTTTTTCTGGTGGACCTGCTGAGGTGGACCTTTTTTCTGGTGGAGCTGCTGAGGTGGACCTTTTTTCTGGTGGACCTTTTTTCTGGTGGACCTGCTGAGGTGGACCTTTTTTTCTGGTGGACCTGCTGAGGTGGACCTGCTGAGGTGGAGCTTTTTTCTCGTGGACCTTTTTTCTGGTGGACCTGTTGAGGTGTACATTTTTTCTGGTGGACCTGCTGAGGTGGACCTTTTTCCGGTGGACCTTTTTTCTGGTGGACCTGCTGAGGTGGACCTTTTTTCTGGTGGACCTTTTTTCTGGTGGACCTGCTGAGGTGGACCTTTTTTCTGGTGGACCTGCTGAGGTGGAACTTTTTTTCTGCTGGACCTCTGAGGTGGACAGTTTTTCTGGTGGACCTGCTGAGGTGGACCTTTTTTCTGGTGGACCTTTTTTCTGGTGGACCTGCTGAGGTGGACCTTTTTTCTGGTGGACCTGCTGAGGTGGACCTTTTTTCTAGTGGACCTTTTTTCTGGTGGATTATTTTTCCGGTGGACCTGCTGAGGTGGACCTTTTTTTCTGGTGGACCTTCTTTCTGGTGGACCTGCTGAGGTGGACCTGCTGAGGTGGACCTTTTTTCTGGTGGACCTTTTTTCTGGTGGACCTGCTGAGGTGGACCTTTTTTCTGGTGGACCTTTTTTTCTGGTGGACCTGCTGAGGTGGACCTTTTTTTCTGGTGGACCTTTTTTCTGGTGGACCTGCTGAGGTGGACCTTTTTTTCTGGTGGACCTTTTTTCTGGTGGACCTGCTGAGGTGGACCTTTTTTCTGGTGGACCTTTTTTCTGGTGGACCTGCTGAGGTGGACCTTTTTTCTGGTGGACCTTTTTCTGGTGGACCTGCTGAGGTGGACCTTTTTTCTGGTGGACCTTTTTTCTGGTGGACCCGCTGAGGTGGAGCTTTTTTCTGGTGGACCTTTTTTCTGGTGGACCTGCTGAGGTGGACATTTTTTCTGGTGGACCTGCTGAGGTGGACCTTTTTTCTGGTGGACCTTTTTTCTGGTGGACCTTTTTTCTGGCGGACCTGCTGAGGTGGACCTTTTTTCTGGTGGACCTTTTTTTTCTCGTGGACCTGCTGAGGTGGACCTTTTTTTCTGGTGGACCTTTTTTTCTGGTGGACCTGCTGAGGTGGACCTTTTTTTCTGGTGGACCTCTGAGGTGGATATTTTTTCTGGTGGACCTGCTGAGGTGGACCTTTTTTTTGGTGGACCTTTTTTCTGGTGGACATTTTTCTGGTGGACCTGCTGAGGTGGACCTTTTTTCTGGTGGACCTTTTTTCTGGTGGACCTGCTGAGGTGGACCTTTTTTCTGGTGGACCTTTATTCTGGTAGACCTGCTGAGGTGGACCTTTTTTCTGGTGGACCTTTTTTCTGGTGGACCTGCTGAGGTGGACCTTTTTACTGATGGATCTTTTTTTTGGTGGACCTGCTGAGGTGGACCTTTTTTCTGGTGGACCTTTTTTCTGGTGGACCTGCTGAGGTGGACCTTTTTTCTGGTGGACCTTTTTTCTGGTGGACCTTTTTTCTGGTGGACCTGCTGAGGTGGACCTTTTTTCTGGTGGACCTTTTTTCTGGTGGACCTGCTGAGGTGGACCTTTTTTTCTGGTGGACCTGCTGAGGTGGACCTTTTTTCTGGTGGACCTTTTTTCTGGTGGACCTGCTGAGGTGGACCTTTTTTCTGGTGGAACTTTTTTTCTGGTGGACCTGCTGAGGTGGACCTTTTTTCTGGTGGACCTTTTTTCTGGTGGACCTGCTGACGTGGACCTTTGTTCTGGTGGACCTTTTTTTTGGTGGACCTGCTGAGGTGGACCTTTTTTTCTGGTGGACCTGCTGAGGTGGACCTGCTGAGGTGGAGCTTTTTTCTGGTGGACCTTTTTTCTGGTGGACCTGCTGAGGTGGACCTTTTTTCTGGTGGAACTTTTTTCTGGTGGACCTGCTGAGATGGACCTTTTTTCTGGTGGACCTGCTGAGGTGGACCTGCTGAGGTGGACCTTTTTTCTGGTGGACCTGCTGAGGTGGACCTTTTTTTCTGGTGGACCTGCTGAGGTGGAACTTTTTTCTGGTGGACCTTTTTCTGGTGGACCTGCTGAGGTGGACCTTTTTTCTGGTGGACCTTTTTTCTGGTGGACCTGCTGAGATGAACCTTTTTTCTGGTGGACCTTTTTTTCTGGTGGACCTGCTGAGGTGGACCTTTTTTTCTGGTGCACCTGCTGAGGTGGACCTGCTGAGGTGGAGCTTTTTTCTGGTGGAGCTTTTTTCTGGTGGACCTTTTTTCTGGTGGACCTGCTGAGGTGGACCTTTTTTCTGGTGGACCTTTTTTCTGGTGGACCTGCTGAGGTGGACCTTTTTTTCTGGTGGACCTGCTGAGTTGGAACTTTTTTCTGATGGACATTTTTTCTGGTGGACCTGCTGAGGTGGACCTTTTTTTCTGGTGGACATTTTTTCTCGTGGACCTGCTGAGGTGGACCTTTTTTCTGGTGGACCTTTTTTCTGGTGGACCTGCTGAGGTGGACCTTTTTTCTGGTGGACCTCTGAGGTGGACATTTTTTCTGGTGGACCTGCTGAGGTGGACCTTTTTTCTGGTGGACCTTTTTTCTGGTGGACCTGCTGAGGTGGACCTTTGTTCTGGTGGACCTTTTTTCTGGTGGACCTCCTGAGGTGGACCTTTGTTCTGGTGGACCTTTTTTCTGGTGGACCTTTTTTTCTGGTGGACCTCTGAGGTGGACCTTTTTTCTGGTGGACCTTTTTTCTGGTGGATTTTTTTCTGGTGGACCTGCTGAGGTGGACCTTTTTTCTGGTGGACCTTTTTTCTGGTGGACCTGCTGAGGTGGACCTTTTTTCTGGTAAACCTGCTGAGGTGGACCTGCTAAGGTGGACCTGCTGAGGTGGAGCTTTTTTCTGGTGGACCTTTTTTCTGGTGGACCTGCTGAGGTGGACCTTTTTTCTGGTGGACCTGCTGAGGTGGACCTTTTTTCTGGTGGACCTTTTTTCTGGTGGACCTGCTGAGGTGGACCTTTTTTCTGGTGGACCTGCTGAGGTGGACCTTTTTTCTGGTGGACATTTTTTCTGGTGGACCTGCTGAGGTGGACCCTTTTTCTGGTGGACCTTTTTCCTGGTGGACCTGCTTAGGTCGACCTTTTTTCTGGTGGACATTTTTTCTGGTGGACCTGCTGAGGTGGACCTTTTTCTAGTGGACCTTTTTTCTGGTGGACGTGCTGAGGTGGACCTTTTTTCTGGTGGACCTTTTTTCTGGTGGACCTGCTGAGGTGGACCTTTTTTCTGGTGGACCTTTTTTCTGGTGGACCTGCTGAGGTGGACCTTTTTTCTGGTGGAGCTGCTGAGGTGGACCTTTTTTTCTGGTGGACCTGCTGAGGTGGACCTTTTTTCTGGTGGACCTTTTTTCTGGTGGACCTGCTGAGGTGGACCTTTTTTCTGGTGGACCTTTTTTCTGGTGGACCTGCTGAGGTGGACCTTTTTTTCTGGTGGACCTGCTGAGGTGGACCTGCTGAGGTGGAGCTTTTTTCTCGTGGACCTTTTTTCTGGTGGACCTGCTGAGGTGTACATTTTTTCTGGTGGACCTGCTGAGGTGGACCTTTTTCCGGTGGACCTTTTTTCTGGTGGACCTGCTGAGGTGGACCTTTTTTCTGGTGGACCTTTTTTCTGGTGGACCTGCTGAGGTGGACCTTTTTTCTGGTGGACCTGCTGAGGTGGAACTTTTTTTCTGCTGGACCTCTGAGGTGGACAGTTTTTCTGGTGGACCTGCTGAGGTGGACCTTTTTTCTGGTGGACCTGCTGAGGTGGACCTTTTTTCTGGTGGACCTTTTTTCTGGTGGACCTGCTGAGGTGGACCTTTTTTCTGGTGGACCTGCTGAGGTGGACCTTTTTTCTAGTGGACCTTTTTTCTGGTGGATTATTTTTCCGGTGGACCTGCTGAGGTGGACCTTTTTTTCTGGTGGACCTTTTTTCTGGTGGACCTGCTGAGGTGGACCTGCTGAGGTGGACCTTTTTTCTGGTGGACCTTTTTTCTGGTGGACCTGCTGAGGTGGACCTTTTTTTCTGGTGGACCTTTTTTTCTGGTGGACCTGCTGAGGTGGACCTTTTTTTCTGGTGGACCTTTTTTCTGGTGGACCTGCTGAGGTGGACCTTTTTTTCTGGTGGACCTTTTTTCTGGTGGACCTGCTGAGGTGGACCTTTTTTCTGGTGGACCTTTTTTCTGGTGGACCTGCTGAGGTGGACCTTTTTTCTGGTGGACCTTTTTCTGGTGGACCTGCTGAGGTGGACCTTTTTTCTGGTGGACCTTTTTTCTGGTGGACCCGCTGAGGTGGAGCTTTTTTCTGGTGGACCTTTTTTCTGGTGGACCTGCTGAGGTGGACATTTTTTCTGGTGGACCTGCTGAGGTGGACCTTTTTTCTGGTGGACCTTTTTTCTGGTGGACCTTTTTTCTGGCGGACCTGCTGAGGTGGACCTTTTTTCTGGTGGACCTTTTTTTTCTCGTGGACCTGCTGAGGTGGACCTTTTTTTCTGGTGGACCTTTTTTTCTGGTGGACCTGCTGAGGTGGACCTTTTTTTCTGGTGGACCTCTGAGGTGGACATTTTTTCTGGTGGACCTGCTGAGGTGGACCTTTTTTTTGGTGGACCTTTTTTCTGGTGGACATTTTTCTGGTGGACCTGCTGAGGTGGACCTTTTTTCTGGTGGACCTTTTTTCTGGTGGACCTGCTGAGGTGGACCTTTTTTCTGGTGGACCTTTATTCTGGTAGACCTGCTGAGGTGGACCTTTTTTCTGGTGGACCTTTTTTCTGGTGGACCTGCTGAGGTGGACCTTTTTACTGATGGATCTTTTTTTTGGTGGACCTGCTGAGGTGGACCTTTTTTCTGGTGGACCTTTTTTCTGGTGGACCTTTTTTCTGGTGGACCTGCTGAGGTGGACCTTTTTTCTGGTGGACCTTTTTTCTGGTGGACCTTTTTTCTGGTGGACCTGCTGAGGTGGACCTTTTTTCTGGTGGACCTTTTTTCTGGTGGACCTGCTGAGGTGGACCTTTTTTTCTGGTGGACCTGCTGAGGTGGACCTTTTTTCTGGTGGACCTTTTTTCTGGTGGACCTGCTGAGGTGGACCTTTTTTCTGGTGGAACTTTTTTCTGGTGGACCTGCTGAGGTGGACCTTTTTTCTGGTGGACCTTTTTTCTGGTGGACCTGCTGACGTGGACCTTTGTTCTGGTGGACTTTTTTTTTGGTGGACCTGCTGAGGTGGACCTTTTTTTCTGGTGGACCTGCTGAGGTGGACCTGCTGAGGTGGAGCTTTTTTCTGGTGGACCTTTTTTCTGGTGGACCTGCTGAGGTGGACCTTTTTTCTGGTGGAACTTTTTTCTGGTGGACCTGCTGAGATGGACCTTTTTTCTGGTGGACCTGCTGAGGTGGACCTGCTGAGGTGGACCTTTTTTCTGGTGGACCTGCTGAGGTGGACCTTTTTTTCTGGTGGACCTGCTGAGGTGGAACTTTTTTCTGGTGGACCTTTTTCTGGTGGACCTGCTGAGGTGGACCTTTTTTCTGGTGGACCTTTTTTCTGGTGGACCTGCTGAGATGAACCTTTTTTCTGGTGGACCTTTTTTTCTGGTGGACCTGCTGAGGTGGACCTTTTTTTCTGGTGCACCTGCTGAGGTGGACCTGCTGAGGTGGAGATTTTTTCTGGTGGAGCTTTTTTCTGGTGGACCTTTTTTCTGGTGGACCTGCTGAGGTGGACCTTTTTTCTGGTGGACCTTTTTTCTGGTGGACCTTTTTTCTGGTTAACCTGCTGAGGTGGACCTGCTGAGGTGGACCTTTTTTCTGGTAGACCTTTTTTCTGGTGGACCTGCTGAGGTGGACCTTTTTTCTGGTGGACCTTTTTTCTGGTGGACCTGCTGAGGTGGACCTTTTTTCTGGTGGACATTTTTTCTGGTGGACCTGCTGAGGTGGACCCTTTTTCTGGTGGACCTTTTTCCTGGTGGACCTGCTTAGGTCGACCTTTTTTCTGGTGGACATTTTTTCTGGTGGACCTGCTGAGGTGGACCTTTTTCTAGTGGACCTTTTTTCTGGTGGACCTGCTGAGGTGGACCTTTTTTCTGGTGGACCTTTTTTCTGGTGGACCTGCTGAGGTGGACCTTTTTTCTGGTGGACCTTTTTTCTGGTGGACCTGCTGAGGTGGACCTTTTTTCTGGTGGAGCTGCTGAGGTGGACCTTTTTTCTGGTGGACCTTTTTTCTGGTGGACCTGCTGAGGTGGACCTTTTTTTCTGGTGGACCTGCTGAGGTGGACCTGCTGAGGTGGAGCTTTTTTCTCGTGGACCTTTTTTCTGGTGGACCTGTTGAGGTGTACATTTTTTCTGGTGGACCTGCTGAGGTGGACCTTTTTCCGGTGGACCTTTTTTCTGGTGGACCTGCTGAGGTGGACCTTTTTTCTGGTGGACCTTTTTTCTGGTGGACCTGCTGAGGTGGACCTTTTTTCTGGTGGACCTGCTGAGGTGGAACTTTTTTTCTGCTGGACCTCTGAGGTGGACAGTTTTTCTGGTGGACCTGCTGAGGTGGACCTTTTTTCTGGTGGACCTTTTTTCTGGTGGACCTGCTGAGGTGGACCTTTTTTCTGGTGGACCTGCTGAGGTGGACCTTTTTTCTAGTGGACCTTTTTTCTGGTGGATTATTTTTCCGGTGGACCTGCTGAGGTGGACCTTTTTTTCTGGTGGACCTTCTTTCTGGTGGACCTGCTGAGGTGGACCTGCTGAGGTGGAGATTTTTTCTGGTGGAGCTTTTTTCTGGTGGACCTTTTTTCTGGTGGACCTGCTGAGGTGGACCTTTTTTCTGGTGGACCTTTTTTCTGGTGGACCTTTTTTCTGGTTAACCTGCTGAGGTGGACCTGCTGAGGTGGACCTTTTTTCTGGTAGACCTTTTTTCTGGTGGACCTGCTGAGGTGGACCTTTTTTCTGGTGGACCTTTTTTCTGGTGGACCTGCTGAGGTGGACCTTTTTTCTGGTGGACATTTTTTCTGGTGGACCTGCTGAGGTGGACCTTTTTTCTGGTGGACCTTTTTTCTGGTGGACCTGCTGAGGTGGACCTTTTTTCTGGTGGACATTTTTTCTGGTGGACCTGCTGAGGTGGACCCTTTTTCTGGTGGACCTTTTTCCTGGTGGACCTGCTTAGGTCGACCTTTTTTCTGGTGGACATTTTTTCTGGTGGACCTGCTGAGGTGGACCTTTTTCTAGTGGACCTTTTTTCTGGTGGACCTGCTGAGGTGGACCTTTTTTCTGGTGGACCTTTTTTCTGGTGGACCTGCTGAGGTGGACCTTTTTTCTGGTGGACCTTTTTTCTGGTGGACCTGCTGAGGTGGACCTTTTTTCTGGTGGAGCTGCTGAGGTGGACCTTTTTTCTGGTGGACCTTTTTTCTGGTGGACCTGCTGAGGTGGACCTTTTTTTCTGGTGGACCTGCTGAGGTGGACCTGCTGAGGTGGAGCTTTTTTCTCGTGGACCTTTTTTCTGGTGGACCTGTTGAGGTGTACATTTTTTCTGGTGGACCTGCTGAGGTGGACCTTTTTCCGGTGGACCTTTTTTCTGGTGGACCTGCTGAGGTGGACCTTTTTTCTGGTGGACCTTTTTTCTGGTGGACCTGCTGAGGTGGACCTTTTTTCTGGTGGACCTGCTGAGGTGGAACTTTTTTTCTGCTGGACCTCTGAGGTGGACAGTTTTTCTGGTGGACCTGCTGAGGTGGACCTTTTTTCTGGTGGACCTTTTTTCTGGTGGACCTGCTGAGGTGGACCTTTTTTCTGGTGGACCTGCTGAGGTGGACCTTTTTTCTAGTGGACCTTTTTTCTGGTGGATTATTTTTCCGGTGGACCTGCTGAGGTGGACCTTTTTTTCTGGTGGACCTTCTTTCTGGTGGACCTGCTGAGGTGGACCTGCTGAGGTGGACCTTTTTTCTGGTGGACCTTTTTTCTGGTGGACCTGCTGAGGTGGACCTTTTTTCTGGTGGACCTTTTTTTCTGGTGGACCTGCTGAGGTGGACCTTTTTTTCTGGTGGACCTTTTTTCTGGTGGACCTGCTGAGGTGGACCTTTTTTTCTGGTGGACCTTTTTTCTGGTGGACCTGCTGAGGTGGACCTTTTTTCTGGTGGACCTTTTTTCTGGTGGACCTGCTGAGGTGGACCTTTTTTCTGGTGGACCTTTTTCTGGTGGACCTGCTGAGGTGGACCTTTTTTCTGGTGGACCTTTTTTCTGGTGGACCCGCTGAGGTGGAGCTTTTTTCTGGTGGACCTTTTTTCTGGTGGACCTGCTGAGGTGGACATTTTTTCTGGTGGACCTGCTGAGGTGGACCTTTTTTCTGGTGGACCTTTTTTCTGGTGGACCTTTTTTCTGGCGGACCTGCTGAGGTGGACCTTTTTTCTGGTGGACCTTTTTTTTCTCGTGGACCTGCTGAGGTGAACCTTTTTTTCTGGTGGACCTTTTTTTCTGGTGGACCTGCTGAGGTGGACCTTTTTTTCTGGTGGACCTCTGAGGTGGATATTTTTTCTGGTGGACCTGCTGAGGTGGACCTTTTTTTTGGTGGACCTTTTTTCTGGTGGACATTTTTCTGGTGGACCTGCTGAGGTGGACCTTTTTTCTGGTGGACCTTTTTTCTGGTGGACCTGCTGAGGTGGACCTTTTTTCTGGTGGACCTTTATTCTGGTAGACCTGCTGAGGTGGACCTTTTTTCTGGTGGACCTTTTTTCTGGTGGACCTGCTGAGGTGGACCTTTTTACTGATGGATCTTTTTTTTGGTGGACCTGCTGAGGTGGACCTTTTTTCTGGTGGACCTTTTTTCTGGTGGACCTTTTTTCTGGTGGACCTGCTGAGGTGGACCTTTTTTCTGGTGGACCTTTTTTCTGGTGGACCTTTTTTCTGGTGGACCTGCTGAGGTGGACCTTTTTTCTGGTGGACCTTTTTTCTGGTGGACCTGCTGAGGTGGACCTTTTTTTCTGGTGGACCTGCTGAGGTGGACCTTTTTTCTGGTGGACCTTTTTTCTGGTGGACCTGCTGAGGTGGACCTTTTTTCTGGTGGAACTTTTTTCTGGTGGACCTGCTGAGGTGGACCTTTTTTCTGGTGGACCTTTTTTCTGGTGGACCTGCTGACGTGGACCTTTGTTCTGGTGGACCTTTTTTTTGGTGGACCTGCTGAGGTGGACCTTTTTTTCTGGTGGACCTGCTGAGGTGGACCTGCTGAGGTGGAGCTTTTTTCTGGTGGACCTTTTTTCTGGTGGACCTGCTGAGGTGGACCTTTTTTCTGGTGGAACTTTTTTCTGGTGGACCTGCTGAGATGGACCTTTTTTCTGGTGGACCTGCTGAGGTGGACCTGCTGAGGTGGACCTTTTTTCTGGTGGACCTGCTGAGGTGGACCTTTTTTTCTGGTGGACCTGCTGAGGTGGAACTTTTTTCTGGTGGACCTTTTTCTGGTGGACCTGCTGAGGTGGACCTTTTTTCTGGTGGACCTTTTTTCTGGTGGACCTGCTGAGGTGGACCTTTTTTCTGGTGGACCTTTTTTTCCGGTGGACCTTTTTTCTGGTGGACCTGCTGAGGTGGACCTTTTTTCTGGTGGACCTTTTTTCTGGTGGACCTGCTGAAGTGGACCTTTTTTCTGGTGGACCTTTTTCCTGGTGGACCTGCTTAGGTCGACCTTTTTTCTGGTGGACATTTTTTCTGGTGGATCTGCTGAGGTGGACCTTTTTCTAGTGGACCTTTTTTCTGGTGGACCTGCTGAGGTGGACCTTTTTTCTGGTGGACCTTTTTTCTGGTGGACCTGCTGAGGTGGACCTTTTTTCTGGTGGACCTTTTTTCTGGTGGACCTGCTGAGGTGGACCTTTGTTCTGGTGGACCTTTTTTCTGGTGGACCTCCTGAGGTGGACCTTTGTTCTGGTGGACCTGCTGAGGTGGACCTGCTGAGGTGGACCTGCTGAGGTGGAGCTTTTTTCTGGTGGACCTTTTTTTCTGGTGGACCTGCTGAGGTGGACATTTTTTCTGGTGGACCTGCTGAGGTGGACCTTTTTTCTGGTGGACCTTTTTTCTGGTGGACCTGCTGAGGTGGACCTTTTTTCTGGTGGACCTGCTGAGGTGGATCTTTTTTTCTGGTGGACCTGCTGAGGTGGACCTTTTTTCTGGTGGACCTTTTTTCTGGTGGACCTGCTGAGGTGGACCTTTTTTCTGGTGGACCTTTTTTCTGGTGGACCTGCTGACGTAGACCTTTTTTTCTTGTGGACCTGCTGAGGTGGACCTTTTTTCTGGTGGACCTTTTTTCTGGTGGACGTGCTGAGGTGTACATTTTTTCTGGTGGACCTTTTTTTCTGGTGGACCTGCTGAGGTGGACCTTTTTTTCTGGTGGACCTGCTGAGGTGGACCTTTTTTCTGGTGGACCTTTTTTCTGGTGGACCTGCTGAGGTGTACATATTTTCTGGTGGACCTGCTGAGGTGGACCTTTTTTCTGGTGGACCTTTTTTCTGGTGGACCTGCTGAGGTGGACCTTTTTTCTGGTGGACCTTTTTTCTGGCGGACCTGCTGAGGTGGACCTTTTTTCTGGTGGACCTTTTTTCTGGTGGACCTGCTGAGGTGGACCTTTTTTCTGGTGGACCTGCTGAGGTGGAACTTTTTTTCTGCTGGACCTCTGAAGTGGACAGTTTTTCTGGTGGACCTGCTGAGGTGGAGCTTTTTTCTGGTGGATCTGCTGAGGTGGACCTTTTTTCTGGTGGACCTTTTTTCTGGTGGACCTGCTGAGGTGGACCTTTTTTCTGGTGGACCTTTTTTCTGGTGGACCTGCTGAGGTGGACCTTTTTTCTGGTGGACCTTTTTTCTGGTGGACCTGCTGAGGTGGACCTTTTTTCTGATGGACATTTTTTCTGGTGGACCTGCTGAGGTGGACCTTTTTTTCTGGTGGACCTTTTTTCTGGTGGACCTGCTGAGGTGGACCTTTTTTTCTGGTGGAACTTTTTTCTCGTGGACCTGCTGAGGTGGACCTTTTTTCTGGTGGAACTTTTTTCTGGTGGACCTGCTTAGGTCGACCTTTTTTCTGGTGGACATTTTTTCTGGTGGACCTGCTGAGGTGGACCTTTTTCTAGTGGACCTTTTTTCTGGTGGACCTGTTGAGGTGGACCTTTTTTATGGTGGACCTTTTTTCTGGTGGACCTGCTGAGGTGGACCTTTTTTCTGGTGGACCTTTTTTCTGGTGGATTTTTTTTCTGGTGGACCTGCTGAGGTGGACCTTTTTTCTGGTGGACCTGCTGAGGTGGACCTTTTTTCTGCTGGACCTTTTTTCTGGTGGACCTGCTGAGGTGGACCTTTTTTCTGGTGGACCTTTTTTCTGGTGGACCTGCTGAGGTGGACCTTTTTTCTGGTGGACCTTTTTCTGGTGGACCTGCTGAGGTGGACCTTTTTTCTGGTGGACTTCTTTTCTGGTGGACCTGCTCAGGTGGACCTTTTTTTCTGGTGGACCTTTTTTTCTGGTGGACCTGCTGAGGTGGACCTTTTTTCTGGTGGACCTTTTTTCTGGTGGACCATTTTTCTGGTGGACCTGCTGAGGTGGACCTTTTTTCTGGTGGACCTTTTTTCTGGTGCACCTGCTGAGGTGGACCTTTTTCTAGTGGACCTTTTTTTCTGGTGGACCTGCTGAGGTGGACCTTTTTTCTGGTGGACCTGCTGAGGTGGACCTTTTTTTCTGGTGGACCTGCTGAGGTGGACCTGCTGATGTGGACCTTTTTTCTGGTGGACCTGCTGATGTGGACCTTTTTTCTGGTGGACCTTTTTTCTGGTGGACCTGCTGAGGTGGACCTTTTTTCTGGTGGACCTTTTTTCTGGTGGACCTGCTCAGGTGGACCTTTTTTCTGGTGGACCTTTTTTCTGGTGGACATTTTTTCTGGTGGACCTGCTGAGGTGGACCTTTTTCTAGTGGACCTTTTTTCTGGTGGACCTGCTGAGGTGGACTTTTTTCTGGTGGACCTTTTTTCTGGTGGACCTGCTGAGGTGGACCTTTTTTCTGGTGGACCTTTTTTCTGGTGGACCTGCTGAGGTGGACCTTTTTTCTGGTGGACCTTTTTTCTGGTGGACCTGCTGAGGTGGACCTTTTTTCTGGTGGACCTTTTTTCTGGTGGACCTGCTGAGGTGGACCTTTGTTCTGGTGGACATTTTTTCTGGTGGACCTCCTGAGGTGGACCTTTGTTCTGGTGGACCTTTTTTCTGGTGGACCTTTTTTTCTGGTGGACCTCTGAGGTGGACCTTTTTTCTGGTGGACCTTTTTTCTGGTGGACCTGCTGAGGTGGACCTTTTTTCTGGTGGACCTTTTTTCTGGTGGACCTGCTGAGGTGGACCTGCTGAGGTGGACATTTTTTCTGGTGGACCTGCTGAGGTGGACCTTTTTTCTGGTGGACCTTTTTTCTGGTGGACCTGCTGAGGTGGACCATTTTTCTGGTGGACCTGCTGAGGTGGACCTTTCTTTCTGGTGGACCTCTGAGGTGGACATTTTTTCTGGTGGACCTGCTGAGGTGGACCTTTTTTCTGGTGGACCTTTTTTCTGGTGGACCTGCTGAGGTGGACCTTTTTTCTGGTGGACCTTTTTTCTGGTGGACCTTTTTTCTGGTGGACCTGCTGAGGTGGACCTTTTTTCTGGTGGACCTTTTTTCTGGTGGACCTGCTGAGGTGGACCTTTTTTTCTGGTGGACCTTTTTTCTGCTGGACCTGCTGAGGTGGACCTTTTTTCTGGTGGAACTTTTTTCTGGTGGACCTGCTGAGGTGGACATTTTTTCTGGTGGAACTTTTTTCTGGTGGACCTGCTGAGGTTGACCTTTTTTTTGGTGGACCTGCTGAGGTGGACCTTTTTTCTGGTGGACATTTTTTCTGGTGGACCTGCTGAGGTGGACCCTTTTTCTGGTGGACTTTTTCCTGGTGGACATTTTTTCTGGTGGACCTGCTGAGGTGGACCCTTTTTCTGGTGGACCTTTTTCCTGGTGGACCTGCTTAGGTCGACCTTTTTTCTGGTGGACCTTTTTTCTGGTGGACCTGCTGAGGTGGACATTTTTTCTGGTGGACCTTTTTTCTGGTGGACCTTTTTTCTGGTGGACCTGCTGAGGTGGACCTTTTTTCTGGTGGACCTTTTTTCTGGTGGACCTGCTGAGGTGGACCTTTTTTCTGGTGGACCTTTTTTCTGGTGGACCTGCTGAGGTGGACCTTTTTTCTGGTGGACCTTTTTTCTGGTGGACCTGCTGAGGCGGACCTTTTTTCTGGTGGACCTTTTTTCTGGTGGACCTGCTGAGGTGGACCTTTTTTCTGGTGGACCTTTTTTCTGGTGGACCTGCTGAGGTGGACCTTTTTTCTGGTGGACCTGCTGAGGTGGACCTGCTGAGGTGGACCTTTTTTCTGGTAGACCTTTTTTCTCGTGGACCTGCTGAGGTGGACCTTTTTTCTGGTGGACCTGCTGAGGTGGACCTTTTTTTCTGGTGGACCTTTTTTCTGGTGGACCTGCTGAGGTGGACCTTTTTTCTGGTGGACCTTTTTCTGGTGGACCTGCTGAGGTGGACCTTTTTTCTGGTGGACTTTTTTTCTGGTGGACCTGCTCAGGTGGACCTTTTTTTCTGGTGGACCTTTTTTTCTGGTGGACCTGCTGAGGTGGACCTTTTTTCTGGTGGACCTTTTTTCTGGTGGACCTTTTTTCTGGTGGACCTGCTGAGGTGGACCTTTTTCTAGTGGACCTTTTTTCTGGTGGACCTGCTGAGGTGGACATTTTTTCTGGTGGACCTGCTGAGGTGGACCTTTTTTCTGGTGGACCTTTTTTCTGGTGGACCTGCTGAGGTGGACCTTTTTTCTGGTGGAACTTTTTTCTAGTGGACCTGCTCAGGTGGACCTTTTTTCTGGTGGCCTTTTTTCTGGTGGACCTGCTGAGGTGGACCTTTTTTCTGGTGGACCTTTTTTCTGGTGGAACTGCTGAGGTTGACCTTTTTTTTGGTGGACCTGCTGAGGTGGACCTTTTTTCTGGTGGATATTTTTTCTGGTGGACCTGCTGAGCTGGACATTTTTTCTGGTGGACCTGCTGAGGTGGACCTTTTTTCTGGTGGACCTTTTTTCTGGTGGACCTGCTGAGGTGGACCTTTTTTCTGATGGACCTTTTTTCTGGTGGACCTGCTGAGGTGGACCTTTGTTCTGGTGGACCTTTTTTCTGGTGGACCTGCTGAGGTGGACCTTTTTTTCTGGTGGACCTTTTTTCTGGTGGACCTGCTGAGGTGGACCTTTTTTCTGGTGGAACTTTTTTCTGGTGGACCTGCTGAGGTGGACCTTTTTTCTGGTGGACCTTTTTTCTGGTGGACCTGCTGAGGTTGACCTTTTTTTTGGTGGACCTGCTGAGGTGGACCCTTTTTCTGGTGGACCTTTTTCGTGGTGGACCTGCTTAGGTCGACCTTTTTTCTGGTGGACATTTTTTCTGGTGGACCTGCTGAGGTGGACCTTTTTCTAGTGGACCTTTTTTCTGGTGGACCTGCTGAGGTGGACCTTTTTTCTGGTGGACCTTTTTTCTGGTGGACCTGCTGAGGTGGACCTTTGTTCTGGTGGACCTGCTGAGGTGGACCTTTTTTCTGGTGGACCTCTGAGGTGGACATTTTTTCTGGTGGACCTCTGAGGTGGACATTTTTTTTGGTGGACCTGCTGAGGTGGACCTTTTTTCTGGTGGAACTTTTTTCTGGTGGACCTGCTAAGGTGGACCTTTTTTCTGTTGGACCTTTTTTCTGGTGGACCTCCTGAGGTGGACCTTTGTTCTGGTGGACCTTTTTTCTGGTGGACCTCCTGAGGTGGACCTTTTTTTCTGGTGGACCTTTTTTCTGGTGGACCTGCTGAGGTGGACCTTTTTTTCTGGTGGACCTGCTGAGGTGGACCTGCTGAGGTGGAGCTTTTTTCTGGTGGACCTTTTTTCTGGTGGACCTGCTGAGGTGTACATTTTTTCTGGTGGACCTGCTGAGGTGGACCTTTTTTCTGGTGGACCTTTTTTCTGGTGGACCTGCTGAGGTGGACCTTTTTTCTGGTGGACCTTTTTTCTGGTGGACCTTTTTTCTGGTGGACCTGCTGAGGTGGACCTTTTTTCTGGTGGACCTTTTTTCTGGTGGACCTGCTGAGGTGGACCTTTTTTCTGGTGGACCTGCTGAGGTGGAACTTTTTTTCTGCTGGACCTTTTTTCTGGTGGACCTGCTGAGGTTGCCCTTTTTTTTGGTGGACCTGCTGAGGTGGACCTTTTTTCTGGTGGACCTTTTTTCTGGTGGACCTGCTGAGGTTGACCTTTTTTTTGGTGGACCTGCTGAGGTGGACCTTTTTTCTGGTGGACATTTTTTCTGGTGGACCTGCTGAGGTGGACCTTTTTTCTGGTGGACCTTTTTTCTGGTGGACCTGCTGAGGTGGACATTTTTCTGGTGGACCTTTTTTCTGGTGGACCTGCTGAGGTGGACCTTTTTTCTGGTGGACATTTTTTCTGGTGGACCTGCTGAGGTGGACCTTTTTCTAGTGGACCTTTTTTCTGGTGGACCTGCTGAGGTGGACCTTTTTTCTGGTGGACCTTTTTTCTGGTGGACCTTTTTTCTGGTGGACCTGCTGAGGTGGACCTTTATTCTGGTGGAACTTTTTTCTGGTGGACCTGCTGAGGTGGACCTTTGTTCTGGTGGACCTTTTTTCTGGTGGACCTGCTGAGGTGGACCTTTTTTTCTGGTGGACCTCCTGAGGTGGACCTGCTGAGGTGGAGCTTTTTTCTGGTGGACCTTTTTTCTGGTGGACTTGCTGAGGTGGACCTTTTTTCTGGTGGACCTTTTTCCTGGTGGACCTGCTTAGGTCGACCTTTTTTCTGGTGGACCTTTTTTCTGGTGGACCTGCTGAGGTGGACCTTTTTCTAGTGGACCTTTTTTCTGGTGGACCTGCTGAGGTGGACCTTTTTTCTGGTGGACCTTTTTTCTGGTGGACCTGCTGAGGTGAACCTGCTGAGGTGGAGCTTTTTTCTGGTGGACCTTTTTTCTGGTGGACCTGCTGAGGTGGACATTTTTTCTGGTGGACCTGCTGAGGTGGACCTTTTTTCTGGTGGACCTTTTTTCTGGTGGACCTGCTGAGGTGGACATTTTTTCTGGTGGACCTTTTTTCTGGTGGACCTTTTTTCTGGTGGACCTGCTGAGGTGGACCTTTTTTCTGGTGGACCTTTTTTCTGGTGGACCTGCTGAGGTGGACCTTTTTTCTGGTGGACCTTTTTTCTGGTGGACCTGCTGAGGTGGACCTTTTTTCTGGTGGACCTTTTTTCTGGTGGACCTGCTGAGGCGGACCTTTTTTCTGGTGGACCTTTTTTCTGGTGGACCTGCTGAGGTGGACCTTTTTTCTGATGGACCTTTTTTCTGGTGGACCTGCTGAGGTGGACCTTTTTTTCTGGTGGACCTGCTGAGGTGGACCTTTTTTTCTGGTGGACCTTTTTTCTGCTGGACCTGCTGAGGTGGACCTTTTTTCTGGTGGAACTTTTTTCTGGTGGACCTGCTGAGGTGGACCTTTTTTCTGGTGGACCTTTTTTCTGGTGGACCTGCTGAGGTTGACCTTTTTTTTGGTGGACCTGCTGAGGTGGACCTTTCTTCTGGTGGACATTTTTTCTGGTGGACCTGCTGAGGTGGACCCTTTTTCTGGTGGACCTTTTTCCTGGTGGACCTGCTTAGGTCGACCTTTTTTCTGGTGGACATTTTTTCTGGTGGACCTGCTGAGGTGGACCTTTTTCTAGTGGACCTTTTTTCTGGTGGACCTGCTGAGGTGGACCTTTTTCTAGTGGACCTTTGTTCTGGTGGACCTGCTGAGGTGGACCTTTTTTCTGGTGGACCTTTTTTCCGGTGGACCTTTTTTCTGGTGGACCTGCTGAGGTGGACCTTTTTTCTGGTGGACCTTTTTTCTGGTGGACCTGCTGAGGTGGACCTTTGTTCTGGTGGACCTTTTTTCTGGTGGACCTGCTGAGGTGGACCTTTGTTCTGGTGGACCTTTTTTCTGGTGGACCTGCTGAGGTGGACCTTTTTTTATGGTGGACCTGCTGAGGTGGACCTGCTGAGGTGGAGATTTTTCTGGTGGACCTTTTTTCTGGTGGACCTGCTGAAGTGGACCTTTTTTCTGGTGGACCTTTTTCCTGGTGGACCTGCTTAGGTCGACCTTTTTTCTGGTGGACATTTTTTCTGGTGGATCTGCTGAGGTGGACCTTTTTCTAGTGGACCTTTTTTCTGGTGGACCTGCTGAGGTGGACCTTTTTTCTGGTGGACCTTTTTTCTGGTGGACCTTTTTTCTGGTGGACCTGCTGAGGTGGACCTTTTTTCTGGTGGACCTTTTTTCTGGTGGACCTGCTGAGGTGGACCTTTGTTCTGGTGGACCTTTTTTCTGGTGGACCTCCTGAGGTGGACCTTTGTTCTGGTGGACCTGCTGAGGTGGACCTGCTGAGGTGGACCTGCTGAGGTGGAGCTTTTTTCTGGTGGACCTTTTTTCTGGTGGACCTGCTGAGATGGACATTTTTTCTGGTGGACCTGCTGAGGTGGACCTTTTTTCTGGTGGACCTTTTTTCTGGTGGACCTGCTGAGGTGGACCTTTTTTCTGGTGGACCTGCTGAGGTGGATCTTTTTTTCTGGTGGACCTGCTGAGGTGGACCTTTTTTCTGGTGGACCTTTTTTCTGGTGGACCTGCTGAGGTGGACCTTTTTTCTGGTGGACCTTTTTTCTGGTGGACCTGCTGAGGTGGACCTTTTTTTCTTGTGGACCTGCTGAGGTGGACCTTTTTTCTGGTGGACCTTTTTTCTGGTGGACGTGCTGAGGTGTACATTTTTTCTGGTGGACCTTTTTTCTGGTGGACCTGCTGAGGTGGACCTTTTTTTCTGGTGGACCTGCTGAGGTGGACCTTTTTTCTGGTGGACCTTTTTTCTGGTGGACCTGCTGAGGTGTACATATTTTCTGGTGGACCTGCTGAGGTGGACCTTTTTTCTGGTGGACCTTTTTTCTGGTGGACCTGCTGAGGTGGACCTTTTTTCTGGTGGACCTTTTTTCTGGCGGACCTGCTGAGGTGGACCTTTTTTCTGGTGGACCTTTTTTCTGGTGGACCTGCTGAGGTGGACCTTTTTTCTGGTGGACCTGCTGAGGTGGAACTTTTTTTCTGCTGGACCTCTGAGGTGGACAGTTTTTCTGGTGGACCTGCTGAGGTGGACCTTTTTTCTGGTGGACCTGCTGAGGTGGACCTTTTTTCTGGTGGACCTTTTTTCTGGTGGACCTGCTGAGGTGGACCTTTTTTCTGGTGGACCTTTTTTCTGGTGGACCTGCTGAGGTGGACCTTTTTTCTGGTGGACCTGCTGAGGTGGACCTTTTTCTAGTGGACCTTTTTTCTGGTGGACCTGCTGGGGTGGACCTTTTTTCTGGTGGACCTTTTTTCTGGTGGACCTGCTGAGGTGGACCTTTTTTCTGGTGGACCTTTTTTCTGGTGGACCTGCTGAGGTGGACCTTTTTTCTGGTGGACCTGCTGAGGTGGACCTTTTTTCTGGTGGACCTGCTGAGGTTGCCCTTTTTTTTGGTGGACCTGCTGAGGTGGACCTTTTTTCTGGTGGACCTTTTTTCTGGTGGACCTGCTGAGGTGGACCTTTTTTCTGGTGGACCTTTTTTCTGGTGGACCTGCTGAGGTGAACCTGCTGAGGTGGACCTTTTTTCTGGTGGACCTTTTTTCTGGTGGACCTGCTGAGGTGGACATTTTTTCTGGTGGACCTGCTGAGGTGGACCTTTTTTCTGGTGGACCTTTTTTCTGGTGGACCTGCTGAGGTGGACCTTTTTTCTGGTGGACCTTTTTTCTGGTGGACCTTTTATCTGGTGGACCTGCTGAGGTGGACCTTTTTTCTGGTGGACCTTTTTTCTGGTGGACCTGCTGAGGTGGACCTTTTTTCTGGTGGACCTTTTTTCTGGTGGACCTGCTGAGGTGGACCTTTTTTCTGGTGGACCTTTTTTCTGGTGGACCTGCTGAGGCGGACCTTTTTTCTGGTGGACCTTTTTTCTGGTGGACCTGCTGAGGCGGACCTTTTTTCTGGTGGACCTTTTTTCTGGTGGACCTGCTGAGGTGGACCTTTTTTCTGGTGGACCTTTTTTCTGCTGGACCTGCTGAGGTGGACCTTTTTTCTGGTGGACCTTTTTTCTGGTGGACCTGCTGAGGTGGACCCTTTTTCGGGTGGACCTTTTTTCTGGAGGACCTGCTGAGGTGGACCTTTTTTCTGGTGGACCTTTTTCCTGGTGGACCTTCTTAGGTCGACCTTTTTTCTGGTGGACATTTTTTCTGCTGGACCTGCTGAGGTGGACCTTTTTCTAGTGGACCTTTTTTCTGGTGGACCTGCTGAGGTGGACCTTTTTTATGGTGGACCTTTTTTCTGGTGGAACTGCTGAGGTGGACCTTTTTTCTGGTGGACCTTTTTTCTGGTGGATTTTTTTTCTGGTGGACCTGCTGAGGTGGACCTTTTTTCTGGTGGACCTGCTGAGGTGGACATTTTTTCTGGTGGACCTTTTTTTCTGGTGGACCTCTGAGGTGGACCTTTTTTCTGGTGGACCTTTTTTCTGGTGGACTTTTTTTCTGGTGGACCTGCTGAGGTGGACCTTTTTTCTGGTGGACCTTTTTTCTGGTGGACCTGCTGAGGTGGACCTTTTTTCTGGTAAACCTGCTGAGGTGGACCTGCTAAGGTGGACCTGCTGAGGTGGAGCTTTTTTCTGGTGGACCTTTTTTCTGGTGGACCTGCTGAGGTGGACATTTTTTCTGGTGGACCTGCTGAGGTGGACCTTTTTTCTGGTGGACATTTTTTCTGGTGGACCTGCTGAGGTGGACCCTTTTTCTGGTGGACCTTTTTCCTGGTGGACCTGCTTAGGCCGACCTTTTTTCTGGTGGACATTTTTTCTGGTGGACCTGCTGAGGTGGACCTTTTTTCTGGTGGACCTTTTTTCTGGTGCACCTGCTGAGGTGGACCTTTTTCTAGTGGACCTTTTTTCTGGTGGACCTGCTGAGGTGGACATTTTTCCTGGTGGACCTGCTGAGGTGGACCTTTTTTTCTGGTGGACCTGCTGAGGTGGACCTGCTGAGGTGGACATTTTTTCTGGTGGACCTGCTGATGTGGACCTTTTTTCTGGTGGACCTTTTTTCTGGTGGACCTGCTGAGGTGGACCTTTTTTCTGGTGGACCTTTTTTCTGGTGGACCTGCTCAGGTGGACCTTTTTTCTGGTGGACCTTTTTTCTGGTGGACCATTTTTCTGGTGGACCTGCTGAGGTGGACCTTTTTTCTGGTGGACCTTTTTTCTGGTGCACCTGCTGAGGTGGACCTTTTTCTAGTGGACCTTTTTTCTGGTGGACCTGCTGAGGTGGACCTTTTTTCTGGTGGACCTGCTGAGGTGGACCTTTTTTTCTGGTGGACCTGCTGAGGTGGACCTGCTGAGGTGGACATTTTTTCTGGTGGACCTGCTGACGTGGACCTTTTTTCTGGTGGACCTTTTTTCTGGTGGACCTGCTGAGGTGGACCTTTTTTCTGGTGGACCTTTTTTCTGGTGGACCTGCTCAGGTGGACCTTTTTTCTGGTGGACCTTTTTTCTGGTGGACATTTTTTCTGGTGGACCTGCTGAGGTGGACCTTTTTCTAGTGGACCTTTTTTCTGGTGGACCTGCTGAGGTGGACTTTTTTCTGGTGGACCTTTTTTCTGGTGGACCTGCTGAGGTGGACCTTTTTTCTGGTGGACCTTTTTTCTGGTGGACCTGCTGAGGTGGACCTTTTTTCTGGTGGACCTTTTTTCTGGTGGACCTGCTGAGGTGGACCTTTTTTCTGGTGGACCTTTTTTCTGGTGGACCTGCTGAGGTGGACCTTTGTTCTGGTGGACCTTTTTTCTGGTCGACCTCCTGAGGTGGACCTTTGTTCTGGTGGACCTTTTTTTCTGGTGGACCTTTTTTTCTGGTGGACCTCTGAGGTGGACCTTTTTTCTGGTGGACCTTTTTTCTGGTGGACCTGCTGAGGTGGACCTTTTTTCTGGTGGACCTTTTTTCTGGTGGACCTGCTGAGGTGGACCTTTTTTCTGGTAAACCTGCTGAGGTGGACCTGCTGAGGTGGACCTGCTGAGGTGGAGTTTTTTCTGGTCGACCTTTTTTCTGGTGGATCTGCTGAGGTGGACATTTTTTCTGGTGGACCTGCTGAGGTGGACCTTTTTTCTGGTGGACCTTTTTTCTGGTGGACCTGCTGAGGTGGACCTTTTTTCTGGTGGACCTGCTGAGGTGGACCTTTCTTTCTGGTGGACCTCTGAGGTGGACATTTTTTCTGGTGGACCTGCTGAGGTGGACCTTTTTTCTGGTGGACCTTTTTTCTGGTGGACCTGCTGAGGTGGACCTTTTTTCTGGTGGACCTTTTTTCTGGTGGACCTTTTTTCTGGTGGACCTGCTGAGGTGGACCTTTTTTCTGGTGGACCTTTTTTCTGGTGGACCTGCTGAGGTGGACCTTTTTTTCTGGTGGACCTTTTTTCTGGTGGACCTGCTGAGGTGGACCTTTTTTCTGGTGGAACTTTTTTCTGGTGGACCTGCTGAGGTGGACCTTTTTTCTGGTGGAACTTTTTTCTGGTGGACCTGCTGAGGTTGACCTTTTTTTTGGTGGACCTGCTGAGGTGGACCTTTTTTCTGGTGGACATTTTTTCTGGTGGACCTGCTGAGGTGGACCCTTTTTCTGGTGGAACTTTTTTCTAGTGGACCTGCTCAGGTGGACCTTTTTTCTGGTGGCCTTTTTTCTGGTGGACCTGCTGAGGTGGACCTTTGTTCTGGTGGACCTTTTTTTCTGGTGGACCTTTTTTTCTGGTGGACCTCTGAGGTGGACCTTTTTTCTGGTGGACCTTTTTTCTGGTGGACCTGCTGAGGTGGACCTTTTTTCTGGTGGACCTTTTTTCTGGTGGACCTGCTGAGGTGGACCTTTTTTCTGGTAAACCTGCTGAGGTGGACCTGCTGAGGTGGACCTGCTGAGGTGGAGTTTTTTCTGGTCGACCTTTTTTCTGGTGGATCTGCTGAGGTGGACATTTTTTCTGGTGGACCTGCTGAGGTGGACCTTTTTTCTGGTGGACCTTTTTTCTGGTGGACCTGCTGAGGTGGACCTTTTTTCTGGTGGACCTGCTGAGGTGGACCTTTCTTTCTGGTGGACCTCTGAGGTGGACATTTTTTCTGGTGGACCTGCTGAGGTGGACCTTTTTTCTGGTGGACCTTTTTTCTGGTGGACCTGCTGAGGTGGACCTTTTTTCTGGTGGACCTTTTTTCTGGTGGACCTTTTTTCTGGTGGACCTGCTGAGGTGGACCTTTTTTCTGGTGGACCTTTTTTCTGGTGGACCTGCTGAGGTGGACCTTTTTTTCTGGTGGACCTTTTTTCTGGTGGACCTGCTGAGGTGGACCTTTTTTCTGGTGGAACTTTTTTCTGGTGGACCTGCTGAGGTGGACCTTTTTTCTGGTGGAACTTTTTTCTGGTGGACCTGCTGAGGTTGACCTTTTTTTTGGTGGACCTGCTGAGGTGGACCTTTTTTCTGGTGGACATTTTTTCTGGTGGACCTGCTGAGGTGGACCCTTTTTCTGGTGGAACTTTTTTCTAGTGGACCTGCTCAGGTGGACCTTTTTTCTGGTGGCCTTTTTTCTGGTGGACCTGCTGAGGTGGACCTTTTTTCTGGTGGACCTTTTTTCTGGTGGAACTGCTGAGGTTGACCTTTTTTTTGGTGGACCTGCTGAGGTGGACCTTTTTTCTGGTGGATATTTTTTCTGGTGGACCTGCTGAGCTGGACATTTTTTCTGGTGGACCTGCTGAGGTGGACCTTTTTTCTGGTGGACCTTTTTTCTGGTGGACCTGCTGAGGTGGACCTTTTTTCTGATGGACCTTTTTTCTGGTGGACCTGCTGAGGTGGACCTTTGTTCTGGTGGACCTTTTTTCTGGTGGACCTGCTGAGGTGGACCTTTTTTTCTGGTGGACCTTTTTTCTGGTGGACCTGCTGAGGTGGACCTTTTTTCTGGTGGAACTTTTTTCTGGTGGACCTGCTGAGGTGGACCTTTTTTCTGGTGGACCTTTTTTCTGGTGGACCTGCTGAGGTTGACCTTTTTTTTGGTGGACCTGCTGAGGTGGACCCTTTTTCTGGTGGACCTTTTTCGTGGTGGACCTGCTTAGGTCGACCTTTTTTCTGGTGGACATTTTTTCTGGTGGACCTGCTGAGGTGGACCTTTTTCTAGTGGACCTTTTTTCTGGTGGACCTGCTGAGGTGGACCTTTTTTCTGGTGGACCTTTTTTCTGGTGGACCTGCTGAGGTGGACCTTTGTTCTGGTGGACCTGCTGAGGTGGACCTTTTTTCTGGTGGACCTCTGAGGTGGACATTTTTTCTGGTGGACCTCTGAGGTGGACATTTTTTTTGGTGGACCTGCTGAGGTGGACCTTTTTTCTGGTGGAACTTTTTTCTGGTGGACCTGCTAAGGTGGACCTTTTTTCTGTTGGACCTTTTTTCTGGTGGACCTCCTGAGGTGGACCTTTGTTCTGGTGGACCTTTTTTCTGGTGGACCTCCTGAGGTGGACCTTTTTTTCTGGTGGACCTTTTTTCTGGTGGACCTGCTGAGGTGGACCTTTTTTTCTGGTGGACCTGCTGAGGTGGACCTGCTGAGGTGGAGCTTTTTTCTGGTGGACCTTTTTTCTGGTGGACCTGCTGAGGTGTACATTTTTTCTGGTGGACCTGCTGAGGTGGACCTTTTTTCTGGTGGACCTTTTTTCTGGTGGACCTGCTGAGGTGGACCTTTTTTCTGGTGGACCTTTTTTCTGGTGGACCTTTTTTCTGGTGGACCTGCTGAGGTGGACCTTTTTTCTGGTGGACCTTTTTTCTGGTGGACCTGCTGAGGTGGACCTTTTTTCTGGTGGACCTGCTGAGGTGGAACTTTTTTTCTGCTGGACCTTTTTTCTGGTGGACCTGCTGAGGTTGCCCTTTTTTTTGGTGGACCTGCTGAGGTGGACCTTTTTTCTGGTGGACCTTTTTTCTGGTGGACCTGCTGAGGTTGACCTTTTTTTTGGTGGACCTGCTGAGGTGGACCTTTTTTCTGGTGGACATTTTTTCTGGTGGACCTGCTGAGGTGGACCTTTTTTCTGGTGGACCTTTTTTCTGGTGGACCTGCTGAGGTGGACATTTTTCTGGTGGACCTTTTTTCTGGTGGACCTGCTGAGGTGGACCTTTTTTCTGGTGGACATTTTTTCTGGTGGACCTGCTGAGGTGGACCTTTTTCTAGTGGACCTTTTTTCTGGTGGACCTGCTGAGGTGGACCTTTTTTCTGGTGGACCTTTTTTCTGGTGGACCTTTTTTCTGGTGGACCTGCTGAGGTGGACCTTTATTCTGGTGGAACTTTTTTCTGGTGGACCTGCTGAGGTGGACCTTTGTTCTGGTGGACCTTTTTTCTGGTGGACCTGCTGAGGTGGACCTTTTTTTCTGGTGGACCTCCTGAGGTGGACCTGCTGAGGTGGAGCTTTTTTCTGGTGGACCTTTTTTCTGGTGGACTTGCTGAGGTGGACCTTTTTTCTGGTGGACCTTTTTCCTGGTGGACCTGCTTAGGTCGACCTTTTTTCTGGTGGACATTTTTTCTGGTGGACCTGCTGAGGTGGACCTTTTTCTAGTGGACCTCTTTTCTGGTGGACCTGCTGAGGTGGACCTTTTTTCTGGTGGACCTTTTTTCTGGTGGACCTGCTGAGGTGGACCTTTTTTCTGGTGGACCTTTTTTCTGGTGGACCTGCTGAGGTGAACCTGCTGAGGTGGAGCTTTTTTCTGGTGGACCTTTTTTCTGGTGGACCTGCTGAGGTGGACATTTTTTCTGGTGGACCTGCTGAGGTGGACCTTTTTTCTGGTGGACCTTTTTTCTGGTGGACCTGCTGAGGTGGACATTTTTTCTGGTGGACCTTTTTTCTGGTGGACCTTTTTTCTGGTGGACCTGCTGAGGTGGACCTTTTTTCTGGTGGACCTTTTTTCTGGTGGACCTGCTGAGGTGGACCTTTTTTCTGGTGGACCTTTTTTCTGGTGGACCTGCTGAGGTGGACCTTTTTTCTGGTGGACCTTTTTTCTGGTGGACCTGCTGAGGCGGACCTTTTTTCTGGTGGACCTTTTTTCTGGTGGACCTGCTGAGGTGGACCTTTTTTCTGATGGACCTTTTTTCTGGTGGACCTGCTGAGGTGGACCTTTTTTTCTGGTGGACCTGCTGAGGTGGACCTTTTTTTCTGGTGGACCTTTTTTCTGCTGGACCTGCTGAGGTGGACCTTTTTTCTGGTGGAACTTTTTTCTGGTGGACCTGCTGAGGTGGACCTTTTTTCTGGTGGACCTTTTTTCTGGTGGACCTGCTGAGGTTGACCTTTTTTTTGGTGGACCTGCTGAGGTGGACCTTTCTTCTGGTGGACATTTTTTCTGGTGGACCTGCTGAGGTGGACCCTTTTTCTGGTGGACCTTTTTCCTGGTGGACCTGCTTAGGTCGACCTTTTTTCTGGTGGACATTTTTTCTGGTGGACCTGCTGAGGTGGACCTTTTTCTAGTGGACCTTTTTTCTGGTGGACCTGCTGAGGTGGACCTTTTTCTAGTGGACCTTTGTTCTGGTGGACCTGCTGAGGTGGACCTTTTTTCTGGTGGACCTTTTTTCCGGTGGACCTTTTTTCTGGTGGACCTGCTGAGGTGGACCTTTTTTCTGGTGGACCTTTTTTCTGGTGGACCTGCTGAGGTGGACCTTTGTTCTGGTGGACCTTTTTTCTGGTGGACCTGCTGAGGTGGACCTTTGTTCTGGTGGACCTTTTTTCTGGTGGACCTGCTGAGGTGGACCTTTTTTTATGGTGGACCTGCTGAGGTGGACCTGCTGAGGTGGAGATTTTTCTGGTGGACCTTTTTTCTGGTGGACCTGCTGAAGTGGACCTTTTTTCTGGTGGACCTTTTTCCTGGTGGACCTGCTTAGGTCGACCTTTTTTCTGGTGGACATTTTTTCTGGTGGATCTGCTGAGGTGGACCTTTTTCTAGTGGACCTTTTTTCTGGTGGACCTGCTGAGGTGGACCTTTTTTCTGGTGGACCTTTTTTCTGGTGGACCTTTTTTCTGGTGGACCTGCTGAGGTGGACCTTTTTTCTGGTGGACCTTTTTTCTGGTGGACCTGCTGAGGTGGACCTTTGTTCTGGTGGACCTTTTTTCTGGTGGACCTCCTGAGGTGGACCTTTGTTCTGGTGGACCTGCTGAGGTGGACCTGCTGAGGTGGACCTGCTGAGGTGGAGCTTTTTTCTGGTGGACCTTTTTTCTGGTGGACCTGCTGAGATGGACATTTTTTCTGGTGGACCTGCTGAGGTGGACCTTTTTTCTGGTGGACCTTTTTTCTGGTGGACCTGCTGAGGTGGACCTTTTTTCTGGTGGACCTGCTGAGGTGGATCTTTTTTTCTGGTGGACCTGCTGAGGTGGACCTTTTTTCTGGTGGACCTTTTTTCTGGTGGACCTGCTGAGGTGGACCTTTTTTCTGGTGGACCTTTTTTCTGGTGGACCTGCTGAGGTGGACCTTTTTTTCTTGTGGACCTGCTGAGGTGGACCTTTTTCTAGTGGACCTTTTTTCTGGTGGACCTGCTGAGGTGGACCTTTTTTCTGGTGGACCTTTTTTCTGGTGGACCTGCTGAGGTGGACCTTTTTCTAGTGGACCTTTTTTCTGGTGGACCTGCTGAGGTGGACCTTTTTTCTGGTGGACCTTTTTTCTGGTGGACCTGCTGAGGTGGACCTTTGTTCTGGTGGACCTGCTGAGGTGGACCTTTTTTCTGGTGGACCTCTGAGGTGGACATTTTTTCTGGTGGACCTCTGAGGTGGACATTTTTTTTGGTGGACCTGCTGAGGTGGACCTTTTTTCTGGTGGAACTTTTTTCTGGTGGACCTGCTAAGGTGGACCTTTTTTCTGTTGGACCTTTTTTCTGGTGGACCTCCTGAGGTGGACCTTTGTTCTGGTGGACCTTTTTTCTGGTGGACCTCCTGAGGTGGACCTTTTTTTCTGGTGGACCTTTTTTCTGGTGGACCTGCTGAGGTGGACCTTTTTTTCTGGTGGACCTGCTGAGGTGGACCTGCTGAGGTGGAGCTTTTTTCTGGTGGACCTTTTTTCTGGTGGACCTGCTGAGGTGTACATTTTTTCTGGTGGACCTGCTGAGGTGGACCTTTTTTCTGGTGGACCTTTTTTCTGGTGGACCTGCTGAGGTGGACCTTTTTTCTGGTGGACCTTTTTTCTGGTGGACCTTTTTTCTGGTGGACCTGCTGAGGTGGACCTTTTTTCTGGTGGACCTTTTTTCTGGTGGACCTGCTGAGGTGGACCTTTTTTCTGGTGGACCTGCTGAGGTGGAACTTTTTTTCTGCTGGACCTTTTTTCTGGTGGACCTGCTGAGGTTGCCCTTTTTTTTGGTGGACCTGCTGAGGTGGACCTTTTTTCTGGTGGACCTTTTTTCTGGTGGACCTGCTGAGGTTGACCTTTTTTTTGGTGGACCTGCTGAGGTGGACCTTTTTTCTGGTGGACATTTTTTCTGGTGGACCTGCTGAGGTGGACCTTTTTTCTGGTGGACCTTTTTTCTGGTGGACCTGCTGAGGTGGACCTTTTTTCTGGTGGACCTTTTTTCTGGTGGACCTGCTGAGGTGGACCTTTTTTCTGGTGGACATTTTTTCTGGTGGACCTGCTGAGGTGGACCTTTTTCTAGTGGACCTTTTTTCTGGTGGACCTGCTGAGGTGGACCTTTTTTCTGGTGGACCTTTTTTCTGGTGGACCTTTTTTCTGGTGGACCTGCTGAGGTGGACCTTTATTCTGGTGGAACTTTTTTCTGGTGGACCTGCTGAGGTGGACCTTTGTTCTGGTGGACCTTTTTTCTGGTGGACCTGCTGAGGTGGACCTTTTTTTCTGGTGGACCTCCTGAGGTGGACCTGCTGAGGTGGAGCTTTTTTCTGGTGGACCTTTTTTCTGGTGGACTTGCTGAGGTGGACCTTTTTTCTGGTGGACCTTTTTCCTGGTGGACCTGCTTAGGTCGACCTTTTTTCTGGTGGACATTTTTTCTGGTGGACCTGCTGAGGTGGACCTTTTTCTAGTGGACCTCTTTTCTGGTGGACCTGCTGAGGTGGACCTTTTTTCTGGTGGACCTTTTTTCTGGTGGACCTGCTGAGGTGGACCTTTTTTCTGGTGGACCTTTTTTCTGGTGGACCTGCTGAGGTGAACCTGCTGAGGTGGAGCTTTTTTCTGGTGGACCTTTTTTCTGGTGGACCTGCTGAGGTGGACATTTTTTCTGGTGGACCTGCTGAGGTGGACCTTTTTTCTGGTGGACCTTTTTTCTGGTGGACCTGCTGAGGTGGACATTTTTTCTGGTGGACCTTTTTTCTGGTGGACCTTTTTTCTGGTGGACCTGCTGAGGTGGACCTTTTTTCTGGTGGACCTTTTTTCTGGTGGACCTGCTGAGGTGGACCTTTTTTCTGGTGGACCTTTTTTCTGGTGGACCTGCTGAGGTGGACCTTTTTTCTGGTGGACCTTTTTTCTGGTGGACCTGCTGAGGCGGACCTTTTTTCTGGTGGACCTTTTTTCTGGTGGACCTGCTGAGGTGGACCTTTTTTCTGATGGACCTTTTTTCTGGTGGACCTGCTGAGGTGGACCTTTTTTTCTGGTGGACCTGCTGAGGTGGACCTTTTTTTCTGGTGGACCTTTTTTCTGCTGGACCTGCTGAGGTGGACCTTTTTTCTGGTGGAACTTTTTTCTGGTGGACCTGCTGAGGTGGACCTTTTTTCTGGTGGACCTTTTTTCTGGTGGACCTGCTGAGGTTGACCTTTTTTTTGGTGGACCTGCTGAGGTGGACCTTTCTTCTGGTGGACATTTTTT